>NC_141320.1:65796998-66396998 GCF_037954235.1 Aulostomus chinensis
TAAACCTGAGATCCTGCATAGAATACTTCTTCACATGGACCACATTTGAGGTCTGGACATGAACTGGTCGTGCGATTCTATGCAGAATTTCTTTGGGGAAGGTGGGACTTTTGTTTTTCTGAATTTGAGCGTGTGCACTTCAGGTCTCATTTTGCTCGAGTTCAGTCCGTGCCAAGGGGGAGTCGTTTCCTGCTGCTCTTGTGCAATAAACCACTGGCTGTGGGGTACCAGTCAATGCTAGAGGGCTGCCAGTTTTTATGAAAAGAGCCTCACAGTACTCTATTTATATATTTATTTTAAATAAAAGTTTTGGACTAATCAGGTGTTTTCCCACTGGCAAAAAGTGCCAACGATGCTGCTAAAATGAAACCAGTTTGGGCACATTTGGTCTTTTTACAAGCAAGTATGTATTGGTGTACAAAGCTAACTAATAAGTGTGCATATATAATATATATTGATGCAATATTATCGAATTTTAAATGTGAATCTTGACCAAAATGTCTGAATGTGTTTACAAAACTCTCACCATGGCGTCACTAAATTAACACAAAAGGAATCTGTTGCACTTTGTTCCGGTTGTACTGATACTGTTGCGTTTACTAATGTTTGCACTTCCTTTTTACATTTGATCTTCTGGAATTAAGGGAAAACTGTTAATTGTGTCTTTTTTGGGAGATGTCACAGTTACACAAGGCCTAATGTAGCACCCTTTGTTATATCTGACTGGTGTTTCTAAATGACTGCCACATTTCACACAATACTGACAATTTGTTACTGTTATGGACTGAATGAGTGGAACATTTTAATAAAACAAATTGAATTAAAGCGGCTTTTGACGTCATCTTGAGTGCAACCGTGAAACTGCAACACTCAGTATTTTGCTCAAGGATACAACGACATTGGTCACCGGGGGAAGTGAGGATGGAACCAGCGACCCTGGGGTTGCTACACGGCCACGTGACCTCTAAGCCATGCCCCCCCATTTTATGTCATGCAAACTGAAATTAGTATACAACTAGAGGCGGTTGGCGGTACCTCCAGGTCGCCATCTAGCGATAGGATTTCAAATTGCACAACTGAACCAGAATTGTCTAAATTGGTTGAAGCAGAAGTGGAATATCCTTTTAATGGGAATTTAAAAGGAGTCAAAGTATCGTCTGTTACATATTCAAATTAAAAAATGTATGGAGGACAAAAAAGGCCAATCAATAGAGAGACTAATAGAGGATCAAAACTTCACGGATCTTTATTCTATTTAATTTATGACGAATTTTAATCCTCCGTCTTAATCTTCAAGTTAAACTGAACACTTAAGATCCAGCGTACCAGCCTGTGTTTTAACCTTTTTCTAGCAGAATCATGACACTCAAGGTGGTGTCATGGATGCTGCACCGTTTCTATCCTGCTGACAGGAAACTCTGAAGGAATCACCTTTATTCCATCAAAAATCCAAGCACGGAGCATAAACGTTGAATGAAAGCGCTGAAGTTATCCAAAAAGTTGAATGGACATTGCACTCATTTGTAAAAACCCTTTGTTTGTTTCCGTTTGGTTGACTGTGAACTAAAATAGGCAGCCATGGGTCTCAGTTTACCAACAGAGGGCCCAGTGATGTAACATCTCCCCCTTAATCAAAGATGACGAGAACAAGAAGACCTCTCACTCTGGTGCTTAACCAGGCAACTTTTCACATTCTTTTCAACTGGATGAGAAAATAGAGAATTTTATAAATTCATGACAGCAAAGATTTTGCATTTGTGATCTGATAATTACCTACATCCTTATTTAAGCTGATAATCTTAATATTATGTAAATCAAGGCTTTCATGCTGTCTCCTGGATTTGAACTAACATATCAGGCTGTCTCAATAATTACTATGTCAATAACAAGCAGACATGAGCTCAGCTTTGATGACACTGACATATTTGTTCACACTGGAACATAAACATTGTTTAGTGGATGATTTGTTTAGGTTTTATTAGTCAAGTCTTATTCTCATGTCTGTCTCTGAATTTTCAAAAGAAGTAAGTCAGTTGCTCTTTGAAAAGGGTGTAATTACATTTTTTCTGATATAATATTTCATTAATTTAATGTTTTAAAAGAACAATAACACAACGTCTGTCTCTTTCAAGACATTTCTTCGTCCAACAACATGTTTCGGCAACAAGCCTACGTCCACACACGTGTCTCAATTATCTGATCATTATGAAGGTAAATATAGCGCGGCGGAGTGAGACGTTGCTCTCTGACCAGCGATCTTGGTCCACACACGCCCAGCCAGCAGCTTCAGCACCAGCGCATCCCTCCTCTCTCGGCGGGGTTTCTCCCCTTCGCTCCGCATCAAGACCACCAAGAACCATGAGAGGGACGAGGCCTTGATGAAGAGCACCGACCCCGCTGCACCTTTCCCCCTCCGAGCCCCCCGATTGTCGCGGTCCGTTATGTCTTTGCTCCCCGTCTGGCCATGCCCACCGCTGATCGCCACCTGCCGCCGCCGCCAGTGCTGCTCCTGCTCTCCCTCCCTTCCTTGCTTTTGATTTCCTGCCTGAATGGGGCGGTGAGAGCAGCGGACGAGGGCGGCGGCCTGCGCGCCTCCTACTCGCCCGGAGACAATGGCCTCGCAGCCGCTGTGGGAGACTCGTCCGCCACCAACAACCCCACTGCCCCGGGTCTCCTCCTCGGCCCCTCCGCGGGTGTATCAGGTACATCGGCTCTGCTCCGCTCCGTCATTGTTAGAGAAAATGGAAATTGGCTGGCGTGACTCACAAGTGAAGCAGCATTTGTTTTTATCACCTGGCAGCTTGTCTCTTCGGGTGATATCATGCTGACATGCCGCATGCCAGGCATTTCACATCTTTATAAGCTGATTTCATATTTAAACTTGCACTATTTTAACATATACATGATTTCTGCAGTGGTTATGCATCACAGTGGATTTTTTTGACCATATCAGACGTTGATATTTACAGATGTCAACATTATCTACATAAAACAAGTTCATATTCACATTTTATACATATTAAAAAGTAATGTAAACCAGAGATGCCTGCTAATATTGGCACATCATTGGTATCAATATCGGCCTGGTTTTGCTCTCTTCTGTGCTCATCCTCTGTTTATGGGCTTTCCAAAGGTTTCGGAAAGAACAAAATACTTTTCCCAAGCACACGATGTTTAAATCAGGAATGTATAGAATTGGATATTTTGGCTATATGCTGATATTTACAACTGATTTTGGCAAGCCGATATTTACAGTTGCCTATCTGCACGGCAACGGTATCAGCAGATATTGGCTATCTTTCGATATATGGGTATCGGAACCATGGCTGATATTTCTACCGACTCAGGTTGTATTTGCTCATCATAAAATGAACAGCAAATAACAGTTAATATTTTATTCATGGACTTTTGCAAATGTTCAAATAAATAAAAGGAAGAATGATACTTTTTCCATATCTTCATGCACAAAATGCGGATATCATATGAACTTGTCCAGATAGCCAGATGATACTGGTAAATATCCCCCAAAATCAACTGTAAAATGATGGCAAGTAAGATACTAACAAATCAAACATCATCTTTGTGTTCAAACTTTTGGAAAAGTTCAAAAACAGCAGATGACGAGCTAAAGTGGTCAGATTTTTACATGTATGTTAAAAATGTCAAGCCAATAGTGCCCCTCGCAGGCATGGTCATTATCTATGAGGCTGCTGGTGTAAATTATTGCTCTGAGTGTAATTCACAGGCCAACAGTAGGATTAAGATGTATAATAGAGGTTTGAAGGATTAGGCTTTTATCTTTTTGGCCTGAAGCGTGGTAATCCGGCGCTACTCTTGCGATACAGTAGGTAAGCCTGCTCACCAATGGCCTCAACACATCTGATTCACACACTGTGCAGGAATGATGCAGCCCTCTGTACCGCGTCAGAGCAGTTAAAGTGGTACTTGTCAGTGTGTGGGAGCATTATCTCAGTGCGTGTGACAGATATCCATGAAGCCTGTCGACATGTTCCTGTCTGCAGCATCAAACGTTTCTCTGAGGGCTGAACTACAGGCCCGTGAGCAGTTTCCATCCTGATGTAGTTTCCATTCAGTGCGCTCGCCTCATCACTTTTTCATGGTGAGAGAAAGGTCAGAGAGGGCGGTGGTGAGTGCTGCTGGGAGGACGTGTTGGAGGCACGTTTGTGGACTTATTAAATAATCTAGATGCCAAACGACACCCTGTTCTGTCCCTCTATCTTGCTCTCCAGAGCCCCAGTTCGCTCTAAAGGTCCTGGTGAGAGACCTAGTGACTCGTCAGCCGCTGCCGGGGGCGACGGTGGCGGTTTATTTGAACCACACCTTGACCAGCTCTGCCCAGACAGGTGCGAGAGGTGAGATGCTACTCTGGGTGACGTACAGCCCTGGACTCAGTCTGACCCTGGTGGGCAGCATGGAGGGCTACGTCCCCAGCCCACTACCCTGGAGCACCAGTAAGAGACCCAGTGAGTAGCACCTTCTTCGACTACTTTACAGTATCAAAACGCAAGAAAACAATTACAAGTTCATAGTTTGAGTCAAAGTGTGTTTTCTTTGGTTGCCAATCACTTGCATCACCAAGCTCATGTACAGTAACATTACAACACCACTCAACATGCTCATTAATCTATTGCTAGTATCACTATTCGCCCTAAGAACCAGAGCGAAGTACCACTGGTGTCATCATAGATCTGTGGTGTAGTTCGTTCGTTGCCAAGCTTTTTACTTCTAGTCATCACATTTCATTTTAAAATGTAAGTCATAAAATTTGCCGCGGGGCATGTTTCTTTTACAATATTGGCTTTTGGTTGAGAGAGCCCATGGAGATGCTAACTTCCTGTTTGACTACTAAAATACATCATCCTACATAGTAGAACTGGACTACACCACAACTGAACGGTGGTGGTAAGGTGGTAATGTAGTACTACTTTAGTTACTTACTGCTATTCCAACAGAATGGAACGACATAATGTGAATGAAAGGTAAGCCAGATTTAGCCTTGGTTAATCTCGCGCTACCGCATGACATCATTCAACCACATTTTGATGATGAGACCCAGACTGAGCTGAGCGGTCGTTTAAGTCGCAACACAGTTGTTCAGTCGAGGATGCAGTCTGAGAGGTTGAAGTACGACAATTATAAACATTCTAAAAGGTAAGAACAATTAAGAGAATTGAGGGCGATTAAAGCAGGAACAGCTTTGAATGGTACAACTGGTGCATCTTCACAGCTCACTGATGATGAAACCATTTTGTCTGGGGTTATTTACAGTAACGCCAGCAACAATATTGACTCTCGCAAGTGCATTATTCATGCTCATTATGGATTAATGAGCTGGCAGCGACTTCATGCAGGTTTGTTCGTGATGAAGCAATTTATGTTCCCTGTCTAACTGCTCCCTGTGTCCCACAATTTATCGATCGCGCCGACGTCAGCGTGGATTGTGACTCAAGTATCCCGTCCTACGCCTTTGTCCTGCTGCAGGAGGGGGTGGGGGCTCTTTAGTGACTCTGGTCTTGGTCTGAAAAGGGGTCTGCTCTATTGTCCGCGTTCCCTCTTGCTTTGGCACAAAAGGGTTGTCGGCGAGGACCAGAGGTGTGAGGGAGAATAAAATCAAATAGACGAAGAGAGGTTTTGCTGTGTATTATCAGACTCCTCCCTTCAGTGCAGCTCAGACAGACAATCAACAGAACCTTAAAAACAGACCTGTCAGCGTTGCCATCTGCTGGTGGTATTATAATACTGCAACATATTATTCATCTCCTATACTGAAGCATAATTTTACTTTTTTTTTTTTCTTTTTTTTTTTTACATTGGGTTTGTCTGAGTTTTCCTTGGTGGAGATGGTCCAGTGTCCCCCAATTTTTAATATTGTCAAGGTTTTTTTTCTTCCAAGCAAATACTATTTGTATACTAATACTTTTGCTCAAGGATGCAGATAGGTGTTCCTCAACATAAGGAAAGCATAAGAACTGTTAAAATTGCCTTTGTTCTTTATCTATATTTTTAGTTTTCACCACTAGCAAACATTTCAAAGCATATTTTGGAGTGCCTGTTTATTCTTTTTTAATCATATTTTTTGACTATTGATGATGTATCACCTCCTTTATCTAATCAAGAAAAATATCAGCAAATCAATCGATTAAAAAAATTCAGCCCTACGGATCAAGTGGATGGATTATTAACACCCATTTGTATGTCTGTCAATGCCCTGAAGTCACATGGTTTTCATTTGGAACTCAGGAACTTGCCTTTTGCGGTTTCCTTGCAGTTTTCTCTGCGGTGACGTTACTGCTGCTCCCACATAGCCAAGGAAACATCTGGCTGTTTGAAGATTCGGTGCTCATCACCGCGAAGCTACCTGGTATGTCACACAAACAAGTCAGATGTGTTTCAGATCATTACTTCCTCCAACAACACATTCAGCAGATTGAATTTAATGTCTCCTATCTTCAGACAGCACCTCACAGCCGAAAATTAAGTTCCCCAAGAACCTCCTCGCAGTCTCGGCCAAGAGCAACGTCTCCTCAGTGACGGCTTACTTGACTGTGCCACAGCACCACCTAGCGAAGGACTGTGTCAACTGCACCCCCGGCATCATCATCAACAAATCAAGTCAGCGTGAACAAATGCTTCATTCATGTTTAACAAGCTTTTCTTAGTCTAGACAGTTTAATGCTTTGGTCTGCTTTCTTTTTTTTGGGGGGGGGGGGGCATATGTAGATGAAAGGTAGTGATCGAGTAATTCCTAAATGTCAGTGTAGGCAATGTGAGGGAAGTGATTGAGAAACTACTTATAGTTAATATATGTTACCACCTCAATACTAGACATCAGTGCCTTTTTTTGGTTCGTCAGTTTTTAGAAGCATTGAGTTGAAGCCGGTGGCAGCCGTCAGTGTCCTGCTCTACTCTGGCAGCGAGGAGCTCGAGGTTCGAGGGCCCATCCAAATCAGCATGCCCCTGGGACACAACACTCGCCTCCAGGCCTCTGATACGGTGCCAGCCTGGGCCTTCAACCTGAAGACAGGTAGGAACACACATTGAAGGAACCGAATTTCCGCACAAAATCATACAAACTGAAACAGACTTAGGCGAGAAATACATCAGCTCGGTCCAGGTCAGGATTGTGAGGGTCAAAACGTCAAACCTGACACTTCAAGCTGTCTGCAAAGCCAGAGGTGACAATGTAATGTGTAAGTAAGAATTGGGGGAATTCTCATCAAATATTACTTTTTCCTTCTTTTTCCGAAGGTGCCTGGGAGAATCAGGGTTTGGGCATTGTGAAAACAGTTGGTGATGCGCTGGTTTGGACTTACACTGCCTCCCATCTAGGCTACTGGATCGCTGCTCCCGTGCCATCATCCAATGGTAAATACTTCACGCCATGTAAGTTTGTGCGATGTTCTGTTGAATTTTGTAGTATTAATAAATAACGTCGAACCATTTAGACTACCTGGGACACGGAAGCTCTCTGGACTTCCTATCCTACCACACCTACCTGCTGGTGGGAATACTGGGAGGAACGCTGGTTATAGTGATTGGATTTCTTTCTGTGTTGCTGTGTCACTGCAGGTAAGACCCTCAGAAATGATTTCTGAAGTCAGCTTGAGTATATTTCTGTGAATCTTTTCAAATGAAGTTTTCACCCATTTACAGAGGTTCCTATCGTGAGCCAAGGAGAAGGAGGAGGAGAGCTCGTTTTTCCAAACTCACAGTGGTGAAAAAAGACCAGACCACCTCGACCCACATGGAGGAGGGTTTGCTGTTCCGTTCTAGAGACAACAGCTTGGCCTCTTGCAGTGTCCAGTGTGAACCCTCATCAACGCCGAGACACAAAGCCAACTACAACATCTACGTGGAAGATCCAGGAAGTCGCCCAGCAGCTCCTCTTTATGAGAATATCACCATCAAAGGTCCCCAGCCACATTCTCACTACATCAACAGTGACGAGGTGTCTCGGCTCCGTGAGAAGCAAGACAACATCAACTCAGACAACTTCTTTCAAGACAAGCTGGTTCATATCTACAACCAACCTGTGGCCATCATTCAGGCCCCGGAGCTTTTCGGTGCTCAGGAGCAGCAAAAGCCAGGCTGCAAATCTGCAACTTTCCCCCGCAATGGAATTGAGTTTGACTCTCACTCAGAGCCTGCAAGTAAAGACAGCTACACGCAGACACTGCCCAAGGTTCCTCACCACCACTCCCAAGGTGGAGGCAGCCCTCAGCAGAGCAACCAAGATGAGCCCCAGCCACTGGAGACCCCTCCCCAATGCCAAGGCCCTAACACTGGGGTGTGGGGACGCTACAGTAACCTCCTTGAATCCTCTGTCTCTGTTCCAGGGACACTCAATGAGGCTGCTGGGATGGAGGCCTTCAGCAGTGGGCATGGTGTACCCAGTGAGCTGCAGGGGATCTCAGAGCGCACCCTGCTAGAGCTGACCCGGGGAAAGTCCTCATCATCTCACCCCAGGGCCTGGTTCGTTTCCTTAGATGGGAAGCCAGCTGCTCAGGTACGTCACTCCATCATTGAGCTTCAGAGCCGCCACCGCCCACCCAGCAGCAACGACACCAGCCTGGACTCAGGGGTGGACATGAACGAGCCTCAGCAGAACATCCGTGAGGCGGAGCGCGACAGGCCTTCTATTAGGGCCTCTTCCCTGCCACATCATGGTCGAGGGGGGAGGTACGGCGAAGAACAGGACCTGAGCAGTAGTGAGAGTGGCACCACTGCCACCTGCACACCAGAGGACCCCTCCCTGAGGAATATTTTAGATGGAAGCAGTGGGGCAATTCCCAATATTCCGGAGGAACGAGACGGGATGGATACATCTAGTGCTCAGGAGGACAGCGAATCAAGAGGGACGCCTCCTCCACGACGACTGAGGAAGGTGAGGGAGAAGGGGAAGACGGAAAAACGGAGTGCCAAGCACGTACGTGAGGGGAGGCCCCTGACCAAGCGAAGTTAAAGCATGGCTCATTGCACACCTCAAGAGTTTTGATTTTCACCAGTGCTTCAATCATAACTCCACCTTCACAGCGCCATCTCATCGTGAGCGATCCAAATTACTTTTCACTTGTGCTCACACAGGCATTGTTGTTGAGTTGTGTGATTGTACAACTTTGCCAAAGAATTCATAACAAAGCTTAAGAAATACAGCCTGATCGATGCTATAATGTAGCTGCTGTGAGACACGTTTGCATCCTCCCAAAATCTCAAGATCACCAGCGAGATCCTTCACAGCAGAATGTCCCTGTGAACACGATGTCCTGTCGTCCCCACTGGCATTATAGAGGGTGCCTTCTTTCTGCCTATATTCATCAACTATGAGTATCGAATGCTCAGTATTTGTCTATTAATTAGTAAAAATCTGGTGAGTTTGCAGGAAAGACAAAGATACAGGTTATGTGTAGTGCACTTATCCTCACCATAAATGCCTGCTGTGAATTTGAAACATCTCAATTACTGCTTCATTTATACTTAAAAATAGAATGAATTAAGAAAAAAAATCTCACATGAATTGCTTCTTCCATATCAGATTTTTAGACACTTCTGCCTGTGGCCGAGGAAGGGCTCGGATCATCATGGATTTCTCACACCTGATATTCAAGGTTTTAAGCATATAATTATTTTAGACTGCATGAAATTGAATTGAGTTTTTCTTAAGTGTGTACAAAAAAAAGGTTTTGCAGTTTCCTGTAAAGCTAGCGTCATGTCTTTGTAGCTGTTAGAATATTTGATGACTGACTTGAAAGGGGACTGTTTGCTGCTGACAGTAACTGAGTACATCAATCATAACCAGGACATCTACAGTACACCGGGAATCACCTGAACTACACAATCTCACCCAATCCCTGAGTGGCAGGAGACGAAGCACTGACGCAGGGCTCAGTCATTCAGATTATATGGAAGGGTTGATAAGAACAATTTTAAGGGGTTTTAAAAAGTCATGAAGCTTAATCACCCCCCCCCCCCAAAAAAAAAGTCTTCAACTTCTCACTATTGACATTTAATGCCTAGGAGACCTGTTCTTACTTACATGACTAAAGTGTAAATATTCTGGCATCCTGTCAGCTTGATTATCAGCGACAAAGTAGAGCCATGGACCATCTCAGTCCAGCCTGCAGCGTCCCAAAGGGAAAACATCCATAAAAGGCAATGTGTGCTACTTGATTCTGAAAGAGGGCAGTGTCAACATTCAGATTGGACTTGAATTCTTGATACATTACCAGGCGAGTATTTGTTGGAATAGCAGAATAATAGTTATGATGAATGCCTTAAAACAGAGAAACTCTGAAAAAGTGGATGTCCGACCAAGCATTCGAACTATACCACAAACTTGGAAGATGTTTTACAACCATACTACTGAATGGACAATGTTATTTAGCTGGGAACAAGGAATGTAGGAACTATGGGAGTGGGTCTTTTTCTGCTCCTCTGATTGTTCAAGACTCACAATTAGTTTAAATTAACATGTTTATGAAAATGTAGCATACTGACTGTTTCAATGTTGCTAAACTATGGATACATAATGGAGCAGAAAGCTTACCACCAATGGACTGCCGTCCAGATTCAAGCCTCACCAGCTATTGATGCTGAAGACGACATCCAGCAACGAGAAAGCGCAGAGCTCTGTTTTAGTCACGTAGCCCGAGTCTGTGGACGGCAGTAGGACTGTAGACTGCGATTGGGTCGAGGGAACCTTTTCCAGGACAGTTCCTTGGAATAAAGTCAGACAGTGGCCTAGTCAGTATAGCCCTCTTCAAAAAACATGTTGCCTGCCCATCCTATAGGCTGAGTTGTTATGACACATGCAATTAAAACCATCATCTTTTCCTTATAATCATGTATCCACGACTGAGTTGGACCGGTACTGGATGGAGTGTCCCATGGGGAAGACTTGGAAATCTCCTCAAAATTATCAAATTAACGCCTGCCTCTTACATCAGTCTCTAATAATTGACGGGGAAACTGAGTCAAATAAAACACACCACGCTTTCGTGTGTGTTCATTTATTAAAAAAACGGCACAGTTTAATGATTTTAGTGAGCAAATACCTGACAGCCTGACTATATCGGTCCATCCTTGTTAAAAGTTCGGTACATCATTCACACATACCAGAAAAAAAACAGCAATATTTAGTGTAACATTTAAAAACTTGCAGCGGCTTTGCCATATTTAGTCTTCCCTACATGATTTCACTGTGTATGTATCAGGCTTGAATTTGCAGCTACATTCATGTGTTCTTTTGTGTGTAAATATTTGAGCAGCATTCTGTGTATTAACGCAACTGTGATTTGAGTTTGTGCCGTTTTTCTTCCATCTGAAAATGTCCAAGAGGTGAGTCCGTTTTTTTTTTTCCAACAAAAAGCGATGTGATTTCTTATAAGTTTAGAGGGAGCGTTCAAAAACTTCATTTCCTTATTAATGTAGCAAAAAGCTAAGCACTTAATCATTCAGTAGGCTTTCCGATATGTTCACGTTCAGCAGCATAGGTTGTGAACACTTTGTGCTGATAATTATTGACAAGCAGAACGCACCTACTGCCACTCCCGTATTGAATTGATGGCGCTGAATGTATTTGTACTGATTTTAATGTGTTTTATAGTGTGCTCCTATTGTGTCCTGCCATTGAAGCCGTTGGGCTTTTGTTATGTTTGCAAATAGGAACCTCTTGTGTTTGTATTTATTGTAGCATTATTAGTCGCCTTTTTTGTGTATTAAACAAATAAAACTTACTTGATTCAAACTCTTGGGCTGAAGCTTTTTTTAAATTCTAGACCTTTCAGTTGTACTGCGTAGTGTATAAATAAGGACATTTTATTTTTTTGGGTGTTGTGACCTCACATAAACATTTTTGACACCAAACACAATTTTTTTTTTTTAAACATGAAGCTAACAGAGACCAAGAACAAAGAACAGCAAAGGTAAAGTATTAAAGCCTCAAATGCATCTTCAGTGTAATCCAAGTCTTCTCTATCTTGTCAAAACTTCACCAACACTTTGATTTGAGCTGACAACAACTGCAACTTAACGCTCCCAAATAACCACAAACGAGTTCACCTGAATGCACCAGCTGGTCATATCTAACATTCTAGAGTAAAGTCTTGGATATTCTACAACCAAATGACATTTAAAAAAGTTTAAAGTGTCTTACGACGAAACTTAATATAAAAACCGACAAAGTAAAGTAACTAGACGGACCTGACAGATTCATGTTAGATAATTAAACATCCACAGGTTGTATATCGCGACTAAAATAACAGAAAAAATTTATAACTTAACGAACGTTCCTTAATGCAAAAGCAGCTTTTAATATTTAAATACTTTATCTGACGTTAAGCCGGCGACATACATATTTATACATAGTTATTTTACTGTTAAGAGAAAACAAAGGGGGACGCGTAAGGCAACACAAATTAGCTAGGTAATTAGCGAGGTTACGTAATATGTAAATTCAAATGGAACTTTAACTGAAAATAGGAACCTCTGTGTGGCCGTAAAACGTTTTGTGTTCTCTTCATTCAACACATAACTACATTTGATTAAAAATACCAAGGAAATATGACTACTTTTGTTATTATTATTTTTAAATCTGGCGTCGGCTTACCGGAAGTTGCTAGCTTAATTGTGCACCTGTTTACTGTTTCCGGTACCCACGAAAAGGAACTAATTAGCGCTAATTTACAATCTACATTTTTACGTTATCAGCTCGGACATGCCGTAGCAGGGTTCGATCGATTACGTTATTTTAAAAGACGAGACGGCCAGCTCTTTTTTCCGATAATGGCACTAATACACTGTCTAATTAATTGATCAATGTAATTAGAGACTTGTTCTTTTGTCTTGATAACAACAGTATTGTCAATGCACACTGCCGTGTCAGAAATTGTGTGTGTGTGTGTGTGTGGGGGGGGGGGGGGGGGGGGTTGTAATTTGAGGTAATTCACGTTCCTGCAATGGTTTCGTTCCAAAAATTTCTTCCGGGGTCTATACAGCTCGGCGTCCCGCAGAGGGCGCGGTTGCCTAGCAACACGCAAACCTACTTGACGGTTGTTCCCTTTCCTCAGAGATGCGGTGAACATGGATTTAATCTGAACGCATTTGATGACTGTTTCATTTTTTTAATTACTAGGATTACGTGATGTGGTTATTTGTGTTCTTTCTTTCATCCTATAGATTCTTATATTGTATTATATATGTTTATATTTTATTATTATCAGACTTATGTAAGAAAAGAATGTGCTTTACGTTTATATGTGGGGTTTTTTTTTTTGTATATTTAAAGTCCCAGGGACAGACATGGCCCGTGTGTGAACACATGAGTCTCCACAAATAAAGTCATATTTATTGCATTGTGGTACTGTAATTATTTTTGCAGTGAGACCTTCAGTTCAAAGCCAGGACGTAGCTTTGTAATGTTCGTGACGCTGCAGGGATGTCCCTTTACATGCCTCCACAAAAGCCAAGCATATGATGTCATCCACAGCCCCAATCTTATCAGAATAGCTTAGTGTTGCCTGGTGGGAAACACACGCTCACACATACACACATACACACACACACACACACACACATGCGCACACACACACACAGGAGGACTTTTCTCATTGACAGCTCACAGTTTCATATCTCTTTTGTAGTTCTGCAAGACGAAACGGCAAACTGAAGGATTACTCTTCAAAACACGGTGTTACATAGGATTTCCTGCAAAGGTAAGCACTTTTCATGTACCTCAAGATGTTGCCAGTGTTTACTATCACACGGAGAGGCAAAAAGCAATTTGGAGTTTGCTCTTCTGTCACCAGAGTAAAAACTCATGCCCATTCCTGGGGCTTCTTTTAAGATATACTCCACTATTCAAAGTGTAATATTCTTCCAAGGGGTCTTTTGTGTACTTCGTGTCTCATATAGAAATATACATGGTAAATGTGTACACCCTATCTCCGACTGTCTCAAAGCTAAAAGCAAAAAAAAACCATAAAGTGCTTCAACAATGTCAATGTGTTTCTAATAAACTGCATGGAAACGTGAGAAAGTGTTCCATCTACTTGAATTTATGGTTTTAAAACCCCTCTAAACTGTCAACATTTTCCTGAAGTCGCAGTGTTTTTTGACATTAGGCTGTTTTTATATTCCGCCCTGTTCACATCAACCTGCGATATTTCTAAAAGACTTGTTTCTGATCCAGTAACGCTCGAGATGCGGTAGCGATTCATCTCTGACGCGAAGACTCGTCAGAGTGGTGGGATAAATGTGTCATTCCAGAGGCTTGAAGATGATTGTGTTATGAGGATCAAACAAATCAGTCCATTCGTGGAAATTTAGAACTGTCTGCAAATATTTTTGTGACCGAATTCTTCATACAGCTAAAAAAAGAGCCACATTGTTAAGATTTGTTTTTAGGAATTGGTTATGTAGTTGAGTGCACTGTGGAGGAAGGTGGTCCCTCTGAAATTAAAAAATATAAATATATAAATAGAGTAGAGCACATTTGTTTCGTTTATCATTTTAAGGCATTCAGGTAAACCGATGAGTCTGAGAAAGACGAACCGGGAAAGGATCACAGCGGAATGTTGGGCTGGGAAATTGGGGCTCCAATTGTACGTATTCACCTAAAAATCAGGGGATGGACGCTTGTCAGTGTGAGTTTAAAGGCTTTTGCCTCCCCGTGTTGTCTCTTTTGGCTAAACCTTAGTTAAACTTGCTCAGCGTGCATGATAATCATGCAGGAAGGAAGCTGTGAGAAACAAAAGGAAGCGAAAGGCCAGATCTGTAACCCAAACGTCCAAAACGAGGAGAGCTGCCATTACAAATCAAAAACACCAGCTTAGAGTCTAATTGGCAGTTTTGAGTTTATGAGTGTGCGCATTCATTTACATTTTTTAAAATCCCATAAATATACACAAGTTTTAAGAGTTGGAGTACACAAATTGATCAAAACTGCTCCAGGATCAGTTCAGCAGGAGGTGGTGAAATGCTTACCCTTCAAATCACTTCAAACAACCTGATAGATGCTTGAGACATATTCATGTTGTCGTCCTGTACAGAAATAACCCAGTATTGTCATGGGATTTCAGACTTCCTCTTTTCCACTGGCGTGCCATTGTCATCTTTTCCCAGAATGCTCCTGGAGAGGAAAGCACGCATGGATCTGGGCTGCTTCTTGTTTCTCCTGCTGCTGGGCGCCTTCAACCAGGTACCTGCAGGACTTCCTTTAGCCACTGAGGGGAGAAAGGAGGAAAACCAATCATAGTGTTTACATGCTGTGTTTCAACCATTTCAGCTGCTTGTGGTGGCGAATTCTGAAGAAGACCACCAAGAACACGTGAACCGCGAGTCGACACGAAACCAAATCATCGCCATGGCCCAGTTTGAATGTTTCCAGCGGATGGTGTCAGAATCACAACACAAAACAAAACCAACAGGTGAGCGGACAGTTGGTTGAAAGAAAGCCGAGCTGGAGGAACGAATTCCCATCATGCATCTGTTCTTTGTGTGGGTTTTGTGTGCAGTACCAGTGTGCAACATCACATGGGACGGGTGGCTGTGCTGGGATGAGACGGAGGTCGGCATCACGACCGAACAGAGCTGCCCAGACTACTTTAAAGATTTTGACACTTACGGTACATTTCTTCTCTTTCTTTCTGAATTCACCTCATTTAAGAATTTTGAAAAGCAAACTTTTTTCAGAGAGAAACCGGCAAGTGATTCATTCTAGGGTTGACATGTAAACACAAGCGTCAGCATTAACAGACACGTTGAAAGAGTTTCACATTGTTGTGCTTCGCTTAAAATTCGTCGCCAGCTATGGCAACCAAAGTCTGCACGAAGACCGGCGAGTGGGGACGCCACCCAGACAGCAACAGGACCTGGACCAACTTCACAAACTGTAAAGGCAACGCTACGCAACACGGGATGGTGAGAATGAAAACAATCTTGTTGAACAGAAATAAACGAGTAAAAGGAAAGTTGCTTGTTGTCTTTGGAGCTGAGAAATGTTCAGCTGTAAATGTTCTCTTTACAGGCGGCAATGACTCACTTCTACCTCGTCATGATCGGTCACGGATTCTCGCTGGTGTCGTTGCTCATCTCACTGGGAATATTTTTCCACTTTAAGTAAGCAAGCACCTCAAACACTCCAGTGCAGCACAAACGTCCACTGGACTCCCGGATGAACTGAGAAGATTTTTGATATTTAGAGGTCCAAGGACAGACTTTGCTGACTGTACTGTGAACTAATGTTGTGTTTTTAGTGTCAGGTGGTACTTCTAATCTGAATCATCTGTTGCTCACTGGGTAAACATGGATCACAAACTACATCTCATAGGTTTCCCCTCTTCTTCTTGCTCTCAGGAGTCTGAGCTGTCAGAGGATAACGCTCCACAAAAACCTCTTCCTGTCGTTTGTGTTGAACTCGGTCATCACTGTTGTCTGGCTGACAACCGTGGTGAAGAAACAAGGACACACGTATCACGACTCGGTGAGGGATTTTCACGCCTGGTCTTCTCGCGCGCGTCATTCATGGATATTGCTGACATCTTTTCCCCTCCAGGCGAGCTGCAAGCTGGTCATGTTCATCCACCTCTACCTGCTGAGCTGCAACTACTTCTGGATGCTTTGTGAGGGGATCTACCTGCACACTCTGATTGTTGTGGCCGTGTTTGCAGAGAAACAGCACCTCGTGTGGTACTACCTTCTAGGCTGGGGTACGCACTCGGTCACAGGAATGTCTTCTGAATGGATTTTCGTCACCTTACATGCATAAATGTATTCACTTTATTTGACAGGTTTTCCTCTTGTGCCAGCTGTGTTACACTCAATAGCACGCCACTACTACTACAATGACAGGTACAACCTTTAGAGCCCCACATGCAAACAGCTACATAGTAATACAACGTGAGGTAACTGAACATGTACTCCATGTTTTCACAGATGTTGGGTCAGCTCAGACACGTCTTTACTGTACATCATTCACGGTCCAATCTGTGCTGCGCTGGTGGTAAGCTCATTAGCAGCTGCACTTCCTGGGGATTGTCTAGGATAGCAAAGTCAGAAAAATGGTTACAAGCCACGGGAGTTGATCAAATAAACGCTGTGAGGCTGCTGGCTCCGTCTGCTGGCCTGGACAAGTAGGAGCCTACGCTGTCATTACCGTGTTGTTTTCAAAACGGTTGATGAATTGGTTTTGGTGTCACACAACCTCCGTGAAATGCCTCGTATCACGACAAGAATTTGATCCATCCGGCCCGATAAGATTTGGAAAGTCGAGAAGAGTCACATGACTGATCAACATTCACGTGAGCAGAGGACTAACAGGAAGAAATGAAGGGAGACTCAACTGGTGGTGTTTTGCTAAATCAGCATTGTTCAAACACAGTGGCATGCGAGGGATGTTTGGAGCCAAGGAGCTCTGTGTGCACATTTTACTTCAAGACACTCAGCCATCGACTTAAATGACAACAGAATGAAGTCATCGTTTTATTGTGTGTATATATATACTTCAAAAAAGTCTATGTACTGTGTTGCAGAGGAAGGTAAGTTAGCATGCTAGCCAGGTCGTGAAATACTGAATGTGAATGAATGTGGCTCCTGGCCAAGTCCTCCATATTGGACCTTTAATTTGAGAGCATTCATGCCCACCTGCTGTAAGAACAAAAATGGACAGTGCTGAGAATCTAGGGAGCATTACAGGAAGAAGCGTGGAAGAAGAGAGCTTCATGGCTGTGTGCCCTTGTATAAATGTATCAAATGATTGAGGTCTTGCCCGGTCGAGTCGATTCTTTCTCACAGTTATGTCTGGCCAAATAAATGAAATGAATGAATTTGAATGTACCTGATGACCCCTCTTGGCCTCATCATGGTTCCAGGTGAACTTGTTCTTCCTGTTGAACATTGTCCGAGTTCTCATCACCAAGCTGCGGGTGACCCACCAGGCTGAGTCCAGCCTCTACATGAGGGCCGTGAGAGCTACCCTCATCCTCATCCCTCTACTGGGCATTCAGTTTGTGCTGCTCCCCTACAAACCTCAGGAGCACTGGGTCTTTGAGATCTATCTGTACATCATGGAAATCCTCATGCACTACCAGGTAAGTACGGCACTGCGGGAAAATCTAGAAAGAGAGAAGAAAACCATTTAAAAGCACCGAGTGTTTTCCATCATGTGTGTTTTCATGCTGTCCTCTGCTCATACAGGGTCTGCTGGTCTCTACAATATTTTGCTTCTTCAATGGGGAGGTAAGCGATGCTCTATAGTTTATTCAGACCCTCCGTTCCACTTCTTTTAGTGCCCTCTGGTCAGGTTTGGATTCAGATGAGCTGGTTTGATGGATCAACAACAACCGCATTGTACACAAATTTCCTGCCAGAATTGTCACAAAACAGCAGCGACCATCAAAGCAGCTCCAGAAGCCCCGAGTGCGAGTTCCTCTTTCCAATCCGCTGCTCCCTACATCTCTGTATACGGGCTTCCCTACTTTCCCTTACACAAAGTAGTTGCTTTTTTTCCCTTTTTTGTAGCTTAATCTATTATTTCTACTCCTTCCCCAACCTTTGGTACATCCTCGATGTGTCTTTTCCCTCACGTAGGTCCAGAGCGTTCTGCGGAGACATTGGAATCAACAGCGAATGCAGTTCACTGGCACTTTCGCCAATGCCGACTTCTTCCGCTCGGCTTCCTACGTGGCGTCGTCACTCACAGAGGTGCACCGCTGCTACAGCATCGAAAGCCACACCGAGCACACAAACGGAAAGAGCTACTCAGACATATTCCGATCAGACAGCCCCTTCGTGTGAAGATGGCCCACAAGGCTTGCTGGATTATGGAAGACTGAGGCTCTTTTACGGAAACAAGCATTTGTTTTCTTGGAGCTACTGTTCATATTATTTAACTTTTATTTTCCATCAATATTTCCTTCAAGGACGACCTCTGTTTCTTCAGCGTTTGCTGGGATCCTAATGTTTTGTTGCTTCGTTTGGTGGATTAAACCTGAAGAGCCCTCAGTGACTGTCAAGCTGTTCAGTTCTCGCCAAGACAGGAGTCCTCAATTTTGACTGAGCCACTGTTTGAGGGCTCGGCTTCATTTGTGGACGAGGAAGGCGTGAAGACGTTGATAAGTCGAGCTGATTTCTGCCAGGAGAGCAGTTTTATGCTCTTTCATTGGGTAGCAAATGTAGGAACAGAAATAATGTACATGCTTTGCTTACTTTGCAAGTGTCTTATCTGCTTTAAAAGGATAGTTTGTAAAATGCTCAGATGCTGCTCCTCAAGAGGCGACAACAAGACACTCGTGTCCAGGCTTGACAGGAAAGAATTTTCATGAATGTATCGTCTACTTTTAATCATTAACCAAAGCCGAACTCCCATTTCACGCCGAGGATCCCTTCCTACAACAGGGATGGACGCCCCAGAGGTGCATTTCACCAAACTGGGTGCTGGCTGTCACGTGGGCCAGGGACAACCTGAAAAATTTTAGCGGGGATCAATTTAACATTGCAAAAAATGGCATTTTTCTATGGCTGAGGTCGCTGTGGTGAAGGTTATGAGCTCTCCAAGTCTCCTCTAGTCTGGTGATATGATGCGAACAAATTGTACCCACGCACCTCTTGGAAAGTTTGCCAAACTCTCTGCTGAGGATATTCTATTTATACAATTTCCTTTTGGTAAGTTATGCAAATAATGGAGGTTCACCATACGGTTTTCTCAGAAACATAAGCTTGCAAGGCTCACTGTGTTTTAATTCATGCCTGATGATTCCAAAATGCTGGAGAGACGATTGTGAGATCGAGGGAAAAGTGTACATATGTTAGTTTGTGTATCGACATTGATACGATCAAGGCACAGCATATGAGTTACCTTTACATGTACAGAGTCATTTTTGTTCTAGATGTTGCTCTTAAACCTTTCAGCTGTTTACTTTAAGCCAATAAAAAGTGTCATCTTTTAAATTAAGACTCTGATACACAGGAAACACTCAGCAGGAACTGACTCACTCATCTGATTTTAGACTTTGATAACTGTCAGTAGCGCCACCGGTGCCATAAATGTCAACTCTTCATCGCTTCCAGTTCGAGACAACTCACTTTCCTGTCAGGACTTTGATGAGCTGCTGGTTTCAGCTTTCTGGAACAGGAATTATGGGTCCGCTTCTTTTGGAGAACTAAATCAAAATGAGAGGAATCCTTGTTTATAGACGTAGCTAATAACTCTGCGAGGTGTGATCAAGAACGCTCAAGAAAATAATCAGTTTCCTGTCTTGCAAATGTAAAAAAAACAAAAGAAAAGGAAAAAAAATAAATCATAACCCTTCTTGTTTGTACTGAAATAATAATGTTGTAAATAAAATAAGATGTCTGAAGCTTTGAAGAAGTGTTTTCATGACTCTCACATCCTTTCCATGCTTCCGATTATTTCCCCTCAAAAACAAAAGGATGAAAGCTATATTTTCCCTGCACATTTTCAAGTCGGGGTGGGATTTCCTCGTCTGACCTTAGTAAATGTTTCTCATTGAAATGAATATTGTTTCCAGACAAAGATGGGTGTGTTACTGTCTGTTCCTCATCCAAAAGGAATACGTGAACAGGTACAATTAGGAAGTCCCAGAGGAAAAGTGCTAATATCAATCCTCCAAGTGCATCAGCGCTCCAACAACACGGCAACAGAGGCTGTGAAAGCACTTAACATGGCACTTTGTGTTTGGGATTTCTCTCAGTAAAGTGAAGACAGACAAATGTGATGAGAAGCATGTGTGCACTGTATCATTGCAAGTAATATTTACGAGCTACTTGCATGCCATTCTTAGCCTGACCTAAATTCACAAAGGATTATGCGGTTTTGGAAGATGCAAAGAGCATCTCCGTGATCATGAGACCTCCCCCTCCCTTTTATTTTGGCCTGCGCTGACATTTTTACAGTGTAACTGGATACTTTTAAAGCAATACCGCATACAAAATTTGTTCTTGTTGCAGTTCAAGTACTCATAAACAGGTATCTTGAGCTCACTTTCTCCCTCCTTTACTTCCTTTTGACTCCAGAATGCGGAACGATCCGGCCACGTGGAGCTAATAGAGACTGATGGCTACTAACGACAAACTTTGTGACGAGACTTTTTTTGGACACTCTCTCTGTTGTCGCCGTTGCTTCGCGCTAAATTTAAGAAGCTGTCTCTTTCTGCATTTTTGAAGACGCTAGCAAAACGTCTCCATGAACTCAAGACACCTCCTACTGTCAGGGTGAAGCACCACTTTTATTGGCATCCTGAGCATGAAAGATGGTGTCGTGTCTTGTGTGGTGATGGCACTGCTGAGATAAAAAAAAGAGAGAGAGAGAACTTTATAGCAACGTGCAACAAAAAGCAACGTGCAGATGACATTGTTTACTTATCAACATCACCCAACAGACTCAGTGGAAATCAGAGCAGTGGATGCAATGCTGACTTCCTGTTTCTAAGAATACATTTCCATTGAACTCTTGATCCGTCAGCCCTTGTGTGCTGGCAGCAAACACTTCCTCAGTCTCATGACTAACACTTGTTTACTGCCTCAACTTCCACATGCCACAGAAACTTAAAGCTTTCAGCTGCTGTTTTCAACCGTCTCCAAGCCGCAAGCAGCTCGGGGTCCTTGTCGGTTTCCACAGGACGTAACCGCCGGGGGTGTGCGATGTGCCAGGTTTGCCACAAGTGCACCTGCATACATACAAATAATCATGTGATGAGAGTGAAACTGGGGAAGGTTTCTCTCATCACCTTCGCCACAAAAAAAGGGAAAATCTAATGAAAGAGTGCTGTGCCTGTTTTTTGAGGGTGTGGCCGTGGGTGACAACACGAAATATCAAAGCCATCTCATCATTATCTGGTATTGCTGCTGCAACAAGCTCCGCCCCTCGGCTTCGCCTAAAGCAATGGCATCCTAACTTTTTCGACTTGATTAAAATGTTTTTTTGTCCCCCCCCAGGATCCTAAAGCGTGTCTGCTATTCACAGCAGAGGTCGGACAAAATGAGGCAGATCAGTTTGATTTTCCCTTCCTTGATGAAGGGAAAATCCCACAGGTCATCTTGGGCAGTCACAGACAGCGGAACATTTCCCAGGTAGGGTTATAGCACATCCCGAAACCTCCCTGATCATCTCTGACTTTAATCTCCCGCTTTGATGTCAGGGTTGTAACTTTGATCTCTTAACTTTGCTCAAAAGTGGGGAGGGATTCGCTCACTAGGAGCCCCTTGTCTGAGGGGCAGGGCCATGGGTTTGATGAGGATGATGTCACTGTCATTCTAGTCGTTTTGACTGAGAATAAAGACAGAACTGGCTTTTGTCTCAGAGCTCAGACCTTCAAACACCAATCACGTCTCCACGCGACCACCTCATCGACCCACACATATCCAAACACACATGTAGTGACTCTTCTGACCTCAGAAAATGTTGATTTAATGTTCCTTGCTGCCTAAACCACATAGGACAAGCCTGCGAGTCGGAATGTTGGCCCCCGCTCACAGCATCAGACCAGTGTAACATTACTGCTATTTCACTCGGCCAGTTGGCAACCCAATGAGAAAAAAGATCCCCGACCCATTTTAGGTTGTGAACCGAAGTTTAGGAATGCACCACAACATGAAACTTTGACTTTCCAGAAGCAACGCAAGGAAGTGCCATGTTTGATGGAGCGGTGAAAAGCGAGGGGGGGGGGCACACCAAACAACTCAACAGCATCTAAAATGTGACTGATAAAAGTGAAGGAGAAGGAAGGAAGAATGATTCAACCTGGAAGATGTTCCTGTAGTTCTTATGGCTCACTAAACATCGCTTTACCCCCCTCCCAACACACACACACACACACACTCACACGTAGTTGATGGCGTGCATGAGGATGTCTCACTCTTGAGAACAATGGAATAAGTTCTTGGCAGTACTCAAGGGTGTGGAGGGCGTACGGTACAGGTTGGGGTGAGCTATGTGGCCCGGTGGTATGGATGCGACCCTGGTCTGGGTGGGACCACGGGAAGTCTGCTGCTCGCCGCACAGCCCTTTCAGACCGTTGCACCTCACTGCAGGGTTATCGGCACAGCTCATCGCAGTGTGATGTCAACACAGAGCTGTCCGCTCAAATGTGCGAACAAATCAGAGAGTTCACGTCCACAGAGCTCATCAGGGGCGTAGCAAGGAAAATTCAAAGAATTTCAAAGCTCCTGGAGTTCCTCTAGAGCTCCAGAAGTGAACCCAACCCCTTCTTTAGATGATCTCTCCAGAGTTTCAACCAGGTGAACCTGAGAGTCCTCAAGTTTAGGGCTACCCGCACTCATGACGCAACGTCATAATAATAATGAACAATTATTCCTACGCTTCTCCAGTCATAGCAGTTACTTCTATTTATTTAAGTTATAAAAAGTGGCTTGAGAGAAACAGGAGGGCTGAAAATGAGCCTGAAGCTCATCCATTTTTAATTTCTCTGCTTGTTTTACAGGTTTTGATTTAATTCGGCGGTCTCAAGTATTCCATTCCACTTTGAGTCACTAACTGCTACTTTTGGACAATTTTTTTTCCCCCACGAGGTGTTTGGTGTTGATTTGGTTTCTCCATGTGCCCGTCTGAACATGAATGTTAAGTTATTTTTCCAAAAAAAAGTGAATGATAACCTGGAATTTCAGCAAAATGCTGTTTTTTCTTGGTCTGGATGAATGCAGCTGGTGAGAGAGGGATGTTACTGAACGTTTGCTGTGTGGTTGTCACTCATTTTTCAAGACAAGTTGCAGAACATCTGAGACATCCTACCCCTCAAACGTCAAACATTTGGAATGAAACACTTCAAAAACATCTGAAACAATGAACTTATTAGAGTTTTCAAGAGCCCAGTTCCCTCTGCCAAGGGCGGCGTGTAAGTATCCACTTGAACAAGGCGCATCGTTACTCTCGTCTTCAGCGCCGTCCTGCCAACAGGAACTCCCTCGCTCCTCTCTCAGTTTCCTGCCATTGTTCTCTCTGCTGCCACCAGGCTGAGGCTCCACCCAGGATGTGGGAAAAGGTGGGATGTTAAAGCAGCCCATTTCCTTTTCGCTCAGCCCCAGCCAATGCAGGAGGTTTTTGTGTGTGTGTGTGTGTGTGTGTGAGAGAGAGACGGGAGGGTGTGAATGTTTACTTTCACATCTGCTTGCCAGCCACAGTATGATGAAGTATCTCATAAGTTGTTAACTGGATATTTAGATATCAATATGAAGTTAAATTGGTCAACATTTTCTTTAAACGGCCAGATCCGTCCATCAGGCACAAATGGCAGCGTCCAACTGTGCCAGATACGTGCGTGTCTCACATGGAACCGTTCTCTCACCGGCTGCCGTACATCCCTATAGGAAGAGGGCTCGCTGAGCTGTGCCTGATTAAAAACAAGGCCTGACAGGTCTGATAGCCAGCGGCCACAGAAAGTTTCTCTGTGGGCATGAAATTGTAGGCAACCCCTGTTGCGCCACGTTACGAGTCTTTGCCTTTGTGATCTCGGGGTTCTGACTTTAATCTCCAACTGTGATCTCGGGGTTCTGACTTTAATCTCCAACTGTGATCTCAGGGTTCTGACTTTAATCTCCAACAGTGATCTCGGAGTTCTGTTGCCAGATGGAGGACGCCCTCAAAGAAAAAGCCTGTGAGTTTGAAAGTGTGCTCCCTGAGATGAGTGGCTTTGAAAACACCAAAGCAGCTCTGAATGATCAAGTCCAGGAGCTCATCAGACACCTTCAGGACATCCATGAGGCCAAGTGTCTATTGGAGAAGGATCTCAACAAACAAGTACAGGAGAATAACAGACTACGGCAAGAACTCAAAGACTCCAGATAACATCGGCACACAGCTGTGAAGGAGCAGGGGTCATCAAACGAGCAAATCCAGGAGCTCAGCAGAGAACTTCAAGAGGCCCAGAGGTTGATGTGCAACAAAGAAGAGGCTCTGCAACAAGAGTTTCTCAAGATAAGAAAAGCTCTTGCAGAAGCCTAAGTCTTCCAGAATGCGGTGTCAGAAGACAAGAAGCTGATGACCGAGCAAAACCGCGCCGTGCGAGGCTGGTGTGCGTCGGAGCAGCTGAAAGCTGCCGTGAGGGAGGAAGCGCTTTGTCAAATTGTGCAGATTCTTCACATTCAGCTGAAGCTGAAGACGAAGGAGAACGAGAGCCTCCACGGAGAAATCCCTTCCCTCAAAGAGAGTCAGAGGGAGCCCACAACACAGCCTCAGAAGAGGTTCTGGTTTTTCTAACCGCCGGCTCGCTCCTGGATCCCCTCACCGCTCTGCTCCCCACAAACAGCAGCTCCGTCAAAGAGTCGCCGCACCAACTCAACTTGAACTTCTAAAACTTTCTTGATTTCGTTAACGGAACCCTGAAGAACATTTTTGAACAGCATGACTGAGACGAGATGAAAACAAGCCAAAAATAAATGAATAAAAAAAATGGAGTGATTAAATATTTGTTATGATTTCATCCATAAAATGAAAATGTAAGTTATGAGTTATGGGAATTATTTTCCCCCCTCAACTTTTTCTCTGACCAACTGGAAACAATGCATCCTAGTCTTGGTTTTGACGTGCCGCGCATGCGCCGCTCGCACACTCCCCCCCCCAGGTGACACCACCACAGCCTCACAAACAGCGGTGACAAGATGGCGTGCAACTTTGGTCTGAGAGTGATCCACAAGCCCAAAACAATAAACAAACACACAATATTTCCATCTGCAATGTAAGATTCAGAATATTTGGACCGTTTTGAGAAGTTTCTGGTTGTCTTTGTATCATTTATGGAGGTCTGCGGTTCGGCCCTTGCAGCCAAACAATTACACCATAAATCTGAGGTGTGGCAGCCTGAGCACACATAGCAGGACGTGTTCAGTAGCAACAAACTCTCACTTTAACATCTCCTTCTTCAAAGTCATTCACCCACATATTTAGTTTGGGACCCCTGAGTTCCCGACCCTAGCCGCTACTTCCCCATGCCAGTTCACATCAAATCTTACAGGCTCAGTCACAGGAGTAATTTCGAATTTATGCAAACTGATGCCATCGGTCAGAAAGTTAAAAGTCTTCTTCGCTTTGCTGAACCAGAGCACGTGTTAATATTCAAGCATCTAAAATCAATCTCTCCCTGCCACGAGAGCTGTTCATGAAGCCAACAGTTCGATCCTCTCTCATGATTCCTTGCCAGTGTTCTTGAAGTGTTTTGGAGGGTTAGGGTGGTGGTGAGGCGGGGTTGGAGGGTGCACAGGAAGGAAAGGGAGTAGCTGGGAAATCTCATTGAGGCTCCTGGGTGAACAAGAGACACCTCAGCCAGGATCTGGGCGTCGCTGCCAAGTCATATCAGGGTCGCAGACTCCACCATTTGGGTGAAAGAGGAACAAATCCATGATGAGGAAACAGAAGAGCTCCAACTTTAGCAAGCATGCAAGAGGCGATGGAGAGCGGGAAGAGGAGAAGTTGACATTCAGGCTCCTGCATTCCAGCAGAAATGAGCAGGAGGCTAATTAAAAATAATTTTGCTTTGTTTTGGTTGGGCAGCAAATCCTGTTCATGTGATTAATTAATGCTGTCACAGCAGCTGTTCTGATGTGTTACAGCAGGCAAAGAGGGTAGATTGAATGAGGGTCCTAATCCGCTGCCAGTATACACGAACCCAGGGACCAACTCAATGAACAGGGCCATAATTAGTGTTTTTAATTACACTTGTGTGATATTGCATGTAAAAAGAGCAACTTAGGACATTCAGATGTTCATTAAAATGGAAACAGAGCATTGAGCAGCCTGTTGAGAGACAGGATTCCAGAGAGCAGAAGAGAGGGAATAGAAGGAGAGGGAGACGATTCACACTGCACACAAGACTGTTCAACAATCGCTGTCTTTTACCTCCTTCTGCTGCATTTTTCCATGCACCAAAAATGAAAATAGCAGCCCCGGCTAAAAATGACCATCTCCACAGAACTGGCGCGAGGCCTCTCTGCAGGAAGCGGCGAGAGTGGCCCGTCTTTCAGCGTGCACGCAGAGGAGAGGTCGACCCAGAAACATGTGCAGCCTGAACTCTGGCCTTTATACTTCCTGTAAGGACGCCTTCTTTCTCCATTTTTTTTTTCCCCCCTCTAATTCGCTCACACACCCATACATCTATTCCATCCACAGCCCACTGAAATGTCAGCTTTCCAACTGGATTTAGTTCATGACATGAGATATTTTCTTGATTTATGTTGGTTTTTAGGATCTGTGAAGCTGTGAACTCTCAAACAAACAAACATAATGGCATGATGAACAGATGAAGAAAATGCTCTACAATTAGTTTAATAAGACACAAGGAACTGTTTCTCAAACACCTGCAGTCTAATCAAGAACTTCCTCATCAGGTGAAAGCTGTTTAATGTGATTTGATGCTCTAAATGCGGGCTGTCGCCCTCTAGTGAGACTCTGAGGTGCTGTCCAGTTTGTGGGAAGACCACAGTCACTCCAAAGGAAGACATTTATTCCAGTCAACAATAAACACATAAATTGCACTTTACAGTCATATGTAGCATTTACAGTTGAAGTTTGAAAGGGAGACTTAACAAATAATAAGTAAATAAGTTCTTGCACAGAACATAATAATTTAGCACGATTTTCAGGTTTTATTCCATCAAAATTGAGGACTACAAATATTGCAATATCTCGCCCCAGTCAGGCTTGTGAATAAAGACACTAAAATAAAGACATTTATTCACCAATTTTAATACAATCTGCTCTAAATGCCTAATAAAAAGGTCATTATAGTTTAATATTACTGGCTATTTTCCAGCTTAAATTAAGTTTTCATGCCATTAACCCTTCCCCATTTGTATTCATTCAAGTTCCATGTTGAGCAACTCAGGTATTTTCAGAACTTGTGCTCGCAGTTGCATATTCATTGACAAGATGGTCAAGGGCCATTCCACCGAATCAGTGCCATTTGCATGTTTTTTCAGCACTGCATCTATTACTTTAAATACTAAGCTTAAATAATAAAAATAATAAAATTAATCCAAGATTATTAAGAAAAAAAACCTTGATTTTCAGTCATCCATGGCCCTAAAATGATGCTACTTCCTGTTGACCATGAGGAAACAGCAAAAGTAATTTTGAGTCTAAATAGGAACTAAAGCATCTTATCATTGCAAGGCATTAGGGAGCAGGGGTGGGCCGTATTTGGCAGTATTCGAGGTAGTTTTTCATATGCGTTTACATCATGTATCTTCAAATTACAATTAAGGCAAAGTACAGGACTTGATAATAAAATGTATTATACAGCTATTTTTCAAGCAAATCTGTACATGCCATGTCTCAGGGACGTAAAGGCATCGATTCGGCGGAATGGCAGAGATATTATATCAGCATCCTACCAGTCTCGCAGCTCTCGTTCACACCAGAATCACAGCAAGAGCACCAAACTTCAACAGCTTTTGGGGAACGCAGCCATGGGTGGAGAATGGCAGCAAAGGTGTCATCGACTTGTACGCTCTCAGACAGAGGAGTCATTGATTCATATTCTAGAAATTCTGCTTATAATTCATGTCCGTCTTGCGTTGGGGGCGGTTGTGTTTTATGAGAAGCACACGGGGCCGATGTCCAGGCCAAACTCCTGATCAGCCTTTCCAATGTCCATTGGCGCCAAGTCCAGGATGGGCAGCCTGACCGAGGTTTGAGTCCTGTACTCAATCACTGTCTTGCTCCATTCATCAGGTGATTTCTGAGGGGCAGAAAGAAAAAAAAATACTGAGCCTCTACTGCTTCTACTTTTTTTTCTCTCTCAGGTTTGCAGTACTTGAGGTCTTACCGAGCAGCCATCTTCGATGACGGAGTATCGCAGACGGTTGGGTCCCTGCGCCCTTAGCTCCTGGCCATTGGAGCCTCTGAGGATTAGAGCTTTCTTCAGGTTGGTGCTCTTCCCATCTTTATAGGCCACACTGTTCCTGCAGTGGTAGGTGATGTTCTGGTGTGACTCCTGGGACAAAAGCTGCAGCAGCTTCAGCTGAACCGCCACCACGTTTTGCTGCTCCTCTTTGTTTCCATAATGGAACTGAAATGGTTTAACAGCAGTTTTTAAGTCAAATGATATCCAAATACTAACATTTTTCCCAACAATATTCTAGTTGAACTCCTGATGGCTTACTTTAGTTCCACCATTCATGTCAGCACCAAACCAGACAGGTTTGTTGGCGCTGGGACTGGATTTTGTCCACCAGTTTTTGCGGGAAATGAAGGGTGGATTTGCAGAGAGGCAAGTTTCACCGTTTTCCATGTTGCAGAAGACCTTGATAGCGTCTCTTGTGCTTCCTTGATTTGGATCGATCCAGTATTCACCTGTATCGAAGGCACACAAGTATGTCAGTGTTCTTATATTAAAACATCTCTCTAAATGAGCTCTCAGCAGTCGAAGGACCCCTTACCACTCTTCTTCTGAGGGTAACACTGTTTGATGTCCTGACATGTTCTGGCAGGATTCATCTTACTGCCATCTGGACTGCGCAGGTTTTCCAGGTTTCCGCTTAGAGATTTCAGTGTGGCTTGGACGCCAGAGTCTGCCTGGATGACAACTGGGCTCCTGTTGGGAAGGGCCTCATCTTTGTTGAACTCTGGTGGAGGTGGAGGAGGGTCAGCCGCGACATCGTCTTTGAAGAATTCCTCAGCTTCTAGCACAACCCCCTTCACGCTGTAATCCTCTGGTGGTGCAAAGAGTTCCTCCATAACTGCGCTGGGACGTCCAGGGGGGCCCGGTAGGCCTGGAGGTCCTGGATCCCCAGCTGGACCCTGACAAAGGAAACAGAATTAAATTTTTGCTGCACTACAGTATAAATATACATCCATCAAACCATTGGTTGATGTCAAAATATGTCACCGGAGCCCCGATGTCTCCACTGTCTCCTCTGCCTCCAGGGGCACCCATTGGTCCAGGGTGGCCGATGTTTCCTTCTTTACCAGGAGGTCCAGTTACTCCTGGAGGACCCTGAGTGGTTACAGCACAGTCACTGACTGATGTTGGACCCCTTTAAAAAGGTGTTTAGGGCACCAAAAATGCCATTTTATATTCTGATAGATACTGAAGTAACATTTAGAAAAAGCCTTACTCTTGGTCCAGCGGGTCCAACAATGCCTATAAATCCTACGTCTCCTGTTGCGCCCTATAATAGAATAATGACATTTGAACTTCTGAAACAGAAGTATTTAAATTATCTAAAGAAGTACAAGTATCCTACTCACAGTGGTTCCTGGCAGACCATGGAGACCAGTGAAACCTCTGTGTCCTTTCTGGCCCCTCTCTCCTTGATCTCCAACTACACCTTTTTCTCCTTGTGGTCCTTGGGGGCCCTAAAAGCGAGGAAATGAACATTAAGACATTTTGTTTTATACGATCACAAAAAGGTGGTTTTAGTACAGTCCTTACCACTTTGCCTCGTACTCCTGCTGGTCCTTGGGGTCCGACAGAACCTCTAGCCCCCTAAACAAGTGTGATGGTGATAAAAATCAATCTTGACATTTTATTCCTTAATAAAATTATCCATGTTTATTGCCGAGTGTCTGTTCATGAAACTCACACTTTCACCTTTTTGTCCTGGATTGCCTGTCATTCCAACTGGACCCTCATTTCCTGCAGAACCTGGGCCACCAGCCAGACCCTCTGGACCAGAATCACCTCTGTCGCCCTGTGACAGTCACTGGTGATTACTGAACACTGCAGTATGGGTAGCATGTGAAAGAAATCACGAGACAAATGTATAAATGTATTTAATCTTACCCTTTGTCCTATGAGACCGTCTTGACCAGGAGGCCCCTCTGCTCCAGCAATACCCTGATCAACAACACAGATTACAAAGTATAAACTGCGGTTCATCAACTCGTTTTCAAAAATAATCAGGCCAAACCAGCTCTAAAAAGGACAAGTTCAATGAGACCTCAGGGCCGGCGTCCCCTCTTGGCCCAGTAGCTCCTGGTAAACCAACAAGACCAGGTGGTCCTTTGATGCCTGAACCAGGAGGTCCAGGAGGCCCTGGCTTTCCTGGTTGACCCTGAAAAAGTAAACGTCAAAACGTCATTTAAAGTCATTTATGGACTCCTGACAGGTGGGTGGACCATAAAGGAGTACGTACAGCAGGACCTGGCAATCCTGACATGCCTGCCTCTCCTCTGGGTCCAGGTTGACCAACAATCCCTCGCTGTCCAGGGGTGCCAGCAGGTCCTGGAGGACCATCAGAACCCTGAAATGCAAGAGGACAAGCCATAGATTAATTTGGCTGTCATTAGCATATATTCACATCATCCACAACACCCTGAGTCTTACTGGAAGACCATCCTCTCCAGAATCTCCCTTCTCTCCAGGGCTGCCTGCCAGGCCTGGAGGTCCGCTCTCTCCTGGAAGTCCAACAGGACCATTCTCTCCAACAATCCCAGGAGGACCTTGCTTTCCTGGAGCACCAATGGGTCCATCTGCACCAACAGCACCCTGGCACATGCACATGTTCCCTTGTTAGTTGACATTGTAAAGAATGTGGAGAGTTCTCTACAGGGACAGATGAACTCACAAGAGATCCAGGTGGTCCGACTCCCCCAGGCAGACCAGGGAAACCAGGAGCGCCCTGCATGAAAAGAACACATCAGACAAGAAAAACTTTAAAAGGTGTTTTAAGACCAAGACTTTGAAATGTAGAGCTTCACTCACTGCTTGACCCTGCGATCCTCTACCACCTTTCAGTCCGGTCACGCCAACTGGCCCCTGAGAACATACAAGCCAAGGAAATTAATACCCACATGCATGTGGAAGTGTTTAACCACTATTACTGTTTTGATTACGTGTTTGTGAATGTTTACCTGTGCTCCTGGTATTCCAGCCATTCCCTGTGGTCCAGGTGATCCTGCCTCTCCCTTTGCACCTGGTTCACCTGTCTCACCTTTGACACCGGGCTGACCCTCAGTACCCTGGGAAAGAACGTGGAGAGAAGTTTGGAATAGTTCCACTGATGTACATGAGTGTAATGTCAACTACTTGTAATACAACTCACAGCAGGTCCCTGAAAACCAGCAGCACCAGTAGGACCGGCATCACCAGTAGAACCCTGTCAACAACACAGACAAACACACACTAGATTAATAAGTAATTCGTGTGAAGTTGGTTGAAACAGATGAGTGATGAAAAGTTTTACTGACAGGGGTTCCTCGTGTCCCTCTGCGACCTGCAGGTCCTGGTGGGCCAGGATCACCCTGAAATAAAGGAAAATTTCAGTCAAGTCCAAGTCTGTCAGCACATTTACACAAAAACTACTGAACTGAATTTCCCAAAACATGGTTAAGGGCCAAGAGAGAACCCAATACATTTTGGGACATATCCGCCACTAGGATCACTTGCTCTTGAAAATACCATCACTCCTGAGTAATTTTTAGCAATTAATGAGTCAATGCTAAGTCATTTATGGCAAAGCTGACAAAAATGACATGCCGGGTTAAAAATAAGTGCTAAATATGAGACTCTTAAACTCACCTTTGCACCATTGGGTCCAACTGAGCCAGGAGGTCCAACAGGACCAGCGAGACCCTTTTAGTAAAACAAGAACTGGTGAGCAAACATATGAATTTGGAAAATGTGCTTATATTGGTCATCGGGGACTACTTTTAGTTAACGGTCCCAACTATCTAGTTGGTGTGACTCACCCGGGCACCATCAGCTCCAGCTTTACCCTCAGGTCCTTTGTCCCCAACTGAGCCCTGTAAGAGGACATAATCCTCAGGGAACCAACTTCTGCCACTGGATTGTTTGTTACAACTACCAGTATTACTTCTGACAAGCCTCTAAGAACTTGACACATCATCACCATAGATCTATTTTACTGTAGCTTACTGCATCGCCTTTTGGGCCTGTTGGTCCTGGGATACCTCTTTCACCTGGCATGCCCATAAGTCCTGCACTTCCTGATTCGCCGCCAGCACCTTTGGGACCAGCATTACCCTAAAAAAAATGCACAAAATGTCAAGTTAACTGCCACAAGTCAAGTACTATGGGTAAACATCCCTAGTAATTTTGGCTATGATACCTTCTGGCCATCTGGTCCTGGTGCACCTGGACTACCTTTGGGTCCCAACAGCCCATTGGGTCCGATTTCACCTCTCTCTCCTGGAGGACCTCGTTCTCCCTGTTGATTCAAATGTATTGATAAGACTCTGGAGTCCATTTAAACTATATGGCTGACAGAAACTGAATAATAAGGAACTGACCCTTGGACCTATAGCACCAACAGCCCCTCCCTCACCAGCAAGACCCTGGAGAAAACATGAAATGTTTTACAATTTTATTTTCATTGCAAAAAATCACCGCTTGAACATCAATTTTTATATCATCCCTTACCTCATCACCTGGTTTTCCAGGCTCTCCAGGTGTACCTGGGAGTCCCGGCAAACCCTAAAACACCAAAAGGGAAAGAAATTGTATTGGTTCAAGAGCTTAACTGGAAAATGGAGTATAACAAGAAAAAAGAAGCTGGGTAAAAATAGTAAATTAATCAAACTGTTGAAAACAATCAAGTTATCAGCAAATACAAGAAAATTTAGTATTTCAATTCTTCTCTGCAAGAATTTATTTTCACTCATTCAGTTAAACTTTTATTCAAATGATGGGTAAGTTCCTTGATCTGAAAAGTGTATTTGTTGACGTTTTGTACCTGGAAACCATTCAGTCCCTGTGGTCCCTGTTCTCCTCTCTTCCCTGGGAGACCCTGGAGGAAGATGCATCAGAGTCTGAACACCTAAATATTAAATGCTTGATGAAATATGCATTGTTTCAAAAGTATAAGATGCTTACAGCCGGTCCAGCTGCACCAGCAGCTCCCTCCTCGCCATCTTTTCCATGCACTCCCTAGAGGACAGTTAGGTGAGTTGGAGTCACAGTACAATTGAAATAATTTTAAATATATTACTGAGAACCACATACTCTTTGACCGGGTGGTCCGGGGTTGCCAGCCTCTCCAACCTTCCCAGCATCACCCTGAAAAATCCCACCCACATTATTGCTAAACCACCAGGCTCATTAATGTCTGTTTTTATACACAAAACAATCAAAGACAGCAATACTGACAGCTAAGCCTTTTGGTCCCGGCAGGCCCATGGCTCCAGTTGTACCTCGGCCCCCGCGGGAACCGGCTGGACCTGGTTTGCCATCCTCTCCTGATGAGCCCTGCAAGCACAAAACGAAACCATTTTTTTTTTGGTGCGTGTTTTTGGTTGACGTACTGATGAATGACTCCTGCTTACCATTGGTCCTGCCTTTCCTTCCTCTCCCTGAGCACCAATAAGTCCAGACAGGCCCTGTGGAACCAAAAGATCACCTGGTCACTCACGTTCATGAAAACACAACATCATGGAAGTGATGTAGACATTGTGGATGGAAGAACGGGACTGTGATGAATATTGAATGCAGACATGGATTACGAGGTCTTCCTTACCCGAGCTCCCGTCAAACCAGGCTCCCCAATGCGTCCTAGATCTCCGTCTAAACCTTTGGCACCAGATGATCCTGGCAGCCCTCTTTCACCCTGCGCTCCCTGTTAAGACAAATATTCAAACTTAATGAAGATCAGATGAGTCACTAACTTCGTTTGCCCAGTTAGCTTCGGAAATGACGTCAACTCACCTTCTGACCTGGTAGACCATCAGAACCAGGGAAACCTCTGTTTCCTGGAGCTCCCTAGAGAGAATTCATGAGATCGAACTGGGTCAGTATTGATGGTTGCAATCCAGACCTGAAACTTTCAAGCCTCCACAATGTTTTATTTAGATGCCACAGCAGAATTAGGCATTATCCCAGAGAGGTTGACTCACTGTCTCTCCTTGAGGCCCAGGGGGACCAACGGACCCAGCATCACCTCGGGGTCCACGCTTTCCATCATCTCCTCTTGGGCCCAGTGTACCAGGAGCGCCATGGTCGCCCTAACATGACAAAGCATTTAAATAAAACAGTTGATCTGCATTCTCATAAAAGAGTTGCAAAGGATTGCACTTGGAGGAAGTTTGCCCAGAAGTAATACTGCCAGAAAGTTGTTTTCCAAAATCTAGAAAGGTAATTTTGTTGCCTGAAAATGACCAAACTGGGACAAAAAATTGTTAAATAAAAAAAAGACAAAACACTTCAATAAAGTCTTTCACACCTCTCTAGTGGAAAAGCAGAGCTTTGAAGGCTTCCTCAAAATTATCTAGCAGACCCTTCAGTGCAAATTTCTCCCACCAGCCATTAAATAAAATGTAAACTATAAATTATCTCCATTTTGCTTTCATCTCACTCTTTCGCCTTTTTGTCCAGCTTCTCCTTTGAATCCAGGCACTCCAAGGTCACCCTGTGATGAAGGTAATGATTAGTTCAAACCAGAACAAGATGAAGGATAGGTGTCATCAGGGGGCCCATACCAGTTGGCCTTTAGGTCCTTGAACTCCTGTAGTTCCTTGAGGGCCCGGAGGGCCGACTGGGCCCACCAGCCCTGATGGACCCTGGACACCTGCTAGACCCTGAGGAGGAGGAGAAGCAGCTCAAGATTCACAGATTCACAGATAAAGACCAGTAGGCTCATTCATCATCTACTTACTGCTTGGCCGCGGGCACCTGGTGCTCCATCAGGTCCTGCAGCTCCCTGTCCAGAGCCAAACAACCATGTCAGCAACATAATCACTCACAAGCCCGAATGAAGAAACAGAGTGATGGAGTCACCCGCTTTCCTGTTGGCCCTGCTGGTCCGGCATGACCAGCATCTCCTCGGGATCCCTGTTGCCCTGGACCTCCTCTCACACCGGTCGCTCCAGCTTCACCCTGCACCGAGGTGTCAAATCCCAGAATGACTTCCAGTGTGTGTTTGTTGAAAATGAACAGGCGGTTATGCCAATTTAAACATCTTGGCCTGTACCCGAGTCTTACTCTTCAAAAACACCAATGAATTAGAATCAAAGACTAACCTTCATTCCTGGGTTACCAGGGAAACCTGGCATACCGGGGATTCCCATTGGACCCTGGTAGAGGGGAATTTCAGACACTCACTCACTGGTTTTTGTGCAACCTTTGATTATAGTTCTCATCTTATAGACTTTAACTTACCAGAGGACCTGGTTTCCCAACATGGCCGGCAGCACCACGTTTACCCTGAAACCAAAATTCAGACCAAATTCTAACTCTTGAAACTTTTTTTTTTGGAACACTTTAAGAGCTTTTTCAAATCGTCTTATTCTCACCACAGGGCCTGGTGGGCCTGCTCTGCCTCGTTCTCCTTGCAAACCCGCTGGCCCCTGAAACAGGAGATTTACTCAGTAAGAGTATAAAACAAATTTTTTTAAAAAGTAAGCAGGAAGAAAAAGGACTAAAATGGTGCATTAACTGAACTTACCAGAGGACCAGGAGCACCCATTCCACCAGGAGTCCCAGAGGTGCCCTGCAAGATGCATGATACGGGTTTGCACTGGTACTCGACGTTCTCAAAAATGTACAACCGCTGCTAAAACAGACATCACCAGTGTCAACTCTAATATTTGTACCTTCGAACCAGCTGCTCCAGGCTCACCTCTTGACCCAAGAAGACCAGTAAGTCCCTGTTACAAAAAAGAAGATCTGTAAGTTCTGGATGTGCGTATGAAAATAAAATAATCTTAAAAAAATCAAGTAAAAGGAAATGTATGACTACCTTGTGACCTTTTAGTCCTGGAAGACCTGGAAGGCCTGGGAACCCTCTTGCACCCTTTTGGCAGAAATAAAGAAGAGAACCAAATATTCCTCTTGACCCAACTGACATCAACCGCCCAGGCAACACCACACATCCACGCACTCGCTGTTTATTAACTGATGATGTTGATTGTGACTGATAGGTGTGCGTTTGGTACAACCAGGCCAAAACTGTCATAAAGTGTTCTGCCAGGTTTCCTCTGTGTTCTGACTCTGCTGATCATCTGAATGTCAAGAGCGCCAACAGCGCCCTCTTGTGGCTGTTTAGGGAAACTATCCTTCTACTAATTAAGCTCCATGTGACTTGTATCCGTTAGTGACGTAGGTGCAGCCCTAACATTTTCCAGCCTGAAACAGAAACATGCAGCTTAACTGCATTATGAAAATGCAGAATTTTCGACTTAATCTTGTTTTAGAAGGAAATACCGCAGATCCTGAGAATCCAGGCTCTCCTGTAGCCCCTGTAGGTCCAGTTTCTCCCTGAACAGAAAAAAATTGCATTAAAAAGTAAGAGTTGGTGCTCTGAGGCTAATAGCATCCAGTAATCAAGCAAAAAAAAAAAAAAAAGCTAAATTATAATCCTCTCCAACAAAAATAACAGTGGTATGCAGCTTAAACTTAATGTCTCACTGACATCAGATCCAGCTTTTCCAGGTGGTCCGTCTGGGCCTCGATGACCTGGTTCACCCTGAGGAAAACCACAAAGAACTGTCAGTGTTTTTGAGACCTCTATCTGATCCGGCTCCAAGCGTGAGTGGGATCTCCACACTCAACTTCCTACCATTGATCCTGGGTCTCCACTGTCTCCTGGGATTCCCTGACCGCCACTTGGACCCTGAACAAGACCAGAAACACTTCAGTCAATGTGTTGTTGCCTTCAACAAATGTTAGGAATGGAAAATTAGTCTGACGATTCGAAATGAAAAGATCCTTTAATTTCACATACTGATGGTCCCGTCTGCCCCGGAGGTCCCCGTGGTCCTGCTTCCCCCTGCAATAAAAGCAGGTCATTACAGTTCCAATTTTAAACGTCCTCCGTTTGCGTTGCTGTAAATGCGTACAGACCCTTGATCCTGAGACCATCCCGGCCAGACCTGAGGACTTCTCATTGAACCCTGAAGCGATGTGTGCTGCGAGGTTTCCCTGTTAGGAAGAACACAAATCAGAATGTTCTCACGATCTGCTCAACGACTGCAGCTATGAGATGCTCAGGAGAGGAACTCACCCCTGGAGGGGCGGTCTGTCCTGGGGGTCCTGCCTCTCCTGGATTTCCTGGCACACCGGGCTCCCCATCAAAACCTGGTGGCCCGGGGAATCCCTGCAGATTGAGATGGTTAAACCATGATTTTGTCCTTTCAACCGCGCAAGACTGAAGAAACTGCACAGCTTTTCCATTTTTCCATTAAAATTTGAATCGTATTCTAATTTTCTCTTTTTCCTGTGTAGATTTTCTTCACCAATATTATCAAAAATCTTTTTTCTGATCACATAAAAAGTTACTTTGACTCAAACTTACCCGTCTGCCTTTAAAACCTCTTGGTCCAGTTCTTCCTTGAGCTCCTGGAGGACCCTGAACCAGAACCACAAGTGAAGATTATTATTATTTCTATGTTTATCACGATAACTCAACAAACTGACTGCTCACTGACTTTGAAAATATGTTCTTATTGGAACACTTGGAAAAAGGTGCAAACCAAGTAAGTTACGCCAGAATTTGTTCAGCAATGGTAAAAACTGATGATACAGGAGTGTGTTGAGATAATAAGAAGTTTATTGTGTGTAAACATGTGTGTAAATAAATATGAACCCACCGCGGGTCCTTGACGTCCAGGATATCCCACCACCTGCTTGAAAATAAAGAATTACAATCGTTTTCGTGGGGAAAAAAACAAACAAGAGTCTAACATTCCAATGAGATGAATTGTTGTAACTCACATATGGGATGTCACCTGGTTCACCTTTTTGTCCCTATAAGGAAAAAATATTTCAATCAATGTAGCAACTCATAATTTTCCAATATTAATGCCAGTAATAATCCATACACCATGAGTACTGGGACGTACCTTATAGCCCATGATTGCTTTGAGGAAAAGGAGAGAAAGGATAGAATGCGTTAACTTGTTATTCTTCAAAATTAAATTAAAAGACCTTCTTGAAATCAGTAGAATTAAAAAAAAAGATTGAAACCCTGCCTTTAATTTATTGTATTTTGTAAAAAAAGGTCAAATCAGTTTATAACAATAAAGAACTCAGCAGCTGCTTGTAAGGTCTCGGCGGTGATGGGTGGAGCAGCCAGGCCGGTGTCTCACCTATGGTCCTGCCCGCACTGGCGAAGTTGTCACACACGGGGCAGCACTCCCCCTCAGGTGTGACAGCCTTGTCGCAGTTGGTCAGGATGTCACACTGCACCTCGTCACACACGGCCACGCCGTTATCACACACGCACACGCGGCACGGCTCTGGTTTCCAGATGTGGTTGTGAGGGTGGGTCTCCCCATCCATGACGCAGCCGTCGCTCTTCTCCTCATCTGCAGCTGCAGAAGACAGGATGGAGATGAAGAGGAAACATGGATTCTGAGGAGGAGAGCGTCCGTTGATGTCTACCTGTGGTTGGGGCTGCACTGGGAGTCGCTGAGGAAGCTGGAGTCAGGCACACCGGGCAGCACTCGCCCTCTGGGGTTGCACTTTCCTGGCAGCTACCCAGGTCCTCACAAACCACGTCTTCACACACCACGGCCCCCTTATCACACACACAGATCCGGCACGGCTCTGGGTTCCACATGTCATTGTTGGCGTAGATTATTCCATTTTCTTTACAGGAATCTGCGTCAAACAGGGGAAAAGTACACAAGTTACACCTGACCGTTGATCATGTGACCTTAAATCCAGTGTTAAAAGTGAAAGAATTTAAAAAAAAAGGGGGGGGGTGGTGTAAGACACCAGAGCAGCTGAAGAAGCTGATGAAATGTCTTTAAAATTAAAAAAAATATTACATTTAATTTCATATTTTGTACTCAATGTTAAGCAGTTTAAAGTTCAATTTCAAATGAATCAGTGTGTTTTTATACGTACTTATATGATCAGATTATATACACAGTGGTGGACATCGTCTGCTCTGGACTTGAATGGAATCTGACGTGAACCCATGATCAGCTCAAACCCCTCAGGCTGAGGTCACCACGTCGCCTTGTCTTGATTTCTAAGATTTGATATGAATTTGCTCTTTATGCCACCAGCAAACAAGAAAACCAGCAAGAACAAAAATCCCCAAAGGATTTGATTGAAAGATTTGACGATCGCCGTCAGACAAACACAGTCTCCTCACTCCTCAAGGCAACAACACACTCCAGTGACAGCAAACGACCCTTTTAAAGGATGGTATCAAGATAGAGTCACTTGGAATACACTCGATGAATAAAACCAGAGCAACAGATGTGTTGTTTTCAAGGTGAGTGAGAAGATATCCAATCAAACGTTGGAAAAAACGCCCACATCTGCTCTCTTCTCTTCCCTCATGTTGAATCAGAGAATACCAGAGCTGTTGCTACGCTACTGCCGAGTCCCTCCCTGGAAGTTCAAGCCAATTAACTGGTATAATTATTGCTCACAAACCTCTAAAACAATAAAAACAGTGTGACAGTGGAATGCTGAATCATCACTAATCCAGGCACTTAAGCAAATTTCAACCCCGAGAAAAAAAAAAAAACAACGAAAAAGACAGCTTGGTTTTCAAGGTGATTTAACATTAGAATTTTTAAAAAAGCCATTCATCATTAGAGGCAAAACCTGCATCGTACACAGACCCTCCAGCATAGCAGACCACGTGTTCTACTGCACTTTGCACCTTTAGCCAGCAGGGTGCACCGTTGACTCATCAACATGTTTGTGGAGTTTTGCTCTTTGGTTGAAAAGCCAAAGGCAAATAAAAGAAACTGCTTAAATTAATGGTTTTGCACACAATTGTACCCAAATGGAGAGAATTGCTGAGGCCAGAGAATCTCCGGTGGATCTGGGAGACTGAAATAGTCCCAGTGATGTCATCAGAGCCGCATTGGTCCTGCTGGGGAACCACAGAGTCCTCAGAGGCTTTTAACAGCATCTCATCACTGTAGAAACCAGTAGATCCTGATGGCCTGGAATCTGTTCCAGATACTGTGTTTTGTGTCTGACGGACTAAAGAGAGTTGATCTTGAATGCTCTGATCCTTCTTTTATTGAGCCGTTTCATGAAATAAACTCGGGGTGATTAGTTTAACGTTTCTGCTGCTGCTAATGAGCTAAAAGGCAAAAATTAAACCGGGTTTGTCACCTAAAGTGAATTATACTAATTTGGCTGTGCAACCTCCGCCTCAGGATTGGCTCCCAGTGTCGTGGGCGTGGCTTTCCGTAACCAATAATATCCAGCCGGCATATCCAGCTCCTGATTGGTGCGGTCCCTGTCCGCTGCGTCAGGCCCACCACCGTCTCATTACACCGTGATAACACGGTTTTAAGGAGAGAGCATACACGGATCCTCGATCAGGTGTTCAGTCACAATAAGTCTGGTGAAATCTGAGTTCATTGAGGCCACTGTTGCCCACAGTGGAGACAAGCGGGCCATGTCCTTTAGCTACCGACTAGCTTAAAAAGAAACCATTGCTTATTGCTAGCCGCAGCATCCGTTAACGTTAGGCCCAGGTCTCACGAGCTAATCTCTCCCAAATGCGAACTGCTACACTGACAGTTTTAGCGTCGGCGGCGAGTTCAGCGTGACGCCAATCGGCCGCCATGATTCTTCTTCTTACTGGGGTTTTATGGCGGTTGGCAGAGCCGCCATGATTAACAGCCCGGAGGGGTTTTTATGAACGCAGGTACTCCTACCGATGGGTGGTTTGAGCGGATACGAACAGCGCCAATCAGGAGATGGATATTATTGGCCAAAAGAGGCCAAGCCCTCAATACTGAGAGCCAATCCTGAGCTGGAGGCTGCACAGGAAAATTAGCATAATCCACCACAGGTCAGAAACCCGGTTGAGACCAAATCATCGGAATGCTGCGGCTAGCTGTTAGCAAACGGTTTTCTCTAAGCTAGTCGGTGGCTAATAGACTTGCGAAAGACTCGGGTTTTCGACCGATGGTGAATTATGCTAATTTAGCTGTGCAGCCTCTGGCTCACAATTGGCTCTCAATTTTGTGGGCGTGGCCTCACCTAACCAATTATATCCACCAATCATGTCCAGTTCCTGATTGCTGCGATTCCTTTCCGCTCACCCCACCAGTCGGAAGGAGCACCTGCGTTAATTAGAATCCTGCCGGGCTGTCAGTCATGGCGGCCGATTAGCATCACACCGATCTCACTGCTAGCGCTAATGTTCTTAGCATAGCGGTTAGCATTTGGGAGAGATTGGCTAGTGAGGCCTGGGTGGGAATGTAACTAGAGTGAGGGTTTGATCTTTTTATTAGCAGCAGTCAGCCCTCCTTTAGTGGTCCTTGGGTTATCGTCGTTGATGATTTAAGCAAACGCCTCCAGCTCTTGTCCTCTGCAGTTTTGTCTCGCCTCCTCCTGTTTGCAACTATTTCTTAACTCTAAAATAAGTTGCTTTAATTCCTGGCAATAATATCTGGTTCACGTCGGGTCCCTTTGCCCCCACAAGCTAGGGGACCTAACACACTACATCTGTTTTTAGTGATTCACAGTAAATAACTTGCAGCTCTGCAAAGATTCTCTTGCGTGTACGTGATATGTACCTCAAACTTGTAAGTTAATTGATTTGAATCTTCCAAACACAGGAGACTGCAACGCAGGTATCATCACCTACAGGACCTCAACGAAGCAGACGAGACTGCGGTTGAGTTCGACAGCTCCCGGCTGTGAATGTGTGGGCGCGCAATCATCTTTGTCTCTCTGGCGGTGAACATTAAACAAGAGGAGACTTATACCTCTCATGTTAGCGCGTCACAAAAGCCTCCTCCTTGAGAGCTGCATCCAGCGCTCTGAATGACATCAGGCAAGTTTAATCCTGCCGTTTACACTCGGAGGAAAACTGCCCGGCGTTATGATTTCACGCCTCTGAGACAAATCAACCGCTGGCGTCAGATACCAGCACATGTGACAGGTGACCCGCTGTGTCTGAACCCCTCAGCTGGTGTCTCAAGTCTTTTATAAGAAAGACGAATACAATTTAAAAAAAAGCAAATATGGCCACCTGCTGCAGGACGGGAGAGTGAATCCGCACAGTTACACGTTGTGCTAAGTACTAATTATGTGGTGGAGCCTCTCCCCGCGAGAGAGCCTCCTTTTCAAAAGCAGCAGTTATTTCAGGGAAACCACAGCGGCTGTATTATACGTTGGCTTTGCCTGGAACTTGTGGCTTGCCTTTATTTGGCAGATGCCACGCCCGGAGCAGCCTCCCGCCATGAAACCTGCCTCAGACAGAGCCAAATATGAAATATAAACCCATTTTCTAAGCGAGGGGGATTGAAACTTTTGACCATTAGGATACTGAAGATTGAAAATTCAGGCTGATATTTTGGTGCGATCAGAAGTTAAGAAGTCATCTGGCTCATCTGGAGCAGAGATACGGCAGTCTGGAGTTGGCATGACTCACGCCAGGCTGCTCATAGTTGATCAGTGCAGTTTGAGATGCTTCAAGCTCCTTGTTTCAGGTTATCATGAAATGATATTTTTGTGTTTTCAGCTGACAAAGTCACAGAGGCGCTCACCAGGGTCCAAACCCCCAGACGCTCTGAGCTGCAGTGATTTATCGCTGGTCACGTTCCCGTCCAGGGAGAGAAACACGTTGCTGCTGCTTCCTCCTATTTTAAGTCTGAACTTTTTGTCCACGTTTTTTTTTTTTTTGCACTCCCACAAACAAAAACACACACACACACACACACACACACACACACACACCAAGCCAATAGCTGTTTTAACAAGCTCATAAATTACACGTTCAGTTTAAAACTACACTTAAACTTGATTCCTCCTCTCTAGACACATGAAGACTTTGTGCTGCAGGGAAAATATCAGCCTACAAAAGCAGTTTTAAGGATTAGGATGTTGTGAAATACCAAATATGTCCTATTTGTTTGAGGTTTTGAAATGTTTTGTTGTTGTTCTTGTTGTTGTTAGCTTGGCAACAGAGTCGAGATGTTGTAGTTCCGAACACAATTTAAGCTACTGTCCCATTCGCACTGGCTGTATGGTTGTAAAAAGGTGAATTATAGACAAAAAAAGGCAAATATTATTTTATCAGCAACTCAGCTTTCAACGTTCAGTTGCAGATAAAGTAAATATAATTCTCTCGTAGCAGTAATATTTGATATTTTGTGCCATAATTCTCCAACAACAACCAAAAAAAACAAACATCAGCGAGTAGGTGATGAGTCGTCGTGGTCATTTCATGAAGAAATGGCAACTTGGATGCTAACAGTTAGCTGCAGCACGTAGCCATCCAGCCTCAGCACACCTGACAGTGATGCTAATCTGGTAGCAACAAGGGCTGTTAGCACTGGAGGATAATAGGATGATTTGAGTTGCCGTTGAACACGTTTCCTATCGGACTGGGAAAGCCCTGCAGTTGTAGAAACTTTTAAAATCTTTAAATGCGAGTTCTTTTTTGCGACATCAACGCTTCAGCGATATTTCGTCAGCGCGGTCCTCTTCTCTTTGGGTGTGTCTTGTCTGCTTCTGGCCAAAAGTCTGACCAAAATTAGTGGCCTGCTTTTGTCCGTCCAATCCACCAGGCCACATCATTATAGCCGTGGCTCTCGCTACCCCTTCATTCAGCATCCACCTCGCACTGAAATAGCCCGCCGCCCTGCGCGCTCGCTAGGGTCTGCGCCGCCGCCTGCAGGGGGCGGTGGGGGGTATTTTTGAGCCAGGATCACGTCTACTGGGACGTTTCATTTTAGGAATGATGCTCAAGTGGGTTAGCCACATCTGAATTTGAGATTTTCAGGAATTCCAAGGCAGAACCCGCTTCTGAGCAGAGGAAGCCCCCCCCATCACGCCACCTCCCACCCCCGACCAGGCTGCAGGTGCGAACAAAACATTTCAGTCCCGAACCCGTGAGATCATTTAACTTGTGCTAAAACAGTGAAATGTGCAAAAAACAAAAAAACAACATAAACATGATGAGAGAAAGTGTGAAGAAACGCGTCAGCGACGTCGTACCCCAGGAGGAGGACGGTTTTACCGGCCGAGGCACAAAACCCGTGAGGACAGCAGCTCGGGGGAAACATCAAGAATCATGCATGAGACATCATGAGAGCGTGTCAGCGCCTCATCCGTGAGATCTCATTGGCTCCCGACATATCAATCAATCACAAGCATCTGGATCTCACCTTCCTTCACGTCTCCTTGGCAGCTGACAGCGATCACCTGAGCCAAGGCGATGGCCAGGTACACCGTAATCCTACAACGCAGCGAGGGGCCCATGTCTGCACGCCAGACATGCAGCGTCCTCACACTAGTCAGAGAGCCCGACCCCGAGCTACAGCATCCAGACTGAGAGAGCCCAAATTATCCCTGAGTGGAGGAGCGACCGCCGCAAACTGAAACAAGCTCCCTCTCCTCCTCCCTCCTCCTCCTCTCTCATCATTTTTTTCTTTATGTCAAAGCCAACCTCCTCCTCCTCCTCCTCCTCAGAGTCTGCGAAATGAAAGCTAATTAAAGGCCTTGGAAAATCGTCCCGATGAAGGGAGATGCTGCTGAAGAGTTTGGAAAGATGCACGTCGATTACAAGAGGACAAAAACAGAAAGCTCGAAGTCACGTGACCTCTCCACTTTCAGGAGGACTGTACCCAAAATTTCACGTCAGTTTTTGATTAATTTACATGTTTGACATGTGTTTAGATTGTTTTTCCAAAATAAAAGCATTCATAGAATGAAGGAAAGTGGATCTTTGACTCAGTCTGTTGCTATTAATTAACAGACAGAGGAGAACTGTAAATGTTCCTATGTTTCAGCCATGATGAGCTGTACTTCACCCTCCAGCCGGAGCTGCCGACCTGCATCCTTGAGCTGTTTACAGTGTGCATGTTACACTCATCTGATGTGTTTTCCAGGGCCAAACTCTGCCGAGACGACCCCTGAGGTGACGTCCCTGCAGAGGGGACGCAAACCAACATCGGGACGCCTCGGCCGTCGTCTCCTTCGCTCGCGCTTCCCGCACGGCCTTGATTGAAAAATATTACACACACTTTTCAAAGTCAACATTTCAGGTGGTTCCACTTGTTTGCTTTTGTAGAGCAACCGCTGGAGGTGCAGTAACAGACTGAGTTTCCATCACGGCGCCACAGAGCTGCGGAGCCTCGGGGGGCAGATGAGCGACCCAGCTTCTGTACATTTGTAGTTTTTTATGTGATGAGGTCTCGGTGAGAGAACATTTCCGTTTCGCCAGTGTTTATTTATGCTTTTCCTCCATGAGTTCTTGTCATTTTGGGCTATTTTTAAGCTTTGCTGTCCTGCTACCTGATAGGCTGGTCTGATTTGGCCTCCCTGCTTCATCTAAACATCCTCCCTCTGACTGGATTAACAGTCAGGAATTGTTTGAAGTATCTTTCTATAACATTGCAAGATACATTTTTGGTCATTTCTCTTACCTTGGCTAAGCTAACCGCTAGTTTCTGTAGCTTAGTTGAGCTAAGCTAATTAGTGATGCAATTCTAGTTGTTGTTTTTTTTTTGTTTCCTTAATTGCCAACAATGTACTTTTTCTTTTTGTCTCACTGTAGGAAGATTTATTTACATGTCACTGTGATTTTTTTTTTTTTTTTTTTGAAGATATAAACTCCCACACCTGAACTTTTACCTGCTGCATGTTTGGATAATCTGAGACTCAACCAAATGAAATGTACAGTATTTAATCTTCTGCTTTACATGACTTTTTCTGTCTGAAATTACAGGGTGTGATGTGATGAATAGAAGAACCGTAACATGCCGGCTATTTCTGGCCATGTAGACTAGACAGAAGCCCGGCCACAAGAGAGAGGAGGGTTCAGCCCTCAGGACACACACGGCAGCGCCGACGCCGGCCCAACTGAAATAACCTCCAATGAAAAACATGAAATCCAGCAGAAGCCACAGAAACGTCCTTTGAAAAAAAAAAAAAAAAAAATCCAGTTGTCAGGGGCCAAAAGGTTTGCAGCTGTTTCATGACTCATGATCCAGAGGGAAGATGCAAAGTGGGACGCGATTCCATTTCTGCACCTTCTTCTCAGTGAGACTTCTCAAATAAAAGTTGAAATCTACAGAGTCAGAAACCGTCGTTTGTTTTTCCACCATGTTGTCATGTGACAGGAAGCTGCAGGCTCAGATCAGGTGAACACACATCTTACATTACACACCAGCTGCATTATTTAACACTTAACAAGTCGGAGGGAACGCTCCTGAAATAGTCCCGTCGCTGAGAAGAGCCCAGGCGCACTAACGCACTGCTCTCCTCCGGGTCCGGTGCACCAGCATCCAGATGTTTGCCGCAGCTACTAAGAACTTTGTGAAGCAGGTAGGAGACACTGGGAGGCTGATCCCCGTCCCGAGCCTGAGCGAGGCGGACCGCTACCAGCCGCTCAGCCTGGTCACCAGGAAGAGGAAGAGACACTTCTGGAAGAAACACAAATATGCTTCGACTCCTTTCTCCCTGAAGGACATTCTGGTGGGGGAGAAGGAGATCACGGCAGGTACAGAGAGTCGTGACATCACCAGAGTTGAATTCGCCTGCTCACATATCTGGTGATTTCCACCCAGGAAACTTGTGTTTTGCTTCATGCCACTAAAAACCATCAAAGCCAGAGGCATCAGTGTTCCTCTGGAAACTTGTGACTTTTGCTCCTCCTCACGTCTCTGAATGGTGACGTTTGGTTACGTTTTCCTTCTCAAGCAGCTGAATAATCCCCGAATATTCCCTTTACATGCAGGCGTGTCGTCTTATCAGCTCCTCAACTACGAGGACAAGTCTGACGTGGCCCTGAACGGTCGCCTGGGGAACCACCTCATCAATGACGTGGGCTTCAACATCAGCGGGTCGGACTCGGTGGCCGTCAAGGCCTCCTTCGGCATCGTGACCAAACACGAGCTGGAGGTTCCCACGTTGCTGCGAGAGCTCAACTCCAGGTATCATTTTGAGATGAGCTGGCTCTAGCGACCGCCGCTGAGGGTCACAGCTCCATCTTTAGCATACCACCGCTCCACGCTGACAGGATGATCAGCTAATTCGATATTTTTGTCTTAAAAGAAACACAAAAAAGTTTGGGGAAATTTGCTGATTGTCCATCGCACTCAGAGACACACAAGAAAAATGATACCTTCCTCAGAGAAGAGACACACATTTGGAACGTCTTTCCTTACTGAAAACCAAGATCTGAATCTTTTGACAGAGGTATGCTAACACTTCCCACCCACTACCATTCGTTGTGCTAAGCTAACTAGCACAGGTCTCAGCTCCCTGATGCACACATGGAGGAGAAACCTATGACCATAACCTGAATTTGTTTGAATGTGACATTTTAGCTCCTCTGATGTCTGACCTGTTGGTGACGGAGGGAACGTGAGAGGAGGGTGTCCCCGAGGGGATGAATAAATGATCACGTTATTCTACACAGCAGGCAGAGGGACGCAGAATAGATCGTGAATGCTGGTTCTCCTCAAGAATGTTGACGACAGAGATTAAGTCTTTAATCTGTAGTCCCAGAATAGAAAGCACACACTGTCCTGGGATCTGTTTCAGGAAAGTGGACCTGGACCACTGCCTGGTGCGCCAGTCCAGGGAGAGCAGGCGTAGTGTCCTCTGCGTGGTCGCGGAGAGTATTCGCACTACGCGGCAGTGTTCTCTGACCGTGCACGCCGGCATGAGAGGAACCACCATGAGGGTACACACACACAGAGCGCTAGTTCAGGTCAAAGGTGGAAATAACCACAATGAATCATTCATGTGGGAGACGTATACCCATTCCCAGGTTGTCTCCCTCTCCCTGACTGTAGTTCCAGATCGATGACGGCAGAAACCCAAAAGGCCGAGACAAGGCCATCGTCATCCCGGCTCACACCACCATCGCCTTCAGCATCTGCGAGCTGTTCGTTCGACTGGACGGGCGACTCGGTAGCCTCATCATCATCATCATCAACAACCCCTGTCATAAACTTACAGGGCTGAGATTACAAACTGTAGCTTTAGATGAAGTCGCTTGACTCCGTTTGAATAGTTTGGGAGGTAAAAGCTCACACGAGCCCTGAGGCTTCATGGCGGCGTTCTTATCTTTCACGAACGTGTGTTACGCTACAATTTATCCACCTTTTTTCTTTCTCTTAAGTTACGGCGTCAGTGCGTCTCATCACCAAGAACTTTGGTTCCCAGCTTCACCTCATTTACTTCACACGCTCTTGGGTGAACTAATTGGCCGACTAACTGTCCCACTTATCATTCCTCACCTCCTGAGAGTCTGTGAACGGCTCATTTGAATCAACTCACAGAAAATTCTCGTCATTTAGTGATTCTGAAGCCACAATATAACTTTTCTCCTCAATTTTGTTCTTTTAAGGCCAAAAAACAAAAAAAAACAAAATTGAACTTCTGTGCTCAAATTCAATCCAGGCAGGGGAACGAGTTCTTTCATATTCTCGTGGCCTCACAGTTTCCAATTCCAACCAGGGAACCGTTCCATCTTGTTCCTCATAAATCGATAATACAGCAGCATCGTTGTCCTCGGCCACAACTGACATCCCCCTGGTTGCATTCCCTGTCAGATATCTGTGTAGCGCCGGAGTCTCAGGGAGGTTTTGAGCGGGAGCAGATCCGGGAGCAGCTGGGTGGTTTCATCGGTCACTTCTCGATGGGCCGACTGCGCCGCTTCCTGTCAGGGATCATCTACGGAAACCCCTTCAGAGCCGGTGAGGCAGCCTTCTTAGCTCAGTACCACATAACCTTCACTCTACATTCAACGTTCTCTGCTCCACTTGTGCAGACGACAGAACATTCGAGGAACTCACGCACTCCGACACCTACATGGACGACATGGTGACCGACTACTACGAGAAGGCCGCCAGCATGACAGACGTGTCCACGGCATACCTGAGGGAAAGCTCCCACACGCGTGTCAACCTCCTCAAACACAACATCCCCAAAGGGCCGTGTTCTCTGTGCGGCATGGGCAACCAGAAGAGAGAGACGGTCTACGGCTGCCTGGAGTGTTCCACCGGGGGCCACAAATATGTACGGCTGCACGTTGTGCCCTGTTTCGACCTCTGGCACAAAACGCTGAGGTGAAAGGAGCGAGATACTACAAGCTGTCTCTTTTGTTTCTGTTTGATAAATAAAAGTCACAACTGGAGCTTGGAGTGATGCTTTTACATGTTTAAGAAGTACCGGCGAGAAAAAAACTGGAGCCAGCAGTTAAAAGAGAGTCAGTCTCAGCTGGCATCGGCCCGCTTCCACACGTGTGCTGCGTACGAGCCGCAGCTGCCAGATGCTCAATTATTTAGCAGCGGTTTTAGATGAAAACAGGCCAGAGGGCTCATGTCAGCTGGCTGGATCCAAGTGTGTCAACACTGAGGAAAGTTTCTGCTCCGTGTGTCCGAGTGTGTGTTCTGTTCATTTTTTTTTAAACAATTAGCTGGTATAGTATGAAAATCCACTGTGAGGAAACTACACAATAATACACATCATTGCAGTACATCGCAGGCAGGGGTTCCTCTGACACCTACCCAGAGCCATGCAAGTTAGCTTAGCACAATGGAAGTGGGTGGGAAATGTTAGCGTCCCTCATTCAAAAGTCATTCAAAACACTTTTCTTCAAAAGAGTCTTTGCCTGCTTGAATGTAACGGCTTTAGTTGTGTAAAGTTTCGGCCAACAAAACAATAAAAAGCTAAATACAAAATAATTGAATGTACTTATTTTAATGTTGAATGAAAATTAATGTTAATTTCCCTGTCGGGGGGACTAATGAAGGAATATCTTATCTTATAAGAAACCAAAAACTGTGAATTAATTATTTATTAGCATTACCTTTTTTTTTTTTTTACTACAATTACGCCAAATGCCTAAATGAAATGCTGACTATTTCTGACTGTATGAACTGAAAAAGATCTTTTCAACTCTAAGTTAAACAGGTATATGATATTTTAAACTTCAATATTGTATACCAAATATTTTGAGTTGGGTTTTTTTTTCAAGCAGAGTGTGAGTCATCAACAACATGTAGTTGTAGTAATTTTTTGAGCTTATGTTGAACAAAGTTTGGAGTGCCATGCTTTTCTTCTGGTGCGTTTAGCCTCCTGGCCGCCAGAGGGCGCTGAATTGTAGGTTTCTTTCAACCGGATGTGACGAGTGTCAACAAATCGCCGGCACATGTGGGGCAGCGGTGGTGGGAGAAGCATGTGTGGTAGTCGTGCTTTAGCTGGTATTTGTAAAGAATTGGAGTAAATGAATATACTCAGTTGAAGAATTATTAGGCAAAATGAAGTTCGCTTATAAGGTAAGTTCGCTAACTTTGCTTGACAACATAGAAAATTAATTGGGGAGCACGTCACACCAAACCTCATTCAAAAAAAGCTCAATTTTAATTAAAACTGCATGTCGGTCCAGATCACACTGTGTAGTTTTATGTGAGAATCAGTTATGATGACTTTTTAGCATTCACTTTTTATTTCGGCTATTATCTGATGGTTGTTTTTAAAACGTGATTGCTGTTAAACGAGCTCTTCCGCTGTTGGCTTTTGACGCTCTCAAAACAGAAGAAACTATCATTTAGTCTCTTTATTCCTGCCATTAAGAACCTGAATGTGTTTTGGTGATCAATTCAAAGAAAATCGCTATTTCTCCGTCGTAGTTTTCCAACCTGCTCGGAGCTGTTTATCGCCAGGGGAATTTGAGTTTTTCCAAAGATGGCAACGCTGTGATCAGTCCGGTTGGAAACAGACTCTCTGTCTTCGACTTGAAAAAGTAAGCCATGGTGAAATGAATGAACAATAGTTACTGGTTCCGGAAGCCTCTCTCTTATATAACCTCTGAAACGATCAGTAAATGTCTTCTTTGGTATCCAGTAACACGTCAGAGACGTTACCAGTGTCCACCACCAAGAACATCACGTGTGTGGGCGTCTCTCCTGATGGGGTCCTGGCCATCCTGGTGGATGAAGGTCAGGCACGGACCTTCTCTTCTTAATCTTTGTGTGATTCATCATAACGTTAACGATCCGAGCGTGTGCCTCTGTGTTGGTCAGACGGTGCAGCGTTGCTGGTCAGCCTCATCACCCGCGCCGTCCTTCATCACTTCCACTTCCACAAACCTGTCAGCAGCATCTGCTTCTCACCTGATGGCAGGTGAGGATCCGATGGACCTCTTGCGTTTTAGGCTCCAATGATCAGTGTTGTCTTTCATGCAACGGATGTGTCTTTTCCTTTTTGTCATGAAAAGTAAAGCTCTTGAAATTTTGAGTGAAGTACAGGGAAATAACCTGAATTTTTACTCTGAAACGGAATATGATTTATGAATAATAGATACTTTTGATCCTCACATATCAATTTCCATTCAAGACCACAGATATATAAGAGTATAGGAGATATTACCGCCTGATCAGTACTGGTACTAGGAAGTAGAAAATAACTATAAAAATAAAAGGTGTTTGCAAATGCTAAAATTGTCTGAATTAAATAATAGGAATGCGAAATAACAAACCCTTGTATTTTGGTGTTTATGTTTCAGGAAGTTTGTCGTTACCAAGGAGAACGTAGCGCTGATGTACCACGCTCCTGGCAAGCAGCGGGAATTTAACGCCTTCGTGTTGGACAAAAGCTACTACGGCCCGTACGATGAAACCACCTGCATTGACTGGACCGACGACTCCAAGTGAGCACAAGTCAGTGGGTCACGTGTTTGGCGTGATGTGGAAGCGGGTAACTGAGCAAACAGATGTTCTCTCTCAGGTGTTTTGCGGTGGGCAGCAAGGACATGTCGACGTGGGTGTTTGGGGCGGAGCGCTGGACCAACCTGATCTACTACTCCCTGGGAGGACACAAGGACGTCATCGTGGGTTGTTTCTTTGAGCGAGACAGTCTGGATGTGAGTTGTCCTCACCAGGTGCTTCCCTGTGTTTTTAGCGTGTTTTCTAAGTGTCCGTCCCGTGTTGGCAGCTCTACACGGTGAGCCAGGATGGGACGCTGTGTGTGTGGCAGAGTGACACCGAGCTGGACGGCCTGATTCTGAAGAGTCGCAACAAACCCACACTTCCGAAACGGACGGGGGATGAAGAGGAAGAGGAGGAGGAGCAGGTGGAGGGAGAGGAGGGTGACGTCATCCGGGGGAAGGCTGAAACCCCCAAAGAGAAGAAGGACAAGACCAAGAACGTTCGATACAAGCAAATCAGCAAGTAAGATGAGTACACACCTCTGCAGGGACCCTTTTCATGACCTTTGACCCTTGACCCTGGATTGATAATAACTCTCTTCTCTTTCAGACACTTTTTCAATAAGGAGGGAGATTTCAACAACCTGACCACCGCTGCCTACCACAAGCCCACTCACATCCTGGTCACAGGTTTCGCCTCTGGAATGTTCCACCTGCACGAACTTCCCGAGTTTAACCTGATTCACTCACTCAGGTGAGCAGAAGGTTCGTTACTGACGACCCTAATGGGAGTGACAGGAGTGACTCATGAGCTTGTCCGTCCCTTCTCTAGTATTTCAGACCAGAGGATCACATCGGTGGCCATCAACAGCTCTGGAGACTGGATCGGCTTCGGCTGCTCTGGTAAGATTTGTTACTCTGTGGATTGTGGTAGTTGAAGAATTTCAAAATAAAAGTGTTGCTGTTGTGTTAGGGATGGGCCATCTGCTGGTGTGGGAGTGGCAGAGCGAGTCCTACGTCTTCAAGCAGCAGGGACACTTCAACAACATGGCCTCGCTGGCGTACTCGCCGGACGGCCAGTACATTGTAACGGGGGGAGATGACGGCAAAGTGAGTGACATAAATGAGTTTGTTTGATGGCCCTGAAGGACGCTCTGAAAAATGCGTCCTCAGAAACATGCTGCGCTAACCACGCTAGCTCTTACTTGTTTGCGCCCGATTCCTGCAGGTCAAAGTATGGAACACCAACAGCTGTCTCTGCTTCGTCACCTTCACTGAGCACACCAGCAGCATCACCAACGTCACCTTCACCTCCACCGGCTTCGTCATCCTTAGCGCTTCTCTGGATGGCACAGTCAGAGCGTTCGACCTGCACAGGTGACCTCTGGTAGCAAAACACAAAAAATGGGGGCGTTAGCTTGATGGAAGTCGTATGACATGTGTGTGCATTTGTTTATCAAAGGTACCGAAATTTCCGGACGTTCACGTCTCCTCGGCCTGCGCAGTTCTCCTCCCTGGCAGTAGATGTCAGTGGAGAGCTGGTGAGCGCCGGAGCTCAGGATTCCTTCGAGATCTTCCTGTGGTCCATGCAGACGGGAAGGCTGCTGGAGGTCTGACTCGCAATGAGAGGGTTTGCATAATTATGGTAACAATGAGATGATTATACTAATCATCACCCCCCCCCATGATGGACCAGGTCCTCGGAGGCCACGAGGGTCCAGTCAGCTGCTTGTGTTTTAGTCCAGTCCAATCCATCCTGGCCAGCGCTTCCTGGGATCGCACCATCCGGCTGTGGGACATGATGGACAGCTGGCAAGTCAAGGAGACACTTCCTCTAAGTTCTGATGGTAAACAGTAATGTCTTCTGGTCAAATGTGGCTCATTCTCATGTTTGTGCTTTTTTTTTGGAGGTCTCCTAGAACAGAAAACACCTTTTGACATTTGCATCCCAGGAAATAACCATTTTGTCTGCTTCTCTCAGCTTTGTCGGTAGCTTACCGGCCTGATGGACAAGAGTTAGCGGTCGCTACGCTAAATGGTGAGATCTCTTTCTGGAACCCCAACATGGCCACGCAGACTGGCTCAGTGGCGGGACGCCACGACCTGGAGATGGGCCGCAAAGAGACCGACAAGATCACCGCCAAGCAGTCTGCCAAGGGCAAGTGAGTGGTCACCTGATCTCCTCTGGTCAACACAGAAGACTGAAAGATTTTGTAGGATTTCTGACGTCTTTTTTTGCATGCAGGTCCTTCACATCTCTGTGCTACTCAGCGGACGGAGAGTCGGTTTTGGCAGGAGGTCAGTCAAAGTTCGTGTGCATCTACAACGTCAAGGAGCAGATGCTCATGAAGAAGTTTGAGATCTCCTGTAACCTGTCCTTCGACGCCATGGAGGCACGTGAGCCATGCACCCGATCGAACAATGAATGCAAGCCGTGACTTTGCGTGATTTTCCCGGCACTGTCCCCCTCGACAGCTGGTCAAGAAGCTCAGATTTGGCAACATTTCCTTAATTTTTGTGCGTTTGTCCCCTGAGAACATGAACCCTCTAGAATTGTCTTCTGGAAAGGAAATGAATTCTACTTTTTATGTACATTTTTAGGTGTTAAAACTCTTGAGTTGGTGGTTGTAGTCGGTCCAAATTCCTGTGTGACCTTCCTTTGTTTGACCTTCAGGAGTTCCTGGACAGGCGGAAGATGACGGAGTTCGGTAGTCTTGCTCTGGTGGACGAGGGAGCCGGAGATGGAGACGGCACCCACATCAGCCTCCCCGGAGTCAGGAGAGGTTAGAGACCAGCAGCCACCTCGTGTCATGTGACGTTGTCACATGGTGGCCTCTCACCTTCACCGCTGTTTTCTTTCTTCAAAGGCGATATGAGTTCTCGACACTTCAAGCCAGAGATCCGAGTCAGCTCGCTGCGGTTCTCCCCTACTGGTGGGTGGCGCCACCTGAGGAAGGAGGTTCTCTTCAATTAATGATTGTGTACTCACAGAATAATGTCCACCCTCAGGTCGTAGCTGGGCTGCCACCACCACCGAGGGCCTGCTCATCTACTCCCTGGATGGTTCTCTGGTCTTTGACCCCTACGACCTGGACCTGGACGTGACACCAGCCAGCATACGCAAGCAGCTGCGTCTTCAGGAGTGGGCATCGGCCATTGTCTTGGCGTTCAGATTAAATGAACAAGACCTGAAGCAGGAGGTGCTGGAGACTGTGCCGCATGAGCAGAGTGAGTGGGATCTTCTACACAACAGCTCCCCCTGCTGGTCAGCCTGCAGATCACAGCTGATTCAAGTTTACCGTGTGTTCCAGTTCCAGTTGTTTGTGGCTCCCTCCCGGACATTTATGTCGAGAAGCTGCTGGGCTTCTTGGCAGCGTGTTTGGAGAAGTCCAGACACCTGCAGTTCTACATGACCTGGGCTCAGAATCTGCTCATGCTGCACGGACAGAAACTCAAGAACAGGTCTGCTCCCGGCCCCCCCGTATACCTGTTGATGTCACATGAAGAGAAATCAATGCTTAGTGAGTTCAATCTTTGACTTACAGGTCTGGAGCCATCCTGCCCACCCTGCAGGCACTACAGAAGAGCATCCAGAGACACCGTGATGATCTGTCCAAACTGTGAGACCGCTACGTCCCTGCCAGGCGCAACACCCAAGAAGCTTTTAGTTTTTGAGCTCTAATCTTAGTCTGTTTCCTCAGGTGCGACTTCAACATGTACAACATTCGCTACGCTGTCGCCCTCTCCAAGCAGAGGGGCATGAAGAGGCCGGCAGAGGGGGAGAACGAGGAGGAGGAGGATGATGAAGAAGAAGTGTCTGAGGCGATGAGTGAGGCGTCCTTGGAGGATGCAGAGATGGTGCTGTAGGAGGCACCAACATGGCCTCTGTGGGCATAAACGGACAATATTAATGCGGGCTTGTTAAAGGATTTACTTTAGGAACATTATCATTGTATATTGCTGTTTTTATATTAAATACATGTGTTAATGTGAAGAGTTTTTCGATTCTTTTCATTTGTCTGGATTATTTTACTCTGAGAAACCGCTCTCCTCGCCTCTCTGTGTACAGGATGACAAAATCGCTGTATTTGTCCTACTTAAAGATACATTTTAGTGGGTTTGTGTACAACTACTATACCCGAGTTACCTTGCGGCTGCCGAGCGGAAAAGGCGGAGTCTGACCGAACATGAGGGAAAATAAGAACATGTCCGAGTCCCCCTCTCAAGCGGGAAAAGAAATGCCGGCAAAGAAGCAAAAGCTCAGCAGTGACGAGAACAGTAACCCCGATTTATCTGGAGATGAGAACGTAAGTGGTTCTACTGTGGTGGTTCCCCTGCCGCTGGAGAGCCGCAGTTAGCCGGGAGCTAGTTAGCATCGTGTCCGAGTAGGCGGCCGGCTATGATGCTTAGCTAGCAGCTTTGTCCAGCTCTGAAACAGCTGATAAAATTTACTTCACGAAAATAAACATCTTACCTTTCCCCTAAAATACGGCATCCCGAATTTATTCCGCCCCACACGCAGTCTTCTATATGGTGTGGACGTCTTCATTTTCAAAATAACGTTGGTGTTAGCAGTAGCAGCTAACAAGTTAAACGAGAAATCAGTTCGGGGGCGAGAGCAGATTGAAGTGGGTGTTGAGGTGTTTTGCCTGATCACAAAAGCTTGGCAGATGTGATGCGTCGTTAATTAAGGGTCCTCTGTTTTAGCCAACATGGAAGTCAACGGTTCTGATGCTAATTGACCTTCAGTTAAAATCTAATTCACTGCCATTGTAGATTTTCACAATGTCAACTAGTTTGTGGGGGATAATTAAGTGTGAAAGGCGTGGGACAGAACAAGCTAGTCATCAGTCATAAGACTGTGGGTAGATACGAGAGTGAGAAGCTGGTGTTTACCTGTGCAACGTGATGAGAAACCCTCAGAAAGGGAGCTGGAGGGGTTCTGCCTCTTCTGGTTCCTGTAGATTCTTGTGCAGAGTTCACACCGTCATTCAAACCCTGCAGAGTCATGGAATGTGAAAACAGTGCATTTCTAGGCCTGGGAAAGTTTGAGAAATAGATGAAACCGTAATTTGTTTCCAAAAAGTTGTGGAGATTTTCTCCTTGACTCCCTGGATGTTGGAGTATGAGTGGTTAGGATTTACTGGTTTGTGCTGATTTACTTTCATGCAAATTAATGTGGTAAACAGTATTCCTGTGTATAAACCTGCGAGTGTCTGTTGATGTGTGCAGGACGATGCTGTCAGTGTTGAGAGTGGGACCAACGCCGAGCGCCCAGACACACCCACCAACACCGCCAACGCCCCGGGCAGGAAGAGCTGGGGGAAGGGCAAATGGAAGTACAAAAAGTGTCGATACTCCTTCAAATGTGTCAACAGCCTAAGAGTGAGAACACACACACACACAATGCCCAGATTTAATTTGCTCGTATCATATTGAACGTTTCTGAGGGAAATGTGGTTAACGATGGCGTGATGACTCCTGCAGGAGGACCACGGCCAGCCTCTGTTTGGGGTCCAGTTCAACTGGCACAGCAAGGAGGGCGACCCGCTGGTGTTCGCCACCGTCGGCAGCAACAGGGTAGCCTGCTCGTCCACTCCCAGACTATCGTATCACGTCGGATTTGAATTCTCTAGCTGTGTTTTGGCTCACGTCTGCTGTCTCCTCTCCACCACCAGGTAACTCTGTATGAATGTCACTCTCAGGGAGAAATCCGACTCCTGCAGTCTTACGTTGATGCAGATGTATCCTTTCACTTCACCGCCTTTGCCTTTGTTAGCGTCTTTCTTTTTCGAGACACGCGACTGAAGCAGGTTTATTTAATTTTGAATGATTTCGGGTTAAAGGACGATCATTTCTTTTACTGGAACAAAACAAAAGTGGTGAGCTGGACTGCATTAGTGGTGAGAAGCTTTTCTGCATCTGGAAGGTTCCGTTAATCCCCTGGAGCTTCTCACCAGAGAACCGGAGAAAAGAAAGAGACTTTTCTTGACTAAAATTTGATTAAAGGCAGATGAGAACTTCTACACGTGTGCCTGGACCTACGACACCAACACCAGTCATCCCCTGCTGGCGGTAGCCGGATCGCGGGGCATCATACGTGTGATCAACCACATCACCATGCAGTGCATCAAGGTAAGCACTCTTTTAGCTCAATCTGCTGCACATGGGTGTGAATCTGTTGTTTTTATAAGTAAAGCAACTTTGTTGAATCCAGCATTATGTAGGTCACGGGAACGCCATCAATGAGCTGAAGTTCCACCCCAGGGATCCCAATCTTCTCCTGTCGGTCAGCAAAGGTAACCACACCTGAGCTGTTTGGAGGGTCATCATGAAAAGGCTGTTTTTATAGACGCCGGCTGACTTGAAGGACTGTATTGAGCTTATCTTGACTGTAAAAACCATCTTGGTGAAGTAAAACGAATCCTGAAGAAGTTTGTGTTCGTGATAATATCAGGTCACTCGGGGGCCATTGAGGTTCGTGGGTGTGTAAGTGGGGTCAGAGATGGCGGAGGCTGCTTGTGCTGAGGCCTCCCTGTAGCTCGTCAGGTGGTCGCTGACCGGGATCACTTCCTGTACTCAGCTGCACATTTCTAGAACCGCCTAGAAAGTGTGAAATCAACTGTTTTGTGTCAAACAGCAAAGTACGGCTGCTTTTATTTTGAAGGCTAGATCACTGCACTGGCAACTGATCCAGGATCAGGCTGGACAAAGATTCTCCTTCCTACTTTGACTGAATGGATTCCTGTGTGACTGTTTCCTCAGACCACGCTCTTCGTCTGTGGAACATCCAGACGGACACGTTAGTTGCCATATTTGGAGGCGTGGAGGGTCACAGAGACGAAGTCCTGAGTGCTGTAAGTGACGTACGTTGGTTTAATCCTCGATTGCATCCAGAAACTGCATTAAGATTCTTTTTGTTATTAACCCACTGCAGGATTTTGATCTCCTGGGTGAAAAGATCATGTCCTGTGGGATGGACCACTCCCTCAAACTATGGCGAATAAATTCTGAAAGAATGCAGAAAGCCATCCGCGGATCGTACGAGTACAATCCCTCCAAGACCAACAGGTGCGCTCACCACACTCGGAGTCTCACCTGTGAAGGAAGTTGAAAAACTGATCGAATATGTTGTGTGTTTCAGGCCCTTCGTCTCCCAGAAGATTCACTTCCCCGACTTCTCAACACGAGACATTCATAGGAACTACGTGGACTGCGTGCGGTGGCTGGGGGACCTGATTCTCTCTAAGGTGCGTGTGTCTTGTCTCATGGTAGTAAAAGGAGAAACTATGCTCTGAATGCCCCAACTGTTTCCTGTCCCCGCCTCCTCGTAGTCCTGTGAAAACGCCATTGTGTGCTGGAAACCAGGAAAAATGGAAGACGACATCGACCACATCAAACCGAACGAGTCCAACGTTACGATTCTGGGACGCTTCGATTACAGCCAGTGTGACATCTGGTACATGCGCTTCTCCATGGACTTCTGGCAGAAGGTGACGACGCCGACATGGTAATTTTATTCATCACACGTCCGCGTGATTCAGACCATGAGCTCCGTCTTGCTCCTGCAGATGCTGGCTCTGGGGAACCAGGTGGGGAAGCTTTACGTCTGGGACCTGGAAGTTGAAGACCCCCATAAAGCAAAGTAAGTGAGCGAGCGTCTCCCTGGGGTGTTAGATTGGGACGATTCCTTCAACCTTTTGTAGCAATATTTTAAAATACCTGAAACACCTCAATCCTCTTGTTGTTGTGATGTTTAAGAATAAAAGCAAATGTCAGATTTGTCAGCCTGACGAACTTACTGACATTCTGCGAGTTGTTTCAGCTGTAGCTGGTGCGTGTGTGAGCGCTTCATAACCAGGACGTTTACTCCTCGGCCCCCCAGGTGCATCACGCTGACCCTCCCCAAATGCACGTCGGCCATCCGTCAAACCAGCTTCAGCCGCGACAGCAGCATCCTCATCGCCGTGTGTGACGACGCCTCGATCTGGCGCTGGGACCGCCAACGCTGAAAAGGGAATGTGGTTGTTGCTGGCGCCGCAGGCCTGTCTGTCGTACAGCTCCACACTGCAAAAAATGTCCCTCACTGTCATTTAGTCTAAAAATATTTCCTTTACAAATGTGAGAAGTGGTGCTGAAGTGATGACATCATCCCAGCTCTGGCCCGGTTTGAGGATGAATGTGATGAGGTGAGCATCACTCGTCACAACGATGGCGGTCAAGTTACTCTAAAAAAAAAAGTACACTTTTAAAATAATGTAGGAAGTGAAACTGCATGTCGGTGAAATGTTCTGCTTTTGTCCCATCTGAGTGCCTTCTAGTTTCCTATGCAGCCGCAATATTTAGTCCCGTTTATTCAGTTAACTTAAAGAATCATAATGGAGGGGGGGGGGGGGGAGCTTTTAAGAGCCAGCAGATGGAATCTTTTGCAGTGTGACACGTTTTATATGAAGTATAAAGAATAAAATCAAGTATTTCTTTGTCCTTTTTTAATTTCTAACACTTCCAACATTCCTTTCTGTCTGTTTTTAAAGCCCCCCGGGTTGTTTTGCCTCCTCCTCCACCTGCTGGAGGCTTTATTAGTGCAAATAAAAACATTTTGTGAATTGAAACTAGAGTAAGTTTGTGCAATTCCAAACCTGCAGTTCTTTTTTTTTTGTTTTTGTTTCTTTTAAACTGTGTCCTGCAGATTAAATTGCATAGAAGTTATTTTAATAGTGATTTCTAGATGTGTAGCTGTCAGCACTTGGATGACGGCCGGAACTTGTTAAAACTACCAGAATGACTTTTAATTCGAAACATTTCTGTTGTAAAGTTCAGCTGAAGTGGGGATTATTTTTCCTTTGTGGCGTTCTTGTATTTGAATTTATGTGGACTTGAATAAAACTTATTTTTCTACACAAACTTTGGTTTATTCTCTTGAACCAACTTTCCCTGAAACCTCATAAACTGACTGACTGTGATAAATGTCACTTTAAAAGGAATAAAGCGTCACTCTTAAACTTCACAAAGCTACTTGTTAAACAATTGAAGGACGCAGCTTATCATGACAAAATGAAGGAAAACATCAGCGCCATAATGTAAAAACTATCAATATTTTTGCTGTCATAACCCACCACATGATGCAACAACGTGGGCTTTGACAGACGAAATACGTGAAACTAACGTTAGATTGGAATCGTGCGTCATGACGTGATAGCAGGAGTAACATGAAAATATCTTTTTTTTTTTATGTCTCAATATCATGAAATGGTCACCCTATAAAGGGATGTCTCCCCCCCCCCCACTCGCAGTTGTCACGTGACTGTGGGTGGTGGTGGGGGGCTCATCAACCCCCTCTAATCTGAACCCAAAATGTGACGTGAGAGGCGGCCGGAGTGCGCACCGGCGCGGCGCTGCGCTCCTCTTATCTGCAGGAAGCGGACAAAGCGCTGCGGACTTTTGCCCTTTGATAAGTGACGGCAAGAGAAGCGGCGTTGGAGCAGCATGTTCTCCCCGAAGTCGCCCAAAAGTTTGGCCAAGTATGTGTGCAGCTCGTCCGGCCCTGCTGCCCGGGAGCAGATCGGGATGGTGGAGTGTGACTGCCAAGAGGACCGTACCTGTGGGATCTACCACCGGGGACACGGCGGGCCAGAGTCCGAGGTAGGCCTCCAGAGAGGTGGGCTGTCATGACTGCTGGTGGTGGGGTCCCAGGAGGTTTGAGGTCACCTCTTGTGAAATCCTGGAGGTTTTTCTAGAATCATTGACAGATAAACTGACTTGAGTCGGTCATGTAGGAATTTTCAAATCGCACATTCAACAGGTGTGTTTTCTCCTCTGAAGCATCCTGACTTGATGAAGCTTTATTTCCCGGAGGTGAAACTCTAAGGACACCAGTGCACCTCCTGAAATAGGAGCTCAGGCTGCTACAGAGGCTTTATTCCAGGACACTGGAGAACACAATCATGCAAGTCACTGCAGCAGTGTAGTTACACAAATGACGGCTGCCACGCTGAAGTAAAGCAGTCAACACCAGAGGTGTAATTCTGGTTAAGATCATTTTTTAAAGGGTCATGGCAACTTTTTGGGAAATGCTGTCATTGCATGTAGTCCCCAGAGCCAGACAAGGACACAGAGACCCGCCTCTCCTCTGTGCTGCAATAGGGAGCAGGGACCAATGCTAGTTAGCTTAGCAAAATGAATGGGAGTCAATGGGAAGTGTTAGCATAGCCCTGTCAAATACACTTTGTCTGAGTTGTTATAAAGAGGATTGTGTGTAACATTCCTGATAAAATCATTTAAAACTGCAAGACATTTTAGAACCGGATATACAGCCAGAACTACTTTCCAGACAGGGCGAAGTGATTTGCTGCAGCACTTCTAAATTTCACCCAGTGAAATCAAAAGTTTGCTGCCGGTGTCGAGAGGAGCAATCATGGATGAGGAGGGTGACGTCACGGTCCTGAACCTGATTTATTCAAACCGCAACACTCAGAGGAGGAACTGCAGGTGTTGGAAGTTAAGCAGACCAGACTGAGGTATGCTAACCTGCTCACCTGCTACTGTTTATTGTGCTAAGCTAACTAGCTAATGGTGGTTTCAGCTCCCTGATGCAGTGCAGAAGGCAGAATCTGTAGTCTTGTCTGGCTCTGGGGATGATGGATAAAAAATAAATTACCCAAAATTAGTACTTAAATTTGGTTGAAGTGTCTTGTTGGAGAATCAATGTTCATCAGCCCCAGTGGCCTAATGGATAAGGCACTGGCCTCCTAAGCCAGGGATTGTGGGTTCGAGTCCCATCTGGGGTGGATTCTAGCAGAGTGGCGCAGCGGAAGCGTGCTGGGCCCATAACCCAGAGGTCGATGGATCGAAACCATCCTCTGCTAGGAACTAGGTTTTTTTTTGTGATGGTCTCGGCTGAAGCAGGTAGACGCACTTTATGGTCTTATTGCTGTAATTCTCATGACATTATATGAGATCAGCTGAATGACTCAGCTCAGGCCAGATTAATGCTCTTCATGCCCTGGTGATTTCACAAGTTTGCAGTCACCTGTAGTGTTTTTTTTTGGGGGGGGGGGGGGGGTTCTAAGCACGAGGCTATTTTAATAGATCAGACACTGGTGGTGTGGCTAAGAAAGGTTTCTGACATCATAAAACTAGTTCCTAGCAGAGGATGGTTTCGATCCATCGACCTCTGGGTTATGGGCCCAGCACGCTTCCGCTGCGCCACTCTGCTTGAATCCACCCCAGATGGGACTCGAACCCACAATCCCTGGCTTAGGAGGCCAGTGCCTTATCCATTAGGCCACTGGGGCCGGTGTGTGTTCAAAATAGCTCTATGGATTTAAGCCCTTTCACAAACAGTAGCACACACGACCAGTGAAACGCAGACTGCTGCTCCTTCTGTAGTCGCGTCTCACTCACAAACTTTAACAATCTGATGGCTGAAAGTAAAATTCTGTGTTTCTGCACTTTCGCATGTCATGTCTGGTCTAACAGGGACTGCAGCGGTGCCCTTCTCACGGTTTGACCTCCTCTTGTTTGAGGTGCCGCTGATTAAGCAGAGTCACGTTGGGCAGCTTGTGACGGGCTGGGTCATGTGGTTCCAAGGTCCTGCTGGGGTCACAGGGAGAAGGACCACGTTTGATGACACTCTTATCGAGTTTTCACCGAGCGATAATCCAAACGCAGGCAGTCAAGAATGATTGAAAGATGAAAAAAAAATCACAGTTTCTCTCACAAACACACCCCATGACATCTCAACGGCAGTGTGGGCTGAAAGTTATATTTGTTTCCCAGAAAAAAGGTCTTCAAGGACAGTATTTCCTGCCCTCCGGGTCAAGAGAAGGAAAGAACTGGAACAGGAAATTAAAAGTGTGTTAGACATCCATGTTTTCTTTGCTCCTGAGCCTGTATGTCCCAGAACAGCTACCGACAAGGTGGTTTGCTGAGCAAAAAGAAAATCCAATCTGACTTTACACTCAAATAAATCATCTTGATATCAGGTAGGATATCACATCTTGTTTCAACAGTTCGATCAAACACACTCACACTTTCCCCAAGGTGAATTAAGCCAAACCCAGTGTAAAAAAAAATAAAAAAATCTTAACTTCATTCAGTGGATCTGCCCCAAAACTTACTTAATGCCACTAAAATCATCGTGATATCAGGGGTAAAGATTTGCTCATGAAGCTCCATTGCTTTGGTCTCTCCAGGAAAATGGCCTTGACAACCTGGCGTATGAGTATGGCAGCCAGAGTGAGCTCGGCCCCGCCGCCAAAACCACCTCCAGAGCAACCCTCCACCTCCTGGGATCGGCCGCGGAGCACCCGAGTCAGGCCATCGAGGGCAGGATCTCCAGGCTGACTGGCGTCCTGGCCGTCAGCGTGTCGTTGTCCAGCAGGTTAGCCGAGGTGGACTATGTCCCGTCAGTTGTCACAACCAAAGAGATGGCCCTGGAGCTCCAGACTGTGGGCTACGACGTTGAGATGGCGGTGAAGATCCGGGTGGACGGGATGCACTGCCAGTCCTGTGTCCAGGCCATCGAGCAACGCATCGGCCCTCTACCGGGGGTTTCACGTGTTCAGGTGTCTCTTGAAGACGGCGCAGCACTGATCATATTTCAGCCGCTTCTAGTGACCCCCCAGCAGCTCAGAGATCAGATCGAGGATATGGGACTTGGTGCCACGTTACTCAGTGACGACCCGTGTGGAGATCTTAGCCACCGGGAGACGGATACTACAACCATCGCCATTGTAGGGATGACTTGCAGCTCTTGTGTGCAGTCCATAGAAGAGCGGATCTCTCAGATGTCAGGGGTGCATTCCATCCTGGCGTCACTGAAGGAGGAGAAGGGAACGATAACCTTTGACCCCAGACTCACAGAGCCGGAACAGCTGAGGGCTGCCGTAGAGGAGATGGGTTTCGAAGCATCACTTCCAGGTAGGCGCCACTGAGACAACCAGGATGTCCCAACTTTCAAGATGAAACACTTGAAGAGAGCTTCTGTTGTCGGGTTTTACTTTGAATGGGGAAGAAAAGTGTTAACTCTAATCCCCTGGTTATTGTTGATGTGTCGAACAATTAAATGAGAGATCCTTAAAGATAATCAGCGCTTTACATGACGATAATTCAGAAATGAATGCTGAGTTTAATTAGTGAAATACTCTGACTTCAAAATAAAAGCACCTGCAATGTATTCAGACGACACTCCCACTGTTCCAGCTGGAGGTAGAAAGGAACCCATTGTCGATGTTCTCGTCATTCACGACGTCTTGTAGCTTCAGGAGAACCTTCAGAGTACGGGCAAAGCGGTAACACCATACATCCTCGGCAATAATGCTTTGATTAAGGGCCACTAAGCCAACCTCGGTCGCCATGGAAACCAGACATGCATGCTCTCCAGTGTGACTCGGAGGGCTCTTAGACCGGCTGGGGTCTTTTCATGCTGGATTTAATGACAGCAACAGCCTGCCAAGATGTGGAATTAACTTTTAATTTCAGCTGCGAGGTCCAGCTTTCTTTTAGCAGTCTCAGCTTTAAGCAGCTCTAAGCCTGAACAAGTTAAACATTGCATGGAAGTTATGGAAGCACAAAAACTTGATGTAATCACTAAAATGATTAAGTCTGATAGTAAAGGCTAGACGAGGCATTAAATAGGTATCACAGGTGTCACCCTTCCACCTCCAAGCATCCTTGACTTCTTTCCTCCGCTTCCTCAGATTCTCCAACCTCAGCGAGTCATGAAACATCTGTTAGCTCCGCACCTCCCGACCCCCCTGACATGCAGTCACCCACGAAGTCAGGACTCAGCAACGGTACTGGATCACGAGGACGACATTCTCCCAGCTCTCCTGCCGTTAAAGCACAAAAGTGTTTCATTTGCGTGACGGGAATGACCTGCGCCTCGTGTGTGGCGAACATCGAGAGGAACTTGCTGAAACGCAAGGGTGAGTCAGTTCTTCTATTTACTGGATGTAGTTTTGACACAAGCCCTGAAAGTGATTTTTCTCCCAGGAATTATTTCAGTGTTGGTGTCTCTGATGGCTGGAAAGGCAGAGGTGAAGTATGACGCAGACATTCTGGATGCTCCCGCCGTCACTCAGCTGATAGAAGACTTGGGTTTTGGTGCCAAACTGATGGAGGACAACGCAGCAACACACGGGAAACTCAGCCTCACTGTGAGTGTAATGCCGTCTGATTTAACCTCAGTTACTCAAACGAGTCCTGTGATAAAGACCGCTCACACGGCAGCCATGTTCCTCTGACCGCGCTCCAGGTTGCAACTCCTATCATTGTAGGGAAATTTGACATATTATTTTTAATTCATCACTTCCTGTCACCATCGATTGCTTTTTCCGTTGCTGGCCAGCTGGGAGGTGATGAAATTATGAGTTTCACAGATTAATTAACCTGGAAACAGCAGTGTGACATCGTCTAGCTTGCTATCTTCATACGTCATGGCCGCCATGTGAGTATAGGTTATCATCTCTTTCAGATAAGCGGAATGACGTGTGCATCATGTGTCCACAACATCGAGTCCAAGCTCACCACAACCAAAGGCATCCTCGGGGCCTCGGTGGCTTTGGCGACCAAAAGAGCTCAGATCCACTTTGACCCAGAGGTGCTTGGAGCTCGGGACATCGTCCAGATCATTCAGGTGATCATCACATACGTCTGAATTTCTGCCTCCTTCTACTGGAGCAGGGTCTGACTGCGCCTGCTCTTCCAGAGTCTGGGCTTCGAGGCCAGTCTGGTGAAGGAGGGCTTCAAAAGCAACCTGGATCACTCTGAAGAGATTCAACAGCAAGTATCTGCTGGTCTCGTCACAATAAACACACATTTGTGACGACAAAAAAGCTGTTGTCTCTCCAGAAGTCTTGAACCCGGTGATTTATGGTTCAATCGCAGGTGGAAGAACTCCTTTCTGCTCAGCCTGGTCTTCGGCCTGCCTGTCATGGGCCTCATGATCTACATGATGGTGATGGACAGTCAGCACCAAGAACACGGTGGCTCCATGCCACAGGAGCAGAACCTGCTACCTGGCCTCTCTATCCTCAATCTGGCTTTCTTCTTGCTTTGCACACCTGTCCAGGTGAAAACGCACCCATTCTCCGAACGACGCACTCACTTAGTTTGATTGACAGTTACTTGTCCCTCTGCCTGCAGATCTTTGGAGGTCGATACTTCTACGTCCAAGCTTATCGCTCATTGAAGCACCGCACAGCCAACATGGACGTGCTTATCGTTCTAGCCACCTCCATTGCCTACCTCTACTCCTGCGTGGTCCTGGTGGTCGCCATGGCAGAGCGAGCCCACCAGAGCCCCGTCACCTTCTTCGACACGCCACCGATGCTCTTTGTGTTCATTGCATTGGGACGATGGCTGGAGCACATTGCAAAGGTTCAAACACTAATTTTAAATGCTCAATGCTTCAGCGTAGACAGGCTGGCTAGCCCCTTTGTGCTAAGCTGAGCTAACTGATCGCGAGCAGTAGCATCACAAAGCTCCAGTCTTGTCTCCTAACCCTCAACAGGAACACCAATAATGTTTTTTTCTGGAAATTTTTAAATTCAACTGCAAAAATGATATAAATGGTGTTTAAGAACTGGCAGCTGATGCTTTGTGGAGTTGACTTGTGTGTCAGCTGAGACATCTGGTCTTTGTTTTATTGTGATACGATGATGCTCCTCAGGTGTTACTTCAGGTCAGGAGTGGATGATTAACTGTTTCTCAGCTGATTCATGGACACAATCATAAGATCACATTAAGGTTTATCCTTTGCGTATGACTACAGCAACAGGTTTGACCCTTTCCTCTGACTTCAGTCCTTTGTCCTGAAAATACCTCCCTTTTTACACCCCCAAAGACAACTTCAAATAATGAGCATAGGCAGATAATTGCTGGATTCTTCTCATCAGTAGTATTATACTACTGTGTATTTGTAAAAAGGGGGAAAGCATTTCCCATAAGCTCCTCCCCTCCCATGGCTTGTCAAGAATGGCTCTGCGGTTTGTTTCCTCGAGTTAGACCAATAAAAGGTTCTTAATTTTTTTCAGCATTTTTAATTGCCTTCAGTATGTTTTTACAATTTTAGAGTAAAACCTCAGAGGCGTTGGCCAAATTAATGTCGCTTCAAGCCACTGATGCCACCGTGGTCACCATGGGGCCCGACCACGCCATCATCAGGTGAGGCACAACAGTCACACACTCCCAGCACATTCAAGCATCCAGCTTCTGAGACAAAGCTCCGCTTCAGTGAGGAGCAGGTGGAGGTGGAGCTGGTCCAGCGGGGTGACATCGTAAAGGTGGTCCCCGGAGGGAAGTTCCCGGTGGATGGTAAAGTGATAGAAGGGAGCTCCATGGCGGATGAGTCGCTGATCACAGGTGGGAAAACATCTCACGGGTCTGCATCCTGAACGCTTGCAACCAAAGGTCTGCATTTCCTGTGTGTTTGTGTGTCAGGTGAACCGATGCCTGTCAGCAAGAGGGTGGGCAGCCTGGTGATCGCAGGCTCCATCAACGCTCACGGCGCTCTGCTAGTGGAGGCCACTCACGTCGGCGCCGAAACAACTCTGTCACAAATAGTTAAGCTGGTGGAGGAAGCGCAGACGTCGAAGGTAAACTTAAACAAAGTTCAGTGTGCAGCGATGTTGCTATGAGAGGGAGGTTGAAGGCATTAAAAAGACCAGAAAGCATAAAATGTCATTTCTCAAAGTGGACACAGAAAGTGAAACACAGCATGAAGTTTTATGACAGGACGTCAGCTTTCCTCTGCTTGTTCAGGCCCCCATCCAGCAGTTTGCTGACCGGCTCAGCGGTTACTTCGTGCCCTTCATCGTTATCGTGTCCCTGCTAACTCTGGTGGCGTGGCTCGCCATCGGCTTTGTCAACTTTGACATTGTGAAGGAGAACTTCCCGGTGGGTGCGCGCTCCTGTGTTCCTTCAGATTAGACTGAACGTGTTGGTAATAAACACAATCCTCCCCTCAGGGTTATAACTCAAACATCTCCAATGCCGAAGTCATCGTCCGCTTCGCTTTCCAGGCGTCCATCACCGTTCTGTCCATTGCTTGCCCCTGCTCTCTGGGGCTGGCGACCCCCACGGCAGTCATGGTGGGCACCGGGGTCGGAGCTCAGAACGGGATCCTCATCAAAGGAGGCGAGCCTCTGGAGATGGCCCATAAGGCAATAATGCTCTTCTTTTGTAGTTTTACTCGTGTGGAACACTTAAGATTTTATGTTTGACACATGTAGCTGATCAAACAGCCGTATTGATCTTTGCAGACTAAATCCAGAGAGAAAGATGACTAGTCTCTCCTCCCTCAGATCAATGTGGTGATGTTCGATAAGACTGGTACCATTACGAATGGCGTGCCACGTGTGACCCGTGTGTTGGTGCTGTGGGAAATGGCCCGCATGCCCCTCAGGAAGATCCTGGCAGTGGTTGGCACAGCGGAGGCCAGCAGTGAGCATCCGCTGGGCATGGCGGTCGCCAAACACTGCAAAGAGGTGAGTCTTCACTCTCTACCGGTGCACTGCGTCTCCTCTTCCTCTCTTTTCTGAAAGTATTTGTCTGATTGGTGTTTGTGCTGTAACAGGAGCTTGGCTCAGACTCACTGGGCTACTGCCAGGACTTCCAGGCCGTGCCCGGCTGTGGTATCAGCTGCCGGGTTTCCAATGTAGAACATCTACTGCAGCAACAGAGTGAGGAGCGTTTCCTGCTGCCGGGCGCCACCACAGATGAGAGCAGCCTGCTGCCTGATGCCGAGCTCCCGTCTGCAGGTCTGATGCCTGTCAGGTTCTTGGGTAATCATGTAAGAGCGGAAAAAAAGTGAACGCTTGATTGACAGATTTCTGGAAGATCACGCAGCAAAGACACTCTGACTACGGCTAGGAGTTAGCAAACAGGGAATATCTGTAGTCCTTCACAGGCGTTTTCCTCATGACTGGAAGGAGAAAGAAAAGAACTTTTTTTGCTTCTCGCCTCCTTCACATTTGAGTGTTTGGCATAAAATCATAAAAACGACACGTGTTGACAAAATACTGTGTTCTCCTGTGGAAGTTTTCTCTCTCTTTCTACCTGTTAATGAAGTATTAAGTATTTTGCACTTCAGTGACCTTAAAATGGCACAACTCCCCTTCAAATCCCACTTACTCTCAGCTGACATTTCCTCGCCCCCAGGTGAGGTTTTATCTTACTCAGTCCTGATTGGGAACAGAGAGTGGATGAGGAGGAACGGCCACCACATAGGAGCAGACGTGGATGCCGCCATGTCCAGCCACGAGACAAAAGGGCAGACTTCTATTCTGGTGGCGATAGATGGTGACGATAGCGGCTGACATTTACTCCTATCTCTAACCTTACAGGCCGCTGATGCCCCTTCTTAAAGAGTCATGTGTGTGCTGTCTTCAGGTGTGCTGTGCGCCATGTTAGCCATCGCAGACACAGTGAAGGCCGAGTCAGCGTTGGTGGTGTATACACTCAACAGCATGGGCATAGAGGTGGCCATGATAACGGGCGATAACAGACGCACAGCTAAAGCCATCGCTGCACAGGTGCACGAACACACACACAAACACACACACACACACACTTTTCATCAGAGGCACATGAATCATTGGTGTTTTATCACAGGTGGGGATCAGAAAGGTGTTTGCAGAGGTGCTGCCTTCACACAAGGTGGCAAAAGTGCAAGAGCTCCAGGAACGAGGCCTGCGAGTCGCAATGGTGGGGGATGGCGTCAACGACTCACCTGCCCTTGCACGGGCCGATGTCGGCATCGCCATTGGCACGGGCACCGACGTGGCTATCGAAGCGGCTGATATCGTCCTCATCAGAGTAGGTGGCACGTGGCAGTTTTTGTCCGTAGCATCTTGAAAGCGTGTGACGTGACGGTGTTTACGCCTCAGAACAACCTGCTGGATGTGGTGGCCAGTATTGAACTGTCCAAGAAGACGGTGCGCAGGATACGGATCAACTTTGTCTTCGCTCTGATCTATAACCTTCTAGGAATACCCATCGCTGCAGGTGACCACCCGTATATACAACCCTCTCCCTCATGTCACCACAAGGATGACACATACCGCATCACTCATAATGCCCTGCTCTCCTCTGCTGGCTGCAGGTGTGTTCATGCCCGCTGGCCTGGTGCTGCAGCCCTGGATGGGCTCTGCTGCCATGGCTGCCTCCTCCGTGTCAGTGGTTCTGTCTTCTTTACTGCTGAGAATGTGAGAACTTCTTAACATCCATTTTATATATACATATATATCAGTGACGTGCAGTGGGGCTGGTGAGGCACTGACGTCATTGGTCAGATTTGCAAACATATGTAGCTCATTCGATTGGCAACAGTTGGCGGGTCATGTTGTAAGTGTCATTTATCAGCATTCTTCAAAAGTACAAACTGTAGCACACAAAAAAGCGAATGTAAATTTTTTTAAAAACGCTATTATGGTCTTACCGTCCGAGTCCAGCCATTGTCAGAAGTTGAGAAAAGCAGAAAAGGCGGTTTCTTGCTGGACATCCACACAACCGTTCCTTTCGTGTGTACCACTCCGTTTGAAAAGAGCGGGTCTGTCCCGTCTTCTGAGTCAAGCTACGTAGCTCCGGCGTACTTCTGCCTTTAATTATTACATCCTGCTTCGAGTGACAGTCCAATTTAGAAAATTGTCTGAGTTTGGAGATGTTATCCTCCCAAACACTCAAACTGATGTAGCGCACTTGCTCATTAGCAAGCGTACTGTCACTTATTCTCTCGCATGATTGCGTTCGCATCAGCATCCCTGGGATCACGAGTGCCCCCTACAGTGAGGCTGGAGAACTGCGTGTCTCATCGAGCGCCTCTTCCTAGCCGTTTTATGATTTCTCAGCACATGAAGGAGACATTGAATTATATCGGTTAAAAACTGTGGAATCTTGATTCATAGAGTTAAAGTGTTTGAACATTGTAGTAACTTCATACAAGGAGACAGCGGGGTATTGCGCAATCCATGGTGAGGCTCGGCGGGCTGCTGCCTCACCACACCTCTCAAGTGTGCGGCGCTCAGTATTTCAATGCTAAATGGGAAAATTCGGCAATTTTGAGTCAAAAATTATCTAAAACTGGTGGAGATCAATGGAAAATAACTTAAATCACTCGAAAAATTAAACCATTGAATTTTTTTTCTTTCCATGATGTCAGGTGATGCGGGACGTCACTGATATGTGCGTGTGTGTGTGTGTGTGTGTGTGTGTGTGTGTGTGTGTTGTCCTTCTTTTAGAATCTATTTTTCTAATTTCCTGCTGTGTCCTCCAGGTACAGGAAAACCTCCGTGGAGATGTATGAGGTGCGAGTGCGAGGTCAAATGATGAGCATTCGGTCGTCGCAGATCAGCACACATCTGGGCCTGGACGGCCGCCGGCGCAGTCCCGCCCTCCCCACCGGACCTCGGGATCAGCTGGGCCACAGCAGCGCAGCGACCCCCACTCACCTCAGCCAGGGGGCCACCAACTCCATCCAGGAGCAGGACCGCCACTCCCTCCTGGACCACCAGACTGTGGAGAACCTCAGCGAGTTGTAAAGGGAAAAGAACCCAGTCTCCTACCTGGTTGTCATGTTTACACACTCAGTGATATGTAATATTTGTGTGCATTTATGTAAATAGTCAAGTATGATTGCACTTTTGAATGTGAGCTTACTGGATGCTAACAGCTGTTGACTCAAATAGCTAATGGCGTGTCAAATATGTTGACTTGAAAAGGCCCTCCAGATTTTAATACCCATCATTTTTTTCAGTTATTCGTCAACCGTGGAATGAGGATTGATGATAATTTGTCGGATAAATATTGCTTTAAACTCTCTAAGGACACGTTTGTGTTATTCTTGGACGTGTTGTTCTGAAGGGACGGGTCTTTAATGCTTTTACACCGAATCTTATCTGCGCATGTTATCGATTCCTCTCTGTAATTTAAACCTCAAACTTAATAGGGTGCCAAAATGTATTTTACAGCATTGTTATATAGGCAGAAAGCACCCAGGGGAGTCCTTTGCTTGCTCAGCGATGCATCTGTAATTGAGCCAGGCAGATACTCTCCAGCCTGCAGCTCAGCGTATTTGAAGGCTGCCAAAAATACCCAGTCGGATGATCTTCCAGCAATGCAAAGACCTTCCCATCAAAACGTCCTCGCAGAGACAGCCTCGTTTATTTATCTAGTTTTGAGCAGAGAGGGAGAAACATTTGCTGGAAATCTGTGGTCCGCAGCTTTGACTTTGAAGACCTCCAAAGGTCTTCTCAGCACAAGAATGCAAATCCTCAAGACAAGTCAGAGGATCAAGTCAAGGTCTGATCTAAGTTGGTGTGATTACCATTCTGCCCGGAGGAAGGCATGTAAGGACACGCTTTAAAAGATTGTCCCTTCATAATTCCTTTCTTCTCACGTCTTCTTACAGGTTTAAAGCCTTACGCACACATTTCTCGTCAGGTTTTCCTCTCGATTCTCCCCAAGTGTTCGTTCTTATCGATTAATTTTAACCTTTAAATGACTAAATTTAAAGGAACATGCTACCACTTGCCACCCACTACCACTCATTTTGCTAAGCTAATTAGCGGTCAGCTGGTCTGTTTAGGTCTTCAAGTTTTGGGGAGGATGACAAATGTCCCCCAGGATTTTGGCGTGTTCCTTTAAACTAAAAGCTGTTATACTGGAAGTCACCCGGAGGAGGGCGGTGCTCCTCGTCGTATCGACTCGACAAGGAAACAACGAGAGACCCCACAGTGTTAGTTGTGTCAACACTGAGATTCTCATGCTGGAGCTTGAAGATTTTTTGGCTATTCTGCACAGGCGGTCGTCTGACCTCTGCGCCGCAGGAAAAAGAGATTAAGTGTACTTAGAGGAGCCCCGAGGGATTAGAGCGCTCACTCTGCAGAGGTACACTCAGCTGGGATGTTTTTAACTTTTCCTTCACAGATAAAAAAAAAGAAAAGGAAAAAAAAAGCAGCTCTTTGTTGGGAGCTTCTCGCCATGCAGCCAGTGGCTTCTGGCAAGGTCTCTCCGCTCAGCGGTGACTTATTTCTGAAATGATCAAATTAGCTTGAAATCAATAAATTTCCCTGACAGAAAGGAGTGTGTCTGTTTGTGTGTGTGTGTGTGTGTGTGTGTGTGTGTGTGTGTGTAGGTTCTAAATGTGTAAACTGAAAATATCCATTTAGTTTAGCTGTTTTAATGTTTACAAATTGAGTGATTGTAATAAGACACTCAACTTGGTATAGAGTCTTTAAATGTGAATATTTTCAGACATTTAAATGAGGAAAATTATGCTAAAAAAACATGGAATATTTCACAAAGTGTGAAAAAAATCCTTTGAGAATTTAAATTTGATAATAAAACACGATAACTGGTAACTTGCGGCACACGTTTTAAATGTAAAGGCCTACAGAAACTTACGAGTTTTGGATCAAAAAAGATAAAAAAAAAACAAAAAAAAAAACGTTCCATCATTTGGAATTCTCAGTATTTTACATTCAAATTGGAAGTTTTGTTCTTGTTCTTCTTCCTCCACACACGTACCCGCTCTGCACCAACCTCGTGAGTGAGCTGCAGCTAATTACCTGCTTCCCTCTACATCTGTTCTGGCGCCCCTGGTCGTGCTTCTACACCGGTTCAGTTCCATTTCCTCTTTGTTGCGTCGCTGATGTTCTGTTGGCGTTCTGTTCTGTGCCACATGTCTCTTCTCCTGCCTCTCTCTGAACTGAATACATATATTTGTCTCCCTGGCCACTCAAGGGCTCCGTACATCTGAGACATGTCAACTTTATCAGACTTGACTTCATCTCTCCCTCTCAAACACACTTCCTATCTTGAGGATTCATCCAGGATCGAATGTTCCCTCTCTTACGCTGCAGTGAATGATTACAAACAGAAACCCTCCATCTCTTCCAACCTGGTCTCTTTAATTAAAGGACATCTCGCCTGGAATCTTGTCAAAAGCCTTTTTTTTTTTTTTTCTCCTCTCTTGGCCTTCTTGTGGCGTCACGTATGTTCAGGATGAGAAATGTCTCTGAGGCTGCGTCGTCAGTTCAGAGAACAGAAGGCGACCGCGAGGTTTCCATTCATCGCTTTCACGTCTTCATAACTCAGTCTGCGCTTGTGTTGTTCATCTTGACAAACTTCATCTCTGGGAGGTCCATCTGTGCCCCAAATGTGTGACAAGCATGTTGAATGTTTTAAAAAAAAGGGGGGGGGGCGGTTGATAGTGGAGACGCCAACTTGTTCAGTATGTGCAGCTGCACAAGTGCAGTGTGAAAAATCTCACTTCTTCACTTCCCTCAAAGGACAGGATGTGTTTTTATGAACGGAGACACGCGGCGAATATTAAAAGTGACTGTTTATGGAGCCTGATCCAATTACATGAGGACACATTTTCCTGATTAGATCAGGTGTGCAGGAACAGAGCTGCAGCAAACACTCCATTCCACTGACCCCCGCCCCCCCATTAAGAACTTTAGGGGGTCACCTTATGACGACAGAACTGACACCACAATCACCCTGCAGCGTTGTAGTATGTCTGGTTATGCCAATTGCCCTGTTTGCCAGCAGGTGGCGGTAGTGGTCACATCATGGTGTCAAAACCAACATTTAAATAAACAACTTTCCTAAAAATATTCAGTAAACTTGTGGTTCATCAAGTTAAACGTCCCACGATGCCATTAGCAAGCTAATGTATCTGATGCCGCCAAGTTAATATCAAGCTGAGTTTTTGCTGTGACGTTTCCCGATGAGGTTCCGTATTTGCGTCTTTTGTTCCCACGTCCTCTGGGTTCTACAGAGGAGAGCTGGGATGTGAATGACATTCATCATTGCTCCTTCATGCTGATGCACCAAACAAAGACCACCCAGGAGCTCTCAGGCCCAGTCTTGAGTCTTGGAGGGCTCTGAGGTCGGGGCTCTTCAAGCCAGCTCCAAAGTTGTCTGTTCCCCCTTTAAGTTGTAAGATGGTCCTCTGGGTCTTTATCTTCAACAAAACTCTGACTCGACTAAAATGATAATCCACAGCAGCTCCAAATTAGAATTCCAAGATGTATGATGCATAAGGGCCCTCTTTTTTTTTTCCTTTTCTTTTTTAATAAGAAACACCCAGATGGGCCTCAGCGCACGGAAACACATTTTTGATAGAATATCTCACTCACTGATAGAGTCCAAGAAAATTAAACTTCCTCTTCCTGGGAGAGTTCTGGGTGTCAGAGTAAGAGAGTCATCAAACAAACAATAAAGAAGCGTTTTTAATGATATTCCTCATCAATTTGACCGCAACTTCTCAGTGAGTTTTGCGGCGAATGAGAGAAACCGATTGGTCAGGACCAAAGCGGTGTTCAGATCAAACTCCTTCCTCATCGTCTTTCGCCTCTGCGGATATTTGAACCTTGAACGGTGATCTGTGAAGGTGCTGCGTCATGCCTCAGCTCTGACCGATAAAGGTGAAGTGTGCATATGATTTGTCGGTGTGACACACAGACAATTTTCTTTTCTTTGAAACTGGAGAGCCGGGTGAGGACAAGGGTGTTCAGAGGTAAAATAGTTTGTGTGGCACGTTGGCTGGTCGGGGCTTTGCCTGGATTGGCAGGGGAGCGGCATGTGGAGCATGCAGTGACTGGTCTGACCTTATATCCTGACATGAAATCATGGTGTTTCTTTGAGGAACATCTGGTATTAACTGTTTTATTTCTTATTTGTGGTTCCCTGATGGTGGAACAAGCCACTAGATGAAGGGTGCACTTCAATCCACCCCTGACTTAGTGTGCAGCTCTTTCTGATCCTCTTATACTTCCACTTATTGAATAGATGAAGTACTTGGACTGGTATCCCATCTGGGAGAAGCTCATCGTTTAAATATTCCCACTCTCCACGTTTTTGTATTCCGCGCAGCTGTGATTTAGAGACACGAGACTACAACGAGAGACCACAGTCACATCAAATATCAAATAAATCAAGAGGCCTGAGAAAGCCAGACTGATTTTCAGTGTCAACACGGAGCCAGTTCTTACTGCAGAATAAGCCTTAATTGAGTACCAGTGGCAGGCAACCAAGAATCCCCAGGGAAGGGCCAGCCAGCGCTGAGAGAAAGTGGCGTGGCTTTATGGTTTGTTTTCAGCCTCAAATCAAGCTGAGAATTATAGGCAACTAGAGGATAATACAATTGTTTAGCGAAGCAGGGATTTGAAGCGTAAGAGTGTCAATGACGCTGAGCTTTGTTTTAATTTGAGGTTTTGTTTTTCATATTCTGTTGTGTTAACACTGAGAGGCAATTACATCCCACAAAGATGGACTGGAGCTCCGCCAAAGAGCTGAAGCGGAGTGAGGCGCAAACAACTCCTCTCGATTTAGCCGTAAACCTCTCATACCAGGAACGGAGGGCCACATTAAACCTACAGAGACGCGCTGACCTCCAACAAGTTAATGATATTCAAGTCATTATGATGTACACTGAGACCCCCGGGACACTGAGGAGGAAGAGGAGGTCTGAAGAAGACGAGGCCAGCAGGAGATTCTCTGCACTGCAACAGACTGATGTACGGAGGCCTGAGGTGGACACAGACCGAGGAAATGTATATTTTTGAGGCCACAAGTTACAACTTGTTTAAACGCGTTCAACTTATTCCCTCAAGCTGCTTCGTTTGCAGCCACAAGACAATCACACTAATTTGAAGGAACAAGTTGTAGCATGTGGCTTCCAAATCATTATTTTTCGCTTGATGGCCACAAATTTTGTGCATCTATAAATAAACTGACTGAAAAGCACTAGAAAGCATAAGCAGATGGGCTGGTGATTATAGAAATCCTCTGTAGTGAGATACTAATTGAGACGCCCCTGAAATACCTCCCACCAAGGCTCATTAGATTTATGGATTTGAGCTGTTAGTGGAATTATTTTTGGGTTGCAGGATGAGTATTAATATTCCCCCTCGTCCTCGTCTACGGAGCTGAAGATGAATGGCTTCTACATTTGGAGCGCTGGCGATTTTTCACTGCGAGGGATAAATAACCGGACCTCATTGTGAGCGATGCGTTGTAGCAGCAGATAAAAGATTGTGTGGGAAGTTATGTGAAGGGTTTTTATCGGCTATGACAACAAAGACCATAATGACTATTTTCTTTAGGGAGGAAAAGCAATCTGATCCATATTTTTCTAATTTTTTCTCTCTCTGAGGAAGAGGAAAATAAAAAGCAGGAGATAAGAAATGTCTCGACAGCTGTATGGGACTTTCTGAGCGACAGGCCGATGCCTGTGAGAGAGCAGGAAGTCAGCCTCTGGAACATTGACAGGACGTGACAGAAAGCTACACGAGTCAGGTTTTAATTTAAAAAATGCACCACCTTATCACTCTAAATCAAAAAGTGGGACTTGGGCTGATAAAAGCTCTGACTGAAGAGACCATCCCTCCGAGAAAAACGACAACTCCAGTCAATTTCACAAAGCAGGAAATGTCTGTGTGAGTTATGAGGCTTGTCCCGGAGCACGAGGTTGTTTAGAGCCACAAACTCCACGGGAGGAGAGGTTGGTCGCCTCCTCTCACACCGGCAGCCTGTTCCCTTCGACACTGACGAAAAGAGAGTCAACCCGCAGCGGAACACTTCTGTTTTCGTCTCATTCTCTGGAACACCTGTGCAACGTCCTCCTCTTACGTGGATCAATTCCATTCGACAGCACATAAATTTGCCTGGAACTGCTGGAATTTGAAGACTTCCCATTTTTCTTGATGCTACCAAGGTGCATTTTACATTTTGTGTTAACTTTTGACCGTGTTGTGATTAACTCTGGTTCATCTAATCCCGGTTTACTCTTAGCAAATAAGCTGTACAGTGAGACTGTCGCACGTTCCAGCGCACAATTCAATGATTGGTTGCAGTTATTTCACAAAAACTAGTTTGATGCGGTGAAGAAAACACAGGACAGACCGGTTGAATCTGAAATCACACACAAGGTCGTGTGGTGTATTAAAGTTTATTGAATTCATTCACTCATGTCATTTAAGTTGAAAGAAACTGCCACGTATGGAACACGCTTGTTAACTTGGACCACAACTCAAACAGTTTTTGCGTGGCGATCGTGGGGAAGCTGATGGTCTGAAACTCTTAGGACTTAATTTAATAGTTATTATCATAGCATTTCCTAAATCAATCAATAATAAAATACTTTAAATGCCCCTAATGGAAATAATTAAGTGTACCGTGAGGTAGGAAAACTGATTAAGTTGGACTTTAACTCATTTATTTTTCCTTTAAAATAGATTTTATGCATTTTAAGTAGGTACACATCTCTAGTGTGTATTAAAGGTACAGCAGGTGGGTCATGACGTAGTTTGGCAAGTAAGTTTTGAATGATAAAATATTTGTAACTAAGTATATAATGTCGATACTGGGTTTGATATTGTGAAATTATATGAATAAGCGTTTTATTATCCAGTGTTACACGGGCTAAACAAGTCTCTACTTGCACTTAGTTTCTAAACTTTGCTACTTTTTGTTCTACGTCACGGTACGACGACCCGAGTTGTGAATACAGGGTTGTGTACAATATTTCAGATTTCATCCTGGCCTTCAGAGTTCTTGAGTTTAGGATGGCTCCCTCAAATACGGTGTACAGGTTGTTAAGTGTACTTGAATGTACATGAAACAATGCAACACCTCAGAGCCCCGCATTTTACTTTAAAAAGCCACAGAACTGGAAACTCCCTCAGAAAAACAACTTTACTCAGTAACAGTGATCTACTCCTCTGCAGCTCTGGGACTTCATTTAACACGAGTCGAAGTGAAGTCAGTGAGCTACCACTTCGCCGTATGCAAACTGTTCGTGGTTTACCTCAGAGATACTTTTTTATGCATTGGAGATAAAATTTTAATGCAAAATACTGATCTGCCCTGTCGTGTCTTGGAGAGGAACCAAGGAAGGAAGACTAGAGCCTCTGAACATTAGCTGTCCTGCAGTACTCATGTTTACTGCTGAAGCCGAGCGCTGGAATTATTTTATTTTGTCGCTTGAGTTTTTTACTTCAGGAGATTTTTTAAACCCGTCCACACGTATTTGTGCTTGTGCAGCTTTTATCATGGAGTAGAGTTTATCGCCCGCTGCAAAGCCGTCACTTATCAATGTTTTTCTTATTCACTGTTGCACTTTCATCTATATTCATAGTCGCGTCGTTCACCACAAACACACACACTCTTAAACTCCAACACACACACACACACACACACACACACACACTAGAAGACGCTGCTCGCTGTGTCGTAGTCCTTGCTGATGTGGGAGGTGCTGGGCAGAGACTTGAGGTACTCCATGTGCCTCCTGGCGTCCTCCTGGTTGTGCCTGATGTAGTAAATGATGTACGCCGTCACCATGGAGAACCAGCAGAACATGGCCACAAACATGGCCACGTCTGTCGTCTTCTGGTGGAAATTGCAAAAGTTGATCCCCGAGTCCAGGACCTGGATGACGGGCTGTCCCACGTACTCCTCCTGCACAGACGTGTAGCAGCTGACCTCGTTGACTGTCTCGGGGTCCAGCCTCAGCTCCCGCAGCACCTCCTGCAGGGAGCACTCACAGTGCCACGGGTTGTTGGACAGGCGGACACGGGCGTGGAGCTTAGCGAAGGTGTCCTTAGGGAGGCTGCTGAGGTGGTTGTTGGAGAGGTCCAAGGTTCTCAAACCCTCGGAAACTCCCTGAAAGGCTCCGACCTCCACGCTCTCTATGGCGTTGTGAGATAGGTCCAGTTCCCTGAGGCGATGGAGGTCCACGAAGGCCTCCTTGGGGATGAGTCTGATCCGGTTAGAGGAGAGCAAGAGGACAACCGTGTCCTTGGGCAGGTTGGGCGGGATGCTCTCCAGGTTCCGTGAGGTGCACTGCACCACCACGCCATTCCTGTCCGAACAGTGGCAGCTCTTAGGGCAGGCGCATGCTGACATTATCAGCAGCAGAAGCCACAAAGTTCCCACGGAGCACAGTGAGGAAGGAGCTTTGATGGATGACCTGCACCCTCCAGAGGCCCCCATCAGTCTGGGTGTTCACGGCAAAAGTTTCATTCCCAGGGCTCTTTGAAACATTCACCCACAAATCATTGTTCATCCTGGACAGTTGTGGAGATCCGAGCCCTGATCCAGCTCAAGGTCAAAGGGCACAGCAGCGAAATACGTTAAAGATGTAATCCACAAGGGAGAGAGGGCAGGGTCATACCTGGGTCGGGGGCAGGAGGGCGGGGCTTCTCAGCTGATCATACTGAGGTGGGACACGGAGCTACAAAGGTGAGAAAGAAAAAGTGAACTTGGTAGAATGTTGCAGAAAGTTTGTATCTGAAGAGAAGGAGCAGGAGTGGAGGGTAGAAGACCTTTTATAGTTTTCACCCCTCCTTGAGTGCCTGCAACTGGATTATTTATGCCACTTTACCTCATAACTCCTCTTTTATTCTACTTTGGTACATTTTCCTCTCCAAAGCTGAAGCTGGATGTTTTGACTCGAACATTAACTGATTTTTCACCTCCGCATTTCTTCACAAACACCCAAAGTCATTGGCTGCCTCCATTCACCATGGATGTCTAAAGGCAACTGCGCTCAAAGGCAAAGCTCTCAATCGTCTTGGGTACGAACCAATTTAATCTGGCTGCTCTTCTACACTTGATATCAGACCAAACTAATCAAGTTACGATCACTAAATCCATCATTTCAAGGGGGTTTTGAAGCTCAAAACCTGCGTTTACCGCTTGTTTCACTTTGCAAGAAGGAAACCCCTTTTCGAGCAGCAGGCACCACTGAGCTGTGTTCACTTCCTGTGTCAGAAACATCCACCAACAACACTGGTACTTTGTGCTCTTCGTGGCTGAATTGTTTTGCCGTCTTGTGCTTGTGAAGTGTGTGTGTGTGTGTGTGTGTGTGTGTGTGTGTGTGTGTGTGTGTTCATAACTACTAAATCCAACTTTGATTCAGTTAAATAATTCAGAATCATCATCTCAGTGTTGAGGCACTTCACCTGGTGCAGCTTCACATCACCACATCGGCTTTCACTTATTCACCTTTGTGAATCATCTACCTTCCTGTTCCAGGGAAATGACTCCGTCATGAACTGATACAGACGCCATCCTCCTGCGAGGGGGACGCCAGCTAAGCAATTACCATGACAATGGCGGCGGGCCCTCGGCTGGAGACGTGGCCCCGTGAGAGGACACCACATCAACATGCAGCCGATTTGTGGTGAAAAGAGGAGAGCTCCTCGTCTGTAATAGTGATGTGTGTGTGTGTGTGTGTGTGTGTGTGTGTGTGTGTTTGTGTGTGTGTGAGCACTGAAGGTCAGAGTGTAATATGACATCATGTGTTGGCTGCAGGAAAACATGAGGACAACCGGCATTTGATCAAGATGACGAATGGAGGAGAAGCTGCCCTGGGACTCTCTCCTGAAGTCTAAAAGACAGGAATATCAACACCTTTCCTAAATGAAGCTGAAGAAAATATTATTATGGCACCAAAATCATGAGAAATCACTGTAATTAAATGAAGTTTGCTATAATTATGGAGATAAAACCAATATGAATTAGAATAGTAACTGCAAGCAACTTTTTCTGTATTAAATCAATAATTTAATCAACTCTGACGTCACATTGGTGATAATCTGACGGTCAAAGCAACTGTAAACGACGTGTTTTCCCGCGTTTGAGGCGTTAGGTTTCACTTTTCTAGCAGCCTGTTGGTGTCTGAACTAAATCTTGGGAATAGAGATTTTGTATAAAACTCGGTACCTGTGTGACGCCTCCCCTCGGTCCGGCTCGCTCTCACGGGAGGTTGTAGAGAGGAAACATCCAGTGAGAAATCAGGAGGAAAATCCTGCGCATCTGCTGCGTCTTTGGCACAAGTCATACGCGGCAGATGCGGGATGATGATGAAGATGATGATGATGATGATGATGATGATGATGATGATGGCAGCGGTGTCAGTGCGGGTCCGGAGCAGCAGCGTGGATGTTGCACCGCGGTGGTCCTCTCTCCTCCGTTAGACAGCCGACGGGAATCCAACTGGACGGGCGCGTCAGCGGGCAAACTACCGCTTTAAGTAGAAGAACATTCATCTCCAGGAGGGAAGGAAGTACTGGGATCATTTACTGGAGTATAAATACTCCGCCAATGTACTCCATCACAAGTAAAGTGCATGAAAAATAATAGTAAAAGTGTATAAATACTATGTGGTGTGGCCCCTCCCTCTGACATCACGAGATTATTAATCCCGAAACTGCTGCAGGTGGAGCTACTTTCACTGAACTCCTTCTAATCCACAGGGACACCAAATCAATCTGAGGTAATCAACGGAGAGAAAAGCGTCCGTGATTAATCTGTCTTCAGATTGTAGAGTTGAAATAAAGGAAGAGAAAATGGAGGATTTTGCAGCATTCATGACTTTTAAGATAAATTGAGGGCAACAAAATGCAAGCAGGAGCACTGATACTGATTTGGAGTCCTCAGGTTACATGACAAGAAAAAAAATCTCAATTTAAATATTCACAGAGAATACAGGAAGTAATAAAACGCGTGTTTTTCCATCCCTGTTTGACCAGACCGAGTGTTCAATTGAAGTATCTGAACAGGTTTTATTCCTGGAGCTGTGACATGGGACCCAAATTTCCCATTCAAAGCCAGAAAAAGTCGAAAAGATCTGATTTAATCATGAATCATGCAACAAATCTTAATGGTAATAGCAACTAAAATAGATTCATTCGCAACATTTTCACAACATTATTAAATGTCATTCGTATAAAGTGGAATTTAAATAGATTATGACTTGAATCACAACTGAAGTGATAATATATCCTAGTTCCCTGTCTGTTAATGTGTTTATACTGTTACTGTTCCAACTGCGTTCGAACCAATACGTGCAGATCTTTTATTTATGGTATTTTTTTTATATAAATGAATGGGACGAACCTTTTCAGCGCTTAGGTGCCGTGTCATTCATTATTTTATTCATGGTTTTGTTCTGTTTATTGTTCTGATTTGTTGTTGTTTTCACGTGCAGCACGCCGGCCTGCGGCGCCTGCGCTCTGCACAGAAAGACTGATTGATTCTTCGTTCCCTGGTTTCTTTTTGCCAGCAGTTAAATGAGAGCCAGCTGGCGCTGATTTATTGTTTGGGTCTGTTGTCAAGTAAACAATAAGAATAATCACGATTTTTCAAAAACGCTGACAGTAAAAGCCACTTTATGTGATTCTGAAGGTTTTTAAAGAACTTCTTAGTCTTCCACTAACTTGTGATGGACACTTTTCATCATGGCTGCCATTTCTGCATCTAAATAATCAGCTGATATCTTATCAGATACTTGATGGAGCTGAAATGTATTTTTCGGTTCTGTTGGTTCCACCAGAGCCACTGAGGTAGCAAATTCAAATTTCATGCTCACTTGCATCTCTGACATTTAAACCTTTTCTTTCTGTTTTTGACTGCCTGCTCTGTCCGTTCCCCATTTATATATATATATATATATATATATATATATATATATATATATATATATATAGCTGTAATTCTATAGGCATCTTTTTTCATTGTCAGTATTTTAGCGATCCAAACTTCAGTGCAAGAACATCCCTCTAATGGGCGCTAATGAGAGGAAGCCAACTAAAGACGCAGCAGAAACATCTGTTTCCTGCAAATTGGTTAAAAATGTCATTAACTTAAGTTTTTGCAATCAAAAAACAAAAGTTTCTTTGACAGCAAAACCCGTTCATGAACACGTTTTCCTGCAGGTGTTCAAGTCGATCGGTGAGTATTGTCGCTGTCACTCATCGATGTCGTGAATCAGAGCGGCAGCAAACATCTCACTGGATTTGATGTCTCAATCATGCAGGCGAGCCTCGGTGCCACCTGAATGTTAAAGGCGTTGTGATCACACGGTGCAAGTGGAAGTTTGCAAACCTTTTTTGTTTACTGCACAGTGAAGGTACAAAAGAAACTAAAGAAAATAATCATAATGATTTCCACGGAAGCACGCAGCAGATGAGAGGCTCTCTGAGGTAGAACCTGATGAGACTGAGCTCCGTCTAATGAGAGAAGCCTCTAATCACTTCAGTCAACACTAAATCAATGTGTGTAATCATCTGTGTGTGTGTGTGTGTGTGTGTGAGTAAATCACTGGTGTGTGTAAATACTGGTCTCTCCTACATCAACATCGTCCCCCTGAGGACACCTAAAGGTCCCTGAACTCCATTTTTGGACTCTTTTTACTGCTCCACATTTTCAGGCTCCGTCATTCCTCATAAACATCGATTGCCATCGTCCCGTCCTGGCGGAGGACGTCTACGCTGACGGGGGACCTTGGGAGGTAGTCCCTGCTGGATGGTCCGGCCCACCTTAACAGTGCCGGCCCCCCTTTCCACAGCACCAGTGTGATGAAATGGCAGCCATGTCCATTTTGCTGAAAGGCAAGATCATTGATTATATTGACTGGTGAAACAGCATGTATGGCTTGTTTTTGTTTGGACAGTCAAACCCCCCCCCCCCCCGCCGCCTGCCCCACCCCATCCTGGTCCTGTCGTCAGACTGATAGATGGACTTCGCGGTGTCTTCGCTGCTGAAGCTTCCTCAAACTTGCCAGGACATTTGTTTCACACCCTCAGTCTTGCTGTAGGATCTCTGGCAGAATTCCCGCCAGCTTGCTCATCCTAATGTATTCAAACTGCACGGCGGGATCACAATGACATGGAGGCGAGCCAGTTTAGTGGAGCTTTGTCAGGTAAGCATTCTAGACCGGCCCATCCTGTCAGAACACACTAATTGCATCACATCAACTCATATGAAGAAAAAGAAGGGTAGGATATTTGCCATCCTTGTCTGCACTCCAGCATATGACATTGCGGTCAGTGTGTGACAGAGGCAGCGCAGCGCTGCCCCACAGTGTGTAGTGACCTCTCCTCAGCCAGTCAGTTCATTTGATAATGCTCTCCTGCTGCAGAGACTATCTGACATTGAATTTTGCTCGCTGCCTGCAATTGCTTTCACTCGGAGGAACGTTGCAGCGGCGGGAGTCAAACAGACGAGTCCCAGAATATCCAGCGTCAGGTCACAGGCGTCGGCAGCAGCTTTTGGACTCGTCTCCTCAAATCGCTTTGACGTATTTGCAAACGATGCTGAGCGAGGATGAAGGTTGAGGTTCAATTCTACAATAAATCTTAATTGACAAACATTCCTGAGACCCTCAGCAAAGCAGTGGCTGAGTCTTTCAGCTCACATTATCAGTGTTTGTCTGGTTAAGCAAAGACAACACGCCTGAGTGTGGCGTGGCCTCAACCCTGGACACAGAGCATCACTCAGGGCCCCTAACTATGGTTCTCTGGGGCCCCCTAACTGGGGTCCTGGGTAGTCTGCCACACATTCACCCCTGCTGCTATACCACTGCGTTTTAGGTTAGATCAACTTAACACAGCAAACTGGTGACTGACTGAGCTTGACCTTTGACCTCCAAAATCTTTTCAACTCATCCTCAAGTCTTACAGGATAGGATGTTTGTGCCCAAATTCTCCACATCGTACTATGGATACGAGAATGGAACAGACAGCTCAAGCACAATACACAGTTTCCTCAGGTATAAGTACTCCTTTAACAGCAGGATTACACAAAAACGAGACACCGCAGTTCCTGCGGAGTGGAAGATGTGGTGGTGCCTCCAGACGAATCTCTCTGCTGGGTTCAGAGAAGAATTCCGCTTTATTAAAATACACATGAACTCTCTAAGAAAACGTCTGGAAATAGTCCAGACGTATAGCTATCAGATTTACATATATATAGAAGAGCTGGCTTGGTGGAGTTCTGCGTACTCCAGGAGTATTTCTACCTCTGTTATTTGATTTACTGGCTCCAACACAGTTGTAAAGTGGAGGGAGTTATTTCAGGCTCAACATTGTAAGGTTCCATTTCTTTCCCCCTGGTTTTTGTTAACTCTCTGCATACACAGTGGAGTATGAGCTGACTGGCAGCTGGAGAGCTTCCAAAGCTCATACGGGCATTCGATTCTGCTGGTTGTGGCAATAAAAGAGATGAGTACTGCATTAGAAAAATACCCCTGGTTGGAACAAGTCAAGGTTGTTAGAATGTACCGTACATGAGTCGATGTCATCGCTGGGAGTCCGTCAAGGACCGTAGTTTATAGCTGAAATAGGAACTTAGGATGTGTGTCAGTGTGTTTTAGTCTCACGTCTCATGAGTAAACTACTTTCTGAATTTCCTGCACTTCCCGTTGCTGCCTCAGTTCATGAAAACACGCGACCTCTCAGGTATGATGAACAGAAATAATGGAATGGCAGAATCTTTTTTTCAATCTCATGTTCCTGTGATAACGAACACGGACTTGATGGCGTGTTCAGGAGAAGAACATTACCTTGCGGTTTTGTTTCGCTGCTGAATGTCACGCTTCAGCAACACACCAAATGTCAGAGGATTCTCTCGCGATAAAACGTTGGTTGACATTTCTCTATTTGAAAAGCAGCCACGGAGGAAATAAAGGTGTTGTTAGTTCTCCATCTATCCTTGAATCTCTAACTTCTGTCTAAGCATCCCACCAGCAAACATTGTTCAATTATAAGCGTTCCGTGTCCTCATTCTCAGCCTGGCTCTCTGTCCTTGAGGATCTTCTCAGCCTTGGCCCAAATCCAGACCAACATTTTTCTCATATCTCCTGAGGATGAGCTGATAAAATCCTCCAAAAACCCTGTGTTGTTTCTGAACTTTTCACCTGTTTTGTGCTCTCCACTGGAGGCTGTAAGAAAATCCTATTAGCAGAGTGAAAGAAAGTGAAAGCATACCTCTGGATTTATCTGTTGTTCGTGCAGTTAATCCCAGGAAAGTTCCTTCGTATTGGAACATAATTTAGGAGTGCGAAAGGTGACGGTGCCGTTATTGTCTGGGAGCTTCGAACAGGACTGATTCTCAACTTCCTCTCTGGTAAAACTGCTTCAAAGGTGGGCGCTCATCCCATAAGTACAGTTGTGTGGTACAAGTACAAGCTGTTGTACTTGAGAACCGCTACATTTATCGATCTTGGACAGTATTATGTATTGTTGCTCTGTCAATATCGGCTGCTTTTTGTCACAATTTGGAAAAATATTGGTGTAGTTGGACCTCTTGTGGTAGCAGGACTAAAGGACCACTTGTTGCCATGGTCTCAGTTATACCTGCTGACCAGTTCATTTAGAAACAAGGGTGCAGTGATGGATTTCTAGCCCAATTTTGATTTTTTTCCCCCCCAACAAGACAACCTGATTGATTCAAAAGAAAAAAAAACAAACAACTTAACTCTAAAACATCCTAAAGTTAAGCAGATCTAAATAATACTTCAAATACTTATAGCTGCTTCCACAATTGCACATTTTCCTCGTCCTGTTACTCCTCTCCATTTACCTTAAAGGGATTCCATTTCATCAGTGACACCCCAATCAAATTACGATCCCCGTTATTAAATCCTCTCTCCAAACTGCCGTGAAGGCAACTGAAGTGCTTAGAGGAACCTGCAATTAGATGAGTCGCTTTCTAATGAGGAAGAATTGGATCCGAATGAAACATAATGGTGATAATTAAAGGATATTCCTCATCTTGCTGCAGTGAGCCGATAATCTCCAGTAAGATCTCTCACACAGTAAACATTAAGAATGCTGCAGCTCCTAATCGTATCACTCCTGATACATAATTGCCTTTTCTTATCAGATTTTACTGTGAAACTCCCCTGCTATCTTAATAAGACTGATAGATGAGATTCCCATTTACGGCTCATCTTCTAATTACCGTAATGGAGTACAACCATTAGCTGCATCGCCCCTCAGGCGTGATGAAGCTTTCTGCAGGCAATGAGATCGCGGAGAAAAACAAGTCACAGAAAGAAAAAATGAAACTTTATTTGTTTTGTTTTTTTATACTTACCAACACTTTGAAATTAAAACCTATGTAGTTACTCACAACTAATATAGATCTGCACATAGCAAATAAATCAATTAAACGATCACCCCCCCCCCCAAACTGCAATACACACAAAGAAAAGCTGAAAATGAATGTCTATATTTTCCTGCTGCTGCCACGTGGAACGACAGCTCTCCTGTTTCTATGTTAATTAATAAGGAAATAATTGAATAAATAATTGCACATTGCACCCTATTATTGCATTATTTGCAGTTTGTTCCAATAATCAGGCATATACACAAGTGTAAATAAATACAGTTTGCAAACACTGAATAATACATGAATATTATTGAAATCACACTGCCATCACTTAAACTCCTGCTTTGCAATCAAATTCAGACTACACAACATCGAATTTGTCAAACTGAGCCAGGAATCCCTGTTTATCCGATTCTGAAGTATGTGTGGAAATTTAGGAGTAATTGTACACATGCACCGATAACTCTGGAGGATGGCCCCCTCTGGTAGGAAGAGGATACAACAACCGTCTGCGATTTATAGTCCATCATCTTCAGAGTCAGACAAAAAGATAGAGACCCTTCTCTCCTCTGTGCTAAATTAGAGAGCTGAAACCCACGCTAATTAGCTTAGCAGAATGGAAAATGAATGGTAAAGGGTGGTAAGTGTTAGCATACCTCTGTCCAAAGTCATTAAAAACTTCTTTTTTTTCTGAAAAACTATCTTTGATGAGGGTTGTGCATAACATTCGTCAAGAGACGTCATTCGTCATGACCAGACCTTGTAATTTTAGAATCAGATACAAAACCAGAACTACTTTCCTGACTGGGCGTAGTGATTTGATGCATCAAAAGCCTCGCCACAACTTTGGCTAAATGAACAAAGCGTTTGACGACTGGAGGAGCGACTGCTGCCACGAATCACGACTGACTATGCAAGAGAGCAAGCTATGCTAACACTTATCACCCACTATAATCAATTGCGCTAAGCTAACTAGCAGGGGTCCTAGCTCCCCCATGCAGCAGAGAGAGGAGACGGGTATCTGTCTTCTGACTCTGGGAAGGACATCAAACGAGCATTATTTTCCCAAAAAGTTGTCGTACCCCTGTAAAGAAAGCCCTCTCAGGTTATTCGCTAGAAAGCACGTTTGCCAAAAAAAAAAAAAGAAAAAGTCTCAGCATGTTCATTTGACAAACATTCTACTGAAGTTATGACAAAATAAAATAAACACAAATCCATAATGTCAATGCTAAGCACTACTACTTCAGATCACATCAAAATATAAGAATTATTGCAGAATAATCACTGACTATGCATCGATCAGTATATTGATACAGCATTTGGTCCATTTACATAATCACATGTCAAAGACCCAAAGTTAGGCTCAGCGTAGGCGACTGGGAAACAAAAGTCGTGGTCCGTATGAAGAAATGTGTTGGACAGTAGATAATGTGATTCGACAATAACATTCAACAGCTGTTTGTATGCATCAGCACTGAATTGAGCTCAGCTGAAGCTCGGAAATGACTCAAAATATATTTAGAGCATCCTCGTGAATGATGGAAACACACCAAATATCATCCTCACCTCCCTCTCAAATAAAATACAGCACGACAAGAACTAATTAGCTTCGTGATCGACAAAAAAAAAATTAAAATTGAGCATCACCGTAAATAAAATACATCGCCAGTTTTACCGCGGCACAAACACCCCCCCCCCCAAAGAAAAAACAAAAAAACAGGAATTGTCATCCAACTTGTCCTTTTTTTTCTTTTTAAAAAATAAAAAGCTGCAGTCATAACAATAAAAAGACATTCAAACCTAAAGCGTCAATGACAATGAAATAAACAAAATGAACAATCGTGAAAAAGAGACTTGAGTGGTCACGCCCGCCCAGGCCCCCGTGGGTTCCCCCCAACGAACCCCTGAACATTCCTCGGCCCAAAAAAACACCATTTGGCTTCGTCTAGGCCTTCTGCTTCTCTTTACCGGCGAGGGAAGGAAGCTGAAGGGTTTGGACGCAACGCTTGGCTTTTAAAGTCCAACTAATTCCTCCCGCATCAGAGGCAGTCCAGAGTAAAGTGTTAAATATATTGCATGAGCGCCGCGTAGTTGACGAGTGTGCTAAGTCACAAACGCCCTCGTACAAAACAAATACAGTAGAATAATAAGTCAGTAAACAATCATTTAAATTTTCAGTCAGCGCTACAGCCACTGATTAGTCACTAATTTCCATTCATGCATCTATAATAGACTAATAATCGATAGAGGGAGGCTATGTCGGAAAGTTTTTCGTCCGGGCAGCGTTTAGGACTGGATGTGAATGGCCAAAATAATTTCTGGAAAAGACCAGGAGCACAAAGATATAATCATAACATTTGAAGGTACACTGAACAGGTTTACTTGAACACGCGACGATACGACACTGAACACATGCAATATAAATGTAAATATAGGAAATAAACGAGAGAAGGGAGGCTCTAGGAGTGATACCATTGGCTTAAAAGGGTCATGTGATGCAAGTAGACAAAGATGCAAATTGGGATAAAGATAAGCAGAACCAATTTTTTTTTTTTTGAATTTGTAAAATATATTAGAAAAATTTGATAATTTGGCTACATCCCACCACACACTCTGCCGATAGCATCACTGAGCAGCTGTAATATATGTAAATAACTAAGTTCTACAAAGTGTTCTTTTGTCTTTTACACTTTAAAATGATGTTCTATGACGCAGCACTGACAGAGAGAAAGCAAGAGATAGAAAGTAACACAAGTTGTTCCTAATAAACATTCAACATGCTTCAACAGTTCTCTAAAAAAAAACAAAAAAAACAAAACCTAATCAACAGAGAATTTCTTTTTTCTTTTTTTTCTTATTTAATTTGGCTCTCTGAAATAAGAAATGAGCTCCCAAACCTCCCCGGTGTGTTGGAGAACCAGGGCGGATGGTGGTCAGGGCTTTCGGAGAGCCAGAGCCAGAGTCCGAAGGGCTTCATCAGGGTTGTCTGCGGTAGTCAGGCGTTGGAAAGGGCCAAACGGAGGAGCCAGTCAGGGATCTCAGGATGTGGTCATGGAAGATGGGTCGTTCCACATAGCCGCCACGTCTCTGAACCTGGAGGAAGAGACAAGTAGAGGTCAGAAAATCTGCAGGTAGGTTGCTTGTTCCATTCCACCCCCAGTGACCTCTGACCTTGCATTGATGAGGTACTGGGCCAGGCTGATGTTGGCGGGGGTCCCTGTGATGGTGATCTGGCGCTCCGATGACCCTTCCATGGCGTTAGCAATTTTGATCTGCGCCCCAGACATCTGACGGATCTCGTTGATTTTGGTTCCCTGGCGTCCGATTATGCAGCCTATTAGCTGGGAAGAAAATGGGGGCGGCACTTAGAGTGGCCAGAGCGGCTTTACTATCTCCAACATTTCACTTTATTTACAATCCCAGCAGCTGTCAGATTTTATTAATGGGAATTATAATCCAACACTGAGAATTCCAGTTTAGATTTGTGCTGTGCTTCGGTTTTAGCTCCATCCAGGAGATGAATCGGTGAGAAATTCAGCTATCATCCCTCTGAAAACTGGCTTTAAAAAAAAAAAAAAAAAAATGGAGGAAGTGAAAACATCAGCTAAAAGCAATCCAGTGGACATTTTGTGTACTCACATCATTGGGAATGGTGAGTTCATGAGTACTGGCCTGGTTACTGGCATCCAGACCTGCTGCTGAACATAAGCAGACAGAAAAAAGAGGAGGGAAGGAAGAAGGCATTGGCACATTGAGGGAGTGAATACGCTTTTTATTGCCTGCCTGCTTGGTTTTTGTGTGTCCCTGTAAAGTCAGGCTCAGCCCAGAGCGGAGCCGTTCTGAAACACCTGACCCTTCTACTCAGCAGGTTAATAGACCAGTCACAAGGCGGCCATCTTCCTCTGACGTCACACTCAGAGGGGGAAGCTCGTCTGTTGGAATGTCTGACGACTTTGTTCCAGCTGGCAGCTTGTGCTGGATCAGTTTATTTTTATTTAGTGGCTTCCCCAAGTTGACCAGCAGCTGAAGATTCAGAGTGATATCGGCCCATTATCAAGGTAAAATAGCATACATGCTAATCAGTTAGCTACCTGTAGCCAACAGCTAATGTTAGCACTCAAACACTTGCTCGATAAGATGTTAAGTTAGAGTGAAATGATGAAAAAGGGAAATGGTAAATGACATCATACTCACTGTAACACATATTCCTGTGTAGCTGAACTCTTGTTTCTGGTCAAAGAAGCAGCTGTCTTGCTAGCTTTTTTTTAATGCTACACAAAACACTGCCCAGTAAAGGGTTTGAAGCTAACTGAAGTCTTTCATGTAGTCGGTATGAATATTGGAATATTAGACGGGGTATAATATCTCATAAACTTTCTTTTTGTATCATGTAAGAAAACAAACAGCACTGTAAGCTGCTGAAAGGTGTGATTCTAATGTTAGCTGCTGAATAAAGGGAGCTAAAAGATTATAAGATAGATATCAGAATGTGACATGAACGCTTTAAAACCATAGAGTTTTTAGCACGTTTATGTGTTTGTTGCGCCACGTTGATCCGTAGTGTTCATCTTCTATCTGTAGATGTGTTTCTACTATGTTTGTACGTGCAAAATACTGCATACACTTGTGTTTTCAACTTGTATTGCAAACTGCGTAGATTTTTTTTTATTGTTTTTTAATTCAACTTTTCTCACCATCATTACCTGGAACACATTCAGCTCTGGTGTGACGTGAGTCCCAGTTCTGAACGCAAGTTGTGAGGTTAACGGAACGGGACATTAACTCCAAAAATGGCTTGTTTTTTCAGTTGCTGCTCCACCGGGGAGCGATGAAATGACAATCGTAAGCTAGAGTCCCCACATTTTTTAAAAAGTTGCAGCCTGGAACGACGCAGTATGACGCGTTATCCATCCTTCCAGCTTCCCGCCCTGAGTGTGACATCAGAGGAACATGGCCGCCGTGCGAAAACAAACTATTGCATCGTTTGACAAAAGGACACTAAGGGAAAACCAAAGAACAAAAGAAACCTCAACATCAACAAGAGCAGACCACCAGCAGGCCATGTCAATGGCAGAGCACCACAGTAGGAGGAGAACGACGAGAAGAAGAAAAAGAGAAAGGAAAGAGAGACAGGAGAGGAAGAGAGAAGAGAAGAGAGGAGGAAGAGAATGTGTTCATCTCTACAGGTAAAAACGAGAGAAGGAGCTTTGGTAAAGAGGGTCGTCGTGTAGGTGGGTACGTACCGGGGAAGGCAGGGGTGGTCTGTCCGAGGGGGGTAAAGGGGGTTTGCTGCATAGCCAACTGGTGGAGCTTGCTCAACTGCTGAGGGGGGGTGGAGGAGGACAGCAGAGCTATGAGGTCATCGTTAAAAACACACTTGCGCACGCACTTCCACGCGAACACACACACACCCACACATACACACAGGTGTGTCCGAAACGCTACAAGAGTAGAGAGAGGATGTGAGGAAAAGTAACAACACAGACTGGTGAAGGACGCAGACAGAGAGAGAGACAGAACGAAGACGCTCATAAAGGACTTGGCCTGAGATTGGGACGATGAAAAAACACTGATACTTTAGTTTGGGTTGCCAGGCAACCAGCGGAGACACTCTGGACCCTTATTAGGATAGTTAATAGGCTTTAGCATGCTAGCCAGCTAGCTCCAGTCCATCTTGTAATGTACCACAAGAGGTGATAGCGAGTCACCGTCGCATGTAGCCAGCACTCCAACACAATAACATGCAGAAGGCAGTTCTACACATAGCAACTTTAATTTGGATTGAAGAAGGTTAAGAGACGAGACGAAGATTCTTTCAAGTGAAGTGTGCATTTTTAAATGTTCCTTTTAAAAAATTAAAAAAAAGACCATTCTGGCCTTTGTTTAATATCTTGTGTTTTTTCACAAAAATTTTACGTCACGATTACTTTAATTTCATGTGTTTTAAAACCATAAAGCCTTGATCTTCTCATGTCTCGAGTCTTAAAATATCAAACAGGAACTCTGCTTTTTAACATTTAAATCCTAAATTTACGAGCTTATTCCATCACACCAACAACTCACTCTCAATTTTTTTTTTTCTTCTCCAAATTTGAAGGTAAAGTGAAACCACCAGCTGTCTGGAAAGCAGAAAATCATTCTCACAACATATATTCTTCTTTTTTTTTCTCCAAAATTTCCACCAAATCTCACGGCTGCTGCAGGCCAAGCCCCATAAGCTTTAACAGAAAACAGACGGCAGGAAAGCAAGAGTCAGAGAAGTTAGAAGATATAGGAATTAATATCAGAAAAAAGATGTATTAATATTAACATTTAATATTAATAAAGTGGGGAAGTGAGAGCCTGCGATTGAAGCAGAGAAATAAGAATAATGCGGAGTGGACTGGGTCGGGGGGTTAGCACTCACATCTGGATGAGGGATGGCGTACTGTCCTTGAATGGTGTAAGCCTGCAAAGACCAGAAGAAACACTTATTATTCATCATCAAATGCATTAAATTAAGACATCTAATAAGAATTAAAGTAGCATTTTTACTACTCAAAACTACATCTTCTCTTACATATTGTAGCCAGGTTACTAATGTCATGCACTACACATTCCCTGTCATGTTTCTCTCAATATTCATCAATCAGATCCAGTTGAACTAAATCAATAAGGGTCGACTGAGGCGGTGTGGGGGTGACGGGGAGGGGGGAGTGTGGAGGAACCAGACCAGCGGCCCCCAGAGGAGTTATGTGCCTTATTGAATGAGCGGGTCTAGGGGCCACGGAGGTCAGAACTGAGCAAAATTACATTTCATCAGCCAAGACAGCGATAAAAGCTAACACGTGAAGTCTGAGTGAGAGGTCAGCTCAGCAGAAATCTAGCAGATGGAGCCATTTGGAACGAGTAAAAGACAGTTAGGTTGTGGAATTGAATTGAAAGATTTTGTTATTAACTGCAATATTTGTTTTCTGCAACGATTAATGATTTCATAAGTTGGGGGGGTTTTTTTGTCAAAGGAACCCACAAAGATACGTCAGCGCTGCGTGCGCTTGAATGAAACTAAACCATCGAGGTTTTGTAACTTTAAACTTTTTTTCCTCGGTTCATTGGAGAGATTTAAGTAAGTTTTAATTTCGCGGACTTCTGAAATTCAAGCTTTACTCATGAAACCAAGTTTGTTTTCTCTGTTCATTCACAGAAGCACCACTGAAGGAGCTCAGAGACCCTCCCTCTCCCTCTGCGCTCATCACCAGTCAGGTAATTTGTCCAATTTCCCTAAAAAAGTTGATGGATTCCTCTAGTGCAGACTATTAGAAGCTGACAGCAGATATATTTAACTTCTCTCGTAATGACTAATGCCATTTATCCCAGTTCTGGGGTGACAGATGAAAGTGAGGACACAGTGATGGTTTCATGCTAGTCTGGGGGTGGCTGGGTGAAGTGGAGGGGGGTGAGGTGGGGGTGGGGTGGGGGAGGAGTGAGTAAAACCTGGTGCGACACTAACAGGCAGTGGCTGGTGCTGCAGTAAGAGGCTGAGGTTGGCTGTGGACGCCCCCAGTGGGTCTGCTCTTACCTGGCCACCTGAAAAAATGACAGGGGTGGAGGCAGGCTTGGGGCGGTAAGGGATTGTGGCACCTTTCGGTGGGGACTGAGGAGAGCAAAGGAGGAGAGAGTGGGGGGCAGAAGAAGGAGGTGAGATGTGAAGAGAGTGTTAGAGCAGAAAATAAAGAGAGAGAAAGAAAGTCGCATAAAGTGAGACCGAGAGGGACAGTGCCTGAGGGAAGACAGAAGTGCTCTTCACTGTGTACATGCTGATTTGTTTCAGTGCACAACTAAACTTTACCTGGAACATCACTTTCAACTGGATAATGATGACTCTATACTAGGTTTTAAGCATCGCTTGAAGTTCTAGAGACTTACAGTCATGTGACAAATGTCCTAGCATCCATGGCTGGTGCCATCATGAAGGCCCAACGGAGAACTGGCTGTGCAGATAGTTCACATTAATGGTGCAAGAAAGAAAGAGAAACTAATATGTGTCCTAAACACTGAGCTGACATGTTCCTGCAAAGCTACATTCACCTAGTTTCTGCTTCACTTTTCCAAAACAGAAAGGGCCGCTTACAAGCTGTGGCTCCTTCAAATTAAAACCACATTCAGGGGAAAATCTGAAATGACACAGTCGACCTGTCAAACTGGCAGAGGTTTCTCTTTCAAGTCCAAGCCAACCGTCGAGTCCCGCTCTTGTTCATTCTGTCCCAACACTGGACGAACATCTCTACCAGGACTCAAGGATGTACTCAAAGGAATTTGCAGGTCAAAAGGTCAAGGTTACTGTCCCCTCACATGTATGTGACATTTGTCCCACTCTTGTTAACATAATATCTCACATCTTGAGGGACATTTCACAAATTGGCTCCAAAGTCCCCTGGGACTGAAGGATAAACTGGAAAGTTTGTTTTTTTTTCTTCAACATTTCAACAGTACAACAAACTGACTTAACTGTGTTTTTCTATTAAATACTGCACTAATTAATGATTTAATACTGATTAATGAAACATCAGAAAACAGCAAAACCTCACAGACATGGTATTTGTGTCCCTGCGCCCAGAGACACGTCTGGTAAGTTGACACATCGGTGATGACGATACAGTCAAGCAGAAATGGCGATACTGTAAATGACGCCCCCCCCTGTACTCTACCTCCAGCATCACCACACATATCTGTTTGACACACTGGATGATGGCCTCCGGGGCGCCGGAGATGGTCACCGCTCTCTCGGTGGAGTTGGGGAGCATGTCCCCTGCAACCTGGACCTGAGCCCCTGTGGACTGAAGGTAAGAAACACTTAAAAACCATGGGAACACGTTGAGTCCATAATGAGGATGAAGGATAGAGAGCGCAGAGGAGAACGCTACCTCTCTCATCTCTTTGATTTTGGAGCCTCCTTTGCCAATGAGGGAGCCACACTGGCTGGCTGGGACAACCAGCCTCAGGGTGACAGGGGGTTTACTGGTGGCTGGACTGTTGCTCATGGAGTTGATTATGTCCTGAGGGGAGGAAAGGCACCTTATATCGACTCTGACTACAGTGTCCTTTACAGAAGTTTGTAGGAGTCCACCTTCATGCATATTATTATTCTGCCTCGGTCCTGCAGAAAAAAGTGTTACAGCTGAAGAAAAATCCCCAGAAGCGAGGGAAGTGACCCATTCGACCCATGATATCTAGCAAGTGTGGTCATTACGAGGATAAAACATCAAATTATGTTAATATATGGCAATAAAAACAGTGTATGGACGCAGGTTATGTCCCCAAAAAGCACCTCAAGATAGTTTCTGTAGTTTTTCTCCTTTTGGTGAAGTTTAGAATATATTTCAGTGGTGCAGGAACAGTGTAAAACATGTTTTATGCAATTTATTATGTCCTGCATTCACGCTTTTGGCCTGGGACCAGGAGAACAATTGGAGTCACATCCAGTTTTTATTGATATTTATGTGCCCATTCTCTGGTATCGGCCACTCTGCTTCATTTAATAAGCACAGTTAGTCGGGCACTAATATTCCAAATGAATTACAACTCAGAACAGCAGGGGTTTATCTGGAATGTTTGAGGTTCTGTGGTTCGGGGCTCTGGCAGCCTGCTGATACGACACCCAAATCAAACCACAAAACTGGCCCTCTTTCAAAGGGTGCTGCAAGGTTAGATCAGCACATTTCTGTCCTACATAACAGAGCCGAGCCTGCTTTGAATTCCAATGAAAATGAGTTTGCATAGATGCTCTGTGTGTGTATGTGTGTGTGTGTGTGTGTGTGGGGGGGGGGGGGGGCGCAGTATAGAAACCTGCTATACCTCCTCAAACTTGTAGGCTATCATGGCAAAGGCCTTGAAAATAGCATCTGTTGGCCCGGTGATGGTGACTATCCGTTCAGGACAGTTTCCCTCTGAGATGTTGATACGAGCGCCGCTCTGAGCAAGAAAAGAAAAGAAATAAAAAAAAAACAAAAACAAAACACAACTATGAGATAAAAATGTAACAATTAAGTTTTTAGACTTTTTTTGGAGGGAAAAAAAACAACTCGACTTACATCTTCACGCATTTTCTTCACAGTTTCTCCTTTCTGGAAACAACAACAGGAGGAGTATTAAGATGCTGTGTATATGTTTCACTGGTGAGATACTGCATCCATGTTGGAGATAAATACCTTTCCTATGATGCTTCCGACTTCCTGCAGAAACACACAACCATCATTACCTCCTGCCAGTACTTTCACTTTGATGTATACGTACTTCTAGAACGAATGTTTTGGTACCTTGCCGTGCATCAGCAGTCGGATCGTGAGGGTCACATTCAGTCCACCTTCTGATTGGACCTTAATGGGCTCCATGTCGGGATTGGATGTGAAGGAAGGGGCGTGGTCACGTGAGAGAGGAGGGCCAAGGCGAGTGTGATGGTGGAGTCAGCCAGCCGGTCACCTGCCAGGCAAAGAGTAAAAACCACAGATGTGGCGATGAGAAGCTTCTGGCGGGTCGTAGCCATGATTTACCTCCCCAGGGATCTGCAGGGTTACACACAAACTGTCAGGCCAGTCAGCACCGCACTTGGTGGAGGGTGTAGGCTGTTCTGAGGAGGAACCCTTGTTTGACTTTGGTTGAGTTTGGCTCGGCGGAGGTTTACGAGGTGTCAGCTGGTTTATGCAGAAACTACAAGGCTGAGTTTCATTAAATGTGTTGCAGTGGTGGAGCAAGTAAGAACCTGATGTATGTGGGACCGACGTGGGTTAGGGGGCATCCTGGATTTTTGTTTTCCATTTTCTTTGGCCTTGGAGGAGTTCTGCACTCCGAAAGCTTCTCTAGTTCTATATTTATTTTCTTATTGTCAACAGAGCAGCAACAACTTATTTGTCCTAAAACATCCGTCTACTTTATCAAACTCTCACAGCGGTAAAGTGCATTTTCGGGGGACTATTTTCAGATGTGGATTTTCAGGCAGGCAGCAGGATGGTGAATATGGAACTGTCTCAAAATAAACTGCAGGATGCGTTCATGGCAATGCTTTTCCTTTTATAAATCTAGATTTAGGGATTATTTATGATTTATCAAATTGCACAAAGCAAACCTGAGAACAGGAAGATTAATAAGGACCCCAGGGGGACAAATATAATTCTCCCATCATAATTCAAATGTGTTGCATCCTCTCTGTCTGGAAATGTTTCCAATAAGAAGCGTAGAAATGTAGGTCAGCATATGTCTCTTTAGTCACGAGATGAGCCATCCAATGTTGAGTGCCATATTTATTTTTGTCGAGCCCATTTCAGCTGGAGCTCTTCTAATTCTGGCTGACAAGTGATGTAATGACTCCAGCGACGCGTCAGTCACCAGAGTGAACACAAGAGGGCGCCTGAGTCCATAATCCTCTCAGTATTAGAGCAGTGCAGGCAGGATCCCAAGGCAAAAGTATATTTAGAAATATTTTCACATAAATAAAGAAAATGTAGATTACCCTAGGATTGGAAATAGAGTTTATATGTGAATATGTATCTACATAATGGCTTCCAAAAGAAAATGATTTTACATCATTCAAAGAAAAGACACTTGAATTGTAAAATGGTAGAAAAAATGTAAACATTTCAGGGAATGCATCCTCTTTTCCTCTCATGCTGAGGTGGTTTGCCGCATTTATGGATCAAATCAGAACCATTTAAGGGATTCGTTTTTCTAAATTAGAATGAAATTGTCCTGAAATGCGAACGTGTGTAGATTTTTCTTTCCCTCTGGATCCATGCTGCAGCCTGCTAAAAGACAACACGCAGGAGGAGCATCTCCCGGAGCGTCTGACCTTGACTGAGGAGACACACAATGTCACTGTCTGCCAATCAGAGGCGACGAGTGTAAATGGTTATTTTCTATCTTTCACTCAGCCTCCCTCTCCTGCTCGGCCGCTAATTAGCAGACGAAACCCGCAATTTCAGATATTCTTGCAATTTATTCTATTGCAATGAAAGACGACTGAAACTTATAAAATTGCAGCGGCGCATTATTGCTCTTGACGAGTCGGTAGATCGAAAGTGATAATTTCACCGGGATTGAAAAAGCAGAGAAGCTGGTGGGTTCCCAGGCAGCAGCGGCATGTTTTGATCACAGCCTGACCCGAGCTTGCAGGATGACTGATAGCAGAACCTTGAAAGGAGAGCAGCGTCAGAGCAGGTTATCAGGTTGAAGGATTGTCTCTTTAACTGCTCGACCTCGCTGCCACCTTGTTGAGGCCTTTGTAGCCCACTGACAGGAGCCTAAACGGGCCCAATTAGGTTTATTCCACTCAGGTCCCCCTGTTCTAATCTTTCACGGACTGATGGCTGAGGAGGTCGACGGAGGGGGGAACTCTGACAGGCGATGATCTGCTGGAACCGGACAACCGCTGAAAGCCTCACATGGCAGGAGTTTATCTCGTGAACCTGCAGCTCCTCCCTCAACTGCCAGTTTGTGCGTGGAATAATTCCAGCCTCTTTTCAAAAGTATGTTTTATCTAAATAAACCAAAGACGTCCAGCTGGGATGCACGATGACGCTGACGCCTCGTCTGCATCAGCAGATCTTGATCCATTGGGGGTCTGATGGCTGATATTTATTCCAGTTTTTCTCAAGTCTTTGCTACTTCTTTGCCCACCATGAAACAACAATAAATATAAGATTTATGAGCTCTTCTGAATCAGAAATAATGAAAAAGCATCAACATTTACGTTCACAATGTTCACAGTTGTTTCTCAGCAAGTAAGAAATGTAAGTTCCATACCCAGGGTGGCACCGGCAACCCCTGGTATCTGATGGGTACCCATGGGTGCCCCCTCATCCCCTTTGCTTCCTCTGATGACTTCAGAAACATTTGACAGCCATCGTGTGGCCAGACTGAACATTTTTTTGTGCAGCTTTTGATCACGACTGGAAAAATAGCAATTTATATTAATGAGATTAATGATCAGTAATAATTTAGCGACTGTTGATATATTAATGGCCTTCGTGTTGAATTATTGGTTTTATGGCAATATGTTTGTGGGTGGGTTGACTGTGGTTGGGCTGGAAAATAATCTGACAACCCTGACAAGCCCGGCTTGTCACCTGAGGCAGCCTTAGTCACCCCGGGACCAGCTCATGAATATAAAACTCTCCTGCCACCACTGAGATCTCTTGGTGACCATTTCAGACAAGGAAAACAAGGCAATAAATGCATCATGGAAGACTTAATGCAGATAAATAGCTCTGCTATGAGCTTTCAATCTAAAACCAGAGATGTTTTGCACATTACATATATATATATTTTAAAAGGTCTGTATCTTCTCTAATCTATGCTGCATGCGGAGTTAAGGGAGAGGTTGGTCGGAGGCCAGAGGAGGTTTGAGAGATAAGAACAGGGATTCTGTTGCCAGCTGTCTCTCCAATCTCCCAGAGGAGACCAGATTACATAAAAAACCTTAATCCGGGTTTAAGACTCAAACCAGCGGTGCAGGTCCTGTCCGGGGGCGGGCCTGGGGGGGGAGGGGGGGTGAGTAGGTGGAGCTGCAAATAAGTGCTTAAAGAAAAACCGACTTGTATACAAAGATTTCTTAGAGCTCTTTTAGGGTTCTTATGAATCGAAGAGATGCCGCGGCTCTGCAAAATAACAAACTTCCCCCAAAAATAAAATATCAAAGTGTCTCCTCAGCTGTGAAAGTGGGAGCTTCTGCTGATTTAGGTCAACCAAAATGATGTGCTGGACCTGGGAGATGAACGAGGTCAGCTGCCTTCGAATAGTCCAGACACTATTTTGCGCATACATCCTTCCACATAATAGAATTAGGTCAAGGCCTCGTGATTCATCTGGCCCAATGGGCTAAAACCTTGCAGCGAATTGACTCTTTTTTTCATTTTAAGGTTTGATTTTATCTTTAAAAGCTCACAAACATCCACTGCAATCCTTAAAAATACCCAGACTGTTTGCTGCGTGACGGATTCCGTTTCTGCACGCATCGATTTTGTGATTTTCCTACCCTGTCTTTGCTAATCAGGCCGGAAGTTGGGAAGGGAAGTGAAAAATACAGAGAGGGACGGTAGGGAATTTTTCATGACATCTGATGGGGAAAGTGGGTCATGCTCGGTGTTGCAGTGCTGCTAGCCTCCTCCTCTATGGCGGCTATTGAATTAATCACGCTTTACGCTTGGCTGGACAACGCAGTGCACAAAATGCCCCCCCCCCCCACTGCGTCTGTTCAGCACTCGCCACAGAATTGCTCTTTAAGAAAGCTGAACTTGAATCCGAGGTTCTTTATCTGTTGGTCCCCATTTCTCTTCTTCTTCTAACAATGAAGAGATGCTGCTTTTTATGCAGAGCTGCTGGTCTGGAAATGATGGAAAACATGCAGGGAAAAAAGGCTGAAGAGGCAAAGTGATGGAGAAATATTCAGCATAAGCACAGAGGACGAATGCTGCAACGAGCTGGATTTTTTGAGCACCAATCTGAAACCACCCTTTCAGATTATATTCGTGTTAAAGAGCAGGAATATTCCTTTTTTAATTTGTCATAACTGATAGGAAGTTTGCATACAAAACCAGACAAAGGTGGACCGCCATTTTGGCTCTTTAGAAAACGGCACAAAAGAATCTGATTTCTCATTCATTTACTTGCTTGGCCGTTTCTACAGATTACAGCCATGAATGGCTTCCTTGTCTAAACAGATAGTGAAGGTTAATACATGTTCATATTTTTCTTGCATTAGCGTTTTGCACAGTCTTAGCCCTGATTTCTCAAAGGGGCATGCAAATCAACGCAGGCCACATTGAAAACCTGCCTGCTGTTTTGCATTTAGGTGAAATCTGTATTTTTTTTTATCTATGATTTAACATCGAGACATTTGACATGAAGTCACGAGGAGCATGGTACAATAAAAAGAAGACAAATAAGTTTGCATACAATCAAAGACCGTTGTGCTGTCAATAGAGCGGTGGACAGACTGTGTGAGTACAAGAGACATGTGAAATCCTGTAAAGAAATCATTAAATGGACGTCCGGCAGCATGATCCAGGCCAAAGCTCCTGTCATCTGTTCCCTCCTAATCCACATATCTAGAGATATGTCATTATGACGTTTTGATATAAAACCTATCACGGCTGAACATCCGAGCGGAGTTCAGGAGCGGGATCTGTTGTTTAGAGAGCAGATTATCTTGCGGAGAAAACATTACAGTTGTGTGAGATCAAATATGAAGAATGCAAATGAAGCATCCTAAACATCCTGCCTTCCCGTCCACTTCTCATCTGAGATGTTTGCACGTAGAGTTAAGTCGTAATCAAGAGGAAAGCCAGCACGGGGGGTTAGCCGCGCCTAAGCACTTTCTGCTAAGAATAATCCAAGTGAATTCAAAACTGAAAGAATCTGCAGGCCCTGAGCAGAGTTACAAGCTGATGCGGCAGCAGAAAATGACTGTGAATTACGGTTTTATTGTTCAATGTTTATGTCACAGCTCAGGTCTCGCTTGGTTAAGTGGTAGTCAGAGAGTCGATGTGAGCTCAGTCTGGTTAAAGATGTTTCTGATGTTGTTTAAAACGTTGGAGTCGGACTGATTTTATGTGTGCGTGAACTGCTCAGGGTTCATCGATGAATCTGTTGGCTCATGAGCTGCTGACATGTTTCCTGCGCAGGAAGGACTCACTCAAGACATTTTTGAAAACAGGCATTGCTGGATACCATGGGGTTGAACTGCTGACGTGATTACTCAACACTATCATGTGTTACAGCCGGCTCACCTACGAAACATCCCGTTATGCATTAAAAATGCTGCAAACACGTAATAATAATTTACTTTTACTTATGTTGCCTGACAAAGAGCGATGTTTTTACTCTTAAATAAGACACTGGCATCACAAATCTAGTATCCTTTACCTTTCAAATAGTAAACAATTTACCTTTTTTGAATTCTTCTCTTTGAATCCCTTTTGAAATTAAAGATGTTGTAAAATTGAGATGTTGAACACTCTGTCACTGTTGTGGCTTTACTTCACTGGCTTCACAATGTTCTTGTATAAAAATCAGAGAATGCTATGGATCATCAATGCTTCAGTACAGATGTTGGCATCTGCATCTCTCCAAAGGAAAATGTTTTCCTGTCACTCTGTCCTGATGTGCATGTTTGTGCTCTAATTAAGGCTGAACAAATGGTAAATTAGTGCTCATATAGGGCAGCAGAGGGGGGTGCCCTCTGGGTGACCTCATTGATCCATATGGTTTCACAAGAACCTCAGTTCCACATGGAGGAACTTCACCGGAAGAACCAAAGCTAGAACAAGTGTAGGCGGCGGCCGCTGCTGTCAGAAACTCTGGACAGATCCAGTAGAACAGGTTCCGCTGAGGTTCCCGGTTTACTGGTATATGAGCAGCTCTTGTCTCGTCTGGTGAAGGCTTTTGTTGTAGCGGTGCGGCAGGGTGGGGGGGCGTCTACCCAATCGTCCTTCCTATTCGCCACTATGACAGTGCTCTCAAGAGCTGTCAGTCCTCATCAGCAGCGCAGCATCCTGATAGCTCAGCCTCGATCACAATCAAACCATCCTCGCTGGATCCCCACCACAAGCAGTCAAATCAGAGAACGCAGCCAGGATGGACAGCCAACTAACTCGCTTCAAAAGTACACTGAAAATAGTGTGTGTGTGTGTGTGTGTGTGTGTGTTGGGGGGGCAGGGGATCCAGTGAGACAGCGCTTGCCCCTTTACAATGCAGGCACACCATGTTGTGCTGTGAATGCTAAGAGCTGAGCGTTAAGTCGGCCATTTTAGATTTGCCACAATTTGTAATGTGAGATCAGCGCTTGTCACAAAATCATGGCTTCCATAGCTCTCATTGAGCCGCCATGCACACAGGGTCCCTGGGATTCGGCTCCCCAACCCTTAGATGTACGCACATCTGCAGGACTTTCACTGTTAATCTTGTTAAAATGACAAGCTTTTCTGCGCAAACAAAGCGAGTATTCATCGGTAAAGCTGAAGTCAAGCTCAGGAGCTGATGCCAAATGACATTTTTTGGTGTATGAGTAAGGCCATCAGCGGCGCTTATATCAGTGTGACGATAATTGGAATAATGATCTCGGGACTGATTTATCAGTTCTACTGACCGTCATGTTTTTAGCTAGTGAGAAAGGTCAGCCGCTTCAGTACCAGACATTTACCATACAATTCTTCAACAATAAAAGCACTCAGGCTTGAACCAAGACAATGGACACAAAGATAATCAAGAGTCCCCAAAAGCGAAATCGACTGACCATGAACGCGACTATTCTCAGGGCAAAACATCTCGCTCACCATGCTGAGGATAAGTTAAATAACAAATTAGATGAGTCAAGAAGTGTGTCGCAGTTATCAGGACGATTCTTCTCAGGAGTTCATTAATTATTCATACTCAACTCATGGACCTGTCTTTCAAGTTTTTAACAGTTTGCATTTGGAAATCCAGCTAAAAAAAAATTCTAAAAATGAAATAATCTTAATTTAGCATTCTGGGAAGCATATGTTGGCTTGGACTTGAGTAAACGTACAGCCATAAGAGAAGAGTTTACCTTGATGTTGTACAGGATGCTGTCGTCGACCACTTTCGGCGTTGCAAGATTAAAAATCGCAAGGGGAAAATATTTTTTGCCCTCTTCTTTTAGCTCTGCCCTGGACAAACTGTGCCACCCTATTGGTGCATACCAGCGGGTCACATGAGCAACCAGAGGAACACGTGACGCTTCTCGAAATTATATGATTAAACGAAACTGGCTGGCATCCTCGATGAGCAGTTTTCAGTGCGATACTCTGTTTGCCATACTGTTTGGTGTCAAGTGTAAATAGGCCGTATGATGAGGCATAATCTGGGTGACCATCACCCACCGCCCTGTCGGCCACCCCCCTTATTTGCTGCAACAAAAGGAGGGCATGCCCAGTGAGGCACGAGGGCATCATGGGGACATATCTGGGGATGAGGTGGTCTGAATCAGAGCCTCAGGGGTGTTCATCTGTCCCAGGGGAGGGTTGAACACCCCCGAAATCCATCATGCTCGATATCAATCGACACAACCTGGAAACGCAGTCAAATAGCTACTTATATTAAAATGGTGCTGCTGTCAAATGCTTTGTTTCCTTCGGGAAGTTTAAGGAACTTTTGGGGTCCAAACAACTCTCAAGAGGCCAAATCAAACCCAAAACACACTACCGTGCCATCATCCGCCTCTCTAGCCTCTCTGCTTTTTAATCTGCTACTGTGTGTTGTTGTTGTGTGTGCTTATCTCTGAGTGTCTATGTGAAGAATTACAGAGCTTGGGAGACATCCCATCCAGATTTTCCAATCCAGCACAAATCCAGCCCTCGTGTCAGATGGACAGTTGTGCAGAGCTTAATCTGTCATTATTAGGGTTGGATGGCAGCAGCGGCAAAACGCTGCGTTGAAGGGAGCTGCCAGGAGAAAGCTGTCTGGATTAGGGACAACGCAGACAATGAAGAAAGTGTTCTACCTCTTTTCATTTAGCACAAATGCTCTATACACAAAATCCTGTTTTAGTCTTACATCAAATGAAATAAAGGCTCTGTATTCTAGATATGCTTCTGTACCTATACAACACAACCATGCCTTTACCTACCCACCCAACTGTAAAATTGCCCATGGGATGAACTACAAATAGAGCATTAAATTAGCTCCACATTGAATCTGAGGAGTGTGTGGGGTAAAATAGACTTTCATGTCAGAGGAAATCTGTTTTATATTCAAACAGTGTTGGCTCACCTTCAAAACCTCAAACCAAGAGTGGTGGAAGCCCTGGAAATAAACTAGTTTACATAACACTCGGTAATCTTTATTGGAGCTAAAGCACTCAGTCCTTTGACAAGTAACAGCCTAAAAGCCAAAAATAAATCTCATTTAGTGGTATTTTTGACAAAGCAGTCAAACTTCTTACCGGGTAAATTGCAGGGAAGCTCCAGAAGAGGTGCAATCTGGGAGTTTAGGACCAAGATGGCAGATTATGGGCACACTAAGGGGTGCAGGAGCAAAGAGAGCACTATAACTGAACTACCCCCCCTCTGCCCCCCTCGCTCATAGCCTCCAGCAAGGTGATGAACCCTGGCTGGTCCAGCAGCCCCATTACCACCCCGCCCCTACCAGAACTCATAGTCGGCCACATCTCCTATCGAGATGCCAGGGTCCTAATGGAGGCAGAAGGGCGTGAAGGAGAGAGAGTGACAGTCAATCCCTCCGAATGTTGACGAATGCAAGAGAGTGGTGACCAAAAAGGGGCTGAGATGACTCCATAGCAAGGAAAGCCACCCCAGCTTCAACGAGAAATATACGGGAATGAAAAGGGGAGCAAGTCATGGAAAGGTGAAGGAATTGTGTAAGTAGTATGACGTAAATTGGGGAACAGCAGTGTGATATTGGCTCTTGGCTACTTTCGTCACTCTTCTCTCTACTGTCGATTTTCCATCAGTAACGATTGACAATCAGCGCTGGATGGAGGCCAGCGTATCAGTGGACAACAGTTTCATATCCGTCATTCTACTGCAGATGGAATCAACTTTATTAAGCTTAGAATTGATATATATCATTGCCATTGATTTACTAATAATCCGAGGTAGGCCTTTGACTTTTAGGTGTACCCCAAGGCTCTATTCAGGGCCCACTGCCCTTCTCTATCTAAATCATTTGGCACAAATTTCCTCAGTTTTGAAGTTACTTTTTTTTTTATTTAAAACACAAAATCTTCTAAATTGGACTCAGATACTTTGCACAAGTTGATCCACTGTCCTACATTTAGCACTTAATTGTACCGCTCTCACTTCAGTTCAGTCAGAATGCAATTGTTGCCGTCCCTTTGTTTCGCCCAGTGAGATGTTAGTTTAGTTTCAGGCCATGACTGTGATTTAAGTAGGACTTGACGGGAACTACATAAACCACTAATTCTTAGCTTAGCACCAAACCTTTTGACAAATGTGTTTATGTGATGAATGAGAGGAAAATTCTATTATTTTTGAAATAGAGGGATTCAATTTACAAAAAAAAAAAAATCCAAAAAAATCAGCAATGCGTATTACTTCCCATCATTTCCGCCAGAAAAGTATCAACTCATATTAGTGGCGTATCAGCTTTACAGAAAGTTGGCTCATGTTTACATTCCTTTGCCTCATTGTTTCAACTTAGATTAAAATCAACAAAGCTTTGGCCACGAGCTTGCCTCTATAATCCCGCTCACCATTCTTTATTCAGCGAATAAGTGATGAAATAAATGATCAGACAGAGCAAGTAGAGAAACCAAGATGCCAGACAAGGAGCATCAGATAAAATAAGACAAACACATTTGGCTTTTCTTGCAAAAGTCAGAAAATCTCAGTCAATCTGGAGCAGGACCAATCCGGAAAATATTTTTCCGGCAGCTGTTCTCAGTTTGAACTGTTTCAGCAACAATCAACAAGAGTAGTTAAAATGTTAATGGCCACAGATAAATCTTTAGTGGGATTTTTTTTTTTTTAGCTTTAAGGCAAACAAGAGCCGCATAAATGAATAACTAAAAACGATTTGAGGAGGCACCATACAAACATTTCTTCGAGAAAACGCTTGAGGTACATGGTGAGGAGGATACAGAATCCGCAAACTTTCCAGGGAACTTTTTACGGTCTAAACTATTTAAATAATGAATGTTTTGAATCACCTCACTGCACACGAAAGCATTAAGAAATGATCTTGTGTAAATAGGATGCTTTAAAGGCAGCTGTATTTAAACATATTTATATGTCCTGACGTGAAAAAGAAGACCACCTTTTTCTTTATATGTCGTCATTTGAGATTCTCCCCTGTAAGTTGAGCACTTTTCTATCTTGGGAACAATAAGCGTGCTCTAAAAGCATCCCCCATAACCCTTAACCATCTCTACACAAAGCAAATCCATGTTCCTAATGGAAAATACGGCCTGACCCTCTTGGCTCATGTAGTCAATGCGGCCAGTAATGGGTACACACCGCCCTCTGGCAAAAACCGATGATGAATAGACTTCTGTTTGGTGAGGAACTTTGACTGGCTCGGACTCCTCTGGGCTCAAACGCGATGTTCTTGCTTTGTTAGTGTATAAAAACAAAATACTGTGCCTTACAGTGCAGGACTACCCAGGAAAACACACCACACACACAGGGGATGAGACAAGCAGCCACCCTGAATCATGGAGGGAATCTTTATTTCCCAAATTAGTCCAACAATCTGTCTTCTGAAGGGAGAAGAATTAAAGATTAATCTTTTGAGACTGAATGAAAGAGCATTTGGTTGTGATTCTGATGCTACGGATACTCAGGGCCTATTTTTCAAAACCCAGCATCACACCAGAGACTGCAGCAGCATTTCCTTACCTTTTGTCTCTATAAATATTCAGAATTTGTGAATAAGTTAACATCCCTTGCAATTTTTGCTGTCAATTCCACATTATTTCATGTTACCTCGAAGTCTTCGAAGCTATTTGAGACATACACAGTGAATCAACCACTCTGTTTCATGGACATATCATTGAAACCATGTTTTTTGCAGAAACAAACACGAGACTATGGGAGATATTCTGAGTACCAGACAGGGCTGGGCTTTCATTCCTCTGCACCGTCACATTTAATGGGATTCATTAAGAATGCCTTGAGGGAATTTTTTCAAATTTGGCACAAACATCCACTGAGACTTAAGGAAGAAATGAAAAGACTTGGGTGACAGGCACACGTCGCAGAGTTGCTAACTGAAACACGATATGTCTAATATTTTATGTAGAGACTTCTTTTTTCATGCCATGCAACATTTGTCTTATCCTCTGTAGTTTTTTTAATTGAATGCAGTTTGGCAAATTAATTTTCAGGCTTAAAGAAACATTCAGTTGGGCAAATTTTCCAGTGGGTCCTCGTTGTTCCAAGAATATCAACAGATAGATAACGTAAGGTCAAATATACCATCAAAACACAACATGTGACCACATGACCTCTCACACGACAGATCTTCATCTTCATTTCAGCACCGCTTTTCTCTCTTTCTTGTCGCCCTGAATGAATCAAATTGGATAGTCAACATTTGATCAAAAGTCGGTGTTGCTTGTGGAGCCAAATTAATTGATTAAGATGCTAAACTGCAGCTTTATAATGGAATTAGCTTCGGTTCTCTGGCCCGCTGTCACTGCTGTCGATAACTGCTGGATTAAGAGCGTTTTGGGTCTGAGCCCACTCTATACATCTGAAAGTAGCTGCTCATTCAAGCGAACCAGCTCTGAAAACTGTTGCTACCTTTCAACAGTTAGCTTCATTTTCTGTCTAATCTTGTTTGCTTCTCCATGCAGCAGCTGGCGTTCACGCAGAGCTGCAGAGGGAGGCGCATTGCAAGTCCTTGTCAGTGTAACGTTTGCATTTTGTCACAGTTTTTTTCATTTGATTTTCAAGCTGATGCATGAAAACGGGATTGCTGTTGATGAAGTTCAAAGTGTTTTTCCGCCATGCGTCCCTTCTGCTTGAGCGCGAGGATTATACATTGGCTATAATACAGGACAGAACATTGCTATTGAGTCATAACAAACACTGCATCTATTTTAATCAACACAACGCATCAACACGTGGGCTCCCCTGGAACAATCCCAATAGGATTTAGACTGGGATGAGATCTGACATGTTGAGATGTGGGGCACATACAGCTGTGAAATCAGATGATGTTGATGAGCAGGGTGCTGAACTACAGTGATACCAGCCAGGGGATTATGGGTAGGGTAACTGCTGGCTGGGAAGTGCAAGAATACACATCTGGATGATAAATCGATGGATGTAGAAATGAACCAAAGATGAAGAAATGGGTAACTGGTGCATTGCAGTGGTGGAGCGGACCATTTTCTTAGCAGTGATAGAAATCAGACCTGACCATGCCAGAGGCTGAAGATGAGACACACTCGTGCGCACACACACTCAGAGGAACATCACTAAACCTCAGAAGGACAGTCTTTGACGCTAGCAAAGTTAGAGGGCCCGTAACACAAAGACACAAGACACAAGAGACAACCTCGGGGGCCTTGCGTCGCAGGAGTCGACTGCAACCGCCACAGTGGATTTATGAAAAATTCAGAGGATGCAGATGTGCTGTAAATGAATACAGTAGACGACCGGCGGTTAATCAGGTGTAAATAAATACAGTCCGAGCAGGAAAAACGCAGGGAATGTTTAGAAATGGTTAAACCTTTACCAACATTTCTGTGTCTGTCAGATTACATAAAAACTACAAAGCCGATTTTTACCAGGCGGTTATTGATTTTAACTCTGATGTTTTGCTCCTTGTAGGTCAACAAATTCTTCTCACATTGGTCAGAAGCATCTTCAGAAGTAGGCGATGGGATACTGAGTCCCGCTAACTGAGAAACACAGCGGTGACCATGTTACATCTTTGGCAGATGTTTTAAAAAAAGGCGATTCAGTGACACAAAAATGTCCTTTGAGGCTATTTGCACTGTCTCATAGGACAAGTGTCCCCATCTCAAATATATAACTAGAGCAGAAATAAAAACTGACCTTGGATCATTTCAACAACTCGAACATGGCGGTTGAGGTTTCTAATTAAGCCCTAAAGCTGCTGGAGGTCAGCTCACCTAAAAAGACTCCAAATTAATGCAGACTAGCTCAGCAACTCTCGCGTCTGTCTGCATGATCTGGGACTCCACGGAGGGCTAAGACCTCTCAGAGCATTCCCCCAGTCTCTGTGTTGTCATGTCTTAGTCACTGGGGATGAAGCAAAGAGAAACATTTTCACCTCACCAATTATTTTTAAGACAAGAAGAGAATAACACCATGATAGCATCCACAGAAATACCTCTGAATCCACGCCGTAGCTCCTGGACTAGAACTGCACCAGCTTGGACAGAAATACCACACAGACACAAAAACATAGCTGCAAAAAAGATTTTTATAAAAGCGCTTTAAATTTTGTACCGTTTTCGGGACCCATTGGACGGGTGGGTATCGTTGGCTTTCGCCTGTGATTCCTGCAGTAGAAAACCCGCCATGATATCACAACGAAGGCCTGATATTGTCCCGTTGTTGCTAAGCAGTCGTAGCTGCTCCCAGACATCAGCGATCAAAAAGTGTAAGATCTCTGCAGCCTTTCGACTGTATGTAGATGAAGCATAGCATGACTGATCATGCACACACACACACACACACACACACACACTGGCTGCCTCCTAGCTGAAGCTGCCAGTGTGGCAGAACCAGTTGCTTTGACAAAGGACACAAGTTCCCCTGGGTGTCAGTGCCACTGAATCCTTGATGCCCTGAATATACTGGAAGTGTCAGTGTTTGCATGTGGCCCGTTGTTTGAGCGTCTGGATACTGTATGCAGGGGACCACGAGGTCCTGATGCTTGACGCTCGTGTGCCATGTCCTCGCAAGCGTGGAAAGGTTCTAAATGCCCCAAACACCAGGCCTCACTAGTGAAGGGTAGTTGAGTGTTTAAAAACCCAATGAGACTCTCAGATGCGGTGTAGATGGAAGGAGACTGGGGTTCTTCCTTATAAGGAAATGATCTGATGTCCTGCAGCAGGTTAAATCAACATCGTGCAACTCTTTTGCCTGAATCCGTGTTCTCACACTATGCAACTTGGCTCCGCGTTGTCTTGTCATACCACTTTGCTCCTGAGGAGGTGACAGTGAGTTCCTGTAGCTCAGAAGAGATCAGCTTTAATCTGTTCTCTCTCTGGAGTTTTTCCAAGTACACAATAGATGTCGGGGGCAAGAACACACACAGTCACCAGGCTTTGCTTCCTGCCAGTGAGACTGAAGCAAGAAACACAGGACGATGGAAAATAAATGACAGATGAAACAAATGGATGCAGACGTTTAGATGCGAGGCAGCAGTGAGAGTGCAGAGAGTGAGCAGTGAATCCCAGGCCGTCCCCATGCATTCATAAACAGCTGGACATTGAGACGAAAGCCTCATTTTCTAAGCACTGATGCACTTTCAACAGCCCTCAGCCTCGCCTCCACCAAACAAGATGCGACTAAACTGGCTTTATTTATCAATGAAGCTCGAAGCAAACTGAAGCTTGTGATCGGCCGAATGTCAAAGCTTAAATCTGATCAAGTCCGAGTTCCATTAATTAAATCCCAGCGTGGCCTGTGGGGTGGGTGCGGCCTAAAGGGTGGGCGTGGTCACAAGGCGTATGGCTGCTTACTAAAACTGATATTGCTCATGGCTGCAGCATACGCCAGGACCAAATGTGGAGCTGCTCAGTTAGCCCATGCATGAGTGGCTTTCATCATCAGTAAAGAATTAAAAACACACACACACACACACACACACACACACACACACACACACACACACACACACACACACACACACACACACACACACACCCCTGAAGGAGAGATCCAGCATTTTTCCTGTGGGTGGCTTCTGATCTGAGCTGCATAAATGTGTGAAACACGAAAAATCCGTACGGAGGCCCAGAGAGGCCATAGGTGTGGCTAATTTGTGGCCACTGCATGACGAGATAAGTTGCTCCAACACTTTGACGAGCGCCATCGTCGTTGCACCCGGTGGCCTGAACCTGTGTCTTATCTCAGAAGGAGACGCAAGGAAGAATGAAGAAGTCGTGTCAGTGGTCAGATGAAAAGATTAAATTGTGGAACCACAGCTAACCCTAACCCTAAGCCAGTATGTGTTCTTACACGGCGGGGACAGAACCACCCAGTTGAAGAGAACTGGGATGAGCCCTGCAGCTCAGCAACATATTTATTTTTCATAAACTTGTCTTATTAAAGTTCTGTCGCAGGATGGCAGGAAGGTTAATATTTCAGGAGCAAATTAAAAACAGTCACAGCCCCTTTTAGCATATTGCTTGGACAACTTAGAGAGTTTTACTAAATCATGCGTCCTCTATATTTGTAAACCAGGTCTTGATGCGGCCTCCCAGCTTCCTCCTCATTTACATACATCTACCGTAGCGTGAGGAGGAGGAGGAGGAGGAGTCGAGGAATATTCATGGAAAATTTACTGGCCACCGTGTTGCTGCTTCCTCAAGCTGACTTCAGAGTTCACTTGCAACAACATTCCTGACATGGACAATGACTCAATCAGTAAAACTACCCAAAAATGATTACAAAGTTTTATTGGTGCTTATCATAAATATTATCACAAGAAATGGTTTTCATCTGTGTTACAAATTAGAAGTCCTCTTCTTCCTCTGAACTTTTCGGTTGAAAATCAAACACTCAGATTTTGAACTTCCAGTTGTTGTTGTTATAACGTCTGCCTGCATTTTAGAGTGGACACATTTGATCTTTTTGCTTCTTTACATTTATCTGACAGCCAGAGTAACTTTTAAAATTCTGATTTTTGCACATAAAATAAGAACATGATTGAGAAATTTAAGCTTTGGGCAATTAACCATCATTCAGTTCCTGGTTCAGTTTATTATTTCCGTGTCCTGATGTCCATCATTTCGGACAATAGAATTTATTCTGCCCTTCTTCTTTCTCAGCGCCTCCCGATGTGAGTGTGCATTTGTGAGTCGTGTGGCCTGAATAATCCCGTCTGCTCTCTCCGGATCTGTGTGCTCCGGTGAAGTTGGTTGACTCACAATCTGAACATCGCCCGAAGGTCAGATCATGGTCTGTGGGCTGCTAGCGCCTCCCGGTGGAGAAAAGCGGCACACAGCAAAGTTCCATCTAACTGCACGGGTGTCATCGTGGCTCTTCATCAGCTTGTTCAGTAGTGACACGGATTCCTGCTGATGTCACAGGTAAAGATTTCATCATCGCGCTGTGTCGTTCTGTTGCAAATGTGATCGAATCCGCTTCTCTAAGCCCCTGATGTCTTAGCAGTTTGATGCTGGAGTCTGTTTTGGATTATAATGAGCTCACAGAGGGGATCTAAATGTCAGGCCGAAACAAGAAGTTCCCATCATGCATTTATTCTGAGCTGAAGCGTCCTGACTCCCATTGTTATGAGTCATGACTTCATGGCTTCCTCCCCACAACATTAGACAGAGGAGCCACATTACCACAGCGGAGGAGAGCGGGGAGGTAGTTCTCCTCAGGTGTGCAGCAAAGTGGAACTCAAAGGCACCGCTGTCATTAAGATTTAAAGGTCATCTTTAAATCAAAACTCTCATTTCTCTTCAATTTTAAATGTTGCATGCAGGAAAACAACCCAGGCTGTGATTCAGCTGTTTCAGAAGCGTTCTACGGAGCCCTGGCTGGCTGGCGAGAGACACAAGCCCAGAACACAAGACAGAACTTGTTCCCATATTTCCCCCCGCAATGTAGTTATTTTGAGGCCATGACCTCACTGACCTTGGATCCTCATTGATTTGATTAATTTGTGGCCATGAAATAATAGGAAACTAAATTAATTTAGGGACTCCAGTCTGGCATCCCCTAAAGAATTGAAATAAGGAAGGAAGTTGTGTTTTCTACCCATGAATGAAGTCAATTATGGGAATAAGTTCTGTCTTGTCCCCTGACATAAATACAATGGAGTTAATAAGTCATATTGTGTGACCTCAAAATAGCTACATTGAGGGAACATGTTATTCCAAAGCCAAATAACATTTTTCCCTTCCGCAGCCTCTCCAGGGCCCCGTGTGCCCAGTGGTTCTGTGCAGTCCCTGTAGTCCCCACAGGGGGGCGACCTCAAGCCCTCAGAACTAACAGTAGGGGGGAGCAGCTGGATTGTTCCTTTCTGTAGATTGCAGCCAAAAGCAACAACAGGTGTCTCATGACACGAATATTCATGTCAGCGTGAAACATCCTCTGCTGATGACGTACGCCGAGGCACTCGTGTTTTTGCTGCTTTCGTTCCTTCATTGTCTTCTGTCTCAGTGATGGCGTCTTAAAATCATTCACCCTCTCAAACCTACTTCCTCGCTCAAGTCCGAGCCCGAGCCGGTCCACTGAGCAACTCTGTTTCACCCCTTGGAAAGATGCTTTGCTCCCAACTTGATCTGGGAGGGTCGATACTCCAGATCTGCTGCCCCTTTCTTCTCAGATCAATGTGGAACGTCAAAGATGTCAAATGGAGTGACTTTGCAGCGCTGCTATAAATAAAATAGGCCGAATCGAACGCTGCAACCCAAGATTAATGATGGGTGAACGCTGCTGCCCTCGCGCTCTACACAGCGACTTTATCAAACAGCTATTTTATTTTGACACCACATCTGGGAGCGTTGGTATCCCAGAGGAGACTTTGAAGAAGTTTGGAGATCATGAACTGCGTTTGTCAAAGTCAACAAGAGCTTCCTCCTAAATGACTCCTCGCTAAGAGAACAGACAAAAGTTCTTTTACTCCATAATGACCTGCGACCCGTCCTGTAAAGTGCTCCTGGGAATTAGTGTTGGGAAATTGTCCTAAATTACTTGATCTTTGTTCGACTGTCGCAGCAAAACTTTATGAGGAACACAAGGAAGTATTAAAGGAAGGTCAAGTCTCTTATGCATCGTCCCTCGGGCCAAACAAGAGGATCCGTGTCTCCTCTGGGCCACCTTAGAGAGCGGGGACCCATGCTAGTTAGCGCAACACAATGAATGGCTGTGGATGGGAAGCATTAGCTTACTACACTGTTCTAAAACAGTTTTTGCCTGCCTTCGTATAATCAGGAGACGTTTTAATTTATAGAGTCAGACAAAGCTGGAACTACTTTTCTGACAGGGTGGAGTGATTTGATGCAGCGCCTCTGCTTCTTCATGACTGACTTTGTCAGAGAGGATGAGGAAGATTTGCAATGGGCAAACCAACACCCTGAACCAGATTTAGTTGATGCTAACACTTCCCATCCACTGCCACTCATTGTGCTAAGCTAACCAGCAGCACCATGAACATCTCATGCCCATAATTCACTCTAAAATCCGCCATGTGATGTGAGTGTAAGAGCCCAATGGATCTTGCAGTTGTTTCTAAAGTCAGGAATGAACTGTGACACTTTTTGGGGGGGGGGGGGGGGCGTGATTGATCTTAATTGTTGTGTTTGTTATGTAGAGGAAAGATGCACGTGATCACATCAGAATGTAAATCACTGCCAAACTGCAGGTGCCTCAGAGTAACGGCATGCCCCCCCCGCCCCCCCTGTGTGTGTGTGTGTGTGTGTGTGTGTGTGTGTGTGTGTGTGTGTGTGTGCTTGCGCGTATGTGTGTGTCATCGAAGCTCCTGCAGACAAAGACGCTGCCGTCCTCCGGGTTTCCCAGCATCCGTCAGATTAGCGCACGCGCCTCCGTCTTGCTGCGGTCCTCCTCAAGTCTCCCTCCAGCTCACACGTCACCTCCTCGTCTTGTCTCCCTGTCAATCAAACCGTTTTTTCCGTCCTCCTCGCGGAGGTGACAGCCGAGCTCTGTCCGCGGTGCTGAAACCCCGCCGACCCTCCACCTGCTGCGGCCACGTTTCTCTGCACCTTCGCGGGGGACTGACGCAAACCTGCGCCCGCTGGACGCCGGCAGAGCTGCGGAGAAGAGCCGCGGAGACCCGAACTACCTGTTAGCTTCTCCGGGCTGCGGGAGGAGGAGGAGGATGGTCGCTCCTCATGCGGAGGAAAGAATCACTGTTTGAATTTACAGCCGCGCAAATTGGGGAGTAAAGCGACGCAGGAGGAGGAGAAGGAGGAGGAAGAGAACGCAAGGGAGGTTTGGACGCAATCAGAGGAGGATGCTGAGAGACCCGTGGTGACCCTGTGGGAAAACTTCCAATAAATCGGAGGGGAGAGGGAAGGGAAGAGGAGAGCTGAACACCCAGACGTGTGTGCGCGCATGGAGAAGGTTATGACCGCCTCTCCTCACCTGGAACCCGGGCTGCTGCTGCTGCTGCTGCTGCTGGCCTGCTGGCAAACACCCGCCACGGTGGAAGCGAGTGAGTCTCAGTTTCTACTCCAGCTGCCATTACTTTCATCACGGAGTCCTCATTTAGTCTGTAGGGAACATCTGAGAGACGCTGGCTGAATTTCTGAGGCTACTAGGTGTTCAAACCGCTTCTTTGGCCGTCCAGAGCCCAAAGATTGTTAACCTGATGATTAGAAATTGTTTAATTGGCGGTTTTTGTTTGTTTGTTTTTTACTGCAGAAAAAAACCCAGTCAGAAACGGTTTATCAGTCATGAATAATTTTCTTTCATTGGAGCAGCTGAGTGATTGTTGCAGCTCTGATTTCTATCATTGTGTTTGAGTCACAAGTGGAGAAACACGTCACCAGAGTGGCTGGAAACTCTCTCTGCTGTTCCCATCAAACTCAAGTGTTCTTCTTTATAAAAGAATTTAAAAAACAACAACAACAACAAAACTAACTGAACCCACAAACTGGAGTAGAACATACAGGATGACAAACAGGAAATATACAGTTTCTCATCATGGTGGAAATATTCCTGCTGTGACCGCCTGGACGGCGGGAGAAGCAGCGGATGATTGTTTCTGATTTCTTAACAAGCATAAACATAATGACCAGCTACGTTCTGACCTAATTCTCAACTAATGAATGTGGGAACTATCCTTCCACTGTGTGAAGTAAATCAAACGCTCATCTGTATTTAAACATGTTCAATTTTCTATCAAATACCAGAGCAGAGTTGTAGGTTTCTGCTCCAGCAAAACATCATTTCACGGGATGGCTTCCATCCACCCAGCCAGGCTGGCGCCTCGAGGGCAGCTGGGCCTCTGCAGGAGTTCATCATGGAACACTGACGCTGTCAGACGGTGGAATTCTTTCAGTCTCTATAGGAACAAGAAGCTCTGAAAACTTGAGCGCAAATAGTTGAGTGATGATGGAGGTGAGGGGGCTCAAGCAGCCTGTTTTTGATCATCTAGAGATTTAAGCTCCTCAGGCAGCAGGTGGAGGACCTGCACCTGACAGTCGACGGCCCTCAGGTGCATGGCGACATTCCTGCGCTGGAGCCGGTTTCTTCCCTTCAGCCCTTTTCCGAGGTGAATAATTAGAGTTCCCCAATGTTTGAGGTAAATGGATCAAATTCTCGGAGTGACACGAGTCATTTGCGAAGGTTAAGCGACACTCAGAAGAATTTTTCAGCCGTGTTAAATTCTTTTACTTCCAGTTACGCTTCTGCTCTGGGTAAATAAGACCTCAGATAAATAAGACTTTGCAAATGCTTCGGGATCAAATGGGTCAAGGGGTTGGGTGATGGTGGACTGGACTCAGTCACCATTCTTTGAGTTGTTGTTACGCCAGATTTCTGCTTGATTCTGGATGCCCTCTGTCAATGATCTGTGCATCTCAACTAGAAAACAGCTGTGAAACTTAAGAATCAGAGTGTTCCCATCCATCTCTGCCCCTGACCTGCTGTTACTGGTCAGAGTGGAGAGCAACCAGTGTTTAAATCACCCAAATCAGTGTTCCCACTCCCTCAGCGAGCAAACAAACGCCTCACCTTGGTTGAGCCGATGTGTGTTTACAGGTATTGATTGAGTCAATGAAGCGTTCCGTTCTCCGTTCCCCCGCGTGGCCGGCACCTCCACACAAACACACACCCGGCACGTCGCCTTCCTCCGAGTCCTCACCAGGTTCCTGCTGGATTATTCTCCAGTCTAAAATCAACAGTGGCCCTCTTGCTTTGACACCCCCCTGCTTATCATCATCATCATCATCATCATTATTATTATTTTAATCAGAGCCCCAAAAGCTGTCATTATGTATGAAGTTGTATCAACATGTTTTCCAACAAGAGCTCCAGGTCGCATCGGGCTTCACCAAGCAGAACCGAATCACCACAGAACCAAATTAAAACACGTAAACGCTGGAGTTATTGCCCTGGGTTTGCTCTGCTGGCTGTGAGGGATGTCATAAATCAGGATTATGTTTTATTTACTGTCAGATAGGATTTATTCACATCCAAGAGCAGAAAGGAGTTCTAAGACCAGCAAATATGTTCGCACCATTGATCCACTTCCCTCGCTTCCAGCTTGAATCGCTGGAAGAAGAAGATCAGTCACTCGCACGGGCTGAAAATCTGTTGTTTTCTTGTGCAACATAAAATACGTTATTAAATACCAAAGTACTGAAGTATTCATGTGTGCAAGAAGCAGCGGTTGATCGTAAGTGGCTAAACAGCACAGAAGTTGCTGTGCCTGTTTCAGAGGAGGGTGAAGTTTGGTCGCCTTGATGTTGAGATTTAAGCTGAAAAAAAACTAAAAATGCGTTGAATGTCAGTGAAGATTATCATGGCGTACAAGCCGAACCGAACCAACAGTCCCAGGGAGCCCACGGCCATGCTAACTTCCTGTTTGGGCTCCTAAAACACGCCGTGGCTTATCCAGGTGTCACGCCATCTTTTCGTTCCAACATCAGTCTCAAAAATCCCCTCCAAAACTGATGTGGGAACTGATTGAGGAACAAGAGTTACTGTGGTTATGTGGCTCCATTTCTTTGTCCTCCCACCTGGTTTACACTTCCCCCTCGTTCACACATGCTAAACCTCCAACCAGCCTCCTGTTGCTTCACTTGGCCATGGTTAACAAGCTAGCAGGAGCTGAATCAGAGAAATGATGCAACGCTCAGGCTTTGGTTTGTTGTGAGCTATGATCACAGCTGCTTATGTAATGTGCTGTAAACTCCAAAGACGAACCAGAATGCACCGGTGTCCCATTTTCCCAGTTTGAACGCCATTGCGACGTGTCGTCGCCTGTAACCTGAATCGCAGCTGAAGGTTGCGTCAGGCGCCTCATTAGATCAGCGTAGACGAGGAGACGGGAGGTTCATGTTGGCGGGGATGACGGGAGTGTAGCGACGGCGGCCGCGGGAGGTCTTTCTAGCGGGAGCAGGCTGTTGCTTTATTCATGCAGGGAGGCTTCTCTCTGCTCTCCTGGCTGATCGCTCTCCGTTCTCTCTGCTGCTGCGGGGCTCTGTAAGAGGCTGAGCTGAGACTACATGGGGGTTTGGGGCAGGAGAGAAAATTGTTTTTTGTTTTTTAGCCTCAAAATATAACTTGTTCCCTCAATGTTATTAATTTGTGGCCTTTAGATGTCATTTTCTTCAAAGCCACAAGACATGATTTATTCCCTAAATTGAATTCCTTTGTTCCCACAACGTGTGTTCCCAAGCTAATTAGATAACTATCTACTAGCTGCTCTTTGATTCATTAAAAGGAGGAAAGTTATATTTCTTGGCCACAAAACCAATATTTTTCTCTCTTCATCTTGTTTTTTACCCTGCTGTCTTTTATTCCCTCGCTTCAAGCTGAGACGTTGCACGTCATCCAGGACAGCCAAAGTTCATGTTGGAATGTGACCCACCTGATCGCTGGAGGGTAAATGGAAGTGCTGCACTCTTTTATCAGATTAGCAATTTTCTTTATCGGCAGAAAGTTAAAATCAAATCTCGGCCTCTCTTACTTCCCTTTTATGTACAGTAATTCCACTGTATGGTGTCTTCATCAGCATGTGCAGGTTGTTACTGAAGCTACCATAAAAGCAGTAAGAGCCACACACACATCAATCCGTCCCACAGCACCATTAGCCAGATTAGGCTGTCTGAGTCGATCAGCAAACTGTTACTTCCCAGTGATATACGGCCGCCTGCCGTGGCCGAGTCGTAGCTCAGAGCAGCAGGCGGAAGCATGGACACCACTGGAGTCACGTGGCTTCTTTTTGTCTCTGCTGCAGATGCTCAATATCGCTAAGAAGCTGCGGAGGGAGTTTGGCGGAAGCTTTTGGCCAAACGAGGGTTCAAACTTGTCAGAATCAAAATGATAAATAGCTGCCTGTCAACATCTTGCGACTAATGCAAGATCAGTCCGCTCGCCGCAGGACGCCTGAAAAGCAGCAACTCTCCACAGCTTTTACCCCCAGAATAAATCTAACAAGTCAATATTTGACGTTCTTCCATCGTGCATTGATCTCACAACGCACAGTAGAAGTAGATTCACCAGAACAACAGGAAACAGTTGTCATCTGGAAGACTTCACCCATCAGCTGATTCTGGCCGGAGTCACTGTCAGCGTTTGATAGATGCTAACATTCAAATACGGCGACAAATATTCTGTTTCAAGTTGAACTTGAAGCTGTCAGAACCTCCTAAATACTGCAAAAGAAATCAGCACAAATAAGGGAGAAGACGAGTGCCAGGAACAGTGACCGTGACCTTTGGCCTCCAAACTCTTCTCAGTTGATCCTAACCCAAATTTGAGGAAACTTCCCTGCAGCTCCATGTTGCTTGGGGGCCAGATGAGTTTGAAAAGTGATCAATAGAATTTCTAAATCTTTGTGTTGGTTGACAGAAACATGGACGTAGAGCAGCTTTGGACCTGTGGTGGAGGCTAAATCCACTCCAAAATAATTTACAAATTAGGAATGAGCTTCAAAATGTAAATTGCACAAACCTGCATACAAAATGAAGGACAAACAAGGGCGTGTGTGTGCGTGTGCGCGCTTCTACATCCACCACTACTGCTATATTTCATCGTTTAATCAATCAATACCCACATTCCCATCTTCACTACTCCCTCGACCCCCCATCCATCCATCCATCCATCTCACTTTCCCCCTTCACTCCAAACAGAAACGTTAAAAACGTCACTCGCCACCTCTTGATTTCCGCTGAGATAATTGGTCCGCCTCGCTTCATCTTCATGTCTCACTCCCGTCCTCTTTCATCCTCTCGCTCCTGACTTGGTCTGAGCTCAAGTCATCTCCCGCGAGAGGGTCGCTGCAGAGCTCTGCTCTGTGTGCCGCTGACAGATGAAAGCAGTTCGGATTTAGCAGAATGTGATAGGAGTTAGTGGGAACGTGGCTGGGAAGGTGACGGAGTTCTAAATCGGGAGGGGATCTTTGAAAAAACTACCAGCTTCATTTTGATCCAACTTGTTGCATGTGGGTCACTGCGTGTATTTAGCGCCTCTCTGCCCAAGTGCATGGATGTAGGGAGGAGCTTTTCGTCTGGTCGCACCAGTTTGAAGTCCTGGTCTCCCTCACGGAGCCACGACGTGTGAAATTTAACCCAAGAAATTAATTCATGAATGCAGTTTTCTCCCAAAGAGCACTGTTTAACACACGCAGCCACACATTACACTGAGGAACTGATCAGAGAGCAGGCATGGTGCCCAATTTCAACGCCCACAGTATCAGTAAATAGACCAGAATGCATTGCAGCCTCCAGGCAGGTTTGATAGGCATCATTTTTTTTCTTTACTGGAAGAACTCCCACTTCTGTGCTCCTGCTCTGCTTTCATTCACACCACCTACACATGATGACGCGTTTGAATCCTCCCCTGTAAACTGTCAGAGGGCATTCTGGGAAATGGAGGAAGACTGAAAGAGTATAAGCAGCAGTCTGGTCAGGGGTTCTTCCAGGGTATTGAGGCATGCATAATGAGCTGTGGTTAGCTTGTTAGCTTGACAACCAATGTCATACTCCAGGAACCCAAGACGAGGCAGAACTCTGGAAGGCACAGAACATTTTGAGAGTTGGTGTCAGTGCTGCTGCCTCCAGCAGCCTGGAAAGGAGCAGAGGAGGAGAGGTGCTGCTGCTGCTGCTGCTGTCATCTTAGTTTGTCCCCGTCTTTCTCTAATGAGGGGGCAGTGGGCGGGGCTAAACCAGGATGCTGCCACCGCGCCCTTGCAAACGGGTAATTCAAGCAGTGTGTTTATATTTCAGCATGTGGTGCATGTCCACATATCCACCCATATAAACTGACCACCTTATTTTCTCCAATAACCAGCTAGCTAGCTCGGTTTGTTGAGTCTCCTGTAGCGAGGGCAACGGGTGGAGGAGGCCGAAAACGCCCAACTGAAATAATGGGTGTTTACACCTGTAAGGTAGTTCAGCTAACCCACCAGCTAAATGCTAAAGGCTAGGAGTGAGGGAGATAGCACATGTAGCAGCTAGCTAATTGCTGCAGTAAAATAATAGTTAAGATGTCTTAATACAAAGGAATTAAATCTTTTTTATGAAACTTTCATGCATTATGCAAATACTCGACTTTCTAAAACGGCTGGCTCCTTCTTCTCCTCCTCCTCCTCCTCCTCCTCTTCCTCCCTCCTGCTGGAGTTTCATTTAACCACACACACACTCCTCCATATTAATTGCTTTCTGCAGCCGGAGAAATTGATGAGAAATGTGCAGCGCTATTCTTGTCTTCCACTAAAAGAAGAAGTGGATGTACTGAAGTCATCAATAGTCTCTGACTGGCAGTAAAACCCAGGTATCGATTCCATTAGAAGTTATATCATCACCAGGACAGTCGTGGAGCCACGCCCGCTCCCCTCTTTCTTCCTTTTCTTGCAGTTTTTATCTTCAAGAAAACAAATAAGAGAAGTAGCTGCCCTTCTTATTTATCTCCTCCCTCTAAATGGAAGCTTTTGCAGATGATTTACAGATGAAAGAAATCTCACGCTCTTAGCCAACGCTCTGCACTTGCAAACCTGCCCCTGTTGCTTGTCTTCATCACATGTTCACACGTGCACATTTCAGCCATTTAGCTGGCACTTTAATGCAGAATGATTCACGCTTCCAGGAAGTGGAGAGTCATCACTGAAATGATGGACCTGAGGTGTTTGTGCCGCCTGTTCTCACGATGTATTCAGAGTTATTCCTACGAACAGCGATGCAGTCTAATTCCTGCGACGATCCGTGAACGTGTGAGGTTTTGCTGTCATGTTGCAGGCAACAAAACAAGTTGGTTTTTCCAGGGACACTCGGGACATTTTCAGCCATTGTTCTGCTGAAAAACTGCCGAGATGTTGGGACATTCGAGTGGTTTAGCAGAACAATTAGGGCATTTTTAGCTGTTGTGCTGGCAGCGAAGCCACTGTTTGCTAGCTATCATTGCCAACATGCATCTTTTACTGTTTGGTTATGATTGGCTGGCCTTTACCTCCACGTTGGAAAGAACTGAAGTATGGCCCAACAGTCCTCAGACGGCCTGATTTTGGAAATTTGGGGAAATATGGGTGAATGACCATGCATCGCCTCCTGGAAAAGAATCTTACAAATACTTCATCAGAACCTGGAGGCGTTGGAGCTCCCAGTGTGTGGTTCTGTGTTGGAGAATCTGATGTGGTTATGTACTTGTCAATGACAGTGAAACACTTGTGTGTTCCAGCGGTGCCAGCAGCCCCAGTGAACGTGTCAGTGACCCAGCTGAGGGCGCACTCGGCCATGGTGACCTGGAACGTCCCTCAGGGAGACACAGTCATTGGATACGCCATCTCACAGCAGGTACTGGAACCTCCTGAGTGTCCTAATATACGGAGGAGAGTGAAGATAGCCTTCCGAAATTGGTTTAATCATCAGAAAGCTTGCAAAATTATTAGTCAGCCATTAAACTGTGCCTCCTGATCTCCCTGCACGCTCCTGTTTGGTTTAAGGCCAATTAAATTTGCAAGGAAACAAATTGAAGGATGTAAATAATGAAACTTGGACGGCCGCCACGCCCAGGGCCAGAAAACGCCTTTTTTCATTTATTGAATTATGTATCTTTCGTGATTGTTTTCATCTCTTGAGAAGTGGAGTCTTATTTTTTCACTGCTTCTGTCACCCCCCCCGCTGCACCATTCATGAGACCAGGAGGCACTCAGTGTTTGGCCCCAGGACTCCTCTACTCACAGCCGGTTGAACATGTCGTTTTAGAAAGTTTTAGAAACATCGGGGGACTTGCCCTTTAAATATTTAAAAAAAATTATGCAACAGTTTTTCCCTAAAATAAGGAACTGCTCTGCTCTTATTCCCTGTATGCTTCTTGAGCTGTGAGCGATCTCTAACCCTAACCCTCTCCCACGAGAAGCGTGTTGCAGCACGACGTCACACCGCAAACTGTCAGGAAACCAAAGCTGCTGTTGCTCATCGAAAATCTGGTTTTAAAGCTGCAGTGCGTCACTTTTACTCAAGAAAATGAACATCTGTCACATTTGGTTCCTGCCAAACAAGATGCTGATTAAACTCACCTACTAAATCTCTCAGTATACGAGTACCTAAATCTTTCTGGCACGATGTTCCTGTGTTACGTTCTCATTCACACAACTACGAAAATGACGATATTTGGAATTTGCTAAGTGTTTGGATTATCTGGACGAGCAGTTTTCCGAATTTAGCGAACGCGCGAGATACACTGCCTGGCTGGAAAGAAAGTCACACTCTAATATTTCGTTGGACCGCCTTTAGCTTTGATTACGGCACACATTCGCTGTGGCGTTGTTTCAATAAGCTTCTGCAATGTGACAAGATTTATTTCCATCCAGTGTTGCATTAATTTTTCACAAAGATCCTGTATTGATGATGGGAGAGCCTGACCGCTGCACAAAGCCGTCTGCAGCACATCCCAGAGACTCTCAGTGGGGTTCCGGCTCCCAATGGCTTTTCAAACAGACTAACATCTTTTCCACAACCACGGGATGCATCTTTCAACGTGTTTGGTTAAGAAATGAGAAGCAAATCACTGCACCAGTTGGGGTTAAATAACTTGTTGCCAGCTGAAAGCTAATCGCCCATGCAGTAATTATCCAATTGGAGGCTTGTACCTATTTGCTTAGTTAAATCCAGGTGGCGACTTTTTTTTGGCCAGGCAGCGCGTGCCTGCCTCTGAATGCACATGAAGAGAAATTGTAACTGTAAAACTTTTCACACAACATTGAGTTTTAATTCTGCCTTTTGTCTTTCCAACAATCCTAGCGCTACCTAACCTAGAGCTTAATGTCTCACGCAATACTGGAACGATTATGGTTCATTTGTCATGGAGACGCACAGAAGCAGGCTGAGGTGGACCTGGAGCAGGTGTGACTCATCCCGACTGGTCGGCTGCAGCTGTGGTTTCCTCTCAGCTGGAGGTGATCAGCCTGGACGGGAGGTTATGGGGGGGGGCGTTGCTTCCGCCTTCAGGTGGCTGTCTGAGTGTTTGAACATGCCGGAGGTTACCGCTGACCTTAATGTGGTTTTTGAAATTATTAATCCTAATTTACTGAATTAGGACAACGCACACAAGTCAACAATCACCTTGATGCATGAATGTGCCGACGCCAGAACCAGCACAGCTGCTACACTTCATCTGCTGTCTTCAGCAGGAACTTGAAAAACCTAAATGTGATTACACTCACATCAAAGTACACAACAAATACAAAAACTACATAAATACACAGATTAAAATAATGAGCTTTGAGAAAAGGAAAAAGCTGCAGGCCAAAAGAATGACCAGACATAAATATGAGAAAACAGAGTTTAAACTTGTACAGTCGCTAAAACAATGAAATATAGAAGTTGGTAATCGTTTTAAAGACTGTTTGGATCAGAAGCTCAACATCCTGCTGTTTTTTAATCAGTTATTTATTAGCTAACTCCACTGTTCGATACTGGTAGCATCACTTTGCTACTTAAGCTGATTATTTATCTGTCAAGCTATTTTATCCCTTTATCCGACACTCTCAGCCAACGCTTTTATCCATTCATCCCTAACCTTGTGAAAGACCTTTCACATTCTATACCCTCTCTCATATATCCCCGCGCTGCAAACTCAGCTCTAATCGCTTTCTACCTCCCACGGTTTGGCTAAAAGAGAATCCGACGTTTGCCGTGCTCTGAGTGGGCGTCGTCTCCATTAGTGGAAATGATTTGGCCGCGACTCGTCTCACAGGAGGAACATGCGCGGCGGCAGCGATGCCAAACGATTCACCTCACGTCTGACTCAGAATCCATCAAGCTCAAGTAAACAAAGGATGTAAAACATCTCCTGCCACAACCTGGGAGAGCTCCCTCCAATATTAATGGAGGAGGTGATGGACAGGTGCAGGCAGCAGGAGGTTCTCAAGTTGACAAAAGAGCAAAACAACTCCAGAGATGCAGTTATATAAAACACTGCTGCTCTTTGTCAAGCTAACATCTCTCTCCTTAGAAGCTCTGAGAAATGGAGCAGCGATGTCAGACTTGAGCAGATTATGTCAGTATCTCTGGGTAACAAGCTGAGCCGTCTGTTGGTGAAGGAGAAGCAGGACGAGCGAATCTGCTCTCACAAAGACTTGCTTCACTCATCGGAATTTGTTCCAAATCCCGACTCCGGCTGCTGAGATTCAGGCAGCAGAGATTTCCAGCACACACACGCACACACACACACGCGCACGCACAGACAGGAAGTAACCCAGTTTGAGATCTGGAGAACTCCCAGTAATCCTTATTTTGATTCATAAATCCCAACAATTCACACAAGCACCAGGTTAATTGATTATTCATGACTTCTTAAATCCGTGCTGGTTCTGCAGATATTAGATTCCTCCACTTGCTGCGAGGAGGAACTCAGGAGACGTTTACCTGCTGCAGCTCACAGCTGACTTACCTGAGTCTGTCGGCCCTGCGCTTGACTGGAGGTTTTGTGTACAACCTCCTCATCAGGGTCGGACCTCACAGACTCAGGCTTTGCTCCAGCTGACGGTTTTTCCGTCTTGTGGGGGGGGGGGGGGGGGGGGGTTTGCGCCTGAAGGAGCGCCCAATTAGACCGTCCCGCAGCAACTGAGACATCATTTCCATAACTTTGATTTCTTGTCATCATGGCCACCAGTTCATCACGTCTACGTTCCAACGTTGCTCTGACACCATTCAGGTTTTATGTACCTGGGCAGGAGCAGTGGGAAAGGTGCTTCTTTTGTCTTCTGAACGTCTTCTCAGCTCTCCTCATTCCTCACCTTGGGAAAAAGAAATTGCTGCTAGAGGAAAAGAAAAAAGAAAAGAAATGACCGGTTTGCTCCTTCAGAGGCTTGGACGCCCCGTCAGCGATGGGCGGGACTTCGCTTTATTTGCAGATGGTTCAAAAAGCAAAGTCAGACATAAATCCCTCCCTACCCGGATGAGGCGTTTCAGTTTTCCAGTGTGCGGTTGGAGTGATTTACGCCAGTTGCATTTGGAAGCGTTTTTCAAATCTGTCCGATTCCAAGTATGTGACAATGTGTCTGCTGAGTCCCATTGATTAACCCCTTACAGGTATCGTATATTATGGTTATTTAGTGTTATGGGACACTAAAGCTGTCGTCACTGATGTGCTGCTTACTCTCCTGATTCAGTGAGGCCTTGAATATCCTCCCAGCCTTCACTCAGCTTTTACCTCCTTACAGCCGTATTTTCTTGCTGGGGAAACACACACAGTTGGACAGGCTTAAAACCAGTAGAGCAACAGCCACATTCACACGGTGGGCGCGTCCATGGTGATCTGTCCCCAGCCAACAATGCCAGTTTTGTTGCTCCAACATTTTGCAAGACATAATTCTGTGTCGTCAAGATTACACCCACGCAAGGGAGAGGACAGCAAGAGATGACCGCTCTCAGGCAGCCATGTTGGCACAGGTGGTGGAATCTAAGGGCTAAAGGTAGCTAATGGTCTGTAGCCACCAAACTGCTTCAAAATCTAAGTTGACCTTCATTACTGGGCACTTGAGTGAATCTGCCAGGGTGCTCTTACGTTAGCATTTCCAGAATTAGCACACAAATGCTCAAGATGAACCTTACTGACCTGTCAACAACCGTGTCAGGATGCCGCTAGTAAAACTAATTGATTGGAAGGCGATCGTTTTGCAGAAGAGAAGCTGTTTGTGTGCATATCTGCTTCTATTTCTTCCAAATTATATCTCTCTGTATCTTGCCTGCAGACACATTTTCCCCCAGCAGAGACAAAAAAGGGTTAGAGCTGAATTTATGAGGGGGAGCTTCTTGTTACTGTGGGGTTTATTTGCATTTTCTGTCTTGAAATAGTAAAATAATGAGTTCATTCAGAACAGGATTAACTCTTTAAGTGTGAGCAGGCTCACTAAATTACTCCACAACACACAGTATTGTGAAAAAGCTCCAACAAGAGTGTGTGTCTGTCCCCTCGGGGACCGAAGGACATCACACATCCGTCTCATGTTGGCGTGTGTGTGTGTGTGTGTGTGTGTGTGTGTGTGTGTGTGTGTGTGTGTGTGTGTGTCCAGAGGCAGGACGGCCTGATGCAGCGCTCCATTCGGGAGGTGAACACGTCCAGCCGCTGGTGTGTGCTGTGGGACCTGGACGAGGACACACACTACAGCGTCCAGGTCAGACACGTCGCGTCCATCCTGCACCTGTGCGTTAACAGCAGTGAGGACCAGAAGCAGGACTCCAACACGTCTCTCCCGCAGTTGTGATGCCCGACCCAAAGGGGCTGGATGCATTTACACTGCCAGCCTGTGCTGAGTCGTTCATGGCCTCACAGCTGTGTTGAAAAGTGTCAAATCATCTGTTTTTCACGGGCTCTTGATGGTTCAGTCGCTTTACTTTTGGCATAATTTTAAATGATTTTTAAGGAAAACAAAATCACAATTTTCAGGCTCCGATTTTTGCTCACTGAAGCTTTCATTCACAAAAATCTGATCATTTCTGTGTTGTGGCTTCCGAGCCGAGATAAATGGCGGACTTCTGAAGTAAAACTGCGATCGGACCTGCCTGCAGGTTTCAGGGATCAGAATGCCGATCAAAAAATGACTTAAAGCGATTCAAAAGCTTTCATCAACTCTCAGTTGTGATTTATTTGGCCCGCAGTGATAAGTGCACTTCACACACCAACTCTTAAAAACGTTCAATTAACTTTCCTTATCTGTCAGTCACTGCAGCTCACAACTCATCACGGCCCTCGGCTGCTGCTGAGTCTGGTGTGACTCCCTCGTCAGCGGGACTCTGTGAAACTTCTCCTAATCCTGACTCATTCCTCTCCAGCTTAATGGACCGATCGTCCTTCGGCTGGAGGTTAAATATTCTCGTCGTCAGCGGGCAGATGTCCTGAAGCGTCATTGAGCTTCAGCGACTTTTGACCTCTGTGGAGGAGTTGTAACAAATGATCCGGCTCAAGGACGGTTTGCAGACTTCCTTTCACCAACTCAAAGAGATTCTTTGTCAGGAGAGTTGACTTAACTTTCCAGTGCTTCCTCAGATCTCTGTAGGAACCACAGCCAAACACCAGCTTTTCAATGCTTTAACTTTCTTTTGTTGGTGGAGGTGGCGTGACGACCCGCTCTAATCTTAATCCCTCCACTCTTCACCCTCCAACGAGCACCCAGGACCCGCCCCCAAATCTCTAAATTTACCTCTTTAGCTTTTTTTGTCATCAGTGTCAAAGGAAAAGTTGTGTTTCTCATTGACCAAAAAAAGTGATGCCCACTTTTTTTTGTTTACTGTTTTGTATTCAGGTTCAATCTGTCGGGCCGCACGGCGACAGCCAACCGAGCCGCGCCGTCCACTTCAGGACCCTGGAGAGAAGCGACCATTATCCAGCCGGAGTCCTGGACCACCGTAAATACACACACACACACATACATATATATATATACACACACACACACACACACACACACACACACATATATAAATATAAATAAAAAATCCATATTTGGGAGGGGAATTTTGGGGAAAAAATGAGAAATAACAGGCTTCACTTATATAAAAGAAGCAGGAAAATGAAAGCAGCCTGGATTTCACGTCACCCTGATGACAAATGGAGCTCAAACTATTCAACTCAAAGAAATGCTTTTGTCCGTCTTTGTTTGGCTTGTTAATAAAGTTTGTCTGCGTTGCGTCCCTCAGACGAGCCGGCGATGGAGGGTTTGGGGATGACCCCGCACCTCCAGACAGGAGAGCTGCTCATCATCACCACGGTGCTGCTGCTGTGGGCAGGTCAGCCTGGCCGTCAGCCTTCACGCTCATAACTCCTCCCTCTAGTGTCGCAATACTGATATCTGCTCGCCGTCTTCCTCCCCAGCCGTCATCGCCCTCTTCTGCCGGCAGTATGACATCATTAAAGACAACGACTCCAACGGCACCAAGGAGAAAGCCAAGAGGCCGCTGGTGCGGGCCACTTCCTCCTACTACAACACCTCGGCCGGCAGCTCGCCCATCTACCACAACGGCGCCGTACGCAGCAGCAGGGTGAACCATCCCAAGAGCGTCTCCATCTCTGTGGCTTCATTTTGTTGCAGCGCCTCTATAATGCATGATTGGCTGCCAGGAATATTTTGTTTCCTCTGAAGAGCCTCTGCAGCTGCATCAAAGATCTCCTAGCAACCAGGGCTGCTGCCATCATGGCTAAATATAAAACCAGCAGGCTGGAAACACGGAGCTCGACTTGTCGGGCTGCCTGACGAGGTCCGTTTGTGTCCAATTAGACGATGATTACCTGCAGCCTGATGACACCTGACGAGGCCTCTTCAGTGGAGACACACCTGACAGGGACGACACGCACTTCCTGATTGAATATCCTGTCATTCTCTGCATCGATTCAGCCTGTCAGTGGAGGGCAGGGTGGAGGACGGGATCGCGTTCAGATAAAAATCCTGATTGACGCAAGAAGCTAAAACAAAATCCAGATAATTTTAGAGAAAAAACATCTGCGTGATGAATGAATGCCATGTTTACGGTTTCTGAAGAGTGAAAGCTAGAGTTGGTAGAAAGCTAACGTGAACGTTAGCCGATGAATCATGGACACGACAATCACTGTGACTCAACTCTACACTTCTGCCACATTCTGTCTCCGTAGCTACCGCCATTTTTAAAGGGGCCATGTTATGTCTCTTACGGTTTAATACATTAATATTCATGGGGTATTTACCAGTGTTAGCAGGGATGTATGGGCCGCCCTCTAAAAGCCTGCTCTCTTGTGATTGGTCAGTTTCTTAGAAAGTGTCAGGCCCTTTACCGAACGTGGAGTTTCCTTCCTCGAAGCAGCCTGAAAAACACCCTCAGTTCAATACAAGGTCAATAAAACCTCTTGTGACGCGTTAAGGGGCATCAGATGTGAACGGCTCATTGAATCACCAGATCAGGTTCATGGTTGTCATTCTCTCGCTGCTCTCATTTATTATATGTATTTATATGATTGTTTTCTCCAGTCAGGACACCAGAGACAAAACTACACGTGTCCAAGCACTGAAAAAGTGAGTTTCCATCATTTTAGATGCATGGAAAGCCTCAAATTCACTGGAGTGGCAGTTGAGTACAGATTTTATGCCACAAAGCGAAAGACAGAAATACCATTGAAGGAATGTGAGTCATATTTCAGACGTTTAACTGAAAGAGACTGACTTTGAGAGGAAGGAGCCGGACGTTTAGGAACCCTGCCCCCCCGGACATGAGACGTACGTTGATGGGAATCATGAGATCTCTGTAATTGGGAGCAGATCATTGATGAATTCATTCATCTTTTATAGTGTACTGAGAGTAGGGAGGTGAAGTGCTTTTTGAGTGATGCCTCTCCATGCTCACCATTTCTCTCTCTCTCTCTCTCTCTCTCTCTCTCAGCTTCACCGAGCTTCGTCCTCCATCAGCATCATCCGAGTCTGAGATTGAGCAGCAGACGGTGGCGCCGCCTTTGCTGGGACTCTCATGACACATTCACAGACCTGGATTTGAGTCTGAGTTTCTTGTAAATTATGTCTAAAGTCAAAGCAGTGAACATGCCTGCTGTCTACTGCCCTCTAGTGGAGGACAGGACCAACGGCTGGCCTGAATGAACTCGAGACTCATTCTGGAAATTCAGTTCCATCTTGGGTGTCAAAGACAACTGTGAATATTTACCAGCATGTCAATCAACTCTGAGATGGTTTTTCTATGAGAAAACTCATCCTTTATATGAGCCCCTTCAGCGTTTGGTTGGGATGAGAATGTAGGAGTGTCTGTAAATAGACCACATTCATACCTTCGGAACTCCACCCACCAAGATACTAACGCCAACCAGCTGTACTGGAATTAGAAAAAAAAAAAAAACTGCGGTCATGGAGGGAACTGAAGTCAATTAAATAAATAATTGAATCTGTCTGTAGGAGGGGAGCTGTCAGATGCGACACTGTAAATTTCATAATGTTTAAATAAATAAACTCATATTTTACCATGAAGTCGATGGTGTGAGAGGACACACTTCATCCACCTCAGACTGTGCTGTCAGGGTTACATTTTACTTTCTTTTTATTCTAAAGATCAACGTCATGGCCAAACAGAAGATTTTGTGACCCTGTGATGTCATGGGGGGGGGGGGGCTTCAACGTCACATGACCATTTTGACCTGCTGGAGGTGTTAACAGGATTCGTCCTAATGTGATCTGAAAAAACGTCAAATATTTTTGTGTGTTTGTTGTTTTGCTTTCACTAAATTTACACATTTTTAACCTAAATTTCTCAACCAAAAACAACTGAATAAAGTTCGTTTTTTTTTTTCCTTCTTTTACTCAAAAGTCCCGGATGTTCATCTGGGTCCAGCTTCGCTAGCAGCATCTCGACTTCACGGCTAACAGTTAGCATACAACGTTTGAGTTGAAAGGAAACCGTTGAATTATCGTAACACGCCGACTGCCTGTTGTTGTAGACGTCCAAAAACCAAAAGACTAGATATATAAACGTCTCTAAACTTCTTTAAAGTGTAAATATTAGCAAAGGTTCCATCTCTCCTGTACATGTTTGTGTTTGTAGTGGGTTTTTTTGGTTGTGACCTACCTTTGGCAATTTTTTCATTCCCTGTGTTGACGTCATAAAATTATCACTTTTTCCAATTCTATTATTACGTCTGTTCATCTAATTTCTTTTATAAAGCACATATTTTTCTGTTCATTTGAGGGGAAAAAAAACAGGAGGAGTTTCGAAAACATCTGAAACTGTAGCTCTGACAGCAATGTTCCGGTTTGGCCACCAGGTGGCGCCTGAAGTCCGCCGGATGGACTCAATACAGGCAATCTCACTTTAACGCAATATTTGTTTAAAAACTAGTATTCTAGTATTTATTAACGGCAACATGGATCCCTTAAACTGTATTTTGAGGGTTGTGTTGTCATTTTAGAGCCACAAATTGGTATATTAACAGTGAGAATCCACAGCAGGAAAACAGAAGAGCATCAACGCTGTTTCAATCCCTCGCCCAGGCAGATAAGCTGCATGTTTTCATAGATGTGCATAATATTTCTGCTTCATTTGAATAGAAGCAAATGTCACCGCTCACCCGACTGTGAAAATGAGGTCAAAGGTCACAGGAAGGACTTCCAGATCACAGACTGCAGGCACTCCTCGACCTTCAGAGTTAATAGCAGAATATCTTGCTGTCTTCCCGTCTTTCCTTTCTTCCCTCCGTCTTTCAGACGGAAAACAAAAGACAGGAAAGACGTGATGGAGGGGTGAGGTAAAGGTCAGGTCATCCTCGTCTACAGATGGAAATATCACAGCTTGCCCGAGGCCTGTCATGGTTGTGGATCCTGGTAGGGGGACGGAGCCGATCCCAGAGCTTATGATTGATCAGCTGCTTTTGACTGAATCATTGACTGCAAATCCTCTTTAATTTGAGCCGTCAGACGAATAGAATTGTACGAAAGTGGAGTTGCATGGCTTTCCTGCAGGTAGAGGAGGATCTCCCTGTGAGTTAGCGAGACTTTAGTATCTGAGAGCACCACGCTGACATTTAAAGTAATGATTAAGTGGCGAGGGGCGACATGGAGGAAGCTGCAAGCAAGCCAGCCAGAGTTCCAGCGAGCCCAAACCAAATCAAAGTTCTCCTCTGTTTTATGAGGAACGATCTGATGTTTGAGTATGAGATGAAATGTCCCAGAAAGCGTCGTGGCGCCCACAGAACGACATCAGGTGACCTCGGAGTGAAATCTCCAATGTGGAGGCTCTGAGTGAGGGGACGCAATGACAGCATGGCTTAACCAGCAATGTAAGCATGCGAAGTGAGCGGCGTCAGTGCGAGACTGCAGAATATTCTCCTCAAGAACAAAGAGCAGTGGTTTAAATGTAAGTCCAGTTTTAATGCCTTGGACACATTCGGTCGTCCCACTCACAATCACGCAGCTCCAGCAACATTCAAGTCCATGACTCACTGTCCAGATTCCAGCGTGAAAGGAGTCATTGTCGCCGGGCAGAAACACAACACGCCACTCACTGCCAGCACGACGCAGACGAGGAAACCCTCCATGAACAGTCGGCTTTATCAGAACTGCGTAGGAGAAACAGGAATGAGTTGCAATTGACTGCCGTAACCGCCGTCTACATTCCTCTCATTGACTTGTTTGGTCTCCGATGGCGCCAGTTGGGACACGTTGGGAGACAAAAGGACAGTGTTTCCCAACAAGGGTTGATCTCGTCCCCCTCGTCCTCTCGGGTTTGAGGTTCTAAGGCACCATTTAGGATTTAGTTTGGGTTGATTGGCAGGTGTCCATAGAAACCTGTGTGAAAGAGCTTCCTGTGTGGGTGCAAAGCTGGCGAATGACCCAGGTAAATGTCAGGACACCTGGGACAGTGTTTGTCCTCCGCTCCAGAAGGTTCTGAAGGTTTGAACTCTCATCAAACCCGTCTGGTGCAGTCGTTTAGCCTTTTTCTTCTGCATTTCCTAAAGAAAAGCCCTCTCTACACTTATTTTAGCATCTCTACAGCAGTTGAGAACACTCCCTTTAGAATTTACTTCATCTTCCTCCTGCAGAGCGCCCAGGAGACCAGCAGGCCAGTCGGAACTCTTCGTTTGTTTTTCACAATGTTCCTCTCTTGAATCTGCTATTTTTCAGGCTGAGTCGTGTGGAACCCACTGAACGACGTGGATCAGGATCGTCGTGCCCTCCACAGACAAAATTCAAACTGCCAAAGTTGCTTTCAGTGACCTGAGGCATGAAACGGAGTTTATCTTTCTCCCAGTTGCGGTCATCATTCCCTCATTGTCAGTTCCGTTTTGGTGCTTTCACGGTGTTGAGCCGTTCCCTGTCGCTTTTGATGATGCAACATATTTCATTCTGATGATTTGTAATTTGGTTTGTCATTTTTAAGCATAAATTCACTTGTTTAGCGGAGTAATCACATCTGGCAAAGAGGGATTTTAGCAGGAATTATGAGAAAAATATGAAGCTGAATTTGACCAAACCTGGTGGAGGGGGAGAAGCTTGGGATCAAGAAAGGGCCCTCAAATTTGGAGGCAGTTCTGTTCCTCACCGCTAAAAATTGCATTTTTTTTTCTTCCCCCATTGGGTTTGGCTGAGTTCCCCTGGTCGCTGAGTCTTGAGAACCCCGGCGACTCAATGTGGACCTCCTCATGTTTATCTTTATAAATTAACTTGCAACTGAAGGCACACACAGCAAAGATTTATTAAAATCTCATCTGCGGGGATGGATCAGGAATTCTGTTTGAATGAAGAAGAGAAATGATTTGTCCCCCACACACACACACACACACACACACACGCTTTTCAATTAGTGTGCCTGTCGACACTGCAGCACGTCTGGCATCACTGTCCCCCCCAAAAAAAAGGAGCATTAGCGGTCGTACAACAGTCAGATTTGTCCCATGATTCATTCCAATTAATTGCTTCCCTGTACTCGCGGCCTTTCCCAGGAGGGCGGCGCGCGGTGGACAGCGCTGCCGCACACGGTAATATGAGGACTTAAAGCTGTCATTCAAATCTCAGCGTGACCTTTCCAGAGAAAAGGCTGGTTTTCACTCGGTTTGCAGGGGAGTCAGATGCTGGATGGTGTGTCAGTCAAGCGTAGACGCATCCCAGCCAGGTGACCTCATGGTTTACTACCACACACACACACACACCGGCGACACGCCACAGGAAACTCAATCCACCTGAAGGATGAAGTGACTCGGCTAAAAATACCCCGGCGCTGGTGTCACACCTGGTGGAAGCATCAGTCATCGGACCACCACAGCCAGCTAATTAGCTTAGCTTAGCATAACCACCCCTTCCTCTTTGGTAGTACTCTGTAGTTTAATGTAGGAAGTGTAGCAACAACGTGGCTTTATGGTGCGTTTGAAAGTGTAAAGAGAGATTTTGAATAAGACAGATCTGTGTTAATATAAATGTGTTTAATGTTTGTATATATGAGGATATATATGTTAATATAAATGTGTTTAATGTTTGTATATATGAGGATATATATGTTAATATAAATGTGTTTAATGTTTGTATATATGAGGATATATATGTTAATATAAATGTGTTTAATGTTTGTATATATGAGGATATATGTTAATATAAATGTGTTTAATGTTTGTATATATGAGGATATATATGTTAATATAAATGTGTTTAATGTTTGTATATATGAGGATATATATGTTAATATAAATGTGTTTAATGTTTGTATATATGAGGATATATATGTTAATATAAATGTGTTTAATGTTTGTATATATGAGGATATATACATTTAAAAAGCCATATTTATCAGCCCCAACTGCTTGCTTTCACACTGTGGGCTGCTGCACCTCCATTTCCTCACGTCCTTCATCTCAGTTGATTTTCAGTGGATGGACCATTCAGCTCATTAAAGCCCTTCATGTTCTCATCTGTCGCTGAAACGCAGGTCATATTTGAACTGTATTGTGAAGCCTCCCGTTCTCAGGCTGTCACCTCGCCTCTCCGCCCCGTCCACCAGCGTTCACACACAAACCACACAAAGCTTCGCAAGCAACCAGATACATTTAATTAGATAATTGCCTTGTTTTTTCTTTCCTTACAGTATTCTTACATTATCAGTGAAAAAAAAAAAAGAACAAGGAATATGATTCTCTTTGAGCCTAGATAAAGCTGTAATTTCATCCAGAGGAGACAGTCAAACATCAGGATGCGGACTTAAGTCGTGCTGCCCATGAGCGATTCTTGACAGGCAGGCACTGGCAGTCTGAAGGGTCCTCGGTTTCAAGGTATTGTGGCCGAACCCCCAAGTGACGTGTAACCGTAACAGTTGCAGCACAAGAGGGAAACGTGGAATGGTTGTTGTTGATTCACCTGCGCCGATTCACACTCAAGAAAAGGCATAAAGAATCAGCCTGCACACATAATATAAAACCTTCTGCCAGTCCTGGTGAGCACCACGGCAGAGGAGTAACCACGGCGGAGGAATAACGGAGGAGTAACCACGGCGGAGGAGTAACCACGGCGGAGGAGTAACCACGGCGGAGGAATAACGGAGGAGTAACCACGGCGGAGGCGTAACCACGGCGGAGGAGTAACCACGCTGGAGGCTCGCTAGTCTTCTCTCACTCTGCAGAAGAGGGCTGTTCCTGGCTCTCGTTCTTTACTTACATTCCCTCTAAGCTAAGGTAGAATTTTACTGATGTCGCTTGTGCAGTGGCCGCAAACGCAAAAGTTTGGAGCCTTTTGCCTCAATCTGATGGACTAGCAGCCATTAGGATGTCGGCTGATACCTCAATAATTGTGAGGCTGCATTCATTTGAGGGAAACATATATTTTGTTGTCCTCTGTATGGCCACTCCAGGCCTCCGTACAGCAACTGTTGCTCCATAGCACTGCTAGCTTTAGGGCTTCAGCACTGCCAGACTACATCTTAACTTCACGATTAAATCCTTTCTATCAAGACTCTTAACTTAAAACCAGACACTAAACATCCAGCAGCTCTGGTCGTTACCCCTCCAACATGGCCGCTCCCGCTGTGCAACAAGCCTCCATTTTGATAGAAACACGATTCATGGATGATCACTGCTGTAAAAATGTCAACATTCTCAACGTTATTTCCTGCTTGTAGAAGACGGAGTGTAGAGAAAGAAGGTAGCGGGTGAGATTTGCAGGCACATGAAGGCATGAATCATTCGCTCACAGCGCTCTTCTGTCCTTCCCACCCTCAACTATCAGCTGAACACCGAGCATGCAAAAAGTCCATCAAATCCTATTTTTTTTGTCACATAAAAAAATGAATCGAACACCATGCAAGGTCACACAACACTGCTGCCAACACGGGGGTTAATATAGACATAAAAGTTCCACTTCAATCACTCACATACTGAAAAAATAAAGATTATTTTACATTTGGAGAAAAAGATTCACGAGTCGCATGCAGTTTAGAATCCCTTTTGAAATCCTGTTTTCATTTGCATTCCATCTATAATCCATAGAGAGTAAGTAGGAATAAATAATGTTTTTAAAAAAAAAAAACTTTATGTGAACAGAAGAGAAGTGCAGCAGTGATTTGGAGGCCAAAGTCCTACAAGAGCAGCGCCAAAGCTTGAAACCTCATCATGTAAACCTCAGTAGTCGTTTGCTGGTAGTGCAAAGGATAGAAAACAGTAGACAGGAAGATGTGCGTCATCAGCGGTAAGATTTGTTCACTTTCAAAAAAAAAAAAAAAGGAAAACGTCAGAAACAGGTCAGAATTATTAAACATCATGTGATTGCACCAGAAGCAACACATGGATGTTTTATTTTGAAGGTCTCAAAGATGCTTCCTGGAAAGAACTGGACCCTTGTTTCCCCTGGCGTACGAGGCTAATGACAGAAAAGCTGAGTACCCTCAAAGTGCTGAGAACATTGTAAAACTACTACGGTTGTCATGTTTCCTTGAGCGCTGCACGTCTCCACCTTGTGGCAGTGACGGGTATTACACAGAGACGGCAACGCACGCCAGTTGTTGGGGTTGTAAAACGTGAGACAACAGCATTTGATCTGATAACGTAAAGAAAGTTTAAAAGAGCCACACAATAAAATTATTGATGCACATTCAAGTTAGCCGAGAGCTAACAGTTAGCGGCAAGACACAAACGCCATCTTGGAGAGCTTATTGTGCGACTTGAGGTAAACCAGCATTGCGAGAACTGGCACGTTGGAGTGGTCCATTTATAGGAAACTGAATTCCTGGTGTTTGTCGTGAAAAACAAAGAATTAATGTCTTAAAGGAGCTTAATAGCATCTTTTAGCTCCATGTTGTGGGTCTACGGCCAATAATTTAAGGATCCCTCACGCCCCCTAATGGTAGAACTGGCTTCACTCTCGTTAAAATGAGGGGTAACGTTCAAATAAATAATTAAAAAGTCAGATTAAACAAAACATTTAGATACATAACCAGTGGTTAAACCTGCCAATTGCTATTTAACCTCTATTTTCAATCTTGCTTCTTGATATTTTTATCGAGAACGACGACACTGACGGACATCCATAGCTCATCAATTTATGAACACTCACACGCACCTTTAGACACAAATATGACATAATGTTATGTTGCAGGTAGCAACATGTTAAATCTTCAACTCAACAGTTAGATTCTATAAATGCAGAGCCACTTTGGAGGGGGTTCATCATTCGCTGAAGATCACTCGAATGTTGCTTTGAGAAGGGAGCGTAAAAACAAAATTGTTATAAATTCCTTTTGAATTAAAACTTTCAGGTGTTTCCAGGAAATATCAGTGACCTTTTAAAATCAAAGCATCAGGACAAACTGCATCACACTAAGTAGAAACAATCGGTGTCGGAGCGAGGAACCACGACGCTGACGTCATCAGAAGTAAAATATCAAAGCTTTTGTTACAAGACGGTATAAAAGTGTAATATCGGAGGCACCTGTTGATAACTGATCAATCCACTGAGGACACACACACACACACACACTCTCATTCTCATCATTAGATCACCCACAACACTCAGGAGTGACACTAGCTTGGACTTGATTTGGCCAAATTCATCTCGCCATGTTCCTGATTGCGTTATTGTTATTCAAATGAGCTGGTTGGCTCAGACTCCGCCCCCGCTGCGGTCCACCGTCACCGGCCCTCTCTTCTCAAGTGTTTCCTCGGCCGACTTCATCAGGATGGCCAGGCGACTGTCCGACACCTGTCCCTTCTTCACGGCGCTCATCAGCTGCACAGAGAACATGACGTACAGTTACAGCTGGATAAGGTCGTCATGCGCTGAGAGGCGTACCGCCACCGCCACACCGGAGAAGAAGACCAGCCGCCACAGCGTCGTCATGTGTTAAAGCTCCGCTAGGCGGAAGTGAGGTTCTCTAATCAACAGCTTGGTGCTATTCTACATCCTTCTCATTGAATTCCATGAAAAAAACCATCATGTGTTCGTTTGTCTGCGTGACGCTCGCATCACTTCGTTCTTGGTCACGACTGAAACGGGCCTGAAGCGTGGAGACGCTCCACCCTGGCCACCTGCTGAGTCTTTTCATGGACACAGACACGTGTTAGTGAGTGAGATGAAATAGTTGTTGAGATTCAGTCAGGATGTAGAACAGCACCGGGCTCACCCTGGAAGTCTCGTGCAGCTTCCACACTGCCTGGGATGTTTGGGAGTGTGTTTCTGCCCTCAGACACCTTTATCCCCCACACACCTCCATGAGTGAATGTTAGGGAGCAGTCCTGCTCATACGCTACCTGCTCGGGGTCCCTAAGCCATCCACGTGCAGGTCGGGCGAACACAGGCGGAGACAAACATTGACATTTAGCATCATAACATCCAGGACATGCATGCACTTCTGTTGTGTGTGAGAGCGAGGGAGACTCTTGGTTTCCTCGACCTCAGGAGTCTCCTGGGCTTCGAACAGAGATCCGGCTAATGAAGACTGAATCACCGACTGTCATCAGGCGCTTCTGTAATGACTCTTTCTGGAAGCTAATTTAGCGGCGGATGGACGCTAGCATCACTTCAGCCCTCATTACAGAAGAAGCTGGCAGAGATTCTAATGAGCTTCATCTGGTCCACCATTAGAGTTCACACCTTCTGACGGCAGCTCCAGTCTCTCAAGGACCCTTTGTGTCCCAACAGCCTTTTCTTAGTCACCACTTAGGAATTCAGCGCAGGTACGGAGGAATATAAGAGCCTGGATGCTGATATTTAGGAGTAAGACATAAGAAGTAAAGTAAATAAGTGAAGTTTTCTCATCAGCTTCTTGTTGTCTCTGCTGGTAGGAGGGAGCTGACTCAGCGTTAATGCTCGCTCTCATGAGTCACTCATGCACTTTTCTCACTTACTTAAACTCCGGTTCTGTATCTTTTACATTTAAAATGGACCCACAGTGTAAGCGCATGTAAGCATTTGATGCATCCCACAATAAAGCAGCACAGGAATGAGACTTAGGCCTGTGCTACACGCTACACGCTACATACCTGCAGAAATTCGTCAATTTCAATTTGACCGTTCTTGTTGACGTCCACCTCACTGAGGATTTCATGGAGGGCATTTTCATCAATCTGGATGTTGACGCTCTATGGAGAGGAAATAAAAGAAACCAAGATCAACAAGACGAACGAATAAAGATGAAAAAAAGACAAACGAAACAAGAATGAATTCTGAAAAAAACCAAACAACTCCTCACTTCCAGGACTTGCTGGACATCAACAGTGGTGATGAAGCCTTTGCTCTCCTTGTCAAATTTATGGAAGCGCTTCTTATACCTGTCAATCAAAGCAGCAGCAACTTGATCATCAGCGCGGGTCGTTAACAGCTGCTTTTCAAAATAAAACACGGCCAATGATGGTGTGACTGTGAGAGCCAGTGAGGCTCCTAATGTGAATGAGACATTTCCGTAGTTTCCTAGCATTTTGGTCTTTTCAAACCTGCCAAACATTCGCAGGTTCTAGACTCTAGAATAACTGCTGCTTTGGGCTGTTGGCTGGACGAGAGAAGCAGCTTGTGTCTTTGGCTTCTACGAAAATTTGATGAGCATTTTTCATGTTTCCTCAACATCTTGAGGAGTAAATGACGACGGCGATGTGGGCGGGGTAAGTACCTGGCTACTTCGTGGTTGTCCAGGTTGATCTCAGACGTCTTGGTCAGCTGCTCAGAGCGAGACCTGTAGCCCATCTCTTGGTACAAAAACTTCTTGGCCGCTTCGAGCTCCGCCTGGAGCAACAGAGACGAGTCTTGTGATTCTGGAGATTTGAATGCATTTGCTCTCTCTCTCCCCCGGCAGCCTCTTTATTTGATTTGGTAACAGAATCCTGCTCAGCGCCCTCATATTCAGGCCACCAACGTTCTAAACGGAGCTGTTCAGAAGTCATTTTTTCCTCTTTTGAGGATATTTTGGATGTACAGCTGCAGGACATGTGTCTAACCTACACTGCTGAACAATGGAGACTCAGTTTTCAGGCGTGCACACACACACACACACACACACACACACACACACACACACACACACACACACACACAAAACGCCTCAGCTCTTTCATACACACTTACACACAGAAGCTTCCACAGGGATAAAGGGTGTGGACCCCTCCATTGTATTCTAATCAAAAAGCCCGGACTTCAACCCACCAGGGATTGAAGTGTTACATAAACCCAGAAGGTTTCTGGAGCGAACCCACAAACAACAAACCACCAAAGCTTTTAGAAATCACGTCCAGTCAGCTGAGGAAGTAGTACCGTGGTACGCTCCGGACTCCAGCCCAGCTCCTTCTCCATGATCTGCACGATGCGTGGGAGCGCTTCGTCTGCCGCCTGCACGTTCAGGAAGCCCAGACGTGTTCGCCGGGCGATGATGTCGATGGCCGTGCAGGCGTATTCCTTGATGGCGTACTGCACCTGAGAGAGAAGACCGAACATTCCAGATGGACAGCTTCAGACGGGAGATAATGGAATGATTGCAGGATGTCCCACTTTACCTCGGCCTCGATGTAGGGAAACTCTGACACCAGTCTTTTCCCTACAATCGGCCATCTTTGACCGGTGACCAGGGCCATCTTGGCCACGTCGTACGCCCTCCCTCCGTACGTGGAGGCCAGGTGCTGGGCGACCTGTGCAGAGACAAAACATCTGCTCTTAATTCAATTATTTTGAAGTCATGACAGTGAGATAACTTTCATTTCACGTTTTATATAAAAAATGACAAGGACACTGAAGACTCAATAACTCAAGCAGACGATCAAATATCACCAGAGCAGGTTGAGGCTGCGGCTCCTCGGCTTCACCTCTTTGGAGGTAAACCATTGCGCCATTTTGTCAATGAGGTGTCACATGTTTACAGATCACAAGAGGACTATTTGCTATTCAGATCGTCAACTTGCCGATCATGTGAAAGGGCAAACGCTGTCCAAATATCAACTGTGACCTTTTAGGAATATTCCGGAGAAAAGCGGAGCCGCGTCTAATGAGGAGCGTAGTAGACACTTGCTGCAGGAGTACTTTTCCTTCAAGAAACTATCGAGTGGAATAAAACCGCGCAGGCTTAATTATTGCAGAGATGGCCCGGAGCTGATGTAGATCAATGTGGCCGTCCTCGCCGCCATTGATGAGGCGTACAGGTCGTTTCTACGTGCGGTCTTTTGTGTAGAAGAAATGTCAGCGTTGTTACAGCAGCAGTTTTAATGTCAGCTGCTGAATGTGTCTTCTATAGGATTGTTTGTAGCTCTGTGTGTGTGTGTGTGTGTGTGTGTGTGTGTATGTGTGTGTGTGTGGGGCTGGTCGTTAGGGGTTGACTTCACCATAACTTTTCTTGAAAGCGGAGCCTACCTCATTCTCCAAGCCGTAGTCCTGCACCAGGCGGATGTACAGGGTCGGGGTCCAGCCTTTGGCCCCCTCCAGCATCAGACCCACGGTCTTGCAGGGCGCGGAGGAGAGGCGATGAGCTGTGATGGCAGCATCCAGGGTCTCTTCAGCCATGGACCTGTAGGTGGTCCACTTTCCGCCTACACACACACACACACACACACACACACACACACACACGATCCCTCCTTTAATAAGACTGATCTCAGATTAGCTGGCTGACCCACTGATAGCCAACTGACCGGCAATGGTGACCAGCCCGCTCTCGCTGGTGCTGACGATGTGGTTCCTGCAGATGGACTGAGTGTCTTTAGAGTTGGGGTCCGTCACCAGCGGGCGAATCCCACTCCACGCTGCAAGCACATCCCCCCGCCGCACTGCAGACAAAAACACACACATTTAATCAGAGCTGACGCGAATAAAATAAGAGATTAAAATGAATTCAGTGTTCTTTTGTAAAAGGTTTTTGTTTTTATTTCAATTCATAATTTCTGTGTCAGAATAACTTAAAACCCCTGTACCTTCCACGTCAGGGCTCAGATAGTTCCGGACTTCCCTCAGGATGAAGTTGATGTCGTCCTCTCCTGGGATGGGGTGGGCCGTCACCTGGGTGGGCGTGTCAGTGGTTCCGGCGATGGTCATCTTCTGCCAAGGCAGGAAGAAGATGACCCGGCCATCACTGGTGGCCGGATCCAGCAGACCCATGTTGTCAGGGCTGTGGGGCAAGAAAGACAGGAAGTAGTAACAGGAAGCATTGTTATTGTTACTAAACAATTCAGAGAGTTGAAGAGAGGTAAAGGAAGGAAAGGACACATGGAGGCGGCAAGCAAGAGGAGGGAGAGAAGAGAATTAGGTGGTTGGCATTTGTGGCGCTGTTGAAAGGGCTCCTGCTCCCCCGGGATTCACTCAATAAGCTCCGCTGAACTTTAAAACTCCGACTTCAACAAAACCACTCTATTGCTCCGCTATATTTTAAGCGGAGAAGAATGTCCTGCACTGGTACGAATAGGTCAGATAATATTTAGCCGACTTAGTATTTACACATAAGAATGAGAAAACATGGAGGAATAACCACTACAGGTTCATGCATATGAAATAGAAGGTGTTGAAATAAAGGCAGGCGGGGAAGTACGGAAGCCCACTGCGGCCATGCCAAAAATGAAGTGTTAAATGTAATCGTGTTGTAACAACTCGCGGGTCAGTTTCTACACGCTCGTTAAGACCCACGAGATTCTCTGGGCATTTGTTCAGGAGTTAGACATGGCCGGACCGTCCAGAGTCTTTATGCTGGTTTTTCAGTGACATGGAAAATCTTTTGTTTGTGTGTTCTCGTTGCGGTTGGGGGACGTCCATCTTCACTGGTGGGAGAGCAACTACCTGGCGTTCAGGTCAGAATGCCGTGCTAGTTGAGAAATGTGAACCCCTTGATTACCTGTAGTAACCTGGAATCACGATGTGGACGCCGGCGCTGGGTTGGCAGATGTTGCCCGTTTCCTGGTTGTCCATCTTCCTCAGTGAGTCTGTGAACGGCCCGGTGGCATTGATGACACACTTGGCCTTGACATCGAATTCCTCTCCTGTAAACGGTCAACGGTGGTGAATGACAGAGCACGCAGGCGTTTTTATTGGTACAATCCAAACCATGAGTCGGACTGAGTCAATGAAATAAAAGAGGCCAAAGTCCCAAACTCAACCTTGACAGTGGAACTTGATGACTACAAGTCTGTCTTATGGTCCTTCCTTCTTTTCATAATTAAAGAGAGAAAAATGAGCACTACACAGTTCAGTTTTAGCTCTAATAATTATTTCACCGGCTTTCTTTTTGGCCCTTGAGACGGACCTCCTGATCCCTCCGGGCTGAGTTAACCCCTGGATTATTCACCTGTGATGATGTCCCTGCAGCGGGCGCCACACACCTTCTCCTTGCCCGTCTGTGGCTCCTTGGTCTTCAGCAGATGAACCACTTCAGTGTAGTTGGAGATGGCGGCGCCGTAGCGCGCGGCGGTGAGGGCGATGGCCAGGTTCATTCGTGCGTCATTGTGCTGCCCTGCAGGGAGGCGGAGAAAAGCATGAAAACTTCTGAGAGATATTCTGGAAAGATGGACAAAGTAGTGCTTGAGATTGATTTGTCGAAGTTTCAGAATATGAGCACAACCGGTGTTTCTGGTAGCATTTACAGAAGCCAAATCTCAAATTAAGAGTTTTAGGCCTTTGTATCTGCTCCTACAGAGAATAAAAGAGACACCGCCATTGTTGTAGCAGCAGAAGTAACCACGACAGCGGGAGAAATAGCTGCTGCTCCGCCGCCCCGACGACACTCCTCTGTGCTCTACACCGCCGGGAGAGAAGGTCAGACTTGGAAATGTCACAGGCGTGATTGTTCCAGACGGCATAATTGGAGAAAAGATGCCTCACCCCCTCCCTCCCTCCCTCCACCATGCTGGCCCTGTCCCCCCTCAGCACAGATGACGGCGGGGGGAGGTGGAAATCAAACATATGCTGCTATGCAGCAGTAAAATGTTCTTCCCTCACCGCTGCACAGACGTTTAGCTCTAAATGCTCTCATATTCAGGGTGCAAGGGTTATTGATAAGAGGTAAAGGTCATCCTACATCAGCCGAAACCAGCGCAGGTAAACTCCTGCCCCCAGCAGCCTGGGAGTTACCACCTGTGGACAGAAAGTTGTTGTTCTCAGCAGCATGTTGCCTGGAAGGATGCTCTGCTCTCCTCCGCGTCCTGCCAGGCAACACGCAACCTTTGCTGCCACGGGGTGAGGGCGGGGGTGAAGGTGGGGGGCGTCCAAGCAGCCTGTCAACACCGTTAGCTCAGCACCAGTGGAGATGCGAGACCGCCAGCGCCATCTACACGGGACGCTTCTAAACAGTCTGGTTTAACTCCCCAGAAACTTTTGTTTCCTCACCTGTGGATGTCCTGCAGTTTCAACAGGAAGTAAAAATGTGCTCACAGGTGTGTTGGGGGGGGGGGGGTGTTGTAACAGCAGCACAAGCTATCATCAAGGATTGATAAGTAGCACCAACTAGCTACTGCATGTCAGGAAGTGTTAGCAACGTTAGCTGGCAGGCTACAATCATTTGGGTCAAACAAGTTATGATTTGGAACTATTTGGAAGTTAAATCCATGTACGAGGGAAAGGACATGATTAATTGCTTTGATTAATTACAAATAATTGAAAAAAATAGTTATTTTACCAACTCAGTTGGTTTTTGTGAGCCAGATGAGAGCAGAGCTCCACCCACAGCGCCATACAGTTCAGAAAACACTGCAATACGAAATCAATATTTTTTCCGAGGCAGGTTGACTCGTGATTGAGTTACAATAATCAGATCAAAGCAGAGGCCGTGCTCTGATGTTGGGTCTGTCAGAGCTGCAGGTTGGATTTTCTCTCTGAGATGAATCTGAGTTGAGAGTCAAGATGGACTCCGCTGCTTTGTTTACAGAAAATAAGTCATGGCTGGGCTGGAAGCACGCTTGTTAGATTACTGTCCACACGCGGCGGCGCCTGCATGGAAACAGGGCGCGGCTCCTCACCGTCGTAGTACACGATGGCTCCCACCAGCTTGTCCTTCTTCAGCATGGGAAAGAGCTCCAAGGCCTTGGCCTTAGTGAGGATGTAGCTGCTCTTCAGGCACTGGATGCCAGCCACCAGGTCGTACATCTTGATCCCTGCGTAGTAGTAAGGCAGCTGCCACCATCTTGGAGAGGAACAGGGGGATTAGAGTCGAGATCCTGACTCACCAGGACCTGCTGGTCATGACTCATGAGCTGCATTCCTCCACATTCAGGCGTTCAAGTCATGAAAGGTCTGAACATTTCTGCCGTCAGTCTTACTTGTAAACAGGAAGCATGATGGGTAGCGGAGCAGAGAGATGGGGGGCTATCTCCAGCAGGTTGGCTCGTTCATGCAGGGCCTCTTTCACCATCATGTACTGTGGAGAACGAGGAGAACAACGATGACCACGAGCACCAAACGTGGAGATGAGGACGACGAACTCGATGAGGAAGAACCTGCTCATAGTCCAACTGCATGATGGCCTTCTGAAGGTAGCGCACGCCGCCATGGATGAGCTTGGTGCTCCGGCTGCTCGTCCCCGAGGAGAAATCGTTTCTCTCCACCAGAGCAGTCTTCAGGTCTGATGGAGGAAGAAACATTTGAATCTTTAAAAACACAACCAAGGAGTGAGGCTGAAACACCCGCTGCTTTAACTGGAAGATAGAAAAGGTCTTGTGCCAGAATGTGAGGCGTTTGGAGAGCGTTCAGACCCGCTGACGGTGATCTTACTGCGTGTGACAGCGTCTAAGGCACATCCGGCCCCCGTGGCCCCGCCTCCAACAATCAGAACATCAAACTCCTCCGTGTTTCTCAGCGCCGCCAGCTGCGCCTTCCGGGAGGGAAGCTCATCAGCAAAGGGAACCTTCAGCTCTGCTTCTGCTGCTACGTGTGCTAGCCGTGCCTGGATGTGACACATATACGCCACATAATGAGGTTCTGGAAGGTTCCACAGAGGTTCCACAGCGTTTATTTCTATGTTAATTTCTATGTTTGATTGTCAGGGGGGAAAAAAATGAAAAGAACACGAATAACGCAACACTTTTCTTGAGGTGAAACATTATAAGAACACTGCACTGTTCATGACTCGCTGGTAGAATTGAATATAGTCAATCCAGCATGTCTCCATTTCTTACATTTTTCTTATTTTTAATGTAACAGTGGTGCAGCAACAAGTTCTAAATCCTGGAAATAAGTTTGCATCATTGGTTCCTCGACTTTAAGTCAATGGATTTTTGACCATAAAACAGGTTCTGTGGTCAACACGAACAGAAGATATTTCAGTACGTTTCATCTCCGTGACTGCATTTACGCTTCAAAACACCGTGGAAGTGGCGTTCACGGCGTAAATCTCACCAGCTCGTCTTCACCACAGGTCCCATTTTCAGCAAGAACCCCAAATCCAAAGTCAAAATCCCATTGTCTCGTGCTGGCGGGAACCCTGAACTTCCTGCTGGACTACAAAATTACATCATCCCTTTGGTGCTCTATTGCTTTGATACGGCACCCAAAGGTTTCTATATTACTTCCTTACGTGCGCCGTAAGCTCAATACACTCATAACATTTTCTAAGGACATGAAGAAATGATTATGAATGATGAAAAAAGTAAAATAATGCCAACTCCGCCCAATTTGCCAGTGGACGTGAGCAAAAGCAAAGATGATTTCCACCGCCATCTCAATGTGCTTGTAATGTCTCACGTTGTCTTCAGCGTTCAAGCGAAGTGTTGCTGAAATTAAATGATTATTATGTTGTCATTATTATTATTATTATTGTCATTGATGGAATTAGTAGGAAAGAAAAGTTTACAAAGCACTTCTGCAACATGCTGCCGGTCTTCACAAAAAAGTCCCAAAATAAACTCAACATTTACTGTTTGATTAGCAAAAGAATGTAAGAAATAATCACAACTGCGACGAAGAGCAAAGCTCCCCCGTGATACGAGGACGTGCCGGTTCACCTAATGAAATATTTATTAATTTTTTTTCCCTCCCGTTCAAGAAGAATGATTGCTGCTCTGAAGCCTTCGAGGCATTTGACTTGCAAATGGCAGCGGGCGTTTGCAATTTGTGACTGCAAACAAGACGATGATATAATCATTGTCTATTTTTGATGATGCAGACAGACAAACACCGCCACAGAATTAAGTGCCGGCGTGCCCCTGGTAATCATGTTAAGTCAGTGAGAGGCACGGTGAAGACCATGCTAACGGCCGATTGGTCGCCGTCTAAAAACTTCTTCAAGAGACATGCCCTTGCTAAAGGAGACAAGACGGACATTCATCTCATCAGCATTCCAATTACTGGGATTAGAGGCATGCATGATTACAAACTATTGTGAAAATAATTATGTTTCATCAGGGTCGACTTCTTGCTTACCAATCCATGCTTGGTTGAGAGGGGCGACGGCGGGCGAGAGAAGACGTTATCGCGCCAGGACACAAAACAAAGTTCACATTAGGTTGTACAGTCAAAAATAAAAAAAAAGTCTGGTATGTAGTTCTGTGGGTTGCCGCAAATAGGCTTGAGTGAGGTCAAAGGTCAGGGCGAACACAGCTGCTGTTGTGCCTCAACTGTAGTCACACGGATATTCGTGTCGTCCTGAACGTGGTTGGAGGCGTCACACCTCCGCTGCCGTTCACTGTTACTTCAGTGTCACCCCTCTACACTGATCCTGCATCGTCAGGAAGTCGTGGCTCAGTCTATCCAGTTAAGCTTTTTTTCAAGACTTCCTCCTTCAAAATAAAAGCATCTGGGCTACAAAGCTATCACTAAGAGGCACTTCCTCCCCCTCAGGCCTTCTGCAAGTCAAAAAGAGCTGGAGGTGAGTGTGCGGTTGTTTTATATTACACCTGAACTGCTTCTCTGAAAATCTCTGCAGACAATCACTGACTTTATTTTGAAAGTGCAGCTGATAAAACTGCCTCGCCTCACCGCACTCAGACAACAGGTTGTCCCTGACTGGGGTTTTTATTTGGTGAGGAGAGGCTCTGTGGTAATCACACAGCAGGAGAGAGAACATATCCGTAGGGGAGAGTTCCACCACAACAACACGTGTTTCACTTCTTTGAATGGTTTGTGCTTGTGAGGTGATGCTTCTCGTAGCGCAGCTGGCAAGCAACCAATAAAAAAAGGAAAACATAAATTGTCAAGACAACAGCAAACACATTCCAACATCTAGATCAGACATGTCCTGACAGACAGTCCCTCCTCGCTGAGTTTTTTCTGTCTAATATTCTGTAAAAAAACAAAAAAACAAAACTGTAATCATGCAACAAAAAAGGCATGTGTGTGGAAGCTTTTCAACTTACCTGTGTCTTCCTGTACTCCAGCAGCTGCGACAGGCCAAAGGCTGTGGCTATGGCTCCGCCGCCTACCATCGCCGTCCGTTTCAGAACCTTCCTGAAGGCCATCGGATCTGAGGAGAGCGTGGTGGCGAGAGACAGCAGACACACGGGTGTTTACAGAGCTTTGAGAATGACAGGCCATCATGTGAAGGAGGCGTGTAGGCCTGGGTGAGGGAGGAACTGAAGGAGAGGCTCCAATCAGCTGATCAATCAGCCATCAAGACTTCACGTGGAGACGACACGGATGCTGTCAGAGTCAGGGGGCGTGTCCTACACCCACCTTGTGTGACTCACGTCACGACTTCCTGTCCTTATTGCACCTGACTGGCTACGGGGGTTCTGACTTTAATCCCTTACAACCTACATTTCCACACGGGGCCGCTGTCCCCTGCTGTGCTTGTTTTAAAGGCACATGGACCGTGTGACATCACAAAACCTCTTCCTTTCAACTTCTCTAAATGCTTTGAAGGTCGGGTCACACACGGACAGCGTCGTAGCAACCCAGCATCATTGTTCCGTTCATTGAGTCAGGCCTTAAATGATACTTCACAAACAAGAGAGGGTTTTTTTCTGGTCAAACGCCTCACTCAGCGACCTCAAGGTCACCCCAAGGTTGAGAAAACTTTCTCAGCCGTAGGAAGACACACGTTTCTCCACAGAATCCACCAACATCCATGTTTGGTGAAGAGTTTGCAGTAAAAAGTCATTTCTTGTGCAGATACTTCATGCTTCTACTTGGAATAGGTCATGTGTTTAACCAGGCCGGTTACTGGCATTTGTGCCATCTGGAGCAGTTGAATTAAAATGCATTAGAATCTGCTCCACCCCCCCCAGGAACCTTCATCCAGACAGGGAATGCAGAGACTGCGCGGGCTGGCCCTCGTGGGGATGGAGGCCCTGGCGGGATGGAGGCCGTCGGCCAGCCAGGCAGCGCTGGTGTCATGTTGTCCTCATTAGTCCAGGCCTTAAACACCGGAACTCTCATTAAGAATCTTTATTTAGAGTAAGGAAAAAAAAAATCAGGGCCAGAGCCCAAAGTGAGGGCTTCAAATTGCCACTGCTATGATTAATTGATTATCAAATATTGGGAAATTCATTTTCTGTCTATCAACTATTCAATAAACTGCTGCTGCTCCAAATGATGAAGTTTAAAGTTTTTACCAGAGAAAATAAATTATTCTGACTCCCTGTCAACAGTGGAGAAACCCATCATGAGTTCTATTCGGTTTTCTGAGCTTTAGTGCGGAAATAACAGAGAAGCTTGAACGTGATGTCCAGATTTAAATGTCAAACGGCCTTAATCTCACCTCCGACCTTCTCCCTCACACCGGTTCTCACACCCTTTCACCCTGCTCATTACTGGAGGATATTAGGCCAAATATGATAATTATTACCCAGGAGTGAAGCCCTTCTGACAGCAGGCTGCTCAGCTGGTTGGACTGGAGAAAAATCCAAGTAAAATGACAGAAAGTGGTGAAATATTCAGGAGGTTGTCATGATGATGCTGCTGTCTTCCATTACTGAGTTACATCAGCCAGCACACTCACTGTGAGTCAGCAGAGGAGGGGATTCCTTCCTGCCATGTGGGCTCCTCTGCCCTTCTAAAATACGAACTATGAACTATTATTGCTCAAGAAGAAGTCCTAGGAGTGGGACTTGTTTGAACCTGGCTGTGGATTAGCTCAGCTTCCCACCGGCGAGCTCTTAATGAAAGCTGCTAAAGGCTCTCGCACCTTTCAACATTCACTTCCTTCATTTCAGCGGGTTTGAACCCTGGAAACAAACCCGAAAGTCACGTCCTTCGCAGCAGCAGCAGCACCGGAGAGGAGGTGATTCCTAGCCAACTAGCAGATGTTGCTATGTTTTTCTGGCTCTCGGCCAGCAACACCACGGCTAAACATTCGTCCCACTTATTTATACATGTCCAAGAAAAAAGAGTCAGCGGGTGATAGAAGAGATATTCCCACTTACAGGATTTCTTGGTTTGTGGCGGGGTGAGAGAGGCTGAAGGCGACGCAGGGCGGCGACATCGGTTGTTATCTAAACCCCTAGCCTGTGTTTGACAGCTACAACCAGGAAACAGAGCGACGGTTGAGTGACGTAGCAGCGGACCAATCAGAGCGCAGGCCCGCGCGACGCTCCTCCAATCATATTCGAGTGTGGGCTGTGCCATGAGCTGAGCCTGGTCCCCTCTCCATCCCTCTCTCCTTGAGGATAATAATAAAGAGATGAGGGACGCCAGCTGTTGCTTTCCTTCTTTAGAAAAAAGAAAAAAGAAAGAAACCGGTATTGTTAAATAAGCCGGACATTTGAACATCGTTTCTCGCACGAAACAATCCACAAATCCACGAAGGAACCCTGCAAAAATACTCCAAAAATATTATGCGTTTGGTAATTGCCACATTTATATTATTCCGTCAAATGTCATTTACAAAAATCCGAATTACATGATTTCATTTTATTTTTTACATGTTTTTGTTTGATTGCCATGTTTGCTGGGTGTCTCCTCCCTCTCTAGAGCAGCACTCAAACAGCAGACAGCTAGAAGAGGCAGATCCGCTCCAGGTAGTTCGAGCTGTTGTGTGTTTGTGATTATGTTATTAAGAATCCTTAATCATTAATCACTAACACTTTTATTTGGACCAGCAGCTTGAGGGAGCACCCACGGACTCACATTTACGTGAGACTGGAGTGAAAACGAGGCTCTTAGGTGTGGTTGCATGTCTGATTTAGCTGACTAAACAATTAAAAGTGCAAGAAAGGCGGCTAACAGTGTGCAAAGACTTCTCTGTGCCGCTTGAGAGAGAGAGAGAGAGAGAGAGAGAGAGAGAGAGAGAGAGAGAGAGAGAGAGAGAGAGCGCTCTCCACCCCTCTGTGGCTCGTGCGTAAAAGGCGCCCCCACCACGTAAACAAAGGCACATTGTCGCTGCCCCTGACTGACAGACCGACCGTGATCCCGCAGTGAGAGGCTTCCCCTCCGCCCTCCACGCCGCCACAGGACTTCATGGTCGCGGCGCAGCTCCAGAGGCACCAATGGGATTCCTCCCGGATGCAGGTGTAAGGTACATCAACCCGAGACAAACACTATTTTCTGCTAATTTATGACGAAATCGGTGCCCGCCGGTGATGCTCTGGTGTTTTCTCCTCATAGCAGGTAAATATCAAGACGCCCTGGAATACGAGACAGCCTCAAGGTAGCTTCCACGTCCTCATCACGAGTTGTTAACGTGGCGCGCAAACTGTCTCCAAAACTTTTACAACTTATAAAAAAAAAAAAAAACTGGTTTATTTTAGGAAAAGGTGATGTCGTCATATTTTCTCATTGTAGCTCTGGTGCGTCTCTGACTTGCAGGGACCATGCCATGCGTCCAGACCCAGTGCGGCTCCTCTCCACAGGGGGCCAGTCCAGCCTCGCAGAGCGCGGCGGGAGAGCGCACCTGTGACTTCCTCACTCCGGAGTTTGTGAAGTACAGCATGGATCTTACCAACAGCGAAATATCAGCGGTCTCCTCAGGTCAAAGTTTTGGACCTTTAGCGGAGTCCTACACCTCGGCTTACGACGTGAAGCCTCCGTGTCTCTTCCAGATGCCGGTTCAGGCGGAGCTTCCGTGCGTGAAGGTGGAGGATGGATGTCCGCGGTTTCAGCAGAATCAGCACCATCCTCAGCAGCCAGACGAGCTGCTGTCCTCCCCGGGTTCAGTCTACTATTACCGGTCTCCATCTCCACACACGCCCATCCCCTCGAACTTCCAGACCCCCCCGGGACACATCTGGGAGGATTCCGGCTCTCTTTACAGCTTCCGTCAAGACTATTTTGCAGCGGCACACAGGAAAAACGCACTCTCCAGATTCTCCCTGTTCTCCCTCAAACACTCGCAACAAGGCAGCCAGAACTTGTCCGCCTGCCAAATGAAATTTGATGGATCGTTTCACGTGTCCATGAACTTGGACGCGCACCAGCCGTTGGACAGCCCCGGGGTTTTAGGCTGCGCCGGACTGGGGAAGCAGCCCGGTGTTGGATTCCATCATCCTCTGCATCTCGCTCACGGTCTCATGGACTACCAGACTCCGTCAGCCCCCGGCCGAGGACCCCTGAGCTCCGAGGGGCTGTGCGCGGTGTGCGGGGACAACGCCGCGTGCCAGCACTACGGAGTGCGCACCTGCGAGGGCTGCAAGGGATTCTTCAAGGTTTGTTGTCAGAGCGAACTCAAGGCTGCAGACAAATATTGTTCTTTGTTTTGTTTTTTTTTTACTGAGAGCAAATCTGAAAAGCCAAACTGTACTAAGAAACGGACGAACGCAGTTTAAATGAGATGAAATAATCATCCGTCAAATCCCCGTGAACCCGGACCCTCTCCTCCTCCACGAGAGCAGCCACTCGGACGCATAATGAAACTTTAATTTGGGGTAATAATCCGTGAGGTAAAGACCCCAGTGGGAGGCCTGACTTCCCTCCTAAACTCTTGATTGGGCTTCACGCACACGTCCTGGTCTCTTGACACACTCGTTTTAGGGGCAAATGTCCTTTATGAAAAATGACCACCAACGTGCTGTGAATTCAAAACCTCCCATTCTTCCCTCTGAAGGAGATTCCCGGGGGCGATTCTTCAAATTATGAATGACCACGACCCTGTATTTACCCAGCCTGCCCTGCCCGCCTGCTGCGTGCAGAGGCGGCCCACAGGAGCTAGAGCGTTGCTGGTCATTTTCAAAAAGGCTTTTTTTTTTCTCTCTAAATTTTCTCATTTTGGTCATTTGTTGTCTCCAAAACCTTCCTAACGAGGTTCTGTTTGGCAGATCATCCCAGCTTTAGTCCAGTAAAAACATCAGATTTGGACAAAAGGGTGTTGTCTGAAGTGATTCCACTGCAAATATAATCCTGTAATCCTGTAAATTAGCAAAGTTTCAATCCCACCAAGCAGTTTCGACGTGGATTAAAGTGTGTAAGCGAGACTATTGAGCTGTGGGAACATCTAAAGATGAAAATATCTTAAAATTCAGAGGTAAATGAATGGAGACAATAGAGAAAAGATAGAAAACCCACAAAAGCAGAATGCATCCAGCTTGTGAAAGGTAAAATGAAGCATTTTTATTGCTGTTATTTGCTGGTTGGCAGGAGAGGCTGCAGACAGGCATCCTCATTCCAACTCTGCGAGGGTTAAACTTAAAAAAAATGCTAAATTAGTTCAGTGAGCAGGGAAGTCATGATGGGTCAAAATCTACAAACTCTCTTTCATGTTCTCTGAATTTTTACACTGACAAATGAGTCTCTGTGTTTCCAGCGCACCGTCCAAAAAAATGCCAAGTACGTGTGTTTGGCAGCCAAAAGCTGCCCGGTAGACAAGCGCAGGAGGAACCGATGCCAGTACTGTCGCTTCCAGAAGTGCCTGGCAGTGGGAATGGTCAAAGAAGGTAACACCTCCCCCGTTCTCCCGTCGTACTGGAGACATCAGACCAAATACTTACTCGTCTCCTGTGTCCCCTCAGTCGTGAGGACGGACGGGCTCAAAGGTCGAAGGGGTCGCCTGCCCTCGAAACCGAAAGCTCCTCCAGACTCACCTGTCAGCACGCTGCTGAGCGCCCTCATCCGGGCGCACGTGGAGTCGAACCCTCCATCCTCGTGCCACGACTACTCCAGAGTAAGCATCAGCTCTGAGGAATGAACCCCTCAATATTCCTGTACTTCATCGTATCTTTTGGTGGCCTTATCTAGTTTAAAGACAACCCTGAGAGCCCCCCAGGGGACGATGCCCAGCATGTGCGGCAGTTCTATGACCTGCTGACCAGATCGATGGAGGTGATCCGAGGGTGGGCGCAGAAGATCCCGGGCTTCACCTCGCTGCCCAAGCACGACCAGGACCTCCTGTTCTACTCCGCTTTCCTGGAGCTCTTCGTGCTGCGCCTGTCGTACAGGTGAACCAGGAGCGCTCCCAACCCTTGCATCAACATCAGAGCAGGACATTTATTTCTAATCGTGTTTCAGGTCCAACCCGGAGGAGGGGAAGCTGATCTTCTGTGACGGCTCCGTGTGGCACCGGCTCCAGTGCCTGCGGGGCTTTGGGGAGTGGATCGACAGCATCGTGGAGTTCTCTACCAACCTGCAGAGGATGAACCTGGACGTCTCCACCTTCTCCTGCATATGCACCCTCGCCCTGGTCACCGGTGAGACACTCAAAAACACGCTACACCTCACAAAACCTCCCCCCCACACATCATCAACAACAGCAAAATCAAATTTGAATAATTTGCAGGTTTTCTTAATCATAAGAAGCTTCTGCACACTGAGAAAGGAGGGGAGAACCCCCAAAGGTTGTCGTTGCCTTCCAGTGCTGCAGCCTGAGCTCTTCACGCGTCAGTGGACAGTCAAAATGGACTGTCGTCTTTTCACTAATAACAGACTGTCGTTATTCTTATTATTGCCGTGTTTTAACGTTGAGCAGGTGCACATGAGACGATGGAGGGATGAAGCCAGGAAGATGTTCCTCATGTAAAGAGTTTCATCCTTCTGTCTGTATTCTTATCACTCCTTCCACCTTTGTGACACCTGGATTTCACTCTTTTTATAAAAAAAAGAAGAAGAAATTTAATAATAAAGTCTTGAATTAAGGATGGATAAAGTCTTTGATTAGCCGTACTTTTAGGTGAACTGAACTCACAGTCGCTCCATTTCTCTGAAGTAGTCGTACCCTCAGCAGTGTGCTGTACTCAGGAAACCAAGGATGTTACTGTCTGCTCAATGGTTTTTGAACCTGGTGCTCCCGCAGAGCGACACGGACTGAAGGAACCGAAGAAAGTGGAGGAGCTGCAGAAGCACATCGTCAAGTGCTTGAAGGACGGCGGCACGTTCTCCGACAGAGACTCGAACTGCTGGTCTAACCACTTGTCCAGACTGGTGGAGAAGCTGCCGGAACTTCGCACTCTGTGCATCCAGGGCCTGCAGAGAATCTTTTATTTGAAGCTTGAAGATCTGGTGCCGCCGCCTGCAATAATAGATAAGTTATTCCTGGACACGCTGCCCTTTTAAAGACAGGAGAGAACACACACGGGGACATGTTCTGTGTCTCTCTCAGCAGTGCTTTCATTTCCCAGTTTGAGAACCGATAAAAAACATTTTATAAATCCAAGAAAAAAGTGGAATGTGAATGATTTCCAATGTCACGCTTTCATCTACCACATCAAGCGACCTCAACATGTTGACTGGATCGAAACCGATTCCAACTTCTGACATGTTCAATAAGAACCACTTTTATTTTTAATTTCATCACTGCAGACACGTTTAAGAGAGAAAGATGGAGTGTACGACAATTTTTCAGCTCCTTTTGATACGAGACAAATGTGTAACGTCATGTTTATGTTTAGTCACATGGAGATCAATATGAGTAGATTTTGTTGTGTTGTCATTGTACATGTTTTATTAAACAAAAGACTGTTGCAGCCGCTGGACTTGGATTTGCAGTTTTTGCTGCCTGACAGCAGAAAGAAACACACTCTCTCTCTCCCCAATTCCATTTTTTTGTCATTCTTTGACTCAGAAATACTGTTGCTTGATGCTCATCAAAGAAGTGTTCTTTATCACTCATTCCAAATATTAATTCTATTTAGGTACATAAAATAAAGTGGTGAGTATTTTGCTGTTCAGGTTTCATGACAGTAAATCATTTCAAGCTCCTCTTTATACCCACTCAGCATTTAATATGATGGATCTCAAATAAATGCCACATGAATTTTATATAGTTGTGTGTGTATATATATACATATATATATATATATATATATATATATATGTATATATATATAAAAACCCTCAAACCAACTGTGTTTAGTTGTACGCATTCGGTTAAACAGATCCCATTCCCTGCAAGATTTTTGCAGTTTTCTAATTTCGAGATGGTAGAAATGACAAAGACTGACATGAGAATTTAACTGTTATCTCCAGGAAGACAGGACAACTGTACAAAGTTTGAGATCGGCCATTTTATTGGTTTTTTTTTGGGGGGGGGGGGGGCATGAACAGACGGATGTAGCCTCCAAACATGTTTACCGCCACTGAGAAGCTGACATTTCTGCACCCTTTAGCATTTCTGCAGCACAGATAAATAAAAGACAGCAAGAATGGTCAGAGGTAAAATAGATAAACCACCTATTCGTCTGTCTGACCTTAGAAACCGTCTCTGGTGACTATCGAAACCCTTAAAATAACAACTTAAACATAATTAAAACACATCGGACCATCTGGGATGAATTAAAGCGGCCAAAATGATCCCAGCTGATTTGTTCTCAACCTCTGGCTCGCCTCCAGCACAGTTACACCTTTTCTCTTCTATCAGACACAAAGATGTCGATTTTATGATTTGAAAAAAAAAAAAAGAGGGGCTCATAAAAAAAAAAGGATGATGCTCCCAAGGAGGTTTTAATAGGGCGGCGGATCAATAGTGGCGTCGGCTCGATGCTCCAGTGTGGCTGGCTGAGATAGAAATGAATCAATAATATTATCGGGGAAACATCCAATTTATTCTGATGATGATGGTGATTGACAGGTGGAGAGAATACAATATCAGATTTTTCACAGTAGAAGTACAACATGTCGATGTTGTGGGAATGGATCATTAAGGTCTATGCCATGGACTCAGAAAATACCTCCAGAATATTATAGTAGATTATTGTTGTGATTGACATACCAGCAATTACATCATCATGACATCCCAGACGGTTCTCTACTGCAGGAGCTTGCTAGTCAAATTCCAACGGCCGGTTTCCCTCTCCGAGGAAGTACAGTTGTTCGTACACTTTGAATTTGCTTCAAGCAGCGTTAAGCTCCGTCTGGCGTGCTTTCAGAACCGTCTCCCATCCAGACAGGTGCTTATTTCTCTCCCCTGAAAACGGCGCTGGTAAAGGTCGCGCCAGGGGTGAGTCCTGCGCTCGGAACGATCAGCGCAAAAGTTGTAAAGCTGCCTCACGGTGATGACTGCGACCCCAGCGAAGGTGTCTGTATCCCAGGACTACCCGAGATAAAACCCTTGGCTGGAACATGCACAAACAAAGCTTTAGAGGCAGTTACAACATCAATGAAGCCTCTTATGATGCGTCAAGGGGCTTCACATCAAAGCGGCGTGTTGACTCACAAGAAAAGCTCGCACGCTTTAAGATGTCTGTTATTATTACACATCCGAGACCCACACGTGGATGATATATTATCACAAGTACTGAAAAGTGACTTTTTCATAATATCCCCCCTTTAATCATTCACTGGCCTTGAGCAGCTGCTTTCTGAAGTCGTCCGAGCCGACTAGGCTGTAGCTCAACGTCTGCCCTCCTACAAGTGGCAGTTGCATCTCCCTTCCCTTCCAGGGAAATCATATTTACTGAGCTTCCAGGATTCCTGTGCTGATGTGAATATTTGTCGTGGAACCTGCAGGAAGGGAATCTTTCTTCACTCGTGGGTTTGTAATTAAATGGAATTCCACCTGTGGTTCCACAAACATTCTTGGCTATGAGTGTGTCGCGCTTCAAGTCCGCTCCGTGCCAAGTGCAAGATTTGTGTATCTATACACTCCAAACATCAAAGTGACACCACATTCGATGTTAAACTACATGTCGGGAGAATAGTCGGCAAGACCGCGGGATCATCCTCCCCCCTCCGAGCTCTTCCCGATTGTCAAAAAATACCCAAACGTGCCCCAGAAACAGGCTGTTTTTTGGGACTCCTGAAACCTGGTGGCCCTCAGGCTGGTTGGTGCCGCGCAGGAGCATCAAATATTTCATCTCAAGAGCTCGACTTTCCCAGGCCACTTTGATCTCTGCATCCATCCGGCTTCAATACAGCTTAACCCTTATCACCAGCCGCCCAGAGACCCTGAGCATCAAGACCGCTGCTGACGGATTTGCTTTCATGTAATCCATTACAGATTAATATAGATTACTGATCAGGTGCGTAGATGGCAGCTGTAATTATAATTAATGGCAGGCAAAGGTGATGGGTGCATCCCGGCGAAGAGATAAATCACCAACTGCACTATTTATTTAATCATAAAACGTCCCGATGGAGCCGGAGTGCAGATATTTTTGAAATATCATCCCTCGTGTTCTTCGTTGGCTACTTCCTCCTTCTTGCCTCCTTTTTTTTTTTGCTGCTCACCTTCGTTCTAGCAGTCATGAATCTCCTCCCCCTCCTCGTCCCCCACCTGTTGCTGGTTTTCTCGTTACTGCAGTAGTACTTCACGATGGTGGTCAGCGTTGCTGCTGATTGTACCTCAAATCCTTGGTTTGTTTTGGTTCGTTTTCCACAAAAAAAAAAAACTCTTTGCGTTTCGGTCCTCCTTCCTCCGCACCGCCATCATGATCATGACCATCATGACAGAGGAAGTAGTAAAACCCTTTATTTAATGTGCCGATCAAATGATCACCAACTAGATTGATTGATTATAACAAAAGTCAAACACCAACAGAGTTGTGTATGACTGAGCTCTTCATTAGTTAAGGAAACTAATCAGTGGATTCTGTATCCAAGCGAGCTTCAAGTGTCCACTTGTGCTGGGAATCTTCTCGTCAACAATAATTGGAAGGATTAGTTGATGTCCTTCAGGGAGCCTCCGCCTCACTGAGCTAACAGGACGAGCCGCCGTCCAAACACTTGAATCAGCAGCTTGGATTATTTCAACCTAAATAATCCCAAGCGATGCCTGAAATATTCCACTTTAGCTGAAGTTAATTATTGACAGATATTTGGGGATTTTACTTGAGTTGATATGATTTGTCTGATGGCAAATGGAACCTCAGTGTTTTCAGCCGTCACTCGGTGGCAGCACGTGTTCCTCTCAGTCTGGGACTTCGATCCCACCGTTGAGTCTTGCCTGAGGAACCTTTCATTACCTTGATTCAAGGTTTGTTGCTCTACATTCTGGTCGTATAAATAAATCCTGAAGCACTGCTCTCGTCGGTCGAGTGTACTTGGAAACGGAATCATTGGCTCCTGAATCTTCCGGGTCCTAAAACCCAGAGACAAATGTCATATTGAAGTCTTCTGGATTAAAAGCCTTTAACAAGGTCTTTGGTGAACCAAGCCTGAAATCTGAAAGTAATCAGTAAATACTTCAAATGTTGTGGCTGGAAGATTTACTGCAGGTATGACGGGGGGGTGGGGGGGTGCAAACTGTATTTGATGCCACGAATACGTAGATCCAGCCTGGGAAAATGTCTTGAATGTAATTTTGTCATGACTTCACCTTTTTAATGATCCAAATAAAATTGCTGTGAAAGCGTTACTGTTGAGGAAGTTCCCCTCTCGTTTGAATATTCACATACACCCATAATTTCATTTGCTATGCACTTGCTGTGTTGATTGTCTGAATTTAAATGATTTTACATCCATAAATGCAGTATAAATATTCCCCTCGAACATGTGGCACAGCATTGCCGCTCAGATTTTTTACAGGACATTTCCCTCCAGCGAAAGCTGTCTGCATCAGGGGGAAGAAACCAAACAGCACACTGAGAAATGGAGGTGGCATCTACCAGCTCCTGAAAGACTTTTTAGTGCAGATACATGAAGAATCTTGAGGGGGGAAAACACACTTTATTGACAGATATCCAAAAAGAAATAGTTTACAGTCTCACCACTGAGGAGGACGTCATGTGTGGACCTCCGTAGGGAGGCAGACAAAACAAGACTTGAAACAGATCTCCATTATCCGTCCATCGGCAACTATATCTCCTCTCTCCTAAAAGATGCTTTGGGGAGCGTTTGAAGAGGAATGAGCAGTTTCAGGGGATGAAGCTGCAGGCTCCCGCAGACTTTGAGGGTTTGTTTGAGGATTATGAGGACGTTTACATCCAGAGACGAAGGCCTGGTGCGACGAGGAGCTCCATCAGGCCGCTGCATTCCTCCAAAGAGTGATGGACAGGTGAAGTCTACAAGTTTGTGAGCTGAAAACTGAATCATACCAAGGCTTCTTTTAAAATGATGCTTCAGAACATCCCTGCTGGCTGATCTCTACGTGCCAATCTGATCCAAATTCATAAATTCTATAAATATGAAAATGCCTAAAGATATGAGTCAGGCTTGCTTCAGACTGATACTAAAATAAAGCCACAATAAATGGTTCGAAAGACACTGCGATTAAATAATCAGTGACATTTATACCTAAAATAACTGATTTAGCTTCGATAATCAGGAGGGACTGTGAGATCTGCACTTCCCTCTTCCACATTTAACAAAATCAAAATGATGATGTCGCCATCTAGTGGCTATTTGTGTAGTTGCAACTTAAAGTGACATATTCCCACTGTTCCAGCAAGTAAGAATGAATAAATAAAGACACATCCAACCTGCCAAGAGAGTTGAGGGTGGTGGAGGAAAAACAATGAAATAAACAAAGTTCAATAAAAATGCACATGAAGCTTTTTAATGTTATCAAGTATTTCCAATCACCAGAATAATGTTTATTCATGAGTTTGGTGTTGCTTTTAGCTTGAAAAGGCCAAAAAGGAAGTTGTCTCCCACTGCAGGAAGAAAACTATTTGACAGTGTACAAACTGTACAAACTGCAGCAGTTGTTGGCTCCTCCCCCTTCCTGTCCGCCCCCAGTAATGGTTATAAAAGCGAGTGTGTGTGTGTCTCACACTGATGGGACTTCACTCACAGAGATCTCATTATAGGTGCACTGTGAGAGCCAACAAGTTTGAGCTTCTTCTTCTTTCAAAAGGACAATCAGAAGAGCAGAATGGTGAGTTTTTCTCAGCACAACACACACTTGCAAGTCCCCTCTGAGACCTACTTTTACTGCAGATGTCGTGTGTTTTATCTCATCTTGTCTGAGTTATGTGTGTTTATCTTATGAGCCTAAACTTGTTTCTATCTCTGGAATATATTTCACCGCAGCCAAAATCACCCACGGACAAGCTTGAAATAGAACAAAAACAGACAGCGGATGAGTGGAAACACACATGCAGCTCCAGCAGCTCTAGTAAAGGTTAAATGTTTCCATCTGGGGGGCTGGAGGACTGTCTGGAGGCCGCTCTTGTTTGCCCGCTTGGCTGGTTGGGAATGCTGATGTGGCTCCAGCAGGCCGCTTTTACATTTTCTATTTGTGCCTCGTCGGCTGATAAGCTGCTGAATTCCTGTCAGTACAGACCTGAGGTGCCACTCAAGGTTACGGACGCTCGAAAACCTCACATAACCAGCATATTTGAGGCTCATGACAATAAAGCTTTTAAGCCTTGGATCAACATTAGTCAGAAGCCAACCGGAGCTAAAGAGTCTTAGGTTCATTCTTCGGCACTAGTCCGGGACAATGACCTCCCCCTTCTGACTTTTGGCGCAAACTGAGTGTGTTGTAACATTTCCTGCTTGTTGGGAAAGCAGAGACACACACAGGGCTCAAGGCTGTTGCATGGGACATGAGTGAGTTGCTCTTCTCTGGGTTTCGCTGGAGATTTGAGCGTCTCGTGGTTGATTCTTCAGCGTCACATTTGCAGGGTTAGGATCTAGATTTCAGAGTAATGTTGACGTTGTGTCTTGTCGTACAATGCTTGGATGTGTTTGCTCTTCCAGCACGGCGTCAAAAATGACGTCAGGACGAGATCCAGGAAGCAGATACCCCTCCCCCCCCCGGCTATGTCGGAAGTGTTTGCAGGCCGCATGCCTTGTAAACGTGAAGTGATCCTGCACATATGTTGTTACTTTCCTGCATCTAAACTACATGTGTAAAAGCTTGAATAAACACAGCAGAGTATTCAGAAAATATTCAACAAATATTTTGCAGTTTGATGAATGCAGTGTGTGTGTGTGTGTGTGTGTGGGCAGCATGCATGAGTGACACTCTCAAAATAGCCATTTCCTGAGCTTGCTGTCGTCGCCATACCAGCGGACTCCCGCGGCCGCTCCTTCTTTTATCGGTGTTGCAAGAAATATAGAAGTGAAGTGGATGACAAAACTGAACAAAAGCTGAAAGAAACAGCTGATCTGAGGCCGCTGCAGTGGTCCAGCCCCCCCTCTCCCCATGACATGGGAGTTGGCACACTAGAAAAACACAAAGAGCTGTATTGTTGGGATGCTTTTAGGCGCGCAGCACAGGAATGTCACAACACAAATGTTTCAGTGACTCATGAGTTCCATTGGAAAATGACATCAGCGATATAGAAGTTTATGGATATAAATCTAGTCACAGTTGCAGAGGTAACATGGGTCCTGCAGCAGCTATGAGGTTGTTGGTGTTCTCGTTTTTGCAGTAACAGCCAGCCTGTGTTGACAGACTAACTGCTGCTGTCACCCGTTCAAAGAAAGAGCCCTAAATTTGGGGTTAATGGATCATTTCATCCTCAAAAATGCTGCTTTTTTTAAAGAAAGGCATGAACAGTTGGGATTCCTCCTGCTTTCAAGTGCTACTCCACTTAAAAGGAGTATTCGGGGCTTCAGTTTCAGGTGGGTTGGACTCACAAAGATGCATGACTTCTTGACGACTCCAGAAATAAAAAAACACACCAGCCAGATATTTTTAGCTTGATGCTAATGAGGACCAACTAACAACAAGTGCACGAGTTTCAAGTGCATTGTCAGTATAAAATCCAAGTTTTCTGTCTCCAGTCATGAACTCAATAATCCACAAACACTTTGAATTACATTTTTCAGGTGAGGAAAAGGTTTAAGTGCCTCTGGCTGAGTTTCTCGCGCAAATGAGTCCAAACTTGTTCCTGTTGCGAGCATGCTGGCCCCTCCCACCCGCATCTTTTACAGACATACTTGAGCAGGGTGTGGAAGTACTTTGGCCCCTGTAGGCGCTCTGACAGGACTGTGCTAATTACTGCTGCTCGCTTATTTAGATCAGTGACGAAGGAGCTGAACTGTTATTTCCTACTCACAAGGATGTCTGAAAATGTTGCGCTGTTCTTTGACACGTTGAAGTGGACATGGGTCAACGCTGGAATCAGATTTCGGTGCAAGCAATTTAGAAGCTTTTGAACATTTAAGATAAGGTCTCAACTCCAGCTGTTTTACAAAACTTTCATTTTCTGCAGGACAGAGTGTGATTAGCACCTGAAACGGCTGGTCAGATACTCGCCATACACAGTTTGTGTTTTCAAACTTGATTGACTAAATGGTTGATTTGACTTTTAGCAGCAAACCAATGGAAAACACTCAGTTCCACTCCATCATCATCCACAGACAGAAGAAATGTCCCAAGAACAAATATCCACAACTCGGTCCCAAACATTCTCAAGGGTCTTTGAGGGTCTTTCAACGCTCTGAGGACATTTTGATAGACCACTAATTACTTTTCTTTGAAACATTTAATTTAGTTAATTACGAAACACATTTTTTTCAATCATTTTCTAAAATGGATTTTAAATTGTCGAGAATGGAGTCTTGATAACTGTTAGTCCTCCTTATCCATGGTATTTACACGTTTTAGAAATAATAGATTCTTCTATAATTAAAGTCGACGATTCCACACAAGCATAAAGAACTGAATTTAAAACCTTTTGATAATACATTCTATTTCTTGTGGCGAGATGCTTGTCCAGGGCATCAATCAGATAAAGACATAATAATCATCTAAATAAGAATCTTCCTTGTTGGGAGTCGCCTGCAGTATAAACATCCCTGTCTGAAATCTTTTCTTCCGCCACAGCGTGAGTGTATTTCTATCCACGTGGGCCAGGCCGGTGTCCAGATGGGCAACACCTGCTGGGAGCTGTACTGCCTGGAACACGGAATCCAGCCAGACGGCCAGATGCCCAGTGAAAAGACCGCTGGGGTCTGCGATGACTCCTTTACCACCTTCTTCAGTGAGACCGGCACCGGGAAGTATGTTCCCCGGGCCATCTTCGTCGACCTGGAGCCGACGGTTATTGGTGAGGACTTCTAAAGACTGGGCTGGTATTCAGAGTTGGGAGCCGCTGAGGGAGCAGTGCCCTCTGTTTGAAGCTAAGAACCAACTTTTCTTGTAGGGCAACTCTGTGTAGAAGACTTGAAAAGGAAACTTCCCCCGTAATAACGTGCTTTGAAATGATGTCCGGTCCTCTTTCAGATGAGGTTCGTACAGGGACGTACCGCCAGCTCTTCCACCCTGAGCAGCTGATCTCAGGGAAGGAAGATGCTGCCAACAACTACGCCCGTGGTCACTACACTGTGGGAAAGGAACACATTGATAATGTTCTGGACAGGATCCGCAAACTAGTAAGGGAACCTGTTATTGGAGATTATTCCCTTGTCATCAGGTCAGTCTTGAATGTTTGTTAATGTTCTTCCTAAATTCAACTTTTCTCCTCCAGTCCGACCAGTGCACAGGTCTGCAAGGCTTCCTGGTCTTTCATTCCTTCGGAGGAGGAACCGGCTCCGGCTTCACCTCCCTGTTGATGGAGCGACTCTCAGTAGACTTTGGCAAGAAGTCCAAGCTGGAGTTTGCCATCTACCCGGCCCCCCAGGTGTCTACAGCTGTGGTGGAGCCCTACAACTCCATCCTGACCACCCACACCACCCTGGAGCACTCCGACTGCGCCTTCATGGTGGACAACGAGGCCATCTATGACATCTGCCGCAGGAACCTGGACATCGAGCGCCCCTCGTACACCAACCTCAACAGGTTGATCAGCCAGATCGTCTCCTCCATCACCGCCTCTCTGCGCTTTGATGGAGCTTTGAACGTGGACCTGACGGAGTTCCAGACCAACTTGGTGCCCTACCCTCGTATCCACTTCCCCCTGGCCACCTACGCCCCTGTCATCTCAGCTGAGAAGGCCTACCATGAGCAGTTGACGGTGGCTGAGATCACCAATGCCTGCTTCGAGCCCGCCAACCAGATGGTGAAGTGTGACCCTCGCCACGGCAAGTACATGGCGTGCTGCCTCCTGTATCGTGGCAACGTAGTTCCCAAAGACGTCAACACGGCTATTGGTAACATCAAAACCAAGCGCTCCATCCAGTTTGTGGACTGGTGTCCTACTGGCTTCAAGGTGGGCATCAACTACCAGCCCCCAACCGTGGTTCCTGGAGGAGACCTGGCCAAGGTGCAGAGGGCCGTGTGCATGCTGAGCAACACCACCGCCATCGCCGAGGCCTGGGCTCGGCTTGACCACAAGTTCGACCTGATGTACGCCAAGAGGGCATTTGTGCACTGGTATGTTGGCGAAGGGATGGAGGAGGGTGAGTTCTCAGAGGCCAGAGAGGACATGGCCGCCCTGGAGAAGGATTACGAGGAGGTGGGCGTCGACTCGTACGAAGATGAGGAAGAAGGCGAGGAGTACTAAAACACAGAGCAGTATTAGAGAAAGGGTGAAGATTATTTCTTGCTTCAGTTTGATGCCGTACAGTCAGCTTCTAAATCTGCAGACGAAACCATGTGCAGATCGTTTGACGACTAGCATGTTGTCTGCTACTACACACACGCTACTGCTGAGCAGCAGGTTGTCGAAGCTCAATCCCATGGTGTTTGGTTTTAATGAAAAATAACTCTCCATTGAGGGAGAATGTCTTTACCTTTTCTAAATAAAGCTGTTTACACTAGTTTCTCTTGTTTGTCTGTTGTAGTTGCTTTTTTATGAACCATATAAGCAGTTATTAGCAACATTTGTCTTTCTACGCTCTACAGAATTTTCTTCTGTAATCAACTGCACTTTTGTTGAATTGGCTGCATTGACAGAAAAGCTGAAGTTTTGTTTCACACACTTGGGTGAACTGTAGGCAGTTGACCACAAGATGGCAGTGTGGTGTCACTGTGAGAGGAGATGAAGCCACTCTTGTTTTACATGACTCCACAATGACATGCGGCTTTCAAAAACCCTTCACCCAACCTGTTACCCCTAAAACAGACATCTGCACATGCGGGGTCCAACACTTGGGTCACCACAAAGTTGCCGTACCCCTAAACCCCACATACGTGACCACTTGTGATCTTTGACATCACTTTTCTTTTATTTGGCCATCAGTTACGGGATATTATTTATTCCCACAAGAGACATTATTAGCTGATAATGATTTTAAAGCCACAAGTTGTTGCTGTAATTCCTTTTTAAATCTCTGGCATGAATGCTCTGACATTGCAGCGCGATGATGGATTCTTGCTGCAGAATAAAAGTCTCTCCTCTCTTTATAGATTTTTCTCTGCAGAACCACCAGAGACAGACATATTTACAGTTTTAGGTCTAAAATCAAATGCAACAGCAGATACTTCAAAGTGTCTGAAGCTGCTGGTGGAGCTTTTTCTTTTCCTCCTCTGTGGACGAGACCTTCATATTGGCTCTGTAATTGGTTTGATGTAATTAAGGCACAATTTGAGCAGAGACTAGGCGGCGTGGACAGGGGATTTATAAAGGTCGTGGAGGACGGAGGAAAAGATAAATGTTTTTGGCCCTATTTCATTAAGCTGCAGCATTATGTTGGCACGGCAGAGCAAATTTCACATTTTGTTCTTAAAAATAAATGGAAGTAAAACTGCTGCCAACAGCGGCTGCTCTCTGTCTCAGCAGCTGAGTGATATGAATAGACATTTATGTACAGTATAATCAGGAGAGGTAGATGAACGACTGATCAGGCATGCATCCCTCCCCCTAGTTTACTCTCATCCTACATGCTGGTCAAGTTTTTGCATTTTTGCCAAACCAGGAAACAGGAAATAGCTGCCAGAGAGCGTGTCGGAAATGTAAGTTGAAGATTAAAAAAAAAAAAAAAACTGGAGTGAGCAGCAGGCGGGTGGAGCTTCCATCCATTTGGGAGATGTTTTATGTGACTGGGAAGGTTAAAATGGTTTTGGCTGACTTGATTTTTTTTTTTTATTATCTTGCAGTTTTCAAAACTCGGGAAGTGAACATTTCGATAGCTCGCTGGTTGTGTGACTTTCAGAAATGGCAGAGGTCACAACAATGCATTATCAGGTAAAGTAAAGGTTCTCTAAAAGAATGACCACAAGTCTTTTAGCATCTTATTGTAGCTGTGCATGCAGCCTGCAAACAGCCGGCGCTTCAGACACTTGATGAAGATGATTTCGTTCCTGTTTTACTTTGAAATGTAATTCCCTTGCGTATCTGTAATTGCTTCACTTCCTGGCTTCCTTTTCTGTGCGCGCGCGTGCGTGCGTCTCATCTGTTAATCAGTCCTTGTCAGCCAAAGCCTTGTTCTTCGTGTTCTCACACCTGGTTCTTGTTAGATCATTAGTTGATGACGATTTGCGGTCTCAGTCTGTAGATGTGTTTCCATCCAGCTCTTCATTTGTCGTATTTTCATTTTGCACGTAAAAAAAGACAAAACTTGAGTAGAAAAACTCAAAGTCGAAATAAGTCTGTAAATACAGCACAAGTTTTAACACTTGCTGAAGGTGGAAGTGGAAAAGTTGGTGCATCAATAAAAGATAATGTGGTGGAAACAGAATACATGAAGATGAACTTCAATCACCTGCTGGTCAGGGCTGAATTAATCAACATTTTCTTTAGCAGAATTTCTGAAAATTTGGTCAAAAGGACCGTAAATTTGGAAAATGTGAGTATTGTTGGACGGCCTGTTCCATTGGAAGGCAACATGACTGTTTAACGCGCACATTTATGAAGGATTTAATTAAAACATGATTAGTGAAGCAACTGTGCATAAGACTCAAGAAAAATCTGGTTGGAAGCAACAGCAGAGCAAGAGAGGAATACAAATGAGTTTAACGTTCCGACTTCAAAGACAAACTCTTCAAAAACTTGCAACCATAAATCAAGACTCAGAAATTGCTTGATCTTCATTCTTTAATATTAAAACAGCCAAAAAAATACAATAAGCTGAATTCACCCCTCACCCACAGTGTTTCCCCCTGAAGAAAAACCTCACAGTACAAAGAGAAATAATCCAATAAAGCATGACTTCACATACTGCTCTTGAAAATTGGACTCCGTGTGGCATCAAATGCTGAAAGCGGGTGGGTTTCTTAGCTGGCAGATTAGGCAGCGCGGCACAGCTCAGGTCCGAGATGGAGGGGGGGCTTCAACTTTAAATTGATTGAGAGTTGCTGTACGCTCAGCTACAGAAATGGTTGGCATGGCAACAATTCAGAAATATGTCAGTATGATTGTTTTTAGTACAGACACTGAGTCTGTGTCGGCTCCTCTTGTCTAAAAGGCTAAAACAATTCATCACTGTGATTAATGGCACTTGCGTGCAGCCGACAGTTATTGTCTGGAATCACCCTCACGGCCGTAATCACGGCGCAGAACGTTCTCAGCCAGTGTTCCCATATTCTACCGCTGTATAGAGAACGTCTCTGCTCGCTAACACGAACGTGAAGCAGCTGATTGAGAGTTTCACTACATTTCTGAAAGGGAAGGAGATTTCCCATCAGCAGTCAGGGCTTCTGTCCTCAGAGAGGAACACAACAACAGTGTAAGAGGAGCAAAAAGATTTGTTTCATCACATTTTCTATTGCTGCATTCATGTGATGTCATCGGAATAACAAGTTTCCGACCAGGAAGATGCTGGAGAAAAAAAACTCGGCAGGTCGGAGAGGATTTTGTAACACGTGTTGCCTTAAAATGTACAGAAACATGGTGGACAAAAGTCAGTGTTTCATGTTCTGATTGGCATTTTGCAATGACATCTCATGTTGTATGGTGTTGATGGTAACTGCCGCCGGTGTCCACACTTCTAAGACAGCCAGTAACGTTACAAATTACCTCTCTGATCATTTTTTTTTCCCGTCTAAAAAAGAGCAACATTTGAATTTGGAAACGCTTTCAATATTCAGACATTGCATGGATGCAGCATTTGTTCAAATACGATTTTATGCCAGAATATCCCAGGCGATTATGTTTGATAATCTGCTCTTCGTGGGAGAAACTGCAGCAGATGTTTTAACTTTGTGAAAACACAGAAGTGAAATCTTGAGAAAAACAATTCAGCAAAACTTTTCAAATGCCACGTCAACAAAAAGATTGAGTCAAATATCAAATACCAAATGAATACATTTATCAACACTGATACTGTACATCTCTTTAGCACTAACACCCTCTATGTCCACCTGCTACCACGCAGGGCGCCGCAGGGATGATGTATTTTTGTAGTCCAACAGGAAGTTAGCATCTCCACTTTGCGTTACTGCTGAAACCAAACTGTTGAAAACTCCGTTGTCTTGTTTAGCCACGTTCGCAACCGCTGTTTAAAAGCTGCATGAAACGTGGAGAACTTCACCAGTGCTGTGTTTACCGATGTATTTTAAGACGCAGAATAACATACAGAACATCTTAAGCTCATAATAACCACAGAACTTATTTCAGGCTGTATTCTAGCTAACCCCCGGGATTCAGGATTCATTCCTGCGCCGCTCTATTCTGAAGCAGCAGCCCTGCACAAATATACAAGACAGATTCTGATAAAGCAGGAAATACAGGTCGTTGAATGGTTGAACACGTGTTACACATCATGGGGTCGCGACTCCAGCTTCAATTATTAAAAATAAACAGCTTTGTTTCTGAGTCCAGATTAAATGACGGAAATGACAGAAGATGCTTCAAGAGTAACAAATCCTGGAAGATCAGTTATGCGTTCACACACTTTATGTCTCGCTGACGGATCAAATTGCTGTAATTTCCATCGAAACACAAACTCTCGATGCTTCGGAAAAAGCTTTGAAAGGCAACTGAAATCCATTTAATACTGAGAAAACAAGCCAGGCTGACAGGCAGAGCTGTGTAAGTGCTTCAGGTCATCAACGGAACCTCCCTGACGTTCTAAAACCCGACCCTGACGCCCACAAGAGAGGCGAGAAGAAAAAAATGGTTTCTACTCAACAAAATATAGCACTGAAGACAGACGTGCAAAATAAAGGCTGAAAACTAGAGCTGCTTGATTGGATGTCTGGTCGCTGCGTCTCTAAAATCAGTTTCACTCAGGAATTTACTTTGAGCAATGAGGCTGAAAATACTGCATTTATGTGTTTATACCTCAATGGAACTTCTTCAGTCTGTAGTCAGGACTGAGAAAATTACTTCAGGTGAAATAACCAACGTCAAAATGTTGCTTCTTATCTAATATATAGGTGCCAGGTTTCTACCAGATTAAAATTTGCGCAAAGGAAAAAAAAAGCACCTCAACGTAGTGAGTATTTAACTCAGACTGCAGTATAAATACTCACAAGAAGGACATGCAGAGATTTAATTGTTGGACACAGAAACTCAGTGTTTGTCCCCATGAACCACCTTTTGATGTTTGCATATCAGCAGCTGGAGGAAATGAGCAGAAATTTGTATTTTTTGGGGGGGCCGTTTTTTAAAAAAATTTTTGTGGAAAATTTCAGCAAAATTTGCAGTACGTTAAATGGAAGCCCAACTTAATCTTCCTGAGCAAAGGCGCTCGGATTTTTTCCCTTGGAAGGTCAAAATCAAATACATGCTTTTCTTACTTGACTTACACCAAATGGGCCACCTACACAAACTGATCAAATTATGAATAACAGCATTGATAACTAGATGTTAAAAGCATTTTCACACCCATCGTAAATATGTAAATTACATGAATCAGCTTAAATTTTGAGAAGACTTTATTATTAGGCCTTTTTTTTTTTTTTAGTTTATTCAGCCAAATTTGCCACGACATTCGGCAGCTAGAGAAATGAAAGATTTGAATCCTCAATTTCGGAGGCTTTTAATTTGAAATCGATCCTCTTCCACTTGTTTTGTGCGTCCGAATATTTCACTCACACCTTGCGCGCAGTGCCTCGCGATGCTACGCTGCTGTTAGCTCCCTGACAGCAGCTGACCTCCATCTTGCTGATGGGGAGAGTGTGAAGCATCAGAACGTTCTGTCCTGTCATTTTCCGTTTCTCAACCTGTTTCTCACATATTTTCACACAACTTGAAAACCTCACAGTGGCGGGAAAGAACGAAAGAGGCGCAAACGCGTCGCTCTCGGCCTCTCTTTCGACGACACATTTACAAATCTGGCTGCCTTACTCTACCGAGGTGACGAGCAACACAAACTAGACTGATATATCATGAAGAAGCTCATTTTGTTCATCAAATATTGTGCTACAGGTATAAAACACACTCGCTCTACCACAGGCATATACGCCCACACACACACACACACACACACACACACACACAAACATCAGCTCCAGTTGTAACAACGCTCACTCGTCGTCAGCTTGTAGGTCGAGTAATGATGATGCATCGAGGAGACACCCTCTAAAGTAACCAATTAAGGAGTGAGTCAGCTGGATCTGGCTGCGTCTTGACAGGAAGTGTCCCTCGTCTGGGTAGATCTGTCACCAAAACAACACCACAGATGCGTCACGCACTTTCATGGCGGAAATTCAAAGAACCGGATGCTTCAAGTTCTATCTGCCTGGATTTTTTTAACACTGTTATTTTTTAAACTTTTTTTTTTTAAATCCTTCATTTCAGTGTTTCTGTGCGTCTGAAAATGATTAATAGGTTCAAATAAAACAACAAAAGTGTTGAAATATTGTTTCAAACTTTTGCCAAACAGCATCTTACTCATATTTGGGTTGTTTTCTTTTTAAAAACTTTACAATTCACGTATGGAAGATCGTGTGATGCTGATGTGTTTCAGAATAAGCCCCGCCCCTCCTCTCGGCAGGTGTGGCGTTTACCTGCATGGTGTAGTTGGCTCCAATCTTGATCAGGTGTTTGATGAGCTCTGCTGAGTGCTGGAAGTGAATGTTTGCTGTGGGGAGAAAAACAACGTCACAACAAGCAGTTACTACGACAACAGCACGTTAATGATAGGATATGCTAGGGATGAAGGGGGGCGGGGTCACCATCAGCTGTCCCGTGGGCCAGAAACAGAGTTCCTCCCTGCAGACCCTTCATGTTGGGCAGGACTTTGGACGTCTGGACGGAGAAATAGAATTCCTATCATTAAAAGATGCCTGGTGCAGGAACAACAAATCGCTTATTAATACAGAGAATAATGCATTCGCTAAAGCTTTCATTTCTTCACCTTCTTGTGAGCAACGTTCATATTTGCATGCTTGGCTGATGACTGATGAGAAGTTTAATTCCACCCCCCAAAGAAAGTTCTTACAAGTATTTTAAGTTTTCAACCATTCATTTGTGGTCAGAGCTGACAAACAGGAAGTGGGTTCTTCGTCAGCAACGTGTGGAATTGCTCTGTTCTACTGAGCACGTGCAAAAAACAAAAACAAAAACAAAATCCTGCATCTTGTTTCTGGTGCGTTTGTGAGCATCGTTTGCGTGCGAATGAGCGAGCTCGGGTCAAATCACGAGAGTCATCGCTCGTCTGCAACGTTTGTTCTTCGAGCGGGAATTTAAAATGAATCCATTTGAGAGTTTGTGACATGATCCAGCCAGGAGCTTGACATTAAGGCTTAATATATACTTGTGGAGGAAGTATAAGTACATGAGTAAATGTCCTTCCAGCATGTGTAAATATCTTAAAGAGGCTTGTGAGTACCACTTCCTGAGGTGATGGTGAACCTCATCGCTGGTGCGAGCAGAGAATCGGTTCTGAAAAGGTCACTGGGGGACATTTTGAAAGCGACTTGACCTTTGCGGTGTGTAGCGGCCCGACTCGTTCACAGGAAACACACACCGCTACACAACTGTAGTATTAGAGGATGTTGTATTTTTCCTCCTCCAACAAAAAGCCAGATTGCATTTAGATGTATTGCTCGGGGGACTGTGGACAGACGCCACTCCATTAGAGGGTGTCTCAATCTCTCACTCTTATCGTTCCCTGCTGGGATTCAATCCAGCGAATTTTCCAGCCACAGTCCGTCGGCACACATCAATAAGCGGGACGGTTTGTCAGTCCCGCCGCTTCATAACCCATTTCTTTCTCTCCGAGGACAGGATTGATGTCCTGCTGATTATTGTCTGATCAGACGGCGCCACGTCCCTGGATGTGGTTTAAAGTGGACCCCCTTCCTGCTGTGAGCGTCACAGAAATAGCGCTCCCTGGCCCAGATATAAGCAACCCACTTAGGAGGGGAAACACGCTCCGGCTGAGACCTTCACTCGCAGGAGGACAATTGTGTATTTTTCGCCTCCACCTCTGGCGCTTCACTATTCTTCATGTTGTTGTTTGGGGACATGATCCAGAGCGTCGCCTGCGCCGCCGCTGGCCACATTTCCAGTTCTTTACTCATTTTTTTTTGTTGTTTATTACCTGAAAACAACTGTTCAGTTTGTGAAATGAACCAAGTAAGGCGACATTTTCAACTGTGCGTCCTACTTTTGAAAGCTGCCTGAACTCTAGCTTGACAAAAAGGAGTTTTCGGGAAAGAAAATCGCCAAAACTGTGAACTCTCAAGGAATATAAAGAAATTAAACTCCAAAACAAACTTATGCACACAAAATAATGACGAAGAATACAGTTAAGCTAACCAAGGCCTGGTTTCTGAAATCAAATCACATGCAACATTCATGGACTTCATTCATATGAGGAAAGTTACTGATCTACAGAGGCCAAGAACTGCCACGCCAGTTCTTCCCGAGGATGATGATGATATTAATACTTGGTACTTATGTAGTGCTTTTCGAGGTATTCAAACACACTTTTCAAAGGGAGAAAAAGTTAGCATGGCCTAAAAGGGCAGATTTCTTGAGGTGATGTCTTGTTATGTAATCACGGAGAGCTCTGAAATAAAAAAAAAAGTGAACAAACCCTTTTATCACAAGAAAGCAGAACTGCTCTGTTGATCCAATCGATTAAATGTAAAAACTTACAGAATGAATTATTGAATACTGGCTGACAAAGTTCCAAGAATATGAACATTTTAAACTGCTGGAACGTTAAAAACATGGAAACGGGTTTTCTTTGGAAGCAGCTGACCTGGTATCTGCTCTCCTCCGACGAAGGCGAGCCGAAATATCTCTCCGAGAACGCCGAAGCTTCAAAAGTGCACAAGGCAAAAAGAGTTTAATCACAAATATTGAAAACTGATGTCATGAAACTCTTCAGTGTGACTGGTGGAAATAAAAGCGTCTCATAATAAAACTCCCGAGACCAAGCAGGAGGGTAATTAAAGTCACAGCACCTCCAGCAGACATATAAAAGTAAGTTGTGGGTGAGGAAGTGATGGCTTCAGCGCTGCAGGCGCAATGATTATTTTTCAGCCTTAAAGGAGACGACAGTAACTCACCATACATGGTCCAGTCGATGATGGGCGCCTGAGCCGCTGCACACCTGATCAGCCTCTCGGTGGTCTTGAGCAGCATGAGCGTGAGGTAGCCCCCGTAGTCCTGGAGGAGGATCAGCAGCCTCAGATACAAATTCACTCAACGGCGAAGTCAAACTCCATTTGAAAAGTTCTTTTGAAACTTGTTTATAAAGCTCCTCCCTCCATCTGATATTTTCTCTCTTTATGTCCCGGCCGGATCACTAAGGTCCTCCACTGCTTTCCTTCTGAATTATGTGTCCCATAAAAGTAACGTTCTCTCGCCTTTTTATGCCCCTAAACTGAGGAACACACTGGCTCAGGATATTAGAAAGGCCAGTTCTCTCTGAGAGGAAATTAAAGACCAAGCCGTGACAGCATGCAGCTGCTATTGTGTGTGTGTGTGTGTGTGTGTGTGTGTGTGTGTGTGTGTGTGTGTGTGTGTGTGTGTATATCATCGAGGCAAAACGTGGTCCTGGACAAGCGTACTTTGGCTGGCTTTTATGTGACTTTGACTGATGGCGTTACATCGCTGCAAGTCCAGATATAAAGAGTCAAGTTTGAGAGAAGCGTTGTCCCTCGTTCTCCTCTCTAACTTTTCGGGAAATACATTTTATTCGTTGATATCCATTGCCTTTAAAGGAGGGCAAGAAGATAGAGAGGCTTCTGTCCTCCATGACCTGAGACTCATGCTAGTTAGCTTAGCACAACGAGTGGAGGTGGTGAGGGGCGAACCTCTCCGAAGATTCCAACGCGAGTGTGATCGATGAACGGCAGCTTCACCAAGTACCTGCAGCACACACAGGAAAGGAGTGACACGTTTACCTCCATGTTCACAAACACCGCAAAGAGTTCAGTTCCATTTCACACGCTCGTCCGCAGCTCTGCGGCACACCAGAGGCTCCGTTTCACCCAACTTTGAAGAGGTCAAAGGTTAAATCCACCGAGAATTATTGCCAAAACTCATCGTGTGTGTTCAGGCACTCAAAAAGCAGGTGAACCTGACTTTTCCCAAAGTTTCTATCTTCAAACGCTTTTGCAGGCATGAGAATTGCAATTTTTACAATTTCATGATTTTCCATGTATTAAAACTCTCTACAACATCTACTTTCATTACAATAATGACAAAATTCACTGTGCCTTAAAGGAAATGTTCTTAAAACAAGAGTGGATCCATTTTTGATGCTCCAGTTCTTTAGTATTGACTCTTAATGAACTACAGCGTGTTTATAATAATAAAAGGTGCAATTATGTGGCTCACTGATGAGTTCTTAATCACTTTTAATCAGAATGGCAGAGATGTTGGACCATGCTTACATTCTTGGTGGATTTTATTGCAATAAAACAAGCAAAACACCCTGCAGAGATGGATATTCTAATTAAATTATAATGACCTAATTTCTAAATGATGCTGTCATATTTAACTGAGAACGTTTCTCATCAGGAAAATAGAAATGAAATGTGTGTTACATAAAAGGCAGAATTATCCCGTTTGGAACAAATTGATTGTTGACTATAATAACGTATATTCAATTTGAGTCAACTGGAAAATGAACAATCAGTCAGAGATGGTGCTGGCTGCTTTCCTTCACGCTGAAATCCAGTTCTAATATAGAACATCAGTAAAAAGCTCCTCCAGCGCCTGTTTGTGCTCCATGAAACTCCTCTGCAATGATAATTAGCTCCGCCGCTGCTTCATGAATCTTTCATGCAACATGGTAAGGACACGTACTCGAGAGCAGCGATCTGGTCTTCAACGTCCACCGTGCCGAGTCTTTGATGGACCTGCTGTAAAACCCTGTAAGACAAAGAGCAGGGTTATCAGGTCTCTCGGTCACTCGTGACGAACTCAAAGCCCATTTAGAAAATCACATGCACCTTTGACCCCTGAACCCTGACCCCCTGCCATCCAGCCGCGCCACAACGACCTGCTCCGATCCCGCAAGCACCAAGTCCCAGTCCAGGCGGAACTCCTCTGAGGCCGCCTGGGTGCCTGGAGAGCTGCCGCTGAGGAGAAGAAAGCAGTATCACCATACTGAACCTGTGACATCACCATACTGAACCTGTGACATCACCATACATTAAAAATCAACTCGTAGCGCGATAAACGGAAGAATCGATACTTTCTCACACTTCTCATGTTTTCTGTTGACTTAGTTTTGTCGATGGCTCTGGTTAGAGATGGATCCTCTGATAACTAACAAGTTTGTTATAATAGCAAGAGAAAATAATGCAATCGGCCCAGTGACTGAGAAGCTGTAAGCATTCAAACTGCCAACACATCACAGTTGTCGTTAGTTCAAACTTAATCTAGTCAGAGGAAATCTCAGGCCTCGTGCGACTTTAATGACACTCATTTGCATTTTTGTAGTCTCCCTTTAATTTGAATCTGCTGTTGTTTTTCTCACGTGTTTCTCACGAGCGGCAGAGGTGTCGCGGTTAAATGTAATGAGGAGGAAAGTCTTACATGACGAGGAGGAGGCCGTAGATGAAGGACTCGGAGAAGTCAGGAGGATAGATGAGCTGGAGAGGTAGATCTGTGAGGACGGAGACATTAGCTGATGGTCCAGGAGGAGGACGAGGGAGGACAGCCAAGGAGACCGCGTGCGCGCGCGCGCACACACACACACACACACACACACACACACACACTCACCAGGACGTCCTCTAATAGTGTGTTAAATGTCATGTAAAATAATCAATACACACACTCTCACTCCCTCTCTCTCACTCACACACACAGCAACGGTGTGTACCAAAGTTGTCGTGGTGGATCACTCGGACTTCTGTCTGGACGCTTCGTTTGGTCTCCAGCGCCGACCACAGGGGGAGGTTGCTCTCCAGGATGAAATAGGCTGAAACACAGAGGTCCAAGAAAAGAGCACAGGAAAAGATTTGACCATTTCCTTTAAACCCAGATTGGGCTCACTGCTGCCCCATGTGGTTGATGCTGGAAGGTTCACCAACAACGAAGCTTCACCCGGAAACTGAACAATTCTTCAAGTGTTTTCTAACAAATTGTTGTTTTGAGTGGGGAAACCTGTCAGAAATAAAGATGAACTTCCTCACTTGTCAACATTAAACCTTCCCTCAACATCGACTCACTAAATACATGAAGAATGTCTAAAGGAAAACACTTGAATATCAGATTTAATATTTACTCTGTATCTTCATTATTTTCTGTATTTGACTCTTGAATATTTCAATTAAAATTGTGTTTTCATTTATGGCTTGTGATACTTCATTCTTGCGAAGAACTGAGCTGCAACTTCTGAATCAAAGTTCCTACAAAAATAAAGTTTGCAGCCTTGCATGTCACAGGAGATTTGTCTTTAGTGTGAAATCAAACTCTAGAATGTCTTGAATATTAGCATACAATACGGTCAACATATATGAAAAGAGTCAAGGTGCTTGTCCTGTATCTTTGACGTGAACAGAAGTGAAATGCGACATCTCCTGTGACCCTCCTCAGACTTTCTCCACCTATCCGGGTGTTTCCTTCTGCAGGTGGAGCAGCAAAGGTGAGGTCAAGACGTTTATGGACAAAAGTGCACATTGTGATTCCATCAAATATTCAGCGGTTCATCCAGGAGCCAAAGCGAAGGAAGGGAAGGGCATGGCCGCATTTTTATTTCATGAGGGCTAATCCAGCAGACGCGGCTCCGACACATGTACCATTAAAAAGTAATACTGTGTTTTCCTGCAGTATTACCCTCTCCAACTACTGCATTTACAGAACGGCATCAGCACATTTGAGTCCATGTGAAATCGTCCGATTAATTCTTTCCCAAATCAAAAATGAAGCATGAATTAGCTCAACAGCTGCTGATGTTTTCATACAAACCAGATGATGAGGGTTAATTACAGCTGTGAGCAAATGTACATCTGCCTGCCCACACAAATACCACACAACACATAAAAGAAGACGAATACTCACAATCCACGTCATCTAAGCTCAGAAGCAGCACAGCTGGAACTCCAGGACCTGTGGCGGAATTCAATCTCTCTCAGATGAAGGCGACACAAGCTGCTGACGCACCCTGATTGGCTGGTTTGTCGACAGTAAATTATACATTCAAAGCTGAAAGGTCTTAGTTGTCTAAAAGTGAATCATTTTTCCGTTGCGCAAGAAAACACAGACGGTTTGTGAAAAAGGAGAAAAACGCTGAAAACAGGCTCTTCTTCATCCTTGTGGCAATGATGCAACATTAAATCTGCTCTTGCAAAAATCCTCTGACTGAGAAGTTTCAAATGCATTTCTGTGACTTTTGCGAGCGTTTTCCATTTTCACTTTTTATTATGGAGTGTTATTTTTTTACATGACTTCTTCTTTCATGAAGACGACTGTATGGACTCGTACCTCTGCAGTGCAGGACGGCCTGCTGAGCATCGGGGCTGACGCTGGCATCAAAGAACGTACACTCATCCTTCAGTCCGCAGGTGAGGCATCTCCGTGGAAACAAGCCGAGGGTAGACACACTGAGAGAGAACACGGTGAGTGAAATCAGCAGTAAAAAGCCATCGGAGCATGCGGGAGCGTGTCCTACCTGTATAAATGCCTCTGCTGAGCTGAGCCCTCAGTGCTCAGGAAGTATCTGTGTGGACGAAAGCAGGACAAGGTCAGCGGTCCATTATGCATCTGCCCTCGCTAGTCGCAGCGCAGCGCCCAACAGAGATGGATGTGGTGGAGGCTGATGTGTTTTCTCTTACAGTGGCGCTGCTAAAACCGGAGACGCTGAGAAGCAGCGTCAGAGTCCATTTACACACTCACATGATCTGGTTGTTTTCATCGTACGTTACGATCCTCGTCACCTCCCAGTCACCTGACGTCAGGTGGCGGATCTCATTCTGGTCGCCTCGTAACTGGAAGCATACAAACATCGACCTCATTAAAATGAGTAAAGATGGTGAGAGGATGAATGATGAGAGAGAGAGAGAGAGAGAGAGAGAGAGCGAGACAGAGAGCAGACCTCACCTTTTTAGTGAACATGGTGACATGGTGGAAGTCTCCCTGACCCCCCTGCTTCACGGGCAGCGTGAGGAAAAACCTGCTGCGGTCTCTGGAGAACAGCGGGTCCTGGTTCTGCAGACGGAACCAGAGGAGAGGAACGTGATGTTTCCACAACGGCGGGGAAAGGTCACGCATGTTTCCATGGAGGCTGCTTGTTATTGCTCATATGACGTTTGTTCTCACCTGTCTGGAGAGCCACGTCTCCGAGGACTCCTCGTGTCTCTGAACACCAAGATAAAACAAGTACATGTAACACCGTGTTGACGTGATGGCAAAAAAAAATGAAATTAATTGAAAAAAATGTCATATTTGTGCTTGGCACTGTTTTGAACTCTCTGTCTGTCACAGGACCCAAACTCTATCAAAAACAAGCAAATTTAAAGGGCTTGTAGTCGAGCAGAGAGGAGCTTTGGCTGAGGGTAAGAGGTCCGAGTTCATCACTGGGTCTGTCTTGAAAACTAGCAGAGTTCAACGTATGTGACAGGAAGGACCCGGAGGAGCTGGCTGGGGAGCAGCTCTGCCCGCTACGCTAGACTGGTATTTGAATAGAAATCACTCACCAGCAGGCAGACGCCGATGGTGGCGTCACACACCGTCAGCAGCGAGGAGTTCTGGGCTCGATTGAGCCAGCGAACAGCCAGGTGAGTGTTACTGATCCACTTCACCATGGTCACATAGAAGTCCCTGCAGAGGACAGGAACACTCAGTCTTAGCGTGTGTGTGAGTTTGAAAGAGTGTGTGTGTGTGTGTGTGTGTGTGTGTCACCTGAGGCTGAATGAATCAGGAGGCTGCAGCTCCTGAGTGTGTGTCGCTCCAAACAGGTTGACCACTGACAACTTGACAGTGGGGTTGGTCTGGCCCGCCTGACGGTGACACAGAGTTACTGATGACAAGAATCATGATGTAGCAGAGCTGGAGAGGTGCAGGAGGATCCTCTCAGTGACACCTTCATGGACACAAACTAGCTTGCCTACATTTTGAATGGTGGCCTCTGCGAGTGCCATCCAAGGATTATCAACCAATCTATGAGAATCAGACATCCCCAAGTTTTGAAATCCTAAAGAACATCTTTTTTCACTCATTAATCAAACTCATGATGATTTATTAATATCGCTCCACCCAAAACTTGAAGAACGTCCCCAGGGCCGAAGGGACGGCTCAGTTAGTGTTTATTTTCTGAAAATAACAAAACTATAGACATTTTTTTAATCTACAGAAAAGGGAGAATCTCATTAAAGGGAAGTATTTATTATTTGTTCACTACTGAAAATGTTCCATGTACCTGCTGGAATGTAATTTCACTAATCCCTTCACTGCAGTGAGGAGAAGAATCTTCTAGGCCAAGGTTACTGCCAGATAAATCGAATTAATGAAACTGCCCCATCCCAAGCCCCACATATACATATACTGTATATACGTGTGTGTGTGTGTGTGTGTGTGTGTCAAGTTAAAGTCAGAACAGCTGTGATGCTCAAATCAGCTTTCATTCATTTTACCACGTTCTCTCTGAGGTCGAGCGCCGTGGCTGTTAGACGGCTGAGTTTTCAGTCTGCTTGTTTACTTTTGGTAAAAAATTTCCGGCCGTTTTGATGAAATATCACGATTCTAAGCTCCGGCTTGGTTATTTTGGGCGAAGATGTGATGAAACACAGCTGACAGTTAAGCATCTGGACCTCACACGGCCAGGTACGTGATGAGAGCTAAAACACAAAAGAAGTCTACGAGGTCACGTTCAGCTTTTTCACTCTTTGTCATGAATCCATGTGAACACACACAGACGACCTTGACTGTCCTTCAGCAAACACACTGCCACGTGAGGTACACTCTGTTCTTGAAATGACCGGGGGGGGGGGGGGGGTGTTTGAGAGCGTACCATGGGGTAGGGGTACTGCAGTCCTCTGGGGTAGGTGCTGCCAGTGAACTGGGGCAGAGCCATGTTGGGCACCAGCGAGTCGTTGATGGTGAGGAAGGCCAGTTTCTCCCCGTCGGGTGACCACCAGTGAGCCAAGTGAGAGCGCAGAATCTCCTCTGATACAAAAAAACAACCAAAAACCCCACAATCTCAAATGCTAATTAATGCCCATAGAGCCGTCATCCCTCTGCTGATATTGCCCTCCTTTTGCGGGTGTTCAGGCATTCCTGCTGCAGCTGCCTCTGTTGTCTCTGATCAGCTGCTGGTTACAATCGAAAGTAAATGCACATAGAGGACAGAAAGCACAGCTCAGCTCCTCGTAAACCTACAAACTAAAGCTGCGGTCTGTGTTTGCTGCCGTCTGTTCAAACTGCCGACGCCATCAGCACGTTGCTCAACCTGTTTACATAAAGACTTTACCGACTCGGGCTTGTTGTTGATTTTCCATCGCCCCTCAGCTGAGTTTGTGGAATCAGATCTGCAGTGTTTTTATGTGGATCTTTGAGACATTTTGAACAGCTGAAGCGAGGACGCAAAAAAACTAGACCCCGAACCAGCAGCTCATCTTGCAGTGACCTCTGGCTTCTAACAAGAGCAGATTGAAAGAGGGAAAAGAATCGTACAAGTGTCAAAATTCACAAATGAGGTCTTTACTGACCTATTCTATTATTCATCTAATGATGTGAAATATCCTACCCTTCAATTAACCACAGAATAACAACAAACCCACCGACTTGGAGGTGAAGCAACCAAACATTCATGAATACGAACGAATTTCCAGGCTGAAGGACTATTTCCTACACTGCTCTAGACAACAAAGGCAGCTGGACCTATACTCTCGGAGTTACGGTAACAAACCACAAAGACAAAGGAGCATCATGCCGTATTAACCTGCAACTAACAATTAAGATCATTAAGAAATCGTCTAGTGAGGTTATAAAGTGAGCGATAGGTGGAGTCGCCCCCTGCTGGCCATTAGAGAGAACGCAGGTTAAAGGCACCGCAACATCGGCTTCAGTTTTCACAGCTGGAAGCTTCGTCTGCTCCTTTGTACTGTCAGTGTCATCTACGATGCTGTGACCTCGTCACCATGGCTGCGTGCTTGAGCGGTTGTACCTTCATAGAGCCAGTCGGCGAGCCCGTTGAAGATGACGCCCTCCATCCCAGAGGAGGTGATTCTCAGGGAGTTACTCCTCACATCTGACTGGTAGTAGATGTTGTTCTCAAAGATGTAGATCTGACCAGAGAGGCGGAGAACCAGCGATTAATCCAGTAGAAAAATCATTTATTTCACTAGCGCTGCTGCGGCTTTTCTCTTTTAATCTAAAAGTTCTGCTTTTGCATGTCTGCTTTGGAGTTTATCTCCAGGGTTTTCTCCCCATGAAACAAATATTTGTGTTTACACTGTTTTTCCATTAGCGTTTTAATATTTGTACGTTTAAATGCAAACAGCCAGACACACTCTGGATGTTCACCCGTGTCCTGAGACCTCCTGGTGAGCGTTTCATGATTGGAAGTTCTAATGGTCAGAGGTGGATTCAGGTCAAAGCAAACAGAGTCACAATAGAGTTGTTGGCTCAAATCCCTCCAGATGTGGCGTGAATGTATAAAAGAGAATAGATCACATAAAGCCTCTCAGCCTACCAGCTGTTGCCCTTGTCTTCCCCACGCTGCGTGCTGGAGAACTGCATTCTGAACCTCCGGAGGGTTCAACTCCCAGACTTCCCTGAGACACACACATAAATGTTAACAGCCGCCATCTGTTGGCGAAGGTACGTGCATCAGGTGCTGAACACACTCTTACCGTGTGTAGATGTTGTAAACAATGTAGGAGGCCGTGTAGGAATATCGGTACATCTGCAACGAGAGGACGGAAAATCACAAAGTCCTATTTGTTCCATTTGTTTGTCAATTACTCGCTCGGTAGATGTCTTCAGTTCGTGAGGGCGGATTTTTAAAAAAATTGTATTTACATTTTTATGTTTTCAGGTGGTGCGTCCCGTTCTGGTGACGTAATGTCTCCGAAAGGCCTTCAGGGAATTTGTTTGAATTTGGCACCAAAGTCCAGTGGGCTTCTTCACTGCCCAGAATGAAACCACTGAAGGTTGAGTGAGTGTTGTCATGGACAAGCCAATGAAGACTTTGGGGTAAATATCTCCTAAACCTCCTCACAGACGGAAGATGACGCCGAGGCTTCCGCGTGGGCTGGAAAATGAAACTGTGCCCATCATGTTGTCGCACCTCTCCATCAAAGCTCGGTGCATGATTGAATATTGAACCATGTGTTACAGCTTCACACACCAAAGACCGGCTTGTCTTCCTGGATATTTATAGAACACTTCACTGGAATTTGAAGTTTTCAGCCTCTTGTTTTCCTAACTCGCAGCTCCAACAGTGTTTACATGCACAGCTGATTCCCTTCACGCATGGTGTCGCGGTAACTGAAAGGAATTCAATTGAGAGCAGCTAAAAATCCCACCCAGGGGTGTTGCTTCCACCTCAAGGGGCCTTCACGTTGCTGTGGTAACACATATAAATAGAGCGCAATCAATTAATTTGCAGAGAAGAGACGGAGGGTCAAAAGGGTTTGGCTTAATGGTCCCAAACGTGGACAGGTATGGGGTCCAGGTACAATCAAGCAACAAATCAATGCAAGAACCTCGACTGGGAGGAGGAGAAGGAAACGTTGGTCAGAATAATGAAGAATGTTTGAATCAGCCCAAGTTTCTCAGTTCAAGTCAATTCCATCTTCCTGTATTTTAGAAGTACTCTCCAGAGAACAAACCAGCATAAATATGAATAGGAGCGGGATGCAAACAATCAAACCTGCAGATACAGCGTCAGTGTGAGTGTGTGTGTGCGTGCGTGTGTGTGTGTGTGTGTGTGTGAGAGCGTGTGTGTGAGCGTGTGCACTCCAGGGCATTACATCACTTCAGCAAATGACAGCTTGCTGGGAAGTAAACAAAAGGGAAAAGAATGGCTGGTAATGTCGAGGGTGATGTGTGGCTGCAAGACGGATGCTAATCAACACGCCAGCGTCTCTTTTGAGTTTTCCTCCGTACGTGACGTGTTTGGGGTTAATTTGTCGCGCACTTCTGATCGACTCACCTGCTTGACATCGTAGGCGAAGAGTGCATACTTCAGATCTGCAGACAGCGAATACTTTGCCACCTTGAAAGCCACCTAACAGGAATAGAATCGTTAACTAAGCCAGTTTAAACTTCTTCTTTTTTCTTTTTTTTTTTACAAATGCATTTTAATTTTTTCATTCACATTTTTATAAATTATTCAGATGTTTGTGGGTTATATTTCTCACAAAGAGCCAGATGGCATTGAAAACAGCTAAAAATGATCATCAAGCACAAGTGACATCTCATTTTCTGGGAGCGCCTCGAGGCACATTTCTAAATATTCGATGGATTGACTCAGCTGTGCAAACACGAGGAAAAAATTCTCTATAAACTTACACAAATGTAACTTTTCTGTGAGCAACAAAGCAGTGGTTCACGATTCATCTAGTAAATTCTGTCAGCATCACAGGCCCATCTGATCTGTTGATGTTTAGTTTAGGACTCTTGTATTCTCAGTTTCTTGTCTGGATCAACTGTTATTTTGAAAATCATTTCCCTTTTATTGGTTTTACTTCCTGTCTGTTTTTTTCTGGCCTTTTTGAAGTGAATCACCTGTGCGTCGTTGGTTCATTCGCCCTCATCACCTGCATCTCATCGCCTCATGAGTTGAGTCTGTCTCTTACATCGGTTCTCTGGTTCCTTCAGTCCATCCTGCTGTGTCACCATTTCTTTCTCAAATGTTTTGTCGTTTTATTTTTTGCTCCATTTGCATTAAAAAAACATTAAGTCAATTCGTCTCGCCTCCATGTCAAACCTGACACTCGACCTCAAAGAACTTTTGGTTGCAGGTGATTGGAGGACAACAGGGCAACAGCACATTTCCTGGAGACACCGGTGTGTTTGATAAAGATGAGACCCACCAGAGAACTGAACGGATTTCTGTCCTGTCAGACCAGACCTGAACCACCTGGACGGTAAATCACTTTTGGGCCGAGTGTAAGTAGGTAATTGGCCTTGAACAGTGGCATTGATTCAGGGAGGCTAAACTGGGCCGCGCGTCCGTCTGACCCAGCTCACTCCAGTCCAGCTGCATCCAGTAGGACCACACGTGAAGGCACTGAGCCGAAAGCACAACATATCTGTGAATTTGTTCTTCGCAAGGGCTCCCTCCAGTCTCCGCAAGACCAAAATTATACTTCTGAGGGAACATTCAGACCAAATGTGCTGTTCAAGCAGGTCGGAGTAAATCGTCACAGTCGTCCTCAAACCTCGACCCCCAACCAGGCTCAACTTTGCCCAAAGCTAACCGGACCGCGAGTGTTGCATGGACACGTGACAGCTGCTGCCAAAGAATCTAGCTGAAGTCAATCCTGACAGCAGATGAAAGGGAAATGGGATTTCGTGTTCTGATGGCTACTTTTGAGGCAAATTCAACTTGCTCCCATGACAATAATGAAAAAAATGCTGCTGGCGAAAAGTAATTTAGCAACTAAAGGCCATCAAACCACCGGGGAGCCACGTCAGGTTTTGACATTTGTGCTGGACAGGTATTTTAGAGACGATATTTCAAAAACATCCAGACTCATTTCTGTCATGCAGAGACTGAGCGACTATTTTGAATAATGAAATGTCGCTCGTGAAGCTTGAAAGTATTGATTACTGCATCAGAGTATTTGTGTATTCATGTTCTAGGTCCCTAATTCCAAACGACCTGCCACTCTAATCTGCTTTTGCCTGTCAAGGTGAGCTGCTTCACTCTTCGTTCAAGCCCACCAGGAGACATTAATGACTCTCAGCCTTGAATGGCTAAAGCAAGCGTTTGTAAATTTGAGGGGTTCAAACCCCTGACACTCTCTTGAGGTCACCTCCTTTTTTCAGAATCTGTATGCAGAGTTTGACGAGCTTAGCACAGGGACGAAAATCCTCATCAAATCCCCTTATGCAACCATTAAAACTGCCAGTGTGGAAGGAGTTTATAAAACTCCTGCTAAATGGCAAACGGACCAAAGCGTGTCGTGTTTTTATAAACCCCTCCGAAGAATCGTGTTTGTCCAAAAAGGAAAAGAGAATTTGTAGATTTTCCACAGCCGAAGCTGCAACAGAATAATAATGATGCAATTTGAAACGGCTAAATCTGGCTGGCTTTGGATGAAAACTGGCATTCCTGGGAGGATTAGACTGAAACATCTATCACAATACTGCCATCATTTCATTTTCCTGGGAGAAGAGCTGCATCTTTAACTTTTCAGGAACAAGATAATCTAAAGGATTCAGCAGGGAAACTCATGGGAGGAGACGCTGCAGAGAGGTGAGTTCAGGTGAGGAGCTTCCCCTCCCACAGCTGCTTATTACCACAATCTGATTCTGCAGGTAAAATGCTGATGAGTCAGCTGACGTGTCCTGTAACCTCCAGAGATCCAAAGAGAGAATACAAGAAAATACAAAGAAATACAGAGTTGTGTTGAGGACGGGCCGGCATTCAGGTGAGGCAGTTCATCCACCCACCCATCCATCCACTTTCTATCCCGCTTATCCGCGGCATTCACCCTGAACGGGTCACCAGTCTGGCTCAGGGCCATCAGGAAAAAACTCGGGGTTCAGTGTGTGCTCAAGGACACTTGGACACGGTCACTGGGGGAAGTGAGGATCGAACCAGCGACCCCTCGGTTGCTAGACGGCCACTCTACCTCCAAGCCACGCCCCCGACCTTCATAGCACTGCAAATTATGCCTTCGAAGTGTCATCATGAAAATGTGGTCAGGGTTATTTTCTAGCTTTGCAGGACAGAAAATCCATCACAACCTGTGTACTTCTCCTCTAAAAACGGCCCTGCATGCTAATAATCTGTATGAAACTCCTGAACAGCCCAAAAGGCTGCGTTCATATTTTCTTTTTTTAAATCGTTATCTCAAGTTGATTATTGCAAGACAGGGACACCTGAGCTTGTTGGCGGCGGTTACGTGTCACGTTCTCAGTTTAAGGTCGCGATAACGCAACGAGATAACCTGTTGTGATGAGGAAATGGTATTCAATCATTCCGAGGAAAGGAAACTCAGCTTCTAATGATGTCACTCCAAAGCGTGGCTGCCCTCGTCTTTCATAGGTTAGGCCCTGCCTTTTTATTCACGTCTGTCACATGTTTTATGCCTTTAATTAGGATTTGTATGTTTCTGCCTGCGTGCCTCTCATTCTGGGGTAAAACACACAAGCCAGTGTGCTACTGGTGACGACCAGGACTCAAACAGGAAGGAGCACTCACAAATGTACTGTTGCTCAGAACCACTTCTGTCTCGTTCAAGGCAAAATTAAACTTGATGACGTGGCCGTCTCGGTTCCTGTACACCACCTCCGAATCTGAGAGGGAAGACAGAGAAACATTCATGACATAAGAGGACAAAAACAGGCCGGCGGTTGGTAGCAAATGTCACCGCACTGCACGTGGAGAACAACGGCGAAAAAAACAAAAGGTTACATTTCTGCAGGCGCCATCTAAAAGCGCTCGGTCACGTTTTGAGCGTTAAAATCAAGAATAACTTCCTCTCGCGTCTAAAGGCAACGTTTCATCAGGTGCAAGGCTGTTTGTTTTTTTTTGATTTAGTTAAGAATAGCAGGGTCACTATTTGACTCCGACTAGATTCAATTTGAGATGATCTCCCAGCATCCTGCTCCTGCTGGAAAGAGATTTCATTTCCACTGAGCTGCTGCGGAGAGCGTGGAATGATTAAAGAGATACACAGACGAGCAGAGTTCGTTTCTCCAATGAGAATCCACAAGAAAATGTTTAATAGGAGCAGAGCAGAACATCACTAAGTACCTCACATTGATTATTTAGGAAAATACAGTCAGTATTTATCGTGCAGAGTATTTAATTAACGGGTGTATTAATGCGTCCAGCAGCCAGCATTGATTCTAGATGTTTATATTGCGTGACAGCTCTAATTAACAGTGTAAAGAAAATCATTAAAGGGTTTTGAGCTTCAATCCTCGACAGAGAACATTCACGATGGAGAACAGGAACGTTATTCACGGGTTCTATTGGAACGTCAAGATGAGCAAAAGACTGATTTAAGACAGCAACGGTGGCCTCCCCACACCAAATGTGGTGTATTTTTTAGATTCATCCTCTTTTGTTGGTGAGTGTGCTTTCGTCTCCAAGTCTATAAATCTATTTTTCTTATTTCAATATCCTGTGTTTTGTCCAATGCTTGTCAAGCACCTTGAATGCAACACATTTGTATGGACTCTGTTCTCTAAATCAAGTTTCATGGATTATTTTTGTACCTTAAGTCATTCATCCAGCAATCGGTGACTCAACTTGCTGCATAAATGGTTTGTAGGTTAAAAACTGAGCAATCTGACAAAACCGTTGCTGATAAGTGCTGTGGCTGTTTGCCTCTGCGACGTGTGTGTGCGCCACAATGACCTCTGACCTCAAATCTTTTATATATTTATATTGGTGCCACATTTGCAAAAGACAGCCCCTCAAAGTGTTCACATTAATAAAAGAGGGACCGATTTATGTTTCTTACTTTAGACTGAACTTGCTGCCAACAGTCATTTGAATTTGGGACTGGAGCCAAACACCCTCCGCCCTGGAGGTTATGGGACTGGTTCTGTATGTGTCCACCATCTTTGGCTCGACTGATTCTTCTTCTAGTTTCCAAACACAACGTCAGCAGCCTGGCAATAGTCCGGCCTCTGTATCAACACCAGGTGTAATCTTGAGTCTGTTATTTTTCATATCTGAAAAATAAGAAAACGGGGAGCTGAAAGGCCAGACTCACGGTCCATCCGTGACTTCCATTACACCGGGGATTCAGAGTCTGTCAGTTCATTAGTCGTCGCTCTGAGCCAGCTGTCGGTCCACTGGGAACATTTGTAACACACACACACACACACACACACACACACACACACACACACACACACACACACACACACACACACACACACACACACACACTCCTGAACTGCTGTCCTGGATTTCTTTTTTCTCCAGTCGGTCGTAGCTGCAGCGTCCAGATATGTGCTGTCACATTAATTCACCTCAACTGTGACACCTCAAATCCTCCAGCTGGTTCTTCCAAAGCTCTTGCCGAACCAAAACCGCAGCATTTAATTGCTCCAACTCAACCAGCGTAAAACTTCTCAGTTCATGTCAGAAGTAAAGTCCTGTGACCTTGAAGACCTCAGCTTTATTACATTTTGCATAAAGAAGAATTAGAGTGCAACAGGTGGCAGGAAGGCTTGATTTATGCCTCCATGACACGACCAACACTGTTTTCTCTTGACATTTTCATGTCACCTCGTGCAGAAAACATAATCTAGTCTGGAGCGCTCGCTGCTGCGCCACACGAGAGCCCCGTGTCAGCATCATTAAGATTTATGCATTCACATTTTTGTGGGGAATCTAAAGTTGAGGCTGACACTCGCTGATGTTCCACTGCACGGATGCAGAAAATCAAGATGCTGAATAGGAGCCACCATCACCACACAGGTGCTGCTGATGAGAGGATTTACAAAAGGTCACAAGTTAGTCGCTAGTCAGCAGGGAGACAATCGCTGGTGCGACGCCAGCTGCCAGCAACCCCAAGCAAATCACTGCATTTTTAATGTTCATTGTTTCTCTTCCAAAAATCCACCGGTGGTCACAGAAGTGGCTGAAGTACACTCAAAGAGGCAAAGCACCAAAACAAAGAAATCCTACAGGACTTCAAAATAAAAGCATCTCTGAATGCGGCTTGAATGCAAACAGGGCAGCACCATGTCTGCAGAGGGATGATGAACATTTGACTGATATGATATGACACAATGAAGGCAAAAGTACCACAAATGGTACATTATTGGGGTGCCCCAGTGGCACATCAGTGAATGCATAGGCCAACCTCATAGGCCAGGGCTGCACAGAGAACCAGGGATCGATTCTGGCCCAGGGTCCCAGTCTGCGTGTCATCCCCCCTCCTGTCATTTCCTCACTATAAACTCTCCAGTAAAAAAATAATCTGAAATAACCCAAATGGTGTATAATAGGTTATTGATGTGCCTGGCAGCCATTTTAAGCTGTGTTATCAGGAACGTCAGAGGCTCCAGCTGAAATTTCCAACTAGAAACTCCACTGTCAGCACCTGATATCTCTCTAATGACCAGCAGGGGGTGACTTCACTGGTCAGACAAAACAAAAAAACATGACCCATCTTCTCTCTTAAGTCATAAAAACATTATTTACCAAACTCGCCGGCTGAAAGGGAGCCAGTCGCTGCGGCAAAGGTCTAAAATCCTCCTGGACGAGCACAGATTATCGCTTCAGAATGAGATTATCATCAGGTGTCCACACACCTTCCACCACACCGCATCCATCCCCTTGTGGAGGAGGACTTTTTGGGGATATCGACATGTATTCTGCTCCTGTTGGGAATGCTTCGTTTACATAATATCATGCCTATTGCGTAATCCGGTATGTTTTATTTATGTAGGTCACTAGCAGAGATGTAGCCTATTGTTTATACAAACCTTATTAGCAATCATGTATGATGAACCAAGCAGCAGCGCCATTGGACACACACACACACACACACACACACACACACACACACACTCGGGATCTCTCCGTTTTATGTAAGCACCGGGATGTTTCCTTCATCCTAAACAAGCGATTCTTTACAGTGAGCACAGCATGAATAATTCACTCATCTAACCCTATAAATACACGCCGTGGAGGCACGTCAAAACAAATCTGAGCGTTCAAAGCATCTGCAGTGAAAGGCCGTTATATGGTTACCATGGTGACATCAGTGTAGCGGCGATAATGTTGAGGATGTTGATGACGATGATGATGATACAGGAAAACTGAGATGCTACAGACTTGTTTTTTTTAACATTGTGTTTTGTTTTGTTTGATCCTCCATTTTTGGAAGATCATCTTTCAGGCCCCCAGATTACGACAGACTAGAGAGCGTCCAGGTCCAGCCAGCAGTGGAAACATGGCTGGTTTGGTGGATGGATTCTGGGAATTTTTACCAAATTTTTGGCAAAAAGACCTCAACACTTGCCATGGGAATTAATGCAAATTATCTTACCCTATTTATTTTATCTATTGGAAAAGGGTGAATGGACATAAATCATCTTTTTTTTAATCAACATTCGAGTCAACCTAATGGCAAATCTCTCTGAAAAATGTTTCATTTTTTTCTGTAAAAGGAAGGATACATCACATGAATGCTTCAAGGACTGTCGGAGGGTTGAAAATCCCCAGAAGTCTTGTATTTTTACTGACTCAGGGTCATTGTGGCAATTTTAAAAATAAAATTAAAAATACGTCTGAACTCACTGGTGGGTTTTAAGGATTCGGAGGGCCAATGCTTGCCTCCGCGGCTTTGTTAGTTTTCACCTGCTTCTAAACATCAACTGAGCTCAATCGAATCTTGAAAACTCATGAACAGAATCAGATGAAACGTCTTCAATTATATCCTCACAATCTGTTGCTTTAAACGGCCAACATTTGTGATCTTGATGAGGTTGTTTGTTTGCGTCCCTCCTGTGTACCTGCAGCTGGAACTGGCTGCATATGGTCAGAAAACAGATTCGTTTGATCGCCGTGCTGCGGCGGTTTCCTGATCTTCCTGATGGCGTTGAGATGAAATATTATCTTGATGATTTCCAACTCTTGTTTAGCAGCTGCAGACTTCAAAGCGCCGGCAATCTCACATCTCAATTTTTGGTATTTCTTTTTAAGTGGTTGGCCGTGAGTTTGATATCCTGAGGGTCCAGGATCTTTAAGTCTCCGGCTTCTGTCTTTGTTTCCATTTATCAACAGTCTGCTGCTTCTTGAAGTCCTATTATCCCCGATTTCATGTAAGTGTCCCTTGTGCTATTAAAGCAACTGCTGGTGCCTGACTTGAATGTGTTCAAATGAGCTGGGGTTGTTGTCATGGTAAAGGCAATGAGTCCCCAGACCCCAAACCCAGCTGTAAATTCAGCCCCAGAGGCCTCGCGTCCACACGGGCTCCCATTACAACATGTCGGACAGTAATTTCCCAACTTCATCATCAATCTCAGGACAACAACTAATGGGAGCGTGACCCCGCCGGGCGGGAAAAGTCATTACGGCGCTGCTCTGGAGTGAGTTAGCTCTCCGTCTCGCAGGTGCGGCAGAAGCTGAGCTGACAGTCTTTTCCTGACTGACGCCTCTGATTAACCTTCATCAGCTGACATCTGTCAGATTTTCTGACTTCACAGCTGGAAAAAACTTGAAAGAGACCTTAAAAGTGTTGAATACCACCTCTGGATAATGGAAGCCTGATTTATGTATCAAAAACACTGAGCGTCTTTCTTTTATCTGTTTTGAAGGTAAAAAACCCTGCAGAGACAGACGGAGCTCGACTGCTTGTCATTATGTCACATTATGCACTCTGCATATATCATGTGAATGAAGGATAGAGGACAGCTAATAACAGAATATGAAGAATAAGCAAATGTATTCAATAGGAAGCATCGTTTGCAGTTTTAATTTGAATTCCCTTTGTTTAGTGCTTGGGTGGTGCTGCGATTACACAGCCAAAACACTAGATGGCAGCGTGTGTTGATGCAATCGTTGATTGTTTGAGCTAATAACCGATGAACAACAGTTTAATTTACTTTAATAAATATAATGCCAAAACTGCGAGGAGACGTTACTCGTTCGACCGAACCAAGCGGCTTCCTGCTTCCAGATGTTTTGGTGGAAAGGGAAAACCTTGTTCTTGTCCTCCTGAGTCACATGCTCTGTTGCTCTGGTCCACATTCTGAGCAGGAAAATACTGACGCACCATGGAAACTGCAGCTCGAGAGCTGCTTCATTCAGCTCACACGTGAACGTTTGAGTGCTTCATGTTTAAATAAATGAAATTCATTGTTAGCCGACTTACATTTCCTGTGTCAAGTGTGTTTATTATGCGCCGAAAGTGAGAGCGCAGCTATGATGGGAACCTGGGACGTGGTCATGTGCAAATATGTGTGTTTGTGTAAGATGGCGTCCCAGGCAGAGCCCATAATGAGAAGCCACAGGCCACACGACTCGTCATTAGCATCATCTCCCCGTGGAAGACGCCAGCGCAGCAGGCAGAGCATCTCTGTTTCATATCCAGAGCAGCAGGCCATCGCTCAGCGCCTCCCTCCACCTCCTCCCCTTCACAAAGGTGTTATGGGTATATTTAGTCATCGGAATTTCCAATTAAAGCAATCATTCAGCTGTCACATCCAGAAGCTGCTGCCATTTATACGTTTCCCTGCTACTGTCCGTCTTCCTTTTCTCTGCCGCGCCGGCAAAACACCGACGTTCAAGATTCTCCAGGAGTGAGAACACATGGTGGAACGTCGGCCATGTGACACCTTCGGTCGCAGATCAAGGCTGCGCCGTCACTCCCCGCCGGCGTGGGTCTTATGTAATTGAGGAGGGAAGTGTAATGAGAAGGTGTCGGTGTGAGAGGGAGGAAGAAGGTCAGTAGGCTAAAGGACAGACTGCTGTGAATCCGCGGCAGTTTTCTGTTCTCGTGACCTACATCTTCCGCCACCTGCGGGTTGGATGCTAAATATCTGTCAGGTCAAGGACAAATATCTGTGCTTTCCTCTTCTTAGACGATGAAACAGGATTTACTCGCGATGCAAACATGAGGTAGAGCTCTCCAAAGGTGGCGGCAACGCACGGAAACTGTCACCACTGCGTGCGGCCCTGCTTTACACCCTACAAACCCGAGCAGCTGGGACTCTGCTTCAATACAACATGGACGTGAAGGCAAAGCATGGAGCGCTGCTGCTATTTAGCTGGTGTGGCGTCTGGTGAGGTCATCGATCAGAGGAAATGAGGCGGCGTGGCTCTCTAGACGCTAATGATGACCTGATGCAGATTTTAATGCTACAAAGTAAAAAGTGATTTAACTACATCCTGCACCTGCTTCGCTCAACGAGCTCCAAAACGAGTCTGATAAAGTTTTTATTTAACGGCCTCTGTTTTTTAAAAGAATCTGAAATGACTGTGTTTTGGAAAGTGTGCAGGGAAAATAGATGAGATCATTTAATTGCAGATATCTGCGAGCTTGCAAGGAGCCAGCCAAGCGAAGCCTGTTCTCCCTCGTCAAGGATAAAAACTGTCCGGTTGACACGGCGACGGACCTCAGCATCACTTCTGAGCAGTAAATAGAGGCTGGAGCCCTGCAGAGCACGAGCTGTTTATCTGTTCATTTAGATCTGCTTGATCGCAGGGCGAGAGGATGTTTGACCCGCCGTCATTGTGGGTCGTCACACTGTGAATGTTCATGATTCAACAAGACACTGTGAGGCCATCTGTGCTTCACTCCGCTGGTGTGTTGGTGGGAGGCAACGCTCTTAAAAAGAGGGGGGGTTGGAGGGAGAGGGAGAGAGACGAGTGTGCGAGCTCAGCCGGCGAGTGAGGAGACGAAGTTCAAGTGTGAGATGATGTTTATGTAAACTAAACTAGACTACAGAAAACTAGATCTCAGGAGAAGGAAAACAGGGGCCGTCATGCACGCAGGACGAGATCAACTAAACCGAGCTGACTGGTCGGCTGGGTGGGCAGGCAGACGGCTGTGTACTGCCACCTACTGGTCTGGAGGGTTCTTCACCAGTTCCTATTTGCTGAAAACTCCAATTAAAAGGCCGAGTTGAGCCATGACTAACGCTGGATGACTGGTAGAGCGAGATCTTTTCTTTTAAATTTGATATTTTTCCATGTTTAGTGTTTCTTATTAGTTGTTATTTGAGTTAAAAGCTCAAGGCATGAAGTATCAACAGCAACACCAATAATTCCCTCAAATACTCCTGAAGTCCAACTGGTTCCACACAGAGAAGCAGTTGCTGGCAGTTTCGTACGAATAGATTGTAGCTGGAACTGCAGCTCCCTGTGACCGGTGAGGATTTTCATCTTTAACACGCTGAAGGTCAAAAGTCAGAAATTCAAACATCCTCACGCTTTAATTGATGCCTTTCTTTTCACCTCCCTGGATATCATCGTCTGTATGAGTCCATCTGCTTTTCTTCCAGCGTGACGAACGCTGCCAGACTCCTGTATGATCTCGCTGAATAAATGGTTTCAATATCTATGTGGGATATTCTCCCGGCTGACAAATGTTTGGAGTCACTAATGAAACCGGCGGAGAGGGATTCTCATCTTCCACTAATGCCCTTCCTTCCCACGGCGCTCTGAACTTTTTTCGTTCCGTTTCGTTCTTTTCAGCATTCCGTCTCCCCGGGAGGAAGATCACGGACAACACTGCTCATATGAGCACCAAAGCTCCCTCTGAAATAAAGGACAGAAAGGCTTCTTTATTTCAAATTCTGAGCTTTTTATCTAATAAATGGAGAAATTCAGGGGCAATTGGACTTTTTTTTTTCTCAACTTGAAAACAGATTAATGCCTATTTAAAGGATAATTCTCCTATTTTTTAAACCTGCCCTCTATCTTTAAACTCGGATTTCCTGAATAAAAACACTGTTGCAAGAGCAGAGGGACCCTTGTCATGTTATTAGCTAAAGTTATTGTGTTTTCCTGCAGGATAACAGGAAATAATAAGCCGGTAGTGCTTAGCAATAAAGAGACAGACACACCTGCTGGTGCATGGCCGACCGGAACAGAGAAGTTGAAGAGAAAGTGATTCTTTTTGTTTGTGCTTTCACCATAATCCAAGTTTGATCTGACTTCAGCTAAATGGCTTCTGTAACCAGGTGGGCTTTACATGTTTGGAGGTGGCAGCACCACACAAAAAGAGGACCACATGAGTCCAGCTGCTAGGACCCTTTTGTTCTGTGCGAAAACAAACTGAACCGAGGTGAAAACTGCCAGCCTCAACTGAGCCGGACCAGAGGACACAACCTGAGAGTGCGTAACTACCCTGAGAATGGAAATAAGCCCTTTTATGGGTCATAATTTGATGGGCCTTCAAGGTTGCCAGTTTTGCAGTTCAATTGCAAATGGATTCCAATTATTTTTGTCTTGATAAAAAGAAAAAAACTGGTTTAAAAATACCCCTGAAAGATTCACCGTGTCAAGCTTGACGCAAGAAGATTCACCTCAAGTTCCCGCAGCGAAACCAGCGCGAAGCTGTGAAACCGTCAGATGTGACGTTGCTTTATACGTCTGCAGGCGACAGGCTGACGTGACCAAAGACCAGGATGCATGTTTAGAGGATGAAAATACGTTGCATCAGCTTTCAGGAACACGTCTTCATCGCCTCCTGTTCTCTTCTCCCTCGTCACATTTCCCTCACAATGTCACATCGTCCTCACCTTCTGATTCGTCTGCAGAGCGAGATCTGGATTCACTATCAAAGTCTGACTTCACTCGTCTGGATCAGAGCCAGAGACCAGCCGACATTTTTATCTTCTGGGTTGCTTTTGTTTCCAGACATCGCGGCCAGGATTTCTGGCTTCACGAAGGAGTCTGACTGTGCTTTTATTCGATGAAAAGCAATTAAGCTTTACTGCAGGTGACGGGAGTAACGGAGGGATTTGATGTCTCGCTTTTGAATTTGATACTGTAATTATGGAGGGAAACTCCATCAGGAAGGAAGAAGAATCACTGAAAATGCTCCTTTTCAAACAGAAACCATCCAGACAACACTCACCGCTGACCCACGTGGCCTCCGGGTCGTGGACGCTGAACTCCGGCTTGTAGAGGTCGGCCACCGTCAGCCGGGACTTGCTGCTGCCGGGCTGCTCGGCTACAAAAACACACCAACACAAGAAATCACACACTGATGATTGACAGCGATGGAGGGAGCCAGAGATGCGATGAGACAGAATTGTCTGAACAAATCCCCTGAAATACGTTCAAATGATATTCGAAGGTGAACAATACAATTTTACAAAAGTCCGTCACAGCCACAGAAACCGAAGGAAATAATTGTTCCTCTTTTTTTCAACAGCTTTTCATGTCAACCTTGTTCTGGTGAAATTAATTTAGCCTGCAGTATTTTTACGTCCCTCAGCAAACAAATATGATGAAGGTTTTGTTACTAATAAATAGCACCAATAATAATAGAAGGATTTGTACAGCACTTCCATTCAAAGGTGCTGTACATCGAAAAAAATAGAAAAAATGTAGATACTGAAAGCAATTTTATGATATTATTATTATTATATCATGTAGTTTTCTACTTCTAAAGTGCACAGAATACAACAGAAATGGTTCTAGATTTGTTTGTAAATGTCTCAAGATTTCAGGACTTTAGCCGATCCTGATCGTGAGCAGATTACACGTAAAGCTATCAGGATTATTTAATCTCGTCTGTTTTCCTGATGGTTTGATGGCGGGACGGACAGCAGGACCCACCGGGCGTGAGGACCACCACCGACATGCTAATGAGCGAGCAGACCACCACGATCACCAGCAGAGAAATGGCGATGCCCTTCCAGTTCCTCTGTGTGGGGCTGACGTCCACAAACTCCTACACACACACACACAAACAGAGAGAAAACCATTTTAATTTGTTGCTGCATGAAGATGAAAACACAACGATTTTTGAATTTCTGCATCCAGCTGGACAGTGAGAGGAAGCTTATCCTGTCTGGACAGAGAGGTCAAAGGTCATCATCCACCAGCCAGATATAAAAACTCTAATCTGATGTTTGGATTTTATTTCCAGACTCCCAGAAGTTCAGGACGTCCAAATGTTATGTGTTTGTTGATGGAGTTACATCATCTCCCAGACGGATCTGTCTCTCTCTTCAGCTGGCCTGATGATGCAGAGGAGGATTTTTACTTTCTTCTTCTGATCTGGGGTCTGTTTCCTGTCCAGACACAGCGCTGGGAAACAGTAGGTAGCTGTCAAATGGCGTCTTATTCACCTCGGTTCAGAACTGGTGAGAGAAACAGTGAGGAAAGATGGCGTGCAGTCACTTTCACACATCAGACGTGTCAGGTTGACCGCGTCCTCCGTCCAAACCTTCAGAAGCTGCCAGCAACACAGAAAAAAACGTGTTGCTCTCAAGGATGGAGGCGAGGTTTGATCTCAGCGGTGAAAACGTGCCACCACTTTAGACATCAGTAACGCCGCTGCTTCACACTGGCGCTTCCTATCAGTTGAAGAACCTTTGAGTGTGTTTGACACGGTAATTTTCACATCAGAACATGGCGAGAAATGAATGGCTCATTAAAGATTTAAGATATCAGCTTGAGAGGTCGTGTGATCTCACTGCAGGTCAGTCGGAACGCTTCACTCCATCCCCGCCGCCCAGCTGCAGCCCTGCTCGCCAGCCTTCAGGCAGCCAGCTCTTCAACCAACGGGAACCCCGTGCTGGTTCAGACTTGTGCATCCACGGGTCCTAGAACCATGTGGTGGAAACGGTTTCTCAGCCACACAAACGCCACTCCGCCTCGGTTGCGGCAACCTCAGAGAAAGAATATCAGAGGTGGACGACATCACGGCGTTTCACGTAAGAGACGACCTCGGCATCCGAACTAGAGACGACTGGACAGCTGGTCCGTATGTTCACTGGGAACAGGAACAGCCAAAGACGTCCAGAGATCCTGATATTAGCCAGCTTGAGCCTGCTTCAGTTACATGCACGCCGTTTCCTCCACCACTGACTGAAGCCGGCTCAGACCACAGGAGGTGGCACGGCTCTGGAGCCGGAGATGCTCCTACTCCGGTGCCTGGTGCCCTGAGACAATGTGAGTCAAGAATTAAGAGTTTTATCCTAAGATGATTCACTCGGGAGCACATATGTCGAGAACAGACTTTCCCTTGTTGACAGTGAACCTACTTGAATGGGTTCCTCTCCTCGGAGTAATAGAATGAAGATTTCTAATAAATCTGTCTGTCCACAGGCACAAACATGTCCAGAACAGCCACACATTCGGCTGCTGAGGTGGAAACGATTTCATTAATGAAGCAGAAAAAACTGATACACCCACCCACACGCACACACACACACACACACGCACACACACACACACACACACACAGCAGTGGGGACAGTATTCTCTACACACCACTGGGCCATCGACTGTTCTCTGAGTATTAGTTCAACATCTCTGAGCTAATTCCTTGCGTGTTCAGTGTGTGTGTGAGTGTGTGTGTGTGTAAGCTGAAGCAGACACTGTCACAGTCTGTCGATCAGACACACGTCAGCTGAGAGGAAGTGTGTTTACGAGTGTGTGTGTGTATTTGTCAGAGAGAGAGAGAGAGACGTCTGGGGAGCATCTGATTCAGTTCTGACCTGTAAATGATTTTGACCCAAACTCAGCTGAGAACATTACAACCTATGACTGATTCTAATTTGGCTAAACAGTGTGAAGCAGCCTGACAAAGCAGGACTGTGAGAAACAGAAAGGCTGCACATTTTAATTTGAAAAGCAGAGGCATGGATGCCGAGTGAATCAGCCAGTTTTTACACATATTAGTATTCAAACAGGAGCCGTGAAACTGAAAAATACGAGGCTTCATTAGAACTGACTCAACAAAATAATCCAACAGAATATGGCACAGAGGAGCAGCTAGCAGGCTAACGTGTTGTACCCCAGTCAATAAGATATCTGCACCACAAGTCAGTGCACTTCACCAGCTGCTGCTGATATCCCACTAAAAATAAAACCTTCTCTAAACTAAAAAATTTTTAAAAATCATGGAATTGCTATTTAGCGCAGGTGAGAGAGCAAAGGCGGGAGGTTATCTGTGACCGACCACAGACTAGAGCTCAAGCCAACGCTTTCATCATTGATTAATCTGCCGATTCTTTTCACAGTCACTCGCTAAATTGTTTAAAATGTAATGAAAATTTGGAAAAATTGAGCCGACAGAGATTTTGGAATAACATCATAATTTCACAGGTTTCCACTCTGCAGGTCTTCCCTTTTTCCACATGTGATTTTACACTGAAATCTCACTGAGAAAAGAACCTGAATGTCTGTTTTTTTTGGGGGGGGGGGGGGGGGGGTTTGCTCCTGCTGACTAAACTGGGCATTTTTGGGGAGACATCAGCACATCTTCAGCCATGAGTCGACAGGAGCTTTTCAGCCGTGTTTCAGTTAAAAAAAAACAACCGGGTGTTTTCAGGGAGGCATTGTGTCTCCTAGGCTGCTCCTCCAGATGATGGAGTGAGCTACATGTTCTTTTTTGAGAAAAAAAGTGCCAAATATCTGAATATCGACCACAGAGGTGTATCAGAGTGAGACCGTCTGTGAGCTCAGTGCAACACAATACTGAGTGAATAAATCTGAACTTGCAGAGTTCAATAAACCCCAACATTCAGTGGACAGAAAACGGAGCAGTGAAGCAGCAGAAACGTGTAAGTGAAGCCCCGAAGGGTCAAAACAACCACGGCATCGGCTCTCTTCCATTTCATCATCACTCTCTTCTGTAGCAGTCTGTTTGTTGTACACTGAATCATTCAAATGCCAATAAATCCTGCAACACATCAGCAGGCACACCAGCTCCCAAAGCCTCATCCCCTTCATCATCATCATCATCATCAACAAAGCCCAAACCTGAAAGATCAGGATCAATAATCCAAGAAGAGCTGCTGACATGATCAAACTCACTGGCAGATAACAAAACCTAAACAGACTTGAGAGTCACATTTGCAGTTTATGAATCAATCAATCAATCAATCAATCAATCAACCAACCACAGCCCCTCTAATCAATGCTGCAACTCTAGGAGAGAATAACCTGGCTGCCGGCTGTCGTGACTCATGGGAGTTGTAGTTGCTCTCGTCATTAATTGTTTGCATCCTCCACTAAAATAATCCTCCAGTTTTCCATGCGTTCCCCCCACATCACATGCAAACACATCAGAGGGCTCATCTCTGCCTGGGTGGATGCTTGGATGCGCGCTACCTCATCCTGCTGCGCCTCTTTGGGCTTCTTCTTGGTCGGATCCTTGGAGGCGGTCATTGTACCGGAGCCCGAGTCTCTCCTCTCAGCCTGAATCCAGCGGCTCTCCCGGTAATAACATCCGAACCTGCCTGCGAGTCAATATAACAGCAGTGGTAGAAGCAGCAGCACTAAGCTGCCTTGAATGGACACAGGAAAGACTTCCTCACGGGACTTTCAAAATAAAGGCCAGTTCACAAACGAGGACACGGTTTTTGTAATTTCTTACATGCCGAGGCGTCCTAAGGGTCCCAGAACACTGGACTGAGGTGCTCAAGGCAGAATTAGATGCTGTTGATTTGTGTATTTGGACTCTAAATATTCAATATCAGACAACTGACATGAAAAGGAAAATAAGAATGTGGAAACAGGGCCATTTATGAGCTTATCATGTCCACGTTTCACTTTTTTCAACGGAAAACAATTGAAAATATTATTCTTTGCACCTGTGTGACAAAAATGAGAAGAAGTAGAAAGAACGTGTTCGTGTGACAGAAGTAAAAATGACACAGGAGAGCAGATAGTCAGATGTAAAACTCAGGGTTTGATGTCTTGGAAAAAAACAGGAAAAGTAAAGGAGATTAAAAATAGCAATTTCCAGGCCTTGTAAATGACTGATACTTGAACATAAATGTGGCTCAGTTAAACATTCGTATCAGCTTGATGAACTACATGTTCATTTTATCATGACTTATTTTTTGCATGCCCTGGTAAATTTCGGATTATCTAGTAATCTAGTATCTAGTAATCAGGTGTGTGCAGATATTTTATGAATGTTTGCTGTTGAGAAATCATAGAGAAGTACTGGACATGTATGGTAGAAATGTGTGTGAGCCCTGGCAATTCCATCCATCCTTCCATCCATTTTCTTTACAGGTTATCCATTAAAGGTGGCAGGGGTCAAGAGGCGGGTTTCACCTTGGACGGATCGCCATCACAGTTTTATCTTATGAGCTCTTTCTCCCAGCAGAGCTCAAGATGGAACAATTATGAGGGTTTTTTTTCCATTAAAGCCATCATAATAGTCTCTTAAGCTTTTAATTTGTAAGCTTGACTACTTCCTGTGTGTGTGTCTACCTTCAGTGAAACACTGATCACATACTGTACAGTTTGTTAGTCTTGTGGGATTAACTGGAGCAGTTTCCAGTTTCATCCATCCACATCTCTGCATATGTCGCTGTCCGCGGTGCTGATCCTGCAATGCGCTCACCAGTTCCTCCACTCGGGGTGAACTGAGATTTATACCTTGATGTTGCAGGAGGATGCAGACAAACTACAGCAAAACGCAGCTTTTTGTTATGTTTCACACATCTGCTGAGGATACCAAGGAGATCCAGAACTCCATAGCCGCCACAAAACATGAGAATGCAGTTAAATTGCCTGGTTTACTGTCGCCTGGTCATGCAGCCTTGAACATAATCTCAGCAAGAGCACATAATGATGACGTTCAGGAATCATAAGATGTAGAGGAGCTGTAAACACATGCGCCTCTGCTCTGCCCCAGGATGTAATGTCCTCTCCCTCTCCCCGTGTTGCACCCTTCCATCAAGTTTGGTGAAAATCATCCAGGGAGTTTTTGCCGCTGACAGGCAGAAACCCAGGTGGCGACACCTCAGCATAGGGAACAAAGCCCTGATTCTCTGATGTGGAACACTTCCTGAAATAATCATGGGTGTCCGTGGAACATCTCCAGGAAACGAAACTTCAATCACAAGGTTTGGAACAACTGTCGGACAGCGTCACTTCCTTTGTGTACAGAAGAGACACCAGGGCACGATACCAAGGTTAGATTAGGTTAGATAACAGAGCATAAATAATGGAATTAGGACACAGTGGTCAGAGATTTTGAGTCCAAAACAGAGCTGCTGCTACTACTTTCAGTATTAATGTTGGCTCTCTTGCACTCACTACTGTTATTTCAAGGTTGTAGAAATATAAACCCACTAAAAGAAGGGTTTCAGCAGCCCCTGAAGTACTAGCAAGAGTCCCAAACATCACATTAGGAGACCCTAATTAATTAAAACCAGAAATAAAACCCATTTAAGCAGTCATTAGTGCAATCAGTCATGAAGAAAACCATGTATAATTAGCTGTTAGCATCACAGAGAAATGACGCTGCCTCCACTCAATTAAATCACACCCTCTCTTTGTTTTAAATGTACATTTTATGGTACTTTTATCTGTGATATAAAAACTGTAATTGACAATTCTGCTAGTATAAAGTAATACCCCCGCAGGGAGTGGTGTGTCTTACAGTCTTTGTGGTATTTTTACCTCTGATGGTAATACAGCATCACTTCAGAGACTAAAAGCTAGTCTGTGATTGTATTAGTGTATAGCTCAGAAATAAATTACAGGATTATAGCCGCGCGCGCGTGTGTGTGTGTGTGTGTGTGTGTGTGTGTCATTGGAGAATGAAACGGGCCGAGGCTTCGTATGAAATCCCTTCAGAGGCGACACAATCGAGCAGATCAGTAGCCAGCTGGCCTTTCGTGCTGCCAAGTATGCAAACTGATAGGTGTCAGGGAGAAAACCCTGAAGACACACACATCTAAAAATAATGAGGGAGGGAAAAACACACAAATTAAGACAGCAAAAGACCAGACAGCAGCCTGCGGTTATTTCCCTCCTCATGCGTTGCATCTCTGTGCTTCTGCAGAGAGAATTTTTCCTCCCATCAGACTGAAGGTTTATCTCAAGTAAATAGTGGAGGAGTCAGAAGCTTTGTTTTTAAGCCTGAGTGCCAGATGTCGAGGCAGCTCCGCTCCTCCGGTGTGTAACGTGATTGATTAGTGTGTCACCAGAAGTTTCTGATCTGATTCACCCGCTTGCCCCCATCTTTTTATTGGAAATGTGGGACAATAGACTGAGACAAATGAGAGGAAACGACAACATCAAGAGCCAAACCATCACAACACCTCATTAACATGTGTCAAGGACACAACAGGTGGTTATCACAGTTCTCATTTTGCATTTCTCGGTCCACACGAGGATACTTTTCTGTACGTGTCCATCCCGTTCTCAGTGTGATGTCTCGGGAACACCATGAAGGAATTTGATGAAAGTGTGTTGAAGACTCATGGGGTCAAAGGTCATTTTTGGCAACGCTGTATTTCAAATTTGTCATGATGAATTAAAAACCTCTGGGCTAATTCTCTTACATTTGGACGTTGGTCCAGCCTTTTCAAGTCTGGGTTTACCAGCACTCGTTCTGTTGTATGACTAGCAGTGGCAAAACCTGCTCATTTCTTATATATTTGACCGTTAAAAGGCTTAAATAAGATGGAGAGCCTGTGAGAAGCAGCGATGGCGCCGCGCAGCTGTCGCTAGCACCTGGTGACGACATGGTCACCCGCAGTTGCAAACAGCCAAGATGGTGACGACTGTCACTCTGACCTTTATGCTTCTGAATGTTTTGAGCAGTAGGTGACATCACATCACACGCCTACGCTTGGAACGGACCTTGACCTTCGTTGAACGCCTCCTTTGCACCACATCATATGACAGTTACCGTCTTTGGTGCCAGAGCCATCAAAATTCTTGATAGGAACGCTCAGAGAACACGTGTGGCCGGAGATGCAATGGGTGGAAGGTGAGCTGGAGCTCTGCCGCTAGCTGATGTTAGCATCCTCCAAAGAGTTCCAGAGCAGGAAGCTCCTAATAGGAAAAGGATGGAAGTCTGGAGACCACAAGAGCTGGAAGAGTGTCTCAGGGCAGGATCCTAGCGTCAAATTACATCCATCAGTTGCTGCAGCTCATCGGGTTTTGTGTTTTCTGTCGATAGTGCACATACCGCTTCTTATATTAAGACAGCTTTCTGCATGAAGTCAGCCGCTTTGATGATTTATGAGTGCAAGCATGTGACCGACATCGCGCCAATGAAAGCGTCAGCATGAGGTCAACAAGCGAGAATACAGGGGAGCAAATGGCCGCGGATCAAAAATTCAAAAGAAAGCAATAATAAGAGGGATGGAAGGAGGGAGGAAGGGAGGAGAATGAGGGGAGAAGCGTGGGTTTGACTCTCTCCCATCATCATTAAATATTCATCTCTCTGAATCAGAGACCACATGGAGATCTCCTCTCTCTCTCTCTCTCTCTCTGACCTCTGCTGTTATTTCGTGTCCGTTCCTGCGCTCCGGCATGTTTTTCCATGTTGCTCATTTTAGAAGCAGCACACATTGATGTGCACTTGCATGTGTGCGTTGTAATATTAACATACAGGACTGCAGACAGGAGGTGATTTATTGGATGTAGTTTGGGTTCTCCTCTGATTTCTCTTCTTGTGCATCTTGTTTAATATTGTAGTTTCTTCGACTTTACTCAGGATCAAACCTAACAATTTTCTCTTGCAGTTAACCGGCCATCCCCCCAAAAAAACAAAAGTTTACAGAATACAAATGACCAAAAATATATTTCAAATCACAATTTTTTGAAGAAAGACTGTCTGTGGCAAACAAAGCTTTTGTGCCTAAATCTAACCAAACCTCATAGTTAAGCTAACAACTTTTCCTCCTGTGACTGCTCTGCAACACTAAAATACACCTTCCAGAGAAGAAAACGCTGACAAAACAGTATGGATTTTTGAGGCAGCACAGCGGTACTTTGTTTTAATGGGTCACCAGCCCAAACAGTTGAGACCCTTCAGGGTTTCTCTCCTGCTGTCTAATCAGGGACTGGTGTCCACCTGGGACGCAGGTGAATGTAATTAACCTGCTGCCGGGAAGGAATGCTGCAGGGTTCCGAATTAGGAACCTCTGAGGTCTGGTCAGAATGAGTTCCTTTGATAAGGACGGTTCCGAAGCCGGTTAATTGACCCGGATGATCTGAGGTGAAGTGTTGATAAGCGCAGGCTGGAGGCTTTTTTCACTTACGAAACAAAAACTTGGTCCTGCCAGCCAGGGACGGAGAGCGGTGAACACGCTGTCTGTGGATGACTGGCCTGAAGCCTCACCTCAGCTACAAAACAAACAGTGGCCATAAAACAATTTTTAATATTTACATGAATCAACAAGTTCCCAAGCTTGAAGTGAGGTTTAATTTAAGTCCTAAACAAATGGCCTGTCACGTTCTGAGGGTGGGGAGTCGGGCCAAAAGCAGAGGGAGGCAAGGAGTGTTCAGCAAAAAGGGGAATTTAATGAAAAAGAGACAACAAAAGAACTCAAAGTACCAACTGAAGAGCAAATACAAAGTAACAAAATAAACCAAAACTTACACTGGAACTGGGAACACAACGGACAGAACGTGGACCCTGAACGACAACGCTCCACTGGGGAAACGCGACGCAGGTGGTGCAAACACACAGGTGAGACACATGAGGTAATCACAGGAAGACAGGACACTAACTACTACTACAAAAAAAAACACCGGACAGGGATTGTGACATGGCCCCCTGCTGGCCATTAGAAATAATGCGGGTTCAAACAACTTCCGCATTCGCGTCACTTGTTTTAGCTGGTCTATGATGACTGCTGCCTCCCTCTGAAAATGAGGCGCAACAGGCAAAATGATGTCACCATTCGGCCCCGTAATTCGATCATCATGATGATCAATTGCTGGGAGACGGCGAGGGCGACCTTCAGTTTAAAACCTGTGGAAAATCATACAGATGAACCCTTTCACTAAGAAAACATTTAGTTTTCTAATTTCATTAGAGAACAGTCCATCATTTTTAAATATATATCTATAATCCATCCCTCCAAAAAGAAATCATCTCCCAACCTGTTGCAGGTCATTTATTATTCATTCCAGCTCTTTTCCATCTCTCCAGCTTCACACTTACTAATGAACCCACCTGAATAATCAGATTTAAATAAATTATGCTCCATGCAGCAGACGGGACTTGAAACAGCCGGCCGTCGATGGCTTTAGATCCATTTATACCAAATGCAAAACAGCAAACAAAGACAATAAGCTGTGAGTGGGAGAGTGGTGTGGCTGGCGGATAAAATCTACCTGTAACACATATTAGTCACCACAATGATGTTTTAATCCATGTGCAGAGATTTCAGAGGGCTTCCAGGATCCAGCGGTGCATAACTGACAGCTTTCTAGATCAAAAACAAATAACCAAGACTGTTTCCCCCATGGCAGCAATGAAAGCTTGCGTGACTAACAGTTACGCAACTAGGATGAGTAAATGCCATGAATGCAGGTACGATGGAGCATTTAATTAAAATCCACAGCTCTATTTGTGTGCTTTTACCTGCCCTTGTAGCATTTAATCATCTTCATCGTCGCAGATGTTGTGTTTTCAAATATTAACAGGAAGTTACATGACGCACTTGAGCCTTCATGGAGGATTGAAACCAGATTCCTCCGCTCAACGTGGAAAAAGTAGGTCAAGGTTTACTGACCCACTGGCAGTCCAGCACACATTAAGAGGTGTAATACCCACAGAGCTGAGATCATGTGACCGGCCACTTCAGTCAGCTGAGCATCAACAGGAGGAAGAACATATCAGATCTTATGTGCTCCTGTTCTTTGTCTTACTATGGATATACAGTATTTCACAATAAGAGCATTTCAGTATGTTCACCATCAGTGTATTTTACATTCGAAGCACATACAAATAGGTGTTTCATGCTCACAGATATTTTTAAGCACTGCCTTACTTCTTTGTGACTCCAAAATGCAGAAAGAGCCAGCCACACATATTTAGCTTGAAGCTAACAGAGACTGACGGCTAACAACAGCATAGCCATCCAAAAGCATCAGTTAGCGAGCCCCCGAGGGTACAGTCAAATACACTCTTTGGGGAAAGTACAGCCTTAATATGTAGCTATTGCACAATAAGCTCATTTTATTACAGCTAGCAGTCTTTTTGGAGCAAAAAACAGATAGAGTTTGGGCAACAGGTTTTTAAAAACTTTTAAAATATGTTCCCAATTAATGATGAGCTCTTTGGATGATGTCACTCTCCTTTTCTAAACCCACATGATTAGCCAACCATATGTTGTGCTCATATTAAACCTTAAAAACTAAACAGTAAAAAAAAAAAAAGGGCCCTCAAACCTGGACAGCTGTCATGTTACATAGTTTGGTGTTTGCACGTTAATTCCATCAAGTTGTGTTAGCGCCTGCACACAAAGTACAGTTGGCACTGTTGTTGTTGTTGTTGTTGTTTCCTCACAACAAAATGAAAGTACAGGGAGAATTTCTAGCCATCAAGTGTGTGTGTTAGCATCTTCCAAGCTAGCTCGCTGCTTGGTCCCGCACAGCCGAACGTTAATCTGGGGATGTGATTGGATTGTTGGATAATAAATCAACGTGTTTGTGTTTGACAGATTGGAAATGAAAACACTGTTTAGGTGTTGGGGGAGTTTGCACGCCATTTGCTCAACAAGGTCACATCATGCAGGAACAGAGGTGCTACATCAGTGTACGACGAGACTGAGGTTTGCTGCTGTTTGAGGGTTAAACAGCTGCGTAAATCTTGCATTTTTGTAAATGACCTCTGAAAATTTCATGGAATTGTGCACTAAAACCTTAATTTCTTTGTGTAGGATTTAGAATTTTGGCTCTGAACTGACTTGATGTTCCAGTCAGTAAAGACTTTTAAAAAATAAAATAAATAAACAAATAAACCTAAAATGATGTGAACATCAGATCAGGTCTGAAGGTAGTGGATTAGTTTTGCCCTCGGTTGGAGCAGCAACGTATTTGGGAGGTAAAGATTGGTACCGGCTCCAACGAGGGTTCCAGTATCATGGTGGTGAGATGCCAGAGAGGAAGGATGGAGCATCGTAGCAAAGCTGACCTCCATCCTCATCCTCCCCCTCCTCTTTGTTCAGGAGCTTCTGAGATGAAGGCTACAAGCAGCTGATTTGATTTGCTTCACTTTCCTGGGCTCAGGAGCTTGAGTGAGCTCCTGGATGAGTTCCTGTGGATGTTTTAGTCCAACTGGGAGGAGGCCTGGGGCCAAACCTTCACCGTGCTGGAGGGATTGGGCCTGGGCACGCTGCCCACGAGAAGACGAGGGAAAGGAACTAGGACGACTTCCTGGCTGCCTTCGCTCAACCTGCTACCACACTGACATCATTCCTTCCTCCACACGTGGACAATCTCTTCCCTTTAGCATGTAGCTTCGATATTCATCCTCCCCAATAAACACCGTAACCTCTTTTCAAATCTCTCAGGAACACACTCCAGCCCATTTATCTGACAACAGCCTGACACACTTTGCATCCCAGAGGAGGTGTTTATCTCAGGTGGCAGCACGCACTCCTGAGATTTTACAATAAAGCACACGCTTCTCGACGCAGGTCTGTCACCTTGTCACGCATAGCTGAGTGCAGACTTTTGTAATATAGACAATATCAAGTCTTAAAACCTTCCATAAGAACCCGACTTCCTCACCTCCAGGAACCTGAGCTCTGGCTCCATCATGTTGATGTCTCCTTCCCGTCAAATCAGTCAGACATGAAGCGTCAGTCTGGAGTCGTCCCCTCCTCCACGTCCAACTCTCACCAGCTCCAAACAGAGTAAAACAAACAGCAAGATGCTCTCCTGCTCATACCACCAGTGTGTCTGTCGGGCTTTTCTCTTCAGAGTAAACAGACGCCTGGAACACACACACACACACACACACACACACACACACACACGCACACACTTCTGCTCTGACTTAAAAAATGGTGTCATTCATAAGTAAAATCAGTCAACCTAGTTTCACTTGGCATCATCAGTCTGATAATCTAATTCTGCGTCAGGAGGGATTTGCCTGGTGGTGGCGGTGGTGACACCGTGGCCTGTTGAGCTCCATTCACCACAGCAATCACACACAAGTTGCTTTAAGCCTCATTACACTTGAAAGAGCACTGACATTCGTTAAAAACACATCTTTATTCATTGAACCGTGACTTTGCTTTGCCATGACAGGGAAGAGACGCAAACCCTTGGATACCTGCATAGAATGAACGTGCACACGCCTCAAATTTCAATGCAAACCTCTCACAGAAGCATGGATGTACAGTCTGAAGAGTAAACCTGCATTCTTGCAGATGGCCAGCAGGGGGCATGTTCTGATCGTTTACAAGCCTGCCCATGCTTTTTACTGAAGTATCAAGCATATTTAAAGCTATCATTTCACATATCATGTACTGTTTTGTATTTGTATTGTTTTGTTTTATCATTATTACCTCTCAGGGGGCTATTAGCACTTTTGCTACCTCCATTGATAATTCTATCCTGTGTCTCTTTTACATACTGATGTTCATGAATGTGCAGTTTTCTTATCAAATTAATAAATGTCCCACATCTCCATCAACCAGAGAGTTCATCAAAACAGGACTGACAAGTCTGTATGATCAATATTCTGATCTGGTGACTATCACCGGATTACGTAATCTAGAGTAACGACGGCTATGGCTAACCAGAATTACTCCAGGCAGCTGTATGCATGCAGGTGGCTTATTAAAGATTAAACCCTGCGTGCTGGGGAAGCACACGGAGGCTATCATGGCAGTTTGTTCTATATCACTGGGCCAACATCTTTTTTTGTTGATATTCTGAATTATTCAAACATGTTCTGATTTGAATTTCTCTCTAAATATGGGCATATGCATCCTTTTTTCTTTTTTTTTGAGAACTCTGGTCATCAGGCTCAAACTTCCCCATGACGCTGTCGAACTTGCCAGTGGTTTGTCTGAGAAGATTAAACGCTACAACTTTTTGACATGGATAAATCAAAGCATCAGCGAGCGGTGGGAAGGTTGACAGGCGAGCGAGGAGATGCCTGGAGGGGCTTTCAGTCCGGAGGGATTCAAAACACCACGTCATCTTCTGCTGCCACACGGTTCAAAGTCAAACCAACCTGCCCAGGCAGATTATAGAAATTAAAACAGGAGGTGCAGCAGCGCAGGAGACGACATCCCGGCAGAGAGAGACGACGATGAAATTACGGCTCCTTTCACTTTTGGGGTCACTAATGAATAAAGTGATATTAAGAGAAAATGTCATGTCTGGCTTATTAAATCAAATCGTTTAGACTCAGTAGACTGCGTGTAGGAAGAGGCCGCTTAAAAAGCATGAAAATTCCAACATAGCTATTGCTGCACGTTTAATTGTTCACTACGCAAGATGCCTTTTAAAATAAAAGTGCTTTCAACATCCTCCACACTCCTTCTTTGTGCTCGCTCCAATCTTCCATACGACCACCTGGAGAGAAACGGATCACGGAGTTCATTACCGATTAAAGGAAAAGCTTTTATTAGTCCGAGGTGTTACGCAGCAGCTCAGTGCTTCCTTATCTCGCCTCTCGCTCCATTTTGGAGAAAACTAATTGAGCCTCTCCTGGCTGTGTTGAAAAGCTTTAGTCTGTATTTGCTTGTCACAAGTAAAAACAAAAACCCAGAAACAGCTGGGAACCTGCTTTGCATGTAAATGACAGAGTGTAAACTACATTTCCATAATTATTCTTTTTTACAATCGATTGCTTGGAATGGATGTTGTCATTGCTGAGCAGTGGCGTGTTTGTTGGGTTACCTGCAGCGCTCAGAGACAAATGGTAGCCATGCTAATGATGGTTAGCTTTGCCTGTTGCTACACTGCACAAAACACTTCCAATCTTTGCATGATACCTAAAGAGCACATTGAATGTTATAATATTGATATTTAACACTTAACTTTGACATTCATCATATCGTTTATAAATATCTATTTCTATAATGTTGTCATGTATAATATCTATCTATCCTTCTGGCCACATGGCTTTTTTTTGGGGGACAAAACTGTAAGTAAACTTTCTCAATTGTGTTTCTCCTTTGTTGCTCGGTGCTAATACCGGGTGTGTGTAGGCTTCAGCTACATTTTGATTAAAACATATTTTTGGGGAGAAATAAATAAAAATTTTAGCTGAATATTTTAAGAACAATTTTTTAAAAGCATTGAGCTGATTCTAATTTGCTGTGTGGTTATGTGAACTGGATGGATCCTTCATGTGCATTCAGATACAAAAGCACCCTACAAGATGCATGTATGGAGCTCTGGACTCTGCACTTACTTGCATGACTCTTGCGTCCATATATATATATATATATATATATATATATATATATATATATATATATATATATACACACACACACACACACACACACACACACACACACACACACACACACACACACACACACACACACCGTTTATCACCGTATTTCAGAGTCAGGTTCTGTTATATGCAACTGCAGTTGAGCGAGGAGGAATATTTCTCCTTGCAGAAGGATGTGATAAGCGTGTAGCCTCCAGGCTGTTGCCTTAATAGCAGTAACCTTGGTTTGGGCAATTATATTTTGGAGCAGACTAATCGGAGATGAGCCAGACTCTGACTCACTGGCCCCAAAATAAATCAGTCTAAACACACCGGGTGCAACAAGGGCAAAGAAATTTCAACTGAAGGTGCTGTTAATGCAAGCAGCTGCCAGGCTGGCTGTGTGTGTGTGTGTGTTTGTATATCCGTTGGTGTGTGTGTGTGTGTGTGTGTGTGGGGGGGGGGGGGGTTATCAAGTGTTTTTATGATGAATGAGCCTCAGGTGATTTTAAGTTATACTGATGCTTCTGCAGGATTTTTCAACCCGTATCAGTCAGACTGAAGGACGTTACATCATGATGTCAGCAGAAACCCTTCAGCGAGCCCTCACACTTACACGGAGCACTCTTGTGCAAGACTGCCCTGTAGTGGCAGAAAGCGGACCTGCAACTTGAATGCTCTGACTCCAAATGCCCTCACATGCTTCAAAACGTTCAAGATTTCCAATCATTTTTGGCAATTTTCACATGTCTCAAACCTAAAGAGAGCAGAACACCAACTATTTCATGTCAAGTGGGCTTCTGGTGAAAATAAGCACCACCAATGAGGAGCAGCGTTATTGCTGGTCAGCAGCGCCCTCTGTTGGTACAAGCCGTGAAATACAGAACGCCGACACATTCAAACCTGTTTCAGACCAAGTACTGAAAGAATGAATGAGAGGATACAGACTCAGGTCATTTAAAACATTACTCTTCACATTTGCTTTCCAACAAACTCAACACAGAAAGTTTTTATTGCCTTTTAACCTTCGGAGCAGTCTGTTGGCAGGATTATGCCAAAACCTATCCAACCAAATTTCGCCTAACTTTGAGTGCAGCAGGGGTCAAGGATGAACACATTACATTATAAGATGGAGCCACTGAACACAGAGAAAAACTGGCATTTCTTATACGCTGAGTGCGCTATGTGCACTCTGGGTTTTAAATATAGCTCATAATGGCTAATGGCTTTAGTGCATTTCCATGCCTATGTGAGGTTCTATGAGTTGCCATATCTGCATGCAGCTTGTCTTGGTGGTGGTTGTGGTCGTACAGGTAGCAGTCGTCTTTTAGTCTTGAGGAGGAGTAAAGCAGTGTTCCATTAGATCACCCTGGCAGCTCTTGTCATGATGTCACCTGTTGCAGTCGCGGTGAGAGAGTGACCGCGTGGTAAAAGGCTTTCTGTTATATAGCGGCCTTTCCACCTCAGCGATACTCAAAGTGCTTCATAGTGTTGCCTCATTTAGACGTTCACACTCCTGCAGTGATGACGAAGATGCCAGCTCATCAGGAGCAATTTGTCCTCCTCTCTTGCCACTTTTCGGCATTTCCAAACATCGATGAGAGCTCCATCTTGCCTTTTAGTGTACATATTTAGCTCTAATTAAAGAGATGCATTTTAATTGAAGTGTAGCCACAGTTTATTGAGCAAGTAGGGAGGATTAAAAATAGCTACTGAAGCATAACACCACCCAAAGGCTAACATGCTAATCAGAGATTTATGAACATCCCAGTGCAGCAAAGTCAGAGATGATGATGGCGGCGGAGACAAGATTAGTCGTCTTCCTGCACTGCTCACATGCTAATGACAGAGCCCAGCTTCTTTACTCCGTGTCCATCTCCACGGCAACAGATGGCTGCAGCTAATGTTAATATTTAGCGATTCTCTGTGGGTGAGACCCGCTCAGGCTGCTAAACCCAGTTATGATGGACAATCTGTTCGCAGGTTTTTGGGGTTGGGACCAGCGAGTGTTGGTGTTGAGAACAAAAGATCCAGTTTTGAAAAACAGAGGAAAATAAATATGACAAAAGCAAAAATAGCTTTAGGCCAGAGAGTTGCAATACTGGGGACAGAGAAATCCTCCTAATTAGTTTGGAATATATAATTAAGTTATTATCAATTCTTCTAATTCCAAATGTAGTTTTTTGGCTTTTAAGGATACCTTTTGAAAATGTTGCTATTGTTTTGTTTTGATGAGTTTCTGGTAAAAGAACATCATTTTTGCTTAATTTGTAACTGTTAGATTAAATTTAGACCATTACATCTGAAACAATTCCCCTAATCCTGAATTAAATTCATAAAGGAGTAGGAATTATGGGGAACAAGAGTGGAAAAAAATCCCCAAACAAAACAGAAAAACCGTGACAAAATGGTTTTGAAGTTGAATCATCTAAAGTCTACATGATCTGACGGAAATTTGTGACAAATTGAATTATGAAAAATGTTCAAATTGGACAACTGAAAAAAGGTATTCAGTTCCAAATGAAGGTTATTTTGTGGAAACCGGGTCTAAACTGCTGCAACATAACCACAAGATGCTCCTTCGCCCTGGACCTCCTATTAAATCACAAAGCTGCACCTCTCATTTCATGACAGAAAGAACATTTGTGGACAGACAGCAGCTGCCACTGAATAACAAATCAGTTTGACTCATTTTTAGCGATGGGGTTCCTGCACACCATTTCAGTGATAAAAAACATGCTTGTGTTGACACCAACATCATCTTTATAGCCAACATCAGGGGAGAAGCTCACGTTCATGCTAACAAATCCATACAGGAGAAGCTCATTTGCATCGGCTCTGTGGCGGCAGAAGCCTCATATACAGCTGTGTGTGTCAAGAGGCTTATTTATGAAGCGGTGAGAACCAGGTGGCACATGAGGTGGATTACTGAGCCGGGATTTATGGCACAATTACAACCACTCAGACTAAATAATGAGTATGAAGAGCAGCACACTATCCCTGCTCGTTATGCTGTAAAAGTCTTTGAAACTTAAGCCCCTGGACCAGTTTTGGTGATAAAACTACAAAAACACTGGAAATAATGTGAGAAAGTTCCTGCAGCGCCCTTCCTGACACTTTGTTCCCATCCACCAGCGGATTGTTGGGGATTTCCTCCTGTCAGAGGGATCTGCTCACAGCTAAGAAGCTCTTTGCATAAACTGCAGGCGACAAGGACGTTCTTAATGCTAAAGCCGCTGCTCGCTGCTGTCATGGTGGCCTTGCTTTTATATCAGCGTAAACACAAAGAGGCTGCAACAAAACATCCCTGCACTTTCATCATCAGCTGCATCAAAGGAATCGTATGAGCCCTTTATTATGTGCTCTGCTGTAATAAGACATTCATTTCCTTTGCCAAGGAGGTCATGATTTCGGTGGTGATTGCTAGCAAGATTATGCAAAAACTACAAGGCTGATTTTCTCCAAGCTTGTTGGAAGGGTGGAACATGGACCAAGAAATGACTCCATAAATTTTGGGTCATATTAGTCATAGCGCCCCCTGGTGGCAATAGGAAATGACATGGGATCCATCTCAAATATTGTCCAAACCCCCTGAGACCTTGTTTTGGGTGTCCGGGTGGTAGCGGTCTATGACGTTGCTTACCAGCACAGAAGTGGGTGTGTTGTGGTCACTGCATTAGCGCCTCCTCTGGTCAGTCAGAGGAATACAGTGAAACATCCTCACACTTGCGTGCAACATTCGTCTTCTCCGTCATGTAAAAGCTTAATACCATCAGGTTTCACCTCCCTCTGACTCCATGGTACTGGCACCTCGAGGTGGGAGGGGTTGGGAGGGTCCACTCATCTCTGTGTGCTACTTCAATGAGGACCCACCCTAGTTTTCTTCATTTTGCTATGAAAGAATCACTCAGGGCTCTGATTTTGAACTGTAAATGTTTGATTTGCCCAGCAGACACTCTTTCAGAGTGTAACCAGACAAGGGACAACCATGCACGAGTCCAACACCCTTGTTTGACTCATGGACTGAGCAGCACGTCGTGTGTGATGACTCACTTTACAGTGAAAACCACCTGAGAGCCATCGTAGCTTCTCCTGCACTTTTAAAGTGAGGAAGAATCTGCAAACTCATCAAGACTAAATCTTACAGTTCTTCTAACTTTCTTTAAAAAAAAAAAAAGACATTCACAGTTTGTCAGAAGATTTCTCAGAGCCTGGCGAAAACAGCACCAGTTGGCAGAGTGGGCAAGTTGAGATAACTGCTAAGAACTTTGGCAACAGTTCCTGTGTTGTTACGTGATGTCAGCTTGAGAAGAGAGTGCTGCAGCAATTACAGAAAGAACAGTGACGATGGAAAAACCACAACAGGAGCATCCTACCTTGACATCCTTGACTGGCTGACACTCAATCTGATGAGAGACGGATGCAGTTTGGTTCATTTCTGTTGCAAAGAACACCCTAAATACCAGGTTGCAACACAGCAGAATTTCTATCTGATAAAATTAATCTGTTGTCGACTCCCGGCAGCTCAGTTCTGAAGTTTCCTCTGGTTCCTCCGAGCTGACCGAAGCAGAAACTCTTGCTGATGCTGAGATACTGGAGGCTGCAGGGATGCTGCCCTAGAAATGATGTTAAAGCTTCAGTGCCAAACATTTAACAACACATTCCTTCCGTCTTTGTTTCTCTGCTCCTCTCTCTGACGATTGCAACGCCACATTTCAGTGCACTACCTCCCTCCCTCCCTCCCCTCTCTCCTCCTCTTTCCTCCTCTCTCCTCAGCTGCTTCATATGGAGCATAACCGCACAGCAGCAGCTGACAGATAGTTGGTAAACCAGGATGTTTGCCAGTGATGCCTCCCACATATGAAGACGTTTCTTGATCAGGATGCAAATGTGCTTTAGGCTAATATATTGCAGGGTTTGAGCTTTAACATTGCTCTTATTCAAAGCTGAGCGAGAGATATTTTGACAGGGAAAGACTCAAATTGATGGATTAATCTTAAAGCTCAAAGCATTTTGACCCCCTCAGGAAGCAGCCGCTCTTTGTTTCATGAGGATGAATCAAAGCGAGAAAGAAGGCTGTCTATTTAAGACGCAAACAGGTAGAAAAGACCTTTTTTGGTGGTTTTATGCTAGATTTTTTTTGTCCTGTCTGTCTACCAACAGTACATTGTTTAAATAAATAAGAACTTCACCCAGTTTAGCTCCTGAAGATAGATTCTTTACAGGCGTCTCCATCGCTGCCCACATCTTGGATTTTTTTTTTTTTTAATCCTCTGATTCAAAGAGGTTGTAACCTTGAGTTAAAAAAAAAAGCTTGAAATGATATCATTCTCCGTGCATGAATATTTTAATAATGAAAAGACACAAGTAGATCAGATCCAGACAGTCGGTGCGTGTGGAAGCGGTGTCTGATAATCCCGTCAAAACTGCTGAACAGCCACTTGATCCATGTCACGTCTTATTTGATGTAACTGAGTATGGTTGCTGCTCTTTGGGCTGGTTGTAGATGTGAATAATGTATCAAAATAACAACCGTTCCAGCTGCAGCGTGTGATGTCCGAGCTGCATGCAAAGTGATGCTGGCTGTTGTTGTTTGTTTAGACTGGTTGCAAAAAAGGTGAATTATGGGCCGAACATGATGTTTCAGTTGCTGGTAAAGTGATGCTAGCCATTAGCTAACAGCTAATAGTTAGTCAGCAAACCAGCAGTTCCACCCAATCATTCCCCACCATCATCTCCCTCATACATATTGATGTAGGATTTTATTTGGTCAAACTCAAGTACAAAGAAGCAACAGTGTGATTTGTTGGTCGTCACGGCGGGGGGGGGGGGGTTCGGAGTGGTGGGCTGGATCAAGACGAGTGTTTATTCCTGGGGACGTAGAAGGACGTCTCTGGATCATCAGCCAGCAGAGGCCGGCATTTATCTCACTGTCTTGTTGTGCTGGAGTAATGTCTCCAAATGAATTTTGCAATGATTAATCGATTTCCAGGGCTGCTGCGGTTTTAATCCTTTTAAAAAGTAACCCAGGTTGCTTCAGTGTAGTGGCAAGAAATGTAGGAAATATATTTCAAATAGTTTTGTAATATACAGCTGGTGAGTCGGTCGTACATCAGCTCCTGACAGGACGTGAAAGATTTATGAATGTGACTGAGCCTCATATTCATATATGAACCGGGAGAATCTTCATCCCGGACTTCTTGTTACTGTAAACTGTTGTTGCCATCAATTATTAAGGACGATGATGTATATTTGATGAGCTGGCTATTTGTCAAATCCCACTAATCATATTTCTTGTGCGTTTTATTGGATTTCCAGTCATTTTATATAAAGAGTCAAAGGTTATAAAGGTCTATTTGTAGCTCGCACTCTTCATGGACGCAGAAGATAGACGCTATTTGGTGCCAGTGCTGTGAATAATAAAATATATGGATGTCATGAAATGCAAATGCTAAAATACTGCAGTGAGATGAGATATTAGAATTCCCAATGGGAAAATAGAGGCTGTAAGCAGAAAGCAGAAACCCCAGCAGGCTGCAGTTCCTATTTTTGTAATGTTGTGTTTTCTCTTTTGTTAATTTGATTCGAGTCACTTTCATTTTTTGCAGTCGTAAGGTGGTTTTTTTTTTTATTTATCGTTTGACTTTGTCACGGCTCCACCTTTCTTCAAGCTCCCCTCCAGACGATTGAACCAGATCAGACATGCAGAGGTAGAGATGTGAAACGCTCTCGCTGAGTGACCTTTAGAAAGCACCCAAAAACCAGACAACATTCCCTGGATCATTTCCTAATTACATCTGATGAACTGTTATGACACACTCTTCTCCTTTTAATTGGTGTATTTATCTGCATTTTTCTAAATTGATAAACTCCACTAATATCCCCAATTTGTGCATTCATCTTTTTTTTTTTCAAATTTACCTATCACAAAAAATTGTTAATTTCATACTGTGGTGAGTCTCAGTAAATAATGAAATGTTACTAATCACTTTGGAGCATCTTTAATTAGAGCGGCGGCGACGAAGCCAAGCATAATCAAGACAAACAACTTCCTCGACGCGGGCTGCTGCAGGCCGATGGGACGAAGCTGCCGCCACATGATGGATTGCTTTGGCACCTTGTTAGCTCTACATGTAACATGCCTTTTCTTTATTATCATCACTTTCTTTACTGGAAAACAATCCCAAATCTTGCGTGTTTCTTTAAACAATCGAAACAATCCCCGTTCAGAGAGATCATTTCAATCTGCTAAGCAATTAGTTACAGTCCTTTTCGTGAAGTGAATTAAGTTTCTCTTAAATCTACGCCACAGGCACGTATGTTCTGATGCAAAGTTTGCGATGATCATTTTTGCAAACCCATGAGTTCTGCCTGGTAACGTAATATTTTACAGCATCTCCAAGTACGATGTGTCACAACGTCACCTCACTCACGAAATGAAGACTTGTAGACAGAATAAGAGGGAATACTGGATATTAAAACACACAAAAAAGTCGAGGGAATGGAGTTTCACTGATTGTATCAAAAACACAACCGCAAACCAGCTTCATTTATCTTACAACGTCAAGAAAATGAGCTTTTATTACATTAAAGTAAAAGGATAATCAACCTGTTATCGTGGGTAACGTTTTTTCCTTTTACAAAGACATTTGTTGAAGGGTTGAGACACTCCCAGTCCAGCCTGATCATGGCTTTGCTCAGTTATAAATCAAGTTCTCATGATCTCCACACGCTCTCAAGCAAACTCCCTTTCACTTGCATGATCTAATGAGATTAATTAACCTATCATGAGAACATAGGCCACGTTGTACGTTGACCTTTCTGCATGAGTATAATAATGGTGGCCGCTCTCAGCTTCCATAAATATCTTGGTTTTTTTTGGAATCTCATTTCTTTAAAACGTTATATATCGTCCACTCTTGCTATCACGAACATCAAATTAGACATTTTTTTCTGTGTCCAGGGATAAGTGGACAAATGAACTTTGCTGGAAGCGGATCCTGAGGCTGCGGACAGCCATCAGAGAGTCCAATGGACTCATAAAAAGGGACATTAAAGTAAAGGAGGGGGAGTCTTTAGTGCTACGTCTCCTCTCTCCTGAGTTTAATGGTACCTTGGGCTCGTCGGTCTGGTTTCACATCTATTGGTTAAGGATCAAATGCAGCAGTGTAAAATGACTCCATGTTAACACGCATCAGGTATCAGGGTAGAGATCGAATAGCTTCCATCCACACATCGCAGTATTTAAAACATAATTCAAAAGTCATTTACATACTGTACTCAGAAGTAATTTACACAAATGATGTTGCTGGAGCTCTCATGAGAAGAAGACACACTCTGAATTAATGCATGTGTTGGAGTGTGTGTGGGTGTGCACACACGTGCAGCTGAGATCATGATGGATTGCAGAACTGTGTTTTCTTAAGAGATTTTCTGCGGCGAAAAAATTCACATTGGTTGAGTTCATCCTCAGTGGGCGCGCTTTTCTATCAACACGGTTCATGCAGATTTCATGAGTAAAATTCCACAAATTTCAATGAAACTGAACTAAAACAACTCAGACTCCGAAAGCCTTTATCATCAACCAGAGGTGAACGAATGCATTTTAAAGATTCTTTTTGGTGTACGTGACTGTGATGAAAACACCAGTTTAGGTTGAAAAAAGAAGCATTTTTCAAGGACGATCTTTAAGTCAAACCCTGACATCTTACTGGGTCAAATTTTCAACCCTCAAAACAGTAAAAATCCAACAAAAAAGCAGATGTTTCAATCAACGATTCACTCCATATTTGGTATTTTGTTCAACTTTGGTTTATCCCAGCTGCTAAGTTTTTCTTGGTGGTCATGACCCCCCCGAGGTTCCAGACCCCCGCGATGAGTGACTCAGTAGCGGGTCTCCAGCCTGGTTTGCCCTGAGGTTTTCAGACATCCAGCCTGGAGGTGGCGGCAGCTCGGGAGGTCTCACTGTTTCCTCCCCTTCAGCTCCCTGGAACCCATCGGAACCGCGCCTCCTAGGGTCAGGAACTGGTGCTTTGGAACCTCCCAGACTTCCAGGACCACTCTCATCAAAACCCTCCACCCCAGGAGATGGCTGACCTCCAGCAGCCCCGGACTCCCTGATGGGGTTCAGCCTCCTCATAGAGATGAGGGAGCGGGATGAGGAGCGTGGCGACACACCGGACAACTGGAGACGATCCAACTCGTGTCTTCCTCCTGATATGACACAAGAACGAGAACTTGGCTCCTCCCGTCTCTCTGTGACATCACACCGATTAAAGTCAACTCACCAAGACTTCGTTTTCTGAGGGCAAAGGCTGACTCCAGATCTCCTCCAGGCTGGAGGGAGAAGTACTTCTGAGATCTAGGGATGTTCTGACCAGGCTGCAGGAGAAGAAAGAGCCATCATAGAAGGTATGAAATACAAATTTAATTTGAAAGTTCTTCTAAAACAGAAACTCACCATCTCGCGGAAGCTTTCAGCACGGATACTGCGCCTGATGCTTGTATGGCGGCGAATCAGAATCTCCCTGGCTCGACGGTTGTCGGGCAGGTTGTATTTGCTGGTGTACGCCATCGTCTGAGCAATAACTTCACATGTTAGACAAGACGTTCATCATCGAAGTAAACAATGTATTTAATCTAAATTATTGTTGAATAAACTATTCACAATAAGCTGTGATGAAATGTGGCATAAACTTTCAGAACCAAAGATTAACTTAACAATATCTTGGACGACTAGAAAAGTTGTTTTTTGGGGGTTTTTTGTGCGTGTTTTTCTTTTTCCATCTGGCATCTCTGAGCCGTGTATCTCCGTGGAAGCCAGAGAATAAATCACTGCTCTGAGGTTCAAAACTATGATGAAATACCAGCAAAACAACAGATGTAATGAGAATACAACAGTAAAGTGTCCCTCGAAAGCTAACTTTCAGCTCTATTTCAAAGAAAACTTTGGGCTTTAATCTCACCTTCTCCCTGATCCTGTACATATTCTTTGATAAGATGTCGTGCATTTTCCTCACGTCAGCAGCCAGGAACTTCTTCTTTGGTCGAGACGCCTCCTTCCTCTCGTCGCTGATAGGGGGTGGAAGAAATCAGCAGCGAATGAGAGATATCGCTGAGTGTTTTCTTATTACTATTTGAGTTGAAGGAGAGATTTCCATTTGTTGGAAACAGCATCGTCAGCTGAGGTCAAATTAGATTTAGCAGGAACGCTTCATGCACTCGTGCAGGGTAAGCAGATACCGTTTCAGTCGACTGCCTCAAAACTTTCCTCTTTATCAGCTCAAGTTGCTCATGATCCACTTACTGAGAACCCATCACAATAAAGCAGACACAGAATCAGTTTAGTTGCCTGAATTGGCAGCATATTAATTCGCTGTACAACTTACTGTAAAGAAACAATAGAGGGCGCTGCACTGAGGTCTCCCATCGGCGTGTCCAGTAAGTCGATGGCGGTCTGCAGCTCCAGTTTCTTGTAGAGAGCAACGATGCTGGACTCTGCCCTGTTGTCTCGAAGCAGAATATGCCTCAAAACACGATCGTTGAACTTTTTAAACCTGACACACAGAAATGGAGAATATAAGAATGACACCCATGGAAATACTTCACGAATACTTCCTTATTTTCTGGAGTCCTACTTGTCTTTCCAGTAATAGTGGCTCCACTGGCCACACAGATCCTCAATACCACAAACGATGTGCTCCATCACCTGACCAGACGATAGAAGTACAACCATTTAGAGCAGGAAACCCAGGTTATCTGACAGAAACTGTCACAGTAGCACAGCTGATACGTACCCTGTTGTGGATTTCTACATTAATGGTGTCCAGGTCTTTGTTGGTCCTCCGGATGTTTATATATTCTATGAGAGGACGGATGCTGATGCCCTGCAGAGACCAAATTAACAATCATTGATGTGATGTTGTTGCAGGTGAATGTGCGGGCAAAATTGCGGCAGAATAGAAATGGAACGATAACTCCTGAAGAAAGCACACAAAGACATTCCATTAGCTACCATCTTGCAATATCACTTTTTACCTCAAGGGACAATAGAGAGTTAAGTGAGTTTTTAATAGTGAATAAACCAGGCTTGCCATCTTTGTTTCTCTAGGGTTTCAAAATAAAATACTTTAACAAAAAAAAGGCTGTTGGTGTACAGTATGGTTACCAAGCTACACAAGGCAATAAACTACATGCATGCAAAAATCAAAGATGGAAACTTTTTCTTGACCAGCTAGCTAAGTTGCCAGTTGTGGTCTTTTTTCATCCCTGATAGTTAAATGAACAGATGGGTGAAGAAAAAAAAGAAAGAAAAAGATTTGCTGCTCCTTTATTTTCTTAAGTGTGAAGAAGGAATGAATTTGACAGCTTCATTTTAAACATAGCACCTTTAAACAAGGAATAATCCTCATTCCACTTGATTATCTGTTGTTCTTTTGTTGCCTTTGTGGCTTCAGTTGCACCTCAAGTATTGTAATCTGGTCTAGGTGATGGGACTGATGACGTTTACGTCTCACCTGTATGAAAACAGTGAATATAATGATGGCAATGGACGCTGTGACAAACAGATTCCTCCTGTTGATGTTATCAGGCAGCGTGAAGACCAGGGCGAAGCAGATTGCCCCTCTGACGCCTCCGTACGCCAGGCCAAACTGGTCTTTATAGTTCAACTGGATAGTTCGGAATGGGTTGATGATCTGGGACAGCACCAGGATCCCTGCAGGAAAGAAAAGCTCAGTAACCCTGACTGATAGATGACATCAGTGACTGTGTGTGGTCTGCGTTCTTACCGATTCCTCTCCACAGAAGGGCGAACAGCAGTGTGAACAGGATGTAGGCCCAGTTCCACTCATGCTCACTGGTGATGGTAACTACACCCAGGAAGAAGAAGATGAGCGTTTCTGAGATGGTGGCCAGCATCTTGACAACATGGCGGATGGTGGTGCAGGACCTTTGAGATACATTCTCCTCCACGTAATACTTCATGGTTATGGCACATGTTATAATACTGCAGGGAGGGAAATGAAACGATGCAGCTTCATGTGAGAATCTCTCAGAGTTGCCAGGTGTTTACTCTACAACATGTCCACTCACGCCAAGACGCTCGATATGGTGAAGAGCTCAGCCACCAGGTACGCCAGGTAGCTGTACATGAAGATAAAGAGGGGCTCGATCTGCCGGGCGTTGTGCGTGAAACGTGTGGTGAAAGCTGCCGCAAAACCAAAGAGGAGGCCAAAGAGGAGGCCTCCGATCCCCACCACGAAGAACCTGGCCACACCCAGAAACACATCTGAGGATTCAACGGCTGGCATGTCGGCAACAAAGGAGAACATGTTGTAAAGTGCCTGCAGAGACAAAAAAAAAGGATCAGAGGACTGCAGTTCAGATCAGCGGTCGAGCAGGTTGGACGACCTTAAGATTCCCAGGAATCTGCTCCACTTCCACTCTTGTTGAAACGGTCTCTCTTTCCCATCCAGCTGAATCTGCTGTGTACTCAGTGACAATGTTGGCATGTTTCAGACATGTTCAAAGAGAGATTAACGAATCAGAGCCAGTTTGACCTCAAACTGGCTCCTCAGGTGAAACCCAGCCCCGCTGCATCGGCATGCTCATGAATTTCCCTTCAACAATCTGGCCAAATGAGACTGGAGAGAAGAGGCAGGGGCAAGGAAGGATTCCGTCACCCTCCTTTAAGAGTGCGCATAAGAGTCCTAAAACTATAGATGCAGAACGTGCAGTTTCCAATCCCACTTTACCATTCACCGACATTACAGAGCTTCTTACTGCTGCTGCCCTCCAGAGTGCTGCAGAATCGTTTTTTAATTCAGCAACAAACAAACAAAAGAATCATTTAGAGCAACCTAAACGTCTCTGGAGGCCACCTCCTCAAACTTGTCAAAAATAGAAAAGATCCCATTTTTATGCATTCATTGTTTGTTTTTGTTTTTGCTTTAGTGACTTTTCCATTATTTGCCACAACATAGCCTGACCTGACAGGCTAGCCTGCAAAACTGAGTGTCTCAGAAAATAATGTTTGTTCGAGAGAGATTATTTCTGATTTCACAAACACCATATGGTTTGAAAATGTAATTCCCATCTCAGTTTTTTGATGAACATTCTACAGATAATGTCTGTCACAGAGGTTAGTTTCAACGAGAGAGCATTTCATAGCCCACTAGAGGGCGCTCAAGTCGGTGAGGGCACGTTGATTTAAGGGACAAATTGCTGGTGGAGGAAATTTAGAAATAAACAAGCCTTTATTGAGTTATTTGCTTTTTTCCCCAGTCCAATTTATTGGAACATAAATCGTTACAGTTGAAATTCAAGTCATGTTGGTGATTTTTTTTTCTCAGCTTTGATAAGTCAGCCTGGATACTGCAAGTGAGGTAAAACTGCAGTATCTTTAAAGACAGGAAGGATTTGATTAAAACGTTCTAATCCTGCAACATCCACGCCAGGGGAGTCTGTCTGAGCTCACCACGGTGACGGCGTCGTTGAAGAGTCCCTCCGCAAATATCACGATGTGCGTCTGCTCGTTGACCCCGATGTTCTCAAAGACGTTGAGCACAGCGACGGGGTCCACCGCCGAGATGATGGACGCGAACAGCAAGTTCTCCTGCGATGAAGACACCAAGGAAAGAGTTTGTCGTTATCGGTGGCATGTATAAAATAATGAAAAGTTGTTCACTGCAAAAAAAGAAACCTTGCGTGTAATGGAGGGGTCATAGAGACCGATGGACAATGGCTGTTGTTTTTTTACTGCTCGCATTTTAGGAAGTTATCAGACGTACTCTGAGTAATGCTTCTTATTTAAGGCTCAGTTGTTTTTAGGCAGGTATTTGTCCTTCTCACCAGCACAATCTTACGTTTTGGTCGACGTAAATTACATTGCTACATGCACAGATACTTTCTCCTCCATTCGTTTCCCCCTCGGAATCCTTGTTCGCTGTGAAATGTTAGCTCTTCTTTTTATACTTCGAGTTTTTGCAGCGTGGAAAAAGGAAAAACAATATCGAAGAGCACAATTAGAGTGTACAAGCATTCTTCTACTCTTTAGAAGGCCAAGAACGAAAATATCTGTATTCTTGGTCATTTCATTGGGGAGAAACGACTGTGATTTCCTTCAGACACTTGGTCAGTTGTATTTTAGGTGATGTAATCCTGAAATTAAGTCTCTGATTAGCATTTGTTGTTTTCCTGTTTGTCACACACACGTAACCTTTGACATGTTTTTTTTAAAGTAACCAACACTCTGCTAACCTGCCAGGAATTTGACATGAGATCATCCTGATACTCTCCTCTGCTTCCTGCATGTGTTACTCACCTGCAGGTTAATATCTTGAACTCCAAAAACCTCAAACTGGCAGATGGCGAAGAGGGAGAGCCCAATGCCGATGCTGTTCCACAGAGTTCCCACCACAGCGTACCACAGCACCGTGCCGACGTTCTCAAAGAACGGCCTTGTGGGCATGAAGTAGCCGTTCTCTAGGACGATGGGTGGAAGCATGAAAAGGAAGAAGACGTCGGAGTTGAGGACAGCCGGGGGTTCCTCCTTCACTGAGTGCATAATGGCACCAACGATGAGGCCGATGGAGATCATGAGGCAGGACTCTGGGATCCAGATGGTGATTTTATGGTAGATGTGGAAACCTGGAGAGAAGATGAGTTAATGATGGGCTCCTTGTGTCCCTCGTGACTTAAATCCTCTGTCATATTCCACCAAACTCGACAACTAAACGTACCAATTTTGGCAAAGGATGCCAGCAGCACCCAGAGAGTAAACTCAAAGGGGACCTGTATCCGCGGGTAGTCCATGGTAAACACCGGAAGTCTGGCCCTCTCCTCCTCAGGGAAGGCCTGAGGTTCATTCATGTCATTTTCAAATGGTTTAACTCCAGGAAAATTGGAGGACGGTGACGGTTCTGACTGCTGAATCTCGCATTTCCCACCAAAACAGTGGAGTGCGAGCAGCAGGACCAGACTAAAGGCTCCTCTCTTACACCAGATCAAGGCCTCCATTTTCACAGCTCAGCACAGATGTCAGGTACTTCCAGTAGGAGTCAGAAAACACTGAAAATATGAGTCCCGAAGCATCTGAAAAAATCTAATGTGCAACTTCAGTTGTCTGTATCCAATAAAAATCTGAAATATAAGAAAACTGCCTCTCAATTGAACCTCGCTTTATCTTTAACTGCATTTTAAACCCCTTTTGATCCAGTTTGAACTGACTACAACAACACAGGGTTTCAGTGCAAAAAGTAAAAGAAGCCAGTTCCTCCTCTGAGCGCTCTGAGGGGCAATGAAATTCTGGTTTCAAGCGTTGCTGAACCTGCTTGACACATGTGCCATGCCTACTGGGTGGAGCCTGACAGCACCAAGAAGCACTTGTCAGTGTGGTTGGTGTGTTTTCAGTGTCTGCTGTGACTCAGTATGAACTGAGCAGAAATTAAATCAAACCTAAAATATAGACACATATTTATGGCTCAGGTTTCTGCAAGGGAGGAAATAAATATTTCAAGATGTAATTACAACTTTTGTCCACATAATGACAGTAGAGGGCAACTTAGAATTTGAGCACCTGCTGACAGAAAAAGTAAATTCGAGGTAGAAGTTAAAATCTTCTGAAGCCTCTTAGAAAATTCTAGATTCATGAATGAAGTTACGTTGTGGGGTCGCTTTGTTGGATCTTCATATGTCTCTGAATCCTTTGAAGACAAGGAGATGTGAATATGAGTATCAATTGATTTTTCTTTAGCTGATAAATGGCTGCTTTTGATCATTTTCTCAAAAGGCCGTTCCCGTTAGAACATATTCCATGTCATCCAAGTCTTGCTGAAGAGGCAGAAAGATTATCAGCTGCCAAAAGTAAAGATAACGGCACATTTTCTTTCGATGTCTGTCAATATTTTTTGGGGGGGGGGAAATACCCGGCAAATTAAAATAAAATAAAATAAAATAATCAATGTTTTTTGTTTGTTTTTTTTGCTTGGCTTTCAAAGTGGTTAATTGGAGGGATTTTTTTTTTATTTAATTTTTTTTTCACTTCAGAAAAAATGTTCCGCAAAAGGCGGCGTGGTGACGTCACCTGCGTGCTACGCAAGAGGCGGAACTAACCATCGTCTCCACTGCGACTTAAGCCAGCAGAGAGAGAAGCGGCGGCAGCGGGGTAGCTCGAGTCCTCCCTCCTCTCCCCCACAACAGTTGGTTTATCTCATTTTAACGGATATTTGACCGTGACACACAACTGAGCCGGTAAGAAACGATGAATTCAGGTGAATTAGAATTTAAAACACGCAGCTTAGCGGTAGCTTTATGGGCTGTGGAGCTAACGACTGCAGCTTTGTTTATATACTTGTGTCTGTCTGTCAGCTCAACTCATACAGGAGCATGTAGGGAAAATCATTCTTATTTAAAAAAGACAAGTTAGTTTTGTTCTACATTTGGCATTCAGACAGGAGCAGAAAAAGCAGAATATAGTGGACTTACCCGGGACAGGACATTAAAGACTGGGGATTAACATGTACTTTATTAGATGAAATGCTGGATATAATTGGTCCGTTTTTATTTTACATGAAGCATCGCTGCTGACAGGAAACAGTGTACAAGTAGTTGCTTTAGTATGACAGGCAGGTCACAGCCTGAGAAACACTGCTGTATTATTACGTAACTTAGTTAGGAAACGATGCATTTTCCTCTGAGGGTGTGTGTGTGCGCGTGTGTGTGTGCGTGTGTGTGTGTGTGTGTGTGTATTGCCATGTCACAGCTTGGTGTTTTTTTTTGTTTTTTTTTACATGAGGTAATTAAATAGCATCAAATCATCCTCCAAACCACACACATACTTAGACACACTTGTATTTTGGTGTGTGTGTGTGTGTGTGTGTGTGTGTATTGCCGTGTCACACCTCAGTGTGGGATTTGTTCATAATGAGGCAATTAAATTGCATCAAATTATCCTCCTGACAACACACAATCGCACACATACACTTGTATTTTGATACTTGTGTTTGTGTGTGAGTGTGTGTGTGTGTGTGTGTGTGAGTGTGAGTGAGCTGACTATGGATGTGAACACACACATGCTGAGTGTGAGTGTGGTTTTGAGTTTCTCTGTGGATGAGTCAAGGTCAGCCGGACGGGGGAGAGCTGATGATGCTCTCAGGTCGACCTGCTCGGAAACGACCAGCCTGAGTCCAGAAACCCTGAGTCATGATTGGGGCCAAATAAAAGCTATGTGTGGTAGCGGCTTGTCATTATCTGTGTGTCACGCATGGTAATGACTTCCACTGAATTCATTTTGTATTCCAGTTTGTTTTGGGTTTTTTGGTTGTTTTTTTTTATGTGCCACCAGCCTGGGAAAACACCACTCTTTCCATTTCCTCCTGCACTTCCACATGGTTCACGCTCGCCCCCTTTTCCTCTAAGAACCTGAGCAGAACAAGACAGTTGTTCAAAAGTAAGAACAATATTTGCAACATGGTGTCCAATGAGGGACACAGTCCAGGATTTGTCCGTGGTACAGTCCAAGAATTGATTCATTTCAAAACAAATTTGCTTTTATGCATGAATGTGCCAGTGGGATGCTTGGTACCAGTCGTTCGTAGGGATGTCATAACGAATCTTAAAAACAACAACCTGAATTTATTTTTTGCTTCCACAGGGAAACCTAAGTTACAGCAGTTTGTTTTTTTCCCCAATGTACTTCACGCATATTCCAGACTGAAAAAAAAAATGCAAGGAGTTTCACAGACACATCGGGATTATGGCAGTTTCCACAGCAGTGAGTGGACTTCTGGTTGACTCGTATATGTACATGGAGCTGTGGGACAATGAGGCATAACTGACTTTTTTTTTTATCCCGTGTATTTTACGATGATAAATCACTCCATTCACAATCTGCTGCGATTCCATTCGTACCAAATTTCCTCAAAAACCTTCACGTAAACATTGAGCAACATGCGCACGTCGTATGGAGAGGAGAATCAGGGGGAGGTTTCTCCAGACTGGGGTATCAGAACAAGACATGGAAAGTACTGTAGTACCGAGCCTTCCCAAGTGTATTTATGAGGATTAGCCTCTTCTTCTGTGTTGGATGGATGTCCCCCCATTACTGTCCTCATACACATGCAGCTATCATGATCCGGTGTCGTCATCCACTTGGACGCCGTCACTCTTCCTCCCCACAAGCTCTTTCGAGAAATGTCGGTCATGCGAGCCGCTAAATGCTCCGCTACGTTCACCAGCTCGGTGCTGAAGTAGCTGTTAGCTGTTTTGATGGCGTGTGAACCAAAACAGTAAAGTTGCAGTGTAACAATGCCAGGAAACTTGCTGTAAAGCTCTGGAGCTGAGGGGTCATTGATAATTCTCCGAGGGTTCATCACTACTAGCGACGCCTCTCACATTACACTATAAAAATAGTATTTATAGCTGCTTTTAAGAGCTTCTTTAAAGTCACCTTGAGCTTAGTGAGAGTTGGAAATTTGAGTCGGTGGCCGACGTTTTATAGTCTCCCATAAAAGTATTTGTGAGTTGCTGCACTACATTCAGTCTGGCTTTAGGATTTATGTGTGATGCTAACACTTCCCATCCACTACCATTCATTGTGCTAAGCTAACTAGCGTGGTTCTCAGCTCTCTAGTGCAGCCCACGGAGAGAAGGCTCTCCATTTCTTGTCTAGCTCTCTTTCCCTGAACTAAACTTTAATGACAAATTTGGAATCTGTGTTAACGAGGCAAGCATGATGGACTTTGATGGCTTGGTTTAGTTTCAGAAAGGAGGTGAAGTATATTTAGTAAAGAGGGTTTCATTGATGGACTGTGATTGGAGTTGAAATGACATGGTTAGCGTTCCCTTCTGTCTCTGTCATAATTCAGGGTGTGTGTGTGTGTGTGAGATGACTCATCACTCTCCCACTCAGCCCTTGAGGGTCGAGCAGAAGCCTGTTGATTCATTCCGTCTTCTACTCTTACCTGACTCTCTGCTCTTGTCAGACACCGTGCACGTACACGGCGTGCACATGTGGGACAGGTGTTTGCAGCTGTCTGTGTGGTTCTAATGGACAGAGGGAGGCAAGGGTACTCTTAGCTTATGTAAGGTGGAGCTGTGTCACTCTCCTCCACAAAAATGCATCCTGTCGTAACCCATCAGTCTCTTCAGGTTTTAATTATTTATTCAAAAGTATGTTTCCAAACAGGCCTGTAAGATGCAGATGGAAACATGATTCAAATAAGAGGCACATATAAAAAAAAATGTTTGATAACAATTTATGGCAAAATTAAGAAGGAAATCATCTTTCTATGTTATTTCAGTATTCGCTTTATTTTGTTCCCAGTAGTTAATTATTCTCACTGTAATTTATGTGTAGTTTTTTTAAGAAATAGGCAGAATTTAAAATGTGATGTTGTCAGAAATCAGTTTTCAGAGTATTTCAGTGTGCTTTGTTGTTTCTGTATTGTTTAGCGTCTTCTCTAGAGTGTAGGTGGTTCGCTGATGCTGGGAGCTCTGGAACTAACGTCTAATTAATCATTGATGAGCGGGGGGGGGGGGGGGGGCAAGATGCTTCAAAAAGACGTGCGCGTGTGTGTGCTATCAAAGATAGGACCATCACATGGAGAATGGACGTAAACGTGACTGCCCCAGTAGTTTCTGTGTTAACCGCCATCTTTACACTGCAAAAAAATACATGCTGTTCATACTGGGAAAAAAACCAAACAACTATTGTAAATATTGTCTGTAATTTCTTTGTCATCTCACTTTGAGATTGATGCTCGTCCAGTACTTAACAGTATAATTCTACAATGTCAAATTTGGTATTTTGAAGGTTTACGTATTTGTAAGATGTAAACTTGAGGTTGGTCCATGATGTCTTTAAAAAAGGGAGAAAAAAATGACGGCTATTTTTAGAGGGTGGTATTGAACTTTGGTACTTTTCAACAGAAATCAGGCCAGACCCCAAAATATCAGGATTTGCTGTTATTTATAAATAATTTCTGACAGGGAAACTTTTGGTTTTGGACTACTGGATGGACAAATGAAGCAAGTGGAGCGTGTCATTTTAGGCTCTGGGGAATTGCTCATTTTCCTTGACATTTTACAGAGTAAACCATTTTTTGATTAATTGTCAAAACAAAACAAAAATCAACTTTGTGGCCCGGGAGCATTCACACTTGAGCACACGTGTTGGATGTGAAGTGGATCTGTGTATGGTTCACTGATCCATGCAAGCTGGACTCGAGCTGAGGCTCAAGTATACTTGTGTGTACTGGTAAAAGCCCTCTGGGCCAGTGTACTTTTGATTATAGAAAATGACAGGACTGGTAGAAAAAGCTGTGGTAGAGATGATGCTGGCAGAGAAAGGGTTAAATAGCCGACTGTAGGGGATGCTGCTGGAGGCAGATGAGGGGTGAGGAAGAGCGAGAGGAGGAGGAGGTGGAGAGGGGCGAGGGCTTGCTGCAGCTGCAGTGTCTTTGCCTCGTGATGCCGGCATCTGCAGCTTGTTTACATCCATCGTCAGCAAGCAGACGTCCTCGGGTACTTGTGCGTGTGAACTCCATCTGTTAGCGGGCGTGAAACACTGGTGTCGTACAAACAGGCGATGATTGTGATTTTATGTCTTGAGTGTTACATCTGGGCTGTGTTTGGCAGAAGTGCACAATCATGCTGGTTGCTGATATTGAGCCGCCGCAGCACTTGCTCCAACTCCTGCTGCTGTATGGATGAAGGGGATAGCAGCACCGCAGTCATGAGCTCTACATTTACTGTCTCTCTCAGTTCACCACGGCTCCCTGCGCTAATGGAGCGTAGCTGCAACTTCTACTTGGGCTTTTTCTTTAAAGCAGGCTGTCTTGAAGTTGGTGATCATTCAGAATGTTTTATTTTCTGTTTATCAAAGTTAGGAAATTGTCAAAATGGCCGTCCATACATCCAGAGTCTGAAGTGATGGTATGAACCCTTCAAATATGTGATTTCTAAATTTCATGTATTGAACAGAAAAACCTGTAAATGGTGGGTTAAAGAAGAGTTCCGACATTAATAACTGACATGAAACCGTTCCGTAAAGGCGAAGAGTGGTGGGGGCTCAGGTGCGGAACTTTGATCCTTTCACCGTGTCTGAAGACGCATCATCATTCGGCACCCGAGGACTAAATTTCCAGGTTAATTTTTTTATGCTGTGAAACGGCTTTGAGAGGAAAAATGGCGACGTGCATTAAAAGCATTTGAAAGATGAATCAGATAAATAAAGATGCCAATTAGAGAGAAATCGGTTTTCACCCTGGCTGATCATCAGACCAGATATTTGCAGATAAAACAAATAAGTTTTAAAATGTGCTGCTTTAGCTCAGCTGCAGCCACCTCTCCCTGTTTAAATGATGTGATTTTTAAATGACATTAACAACAAATGCATCTTTTGTACTGGTATGGTGTTCAATTTTCCTCCACCACGAAACTCTACAGTAAATACTATAATAGTTCAACAGTGGCTGATCCTCATGAAGGTGTGATGACCTCTGACCCTTCATGTCTAATCAGAGAACTCCAGCGTGGATGTGCACTGATACAGACGTTAAACACACATAAACAGTCCTCTTTGGTCATCAGAGGAGTCTTTCATGATCAAATCTGCATGTTAAATGTTTATTTAGAGGGTTTTCCCTCTAGCAGGCCTCTTTTTAGTGAGAGCGCCCTGCGATTGTGATGTTTGACCAATGACGCAGATAACAATCCTGGCGGAGACTCGCTGGCCCCTCGGCGTGATGCACACTAGGAGCGGAGCAGCTAGAACGTACTGGCTTGCTGTTCCACTGCTGTTTCTTCAGTGCGTGATCATCTTGCTGGCGTTTGTTCCTCATCAGCAAGTTTTCATTGATTACTTCCTGCGTGTCATAGATGCATGCAGTTTTTTTTTTGTTTTTTTTTTCCTGTCTGAGCCGGTCGAGTGCGATGCAACTTGACCCAGTCTGTCTGCTGACTTCTGCTTTCAGCATCCTCATCAGACTCGAAGTCCTGTTAGAAGCGTTAGAACAGTTGCTTCAGACCTGGTAAACGTCTCACATCCTCAGACACCTTGCGCTTTGCTCTTCCTGTCGCTTACATGCATTTTGGTCTGCAACAGGACATGAGATCCTCCTTTACTTTGTTTGTGTTGTTTGTTGGCTTCCTATTTTACTCATCAGGAATCCATGATGCCAAAGTTGCACGTTCATCTATTGATAGAAATAATTTGTTACCCTCCCAACCTTTACAGACAGAAAAGTGCTGATGAAAAATTTAATCCAAAATTAAATAATTTACAATAATAATTTAGGGTCGTTCTCTTCATGGGGATCTTCAGATTGAGGATGTTTGTGGGTTTTGGTTTTTTTTAGACCTTAAAAGGAGATGAATGTAGAGTGGAGGTGTAGAAAGACGGTGTTGCCAGTAAAGCCAACTAATTCTCAGACAGTTGGTCTTCCCTCCTTATTTAAGCAAGTTACTACATATAAACGTCTGTATAAATCAGTGTAAAGGGGTTCTTTTTGTGTGGCTGAGCAGAAAAAAACAGCGCTTGAATGTCTCTGACACCTGCAGAACAAAGCTAAAGGTTATCAGCCAGAGTTGTGAGGCACTTCCTGTCATAAAAACACACACACACACACACACTCCCTGACTGGTACTTTCAGGTCTCTTCTATCAACAGTTAGTTGAAATTAGCATTTCGCAAAAATGCTACCCACAGAAAATGCAACACCTTTTTCACTAGCTTTACCCTTTTGGAGCCCCATAAGGAGCATGAGCATGGTTAGGTGGTCATTTTTGAAAGATTACATCAGTCTGTAAGCTGACTAACTTGCAAAAGCGGTGGTGTGAAGAAGTGATCTGACCAAGGGCTCTGTGAGCTGTGAGCTCGTGGGCGATGCTCATTTTCATGTGAAAGGGCTACAGCTGCTCTGTCCCTCTAGAGAAATTATTCATGCTTTTATTCTAATGCAGATCCCAGATGGTGTGCGTGCACACACACACACACACACACACACACACACACATACATACATACATACATACACACACACAAACACACGCGTGCACACATGTAGGGACAGGGACACCTCTATTATTAGTTCATTCAAGCAACATGGTGGCAAATCTGGTTTTGACAGAGCTGCCCCGTCGTTTTCAATGTTGTTTGCTCCATTTGTGAGTGTGAGAGATGTGGATGCCTGCTACTAATGAGGTATTAGTGTCAAGTATGTGAATGAAAACATTTCAGCTATCGAAAGATTAAATGTGTCAGATATAAAGAAGATGCATGTCTTTTTCGCAGATTGTGGACTCCCGCTGCCCTGCACCGAAGACCCTCCTCATCTTGCCTCTTTGATGCCTGAAAATACTGTGAGTCCGGAGAAAATAATCACTTTTCTGTCTGTCAATGATTGGAAAGTGTCATGTCTTGTTGCGACCATCAATCAAGGACCTTGTTCATCCGTTCGTGATGGGATACAGATCATTGTCTCTGCTGAACTCCTGCAACAGTTCATTGGAAACTAGCTGAACCAGAAAGCCCTTGCAGAGGAGGAGTGTAGCATAATTCAAGAACGGACACTGGCAGTTAACGCTGAGAGAGAGCAGAGGCCGTTGTACAGTCACGTCACGTTTTACAGAGGAAGCAGTGATGCTGCATGAACAGACCTTGTCCCAATTATCCTTAATGTAGTTTATGCTGACATTAGTAGACATTATTAGGAGTCAGAGCAGTTAATCAGCTATGACTTTTACATGCGTTTGCATACGATTATCCTTTTTGAAATAAGTACATAAATATTCTGTTGTTTACATTGCATCGTGACCCATGCATGTTGTGGCTACTTCACTTTGTGTGTTCAGTACCAAAATGCCACATGTCGTCAGACTACCCAGGAAAGTTGTGTGTTCAATTGTCGTGGGCGGCGCTCAGCCCAGGATGCAGCGATGGTGCCTCTTTTTACAATTGCCATTTTTAGCATGTATCTTGCTACTAGCTAACTCGGTCAGAGTCTGTTCTTGCTTTTTGTGGGAGGTGGGACTTCACGAATGGCAGAAAAGTCAGAGAATCTAGACTGAAATAAACACCCAGCGGGATGCTACAACTGTCTTGGAAAAGCAAATATGTGTGTCTGAGTTTAAACTAGCTGAGTTTAGCTGTCCAGAGGCTGTAGGATTACTGAATTTCAGCTGTAATCCCTTTAAACTCAACTTAAATCCCAGCCTAACCTTGAAGAGCTGCTGGATTGTTCACACCCCCTTTATTATGACTTTGCGGTGTCATGGAAACTTTCTCCAGCACACACAAGAGCTTTGTGTTTTCACTCTTACCTAATATGCCAAGCTGGACATGCTGCTCCTCACTTGTCTTGAATTAGAACGGACACAAGTCAGATGGTTATCTGAAAAGACTGGTGCATTCGAACATGGCTTTGAGCTAGTTTGGGCTAATTCGATTTTAGAAAAAGCAGAAAGAGATGGACAGCTGTATGTGTAGTTAGCATAAACAACTTAAAAAGCTCCTCCAGAGGTGGCAGCCCAAAACTGGAGTGAATCAGGGTTGATGTTGCAGTGGTTTCTGGTTTAGCTACTTTGATCCAGCACTTGTCATTATAACCTGCTCTTCAAATTTAAAAGTAGCCTTAACCTCTGACTTCAGACCAATAAAGCCTACAGCTATCGCATTAGTAATCAGCAGTGTAACAGTTACTGCTTCCTCCAGTAAATAATCAGATGTGTAAATCAAGAGCTGAATTTTTAAGGATGAGATTTAAAACAAAAAACAAAAAAAACAGTTGACCGAGTTCAAATCAACACAGTGAGTTATCTAAACTCGAGAGCAAAAGTTAGAACCAAATTTAGAAGAACGTATCACAGCATCCGAGAGAAGCTCGGCCACATTCTGGCTCAGACGTGTGGCGTGAGGCCTCGCCGTCAGCATGTGAAAGGCCTCTTGGCAGAGAGGAAGCTGTAAAATGGGATTTTACCTTGTTTGGTCAACTGGACTCTGACTCTCCTTCTCCTATCTATCCTTGTTAACTGAGGATGAAACTGAACTCCAAACACTCGGACACACATGTAATGAAACACGCGCACACACACACACACACACACACACACATCAGGATAAGATCTTGATGGAACGCGGCCCAATGAAGAACGCATCACATTACTACCTGTTCTATCTTCTTCTTCTTCTTTTTTTCCACCTCAGCGACAGTCTGTGCTGTTTGTTTTTATCTAATGAAGCAAAATGCAGCGTGTGACAACCCTGGATTTGAGTTTTATGTGTCAGGAGGCTCTGGCCCAGATTTTCAGTGGACTATACATCATGTGTGTTTGGCCCCAATTCATGTGACTCACAAATCTATACACACACTTGACACGGCAGGCTAAATTTGGAGCTCCCTTTTATGGCAGCTTTTCCCTCGCAACTGTGGATTTATAAGGACCTGGACTTCCTCAAGTTTACATGAAGTTAGGTTTACTCAATGTTGGGAACACCTCTCAGTTGAACGCAGTAATTATAAATCATAAACTACAAAAGATTCATATTATACGCCACATGAAGGGAGGATTTATTGCAAGGTTGCCGGATTAGTTTTATCTAGATGCATGTAATGAAGTAGCAGTTGAGTGTTTTAAAGACAATAAGTTGTATAAAGATAAATGTCTAAGTGTCATAGACGGTGCACAGAGCCATGGAGAGAATAAATGTAGTTTTGAGGTCACGAGGTATAAATTGGATGTTGAAATGGCTTCAAGTGCAATATATAAGGTATTGTATGTTTGTAGTATTGCACAAATGTGACTTTTTGATGCAAAACTCATGTAAATGTGTTTTTTTTCCATAACTTAAATCCTGCACAAACAAGATTATAACGTTCATTTTAATCAGGTAGAGCTCCAGATGTGCGCAGTGACAGATGCAGGCCAAGAGATCTGGTGAGCCGCATGTCAGAAAGTGAGCTGCCAACCATTAACCCAGAACCAGAATTAAAATCAGAGCGCTCTTTTGACCCCCTTTGTTTCACATGTAGATCCCTCAGGTGGCTGTGGTTTTGGCGCATCTATCTGCTGTGAATCTACTTTGTAAAAAAAAAAAAAACAACCTGTGGAAGGTTTAGGAGCCTTTAACTTTGGCTTAAATCTTGGATTGCATAAACGGATCACAATTCAGATAGAGGAATGAAGATCAAGTGCAGAAACCCCCATCTGTGTGTCATCTAAGTAGACCAGCTGTTGTCCCTTTGCATTTGCTGCCTTGCTACAAATAGGCTAATTGCTCTTTTACAAAATGGAGCAGAGAGAAGGACAGCGAGAGACGGGCCTACAGGGCCGTGTCTCGCAGAGAAAGAACTCCTGAGGAAACTGAGTGATGAAGTCGTACATTTGAGGAGCAATATAAGGAAGAGGCATTGTTCCGCACATAAACAGAGGCAAGACAAAGGAAAATCTATGGTTCCTATAGCAACATCAGCATCACACATGCTCACATTAATGTAGATATAAATGAGTGCACTTATGCTCACGCGGAGTGCTGATGTTGAGGCGCTCAGGGACGCAGGAGGCTGACAGATGATGCTGCGTCGCATGCTAACCAACACGTGCCTCCTTCTGTTTATTTATCTCTCTTCCCATCTCTCTAGCACCCCTCTCCCTCCTTCTTCCTCTCTCTTGCCATTCAGATGCTCACTTGACAATATATTCCATGAACATACGACTGCGTGGGTGGATTCACTTGACCTTCCTCTCGATACTTTCTGCTCTAATGTTGCCAGTTGCTTCATTAAAGTTTTGTATTTTCCTTTCTGTTATCTGCTTTGTATTTTTTGTATAAATTTTTACTTTCTGTATCTTGTTCCTCATTTCACTTCTACTCACCCCACTGCTTCAGTAGGCGTTCACATGGCAGGCTGGCATCTAGCGCATGACTTCACTGGAATCTGCATATAAACCTCCAGAAGTTTCCCTTTGAGGAGGAAGTTCTCTTTTTGTGTGAATGTGTACTCGTTGACTGTAAATTGATTGATTGGGTAACACATTTTGGCTTTTTTTAAGCACCAAGGCAAGTAAATAATACATTTGTGGAAAAATTTTGAAGGCATTTATTTCATTTTTCTCTGGTCCTTGTATTGAACAGAGAGTGACATCACACCTGAGCTGGCCTCGTCCCAGTTGAAAAGCAAAAAAAACCGCACTCAGTCGTTAGCAGTAACAAGTGGATCGCGATACTCAACATAATTGTCATAGCAACAGACAGAAGATGAACCATGTGATACATGTAAGATTTAAGTGCTAAAACAACATGTAATCAAAGTGTTGTCACTGATTGATGCAGCAGCCATTTTGAAATGAGATCTCAGGGGTTCATCTGGTCTCTCAGAGTTTCTGCGTTGGCAGTCTGACCTCAGGAGGGTTCCAGTTAAAATCTCGAAACCGGATATTCAAACCTGTACGTTCAACTGGAAAGCACCTCGAATGCAGTGTAGAATTCCATGCAAAAGACCACCTCAGCCTCTTGTGGCAGAAAAAATTATTACAACAGCAAAAAAAAAAAAAAAAAATGTAAATAATCCCAAAGAGGAAACCTCTGTCCCCTGTTCTTCCTTCTGGCCTCTCAGAGCTTCTGAACTTTTGCTTGGCAACAGTGTCCTTCCTCCTCACTCTGATCTCTCTTTTCCACTCAGAGAGGTGAACTGCTTTCTGGAGCAACTGTGGAGCTACACAGAAAGAGGGGCACGTCACATGGGAGTGTGTGACTTTGTGTGTGTGAGGGTGTGTGTTCAGGCCTCCTGCCGACGCCCGCTCTCCCCAGACAGGCATGGCAGGGGGCAGAGAGCGCAGCTCCCGGACACAGAGGCCGTGGTCGGTCTACCGGGCGAACACATTCGAGTTGTCCAGCGAGATGATTGGCTTGGCCCTCGCAGGTGAGCGACAGTGGAGTCAGCACAGGTGCAGGCATGTGTCTGAAAGTATCTTCCAAAAATGCATGTACATAAACCTCTCTCAATGTTATGAAACACAAAACAATATTTTGTAGAATAAAATATATACATATTGCATTTTCAATACCTTTTTGTCAATGTCAAGTTAAAAAAAGTAAAACTTTAATAAATGAATGTATTCATGAAAGATGAATTAATTTATTTTCTCTTCATTTGATATTTTAACACATTTGGGAGGGCTTGCAATTAATATTGTCACTTAAACTAAAATGATCCATTCAGTGGTTCCCACACACACACACACACACACACACACACACACACACACACACTGCTGGCCAAGTGTAACACTCGTGTGGGCGCCAACAGCCTCTTCATTTGCCCTGGATCTGACCATAGCGATGCCCGAGTGCAGCTCATCATCTGTCAACATTTTGCACCAAGGGTCTGTTGAAACTGGTTCAATCTTCCACTTGTAGATTTTAAAGTTAAATGTTATGCTGTTCCAGGAAACAGTCAGGACCCAGATGAACCTGTGCTTGAGTTCAGTGTAGGTGAGTCACATGTTCATCACAATCAAGACGAACAATGATGGCTTTTAAAGTGAAAATCTGTTTGAATTAATTTAAAAAAGCCATTTTGCTTGACAACCAGATCTTGACAGTTTGTTTTCAAGACAGTCTACTGCAGATGGGTTTCAGATTTACGTGGCTCCAGGCCAGAATCGACTTCAACTGTGTTTGTGTTGTGCTTGCCAGCCTGCACAGACCTGCTGACTCCTGCTTTGGATCGAAAACCCAACAGCTTTGTAGCAGTGAGCTGCACGACACCACCGCAGGCCTTCTGGACCAAACACGCCCAGACAGAAGTCATAGAGGTGCAACACACAATTACTTTGTGACTTTGCTGGCACGCTGGAATGTCTCAGTTTTATCCTGCCGATCTCCTTTGCAAGCTTACTAATAAACAAGCTGCCATTCTCCTCAGGGCACCAGTAACCCCATCTTCCTCAGCAGCATCGCCTTCTTCCAGGAGTCCAACATCAACCAGCAGACGCAGGTGAAACTGGCTGTCTACGATGTCAAGGACCGCTCACAGGGCACGGTAGGACCACGAGTGCTGGCCATTCTTCCAGCTGCAGGTACAGGACTAAAAACGCCTCTGTCTCCCTACGTTGGTTTAGATGTACATGCTGGGCTCAGCACTGTTTCCCGTGAAGGAGCTGCTGCAGGACAAACACCACAGATTAGAGCTGGAGCTCAGGTAACACACTTCTCATGTTGTATTTGTTAATCCAGATTAAACCTTTGAATTTGTGGGGGGAAAATTCAGCATAAAAATGAGGCTTTGACCTTACTGCACACTACCAAGATTCAGTCTTCAATGCCATGATGAATGTCCATGTCAATGTGTAGATCCGCAGAGAACAAGCGTGTGGGGAACATCTCAGTCGCTGCATGGAAGATGGAGGAGAAAGCTGATCACAGAATGTCAGTCGGCCGCTTTCCCGACAGCATCAATGGCCGGGTAGGAGGCTCAGAGCAACAAGATTCTCTTCCCTTCTATTCTTTTTAAGATCCATTTGCCTGTCATAGAGAGCCAGGTTAAGTTTGTTGAGCAGTCGTGTAACCTCAGCGTATGTGCAGACTGTCCTGCCTGTTGATGAGAGCCTGACAGAGTCCATGGGTGTCCGGATCAAGTACGCCTCGCTATGCAAAGACACACTCCTGCGTGCAGGTATGGCAGCTTTTTATTCATGAGTGTGTTGTTGTTGTCTTTGAGAGGCTGCTTCAATCCACAACGCCCTCTGAATGACTGAGTGAATGGTTAAATGGGCTACGTGAGTTGGCTGGAAAAATTAGCAAACTAGGGACAAACAAAATGACGCGGTACATTTGTGTGAAGCGTTTGTATATATGTTGGCCTTGGAGGGCTAAATGCAACATTTTGGTCTAAAAACACCCATCAGATTAGGTATTTCAGCAAGCATCACAACTTTGTGTCTTCATATGAATGAATATATAAATATCCAGTCAGAGAACCATGAGCAGTGGAGTAAAATGTTGTACTTTTTTTTTTCTCCAGAAGTCACACCATTAAATACTTAGAGACATGCCACAATTTTTTTTTGTCCCATTGCTGATATTTTCCATGAATCTTGTGTCATTACACATGAAAAAGTGCTTTTTTTATAGTACCTAATGTATACTAATAATATCAGCCTATAAATAGACCCCGGATGTGCATCAGCATCTAATGGACAGATGTGCTTTGTATTGGTCAACCTCCCATCGTTTTCTCTTCCCGTCCTCCATCGCTGTGTTCCAAGTGACTCGGTGTTTACTGACACATCAAACCATGATTCTTGTCATCAAGTAGACGTGTATTGATTTCCTCCAGCGAGTGTGAGGATCTGTTTACCTCAGGGATCTATTGCTATTCCTAAAAATAACACATGTGAAATGTCTGAGAGGATACAGGAACATTAGCATGGCAAGTAGAGGGAGACATTACAAATCAATTCTGCTACTAAACCAAAATAATATCTAGAATAGTAATCTAATCCAGGCTAATAAGATCTTCTGTGGCTTCAGTGTTTGGAGGCACGATGGCCAGGATGTACCGCTTCCCCACGACGGATGGGAACCACCTCCGGGTGCTGGAGCAGATGGCCGAGAGTGTCCTGTCACTGAACATTCCCCGGCAGTTTGTCAAACTCCTGCTGGAGGAGGATGCAGCCAGGTATACACACACACACACACGCACGCACGCACGTGCATTTCTAACACTTGAGGCTAAATGTCTTCCAGTAAAATGAGAATTGATGTCTCAGTGTCAACACAGTTATTGTGAGCCTTTAAAGATGTTAATGTGGAAGGCTGAGCTTTAAATAACCAAAAGCCACAAAACCTGACCATAAAATCAAAGAGGTGGTTAAAAGAATATAGTTGCTTGATAAAGTATTATAACCGCATCTTCAGGAGAGTTTACCACTGTTGCAGTCACATATGTGAGTGTTATGCACACGTTTCTCCTGTTTTCCGTTTTCCTTGCCATCTCACCCCTGCAGGGTTTGTGAGCTGGAGGAGCTGGGAGAGTTGTCCCCCTGCTGGGAGAATCTGCGGCGACAGATCGTCTCACAGTACCAAACCATCATACTCGCATACCAGGAGACGCTGTCAGATCTCAGTGACTACCGAGGTCAGTTTCCTCTTGTTAAATGATGAAACGGTAAAACTAAGCTGTGACGAAGCTGTTCCTCTCGCTCGTTTCTCCATCCACACCAGGTCCATCCTTCAAAGCCAGTAACCTGAAGGCTGAGAGGAAGCTGGAATTCATGGCAACCAACCTGCACGTTCAGAGGATGAGGGTGCAGGATGAGCTGGGCTTCGGTGAGACACGTCACAGACAGGCAGGACACCCAGTCTGCCTTCTTATAGGCAACCAAACCAAGATGTGAGATGCTCGGTCATATGGGTGGGACTCAAAGTACTCAAGGCCGTGGGGCAGACTGAGGCTCAGGTGGAGTGGATGTATTTCCATGCTGGCTTGGAAACACTGCAGGGTCCCCGAGTCAGAACTTGTTAATGTTGCCAGGGAAGTCTGGGGTCTCCTAGTAGAACTGTTAGCTCTGCAACCAGACTTCAAATCACTGCTGCGGCTGCGGCATGATTCAGTTAATGGGAAAACTTATAGCAGAGATAATACAAGAGAGAATCTTGTCTTATCTTGAGATGAATAAACAAAAAATGCTCTGAGAATCTACTTGCTGGATTTGTTGATATTTTTCGAATAATTACCCTTGAGACACTTATCGTCTTGTGCTTTATCAGTATCATAAACGTGTGATGACTCTTCGTCTAGGGGCAGCCCCTCAGTACGCCAACGCTTGATTCATTTCTTAATGTGCTCACACTCGCAACGTTTTCCTCTCCAGAACACACGTATGACGTAATAACCATCGGAGCCCCTGCTGCTCACTGCCAGGGTTTTAAAAACGGCGGTCTGAGGAAACTTATCCAGAAGTTTGAGGAAGCAAAGAAACAGTAAGTTCAGTCAGGACACATCAGTCTTAACTGTATCATGACCATGAAATCAGAGATTCACAACAAAATATCTGCTCGTCCTTTCCTTTTATTACCCCATTCTTCATTCAGATAGCTCAAATTCAGTTTAATCAAATGAAATAATTTTGCATGGATGTTCTATCTACTTTGGTTTGGCTGCCTGCAGTCATTTTTACATTAAATGAATGCATTATTTCTGCAGTTTAGTTCAATGGCTTTCTCTTAATATTGTTTTTGTTACTTTTTTGATCAGCTTATATGAGGAGGGATGGTGAGTTGTTGCACTGCTCTGCTTGTTTTCATTTGTTTGTACACTGTTTGCCTCTCACTGCCTTGAACACCACCAGATACACATTTCTACAAAGATGTGAAATGTTTACCCCTGTGAACAACTGAGATGTTTCTCGTGCAACACACACTGACACATGATGCATTTCTATTAACCTTGTGTTTCTAAACCAACCGCAGTGATGTGTGAAGGCCACGTTATACCTCAGTTTTTAAGAAATTCACTCATGCTTGTTTCTCTAATAAACATATCGATAGTGATTTTTAGAATGACAAAACATTTGAATCATTTTTAAAGTGTGCTCACCGTCAGATCTGTTTACTGGAGTCATGTGGTGTTTTCCTGAGCTGATGATAAGAAGTGTTAAGAGGAGGCATGTGCATGCTAATACGTTATAAATGTCTTTGCTAACAAAAAGTATCTTAAAGGTATAAAGCGCTAATCCTCTCGCTGCATATCAATCTGCAAAGTGTGCTAATTGATCTTAGAGTCTCCTGAACTCAGCAGTCAGATAATTGAAATTCTGAAGAATGTCGTCAGCAAACAAACACTCACATGGTGCTAAGACCAAATGTCTACCGTCTGCAGCAGCGCCCTGTCCAGCTCGCAGTCCATCGTCTACATCCCTCAGGACATCGTCAGAGCCAAAGAGATCATTGCCCACATCAACACGCTGAAGACTCAGGTCAACTATTATGCCGAAAGGCTTTCTAGAGCCGCGAAGGACCGATCAGCCAGTGGACTGGAGAGGACACTCGCAATCCTGGCTGATAAGGTATTTGATGGCAGAAATTGTTTTATGTAACTCTATAACAGATACATATTAATTTGCTGATACCCTCCCCCCTCCCCCCCAGACTCGCCAGCTAGTGACAGTGTGTGACTGCAAGCTGCTGGCTTCCGCCATTCAGGCCCTGAACGCAGCACGACCTGATTACATCGCTTCTAAAGCATCTCCTTCCGCCGACTCAGAACAGGTAGTCCTCCGTAATGACCAGGACACGCTGCTGGCCAAGTGGAGCGGCAGCAACAGTCGGTCCTCACTGCACGTGGACTGGCATGAGGAGGAGTGGGTGAGTTCATGAGAATCCTGACTGATTGGGTGGGCAGGGTCTGCTTCAGAATGGTCACTGCACCGTTTTAACTGGTCTCACCGTGTTGATAGATTCACTTCATGAAAGGGAGATGTGATTTGTCAACTACAGTTGTATTTTGAACCCTTCTCTTGGGCATGTCTACAATAAACTGCACTTGTATTTTTTGTCGCATGGTTAAAGAAAAAAACCTCGTCCAAAGCAAAATTACAAATCTATCGATGTGATTCTCACAAAACATGGCAGTTAAAGAACCTCTTAAACTTCTTTATGGGTTCTGTCCCCTCAGGAGAAGGTTTGGCTGAATGTGGACAAATCTCTGGAGTGCATCATCCAGCGTGTTGACAAGCTGCTTCAAAAGGAGAGGAGACCCAGTGTCAGCAGCCAGGACAGTTGCCAGTCGGATCAGCAGGCTGCCGGCAGTAAGAAAGGTGCTCAGACTCACACAGAGAACAAATATCATAATTTTGTTTTCATTTTCATTTTATGGCTGGAATTCATTTTTATTAAAGGATAGAGATGTTACAATTTTTTAATACCAAATCCTGTTTTCTGAAGTGACCCCCCTGTTAAAGAGGTGAGCATGTGAGCAGAACAGTTTTCCCTAAATTTTTTCATTTTATCTCTTTCTTTTTTCATTGCTCATTTAATTTTTTTTGCAAAAGTATTTTAGTTTTTAACCCCGTCTCATGCAAGGTTAGGTTGTTTTGTTTGGTTAGGGTTGATTTAGATTTGACAGCAATTATTGGTCAATGCCAGTGATTTGCATAGTTGCAAATGAATTGTCAAGTTAGGAAATATGGAATAAAGGAAATAATGAAGGGAACATTTCTAAAAAGTCTAGAAACAGATCGTACAATAACTGTAACATTGCCATGTGTGGCTGTGAAAAGGTGACGGAAAAAGACGAGCTTTCTGGATCAACCCAGGAAGTTTATCCCAGGAATCTCCCCCCTCACCATCACCATCACCATCATCATCATCATCACCATCCTCTTTGCCTGCCCTCTCATCTGCACGTCCTCCCAGCCCTGACGAAGGCAGTTGTAGGTTTAATATATTTATTTTGCTTCTATTTCTATTTTCTGTTCAGTTTCCTTTTTGTTGCATCATCTTATTTTGAATTTATTCTTCTCCACCTCAAGTGAAAATTTTCTAAAGACAAGGGGTTATGAAAGAGTTGATTGTCGGTCTTTGTTTGTCTTCATGGTTTGTCCGAGCAGAAGTAGAACCAGCCTTTTTCTCTGCAGCTTCGCTTTTACAGCTTCTGTGCTGGAATCAGCCAGCCTGTCTAGTTTGTAATGGAGATTTTGTGCTTAGTGTGCTGGACCAGAGTCAAAGTGTCTATCTTCCTCTGAAAGTGGTGCATGCGAGTGGCAGCTGCCCTGTGTTTAGAACACCCAAGAACGGTGCCCACTAGTGGCCAAGCAGAAGCTGTTACTCATGTCACATTAGTAGAAGATTCCACCGTTCAGTTGACTGCCTGATTATCTGGCAACTTTTTGCACCAAAGCACTGCAGCTCTATCAGGAAGCCCACATCCTCTGACTCCAGGTGGTCCTCCTTGTCTACTTTTAACTGAAGAAATACTGTAGCTCACTGTTTTGACAACACACCCGATTCGCGAAGAAGGGTTTGGTCGAGCTCTTTCACTCTGGTCTGCAGTGTTTTCTCTGTGTGTCTCTGATGCCCCCCTGTGGCTTGCAGCGCTCGCTAATCATGCATGTTGCACCTCCGTCCCCTCTTCCAGATGGAAGCCCTAACATCGAGGAGGCGTACCCAGGTAAGAGCGGCCTCCCCACCAACGCTTTCTCCCTCTCAACTCTCCAGATTCAGCAGCAGTTCTTGGATCGTCTATTTAGACAGAATTTACTTGTTTTACTTTCATAGCCAATAAGCTGATTGTTATAGTCTTGGGACTAAAATTTTATAATTTACTGCAATTGAATATTGACCTCAAGAATCATTTATAAGACCTAATTATAACCAGTATCATCACTGAACAAAGAACATCGGTGGATCCCTCGTCTAGAAGACTGAACAACTCCATTTTGTTAGTGAGAAGACTTTTGGTTTTACTTCTGCGACGGTGATTTGAGTTTCTTTAGGATGAAACTTAATTTCTTGCTGTTAGAGATATTTCTTATAAGAACTTGTAGCTATTTGGTTACTGTAGAGATTTAAAAAAACATTCGTCAAGTGAATAATTGACCAAAGCTCAGAATTTGTCATCACTCTTATCAGCGCTTCTGCTTCCCTGCTGCCGCTCTGTTCCATCTTTTTCACGTCTGAACAAGCTCAGTTTGTAGATTCACTGTCGAAGCCAAACCCTAGATCGTATTTTGTCTTACTTCCTTCTCGTGACTGTGTTTCCCAGGCGAGTGGAGCGAGGCGTTGTACCCCCTCCTCACCACGCTCACAGAGTGCGTCGCAATGATGAGCGACAAGGCCAAGAAGTCCATGGTCTTCCTGCTGATGCAGGACAGCGCCCCTACGATAGCCATGGACCTCTCGCTGCAGTACCGCCGTGACGTCGTCTTCTGCCAGACGGTGGGAGACATGACAGTTACTCAGGCACTCAGTTACTTGCTGTTCAGCATTTAGCTTATGTACTTGTCATGACCCTCATGAATCACTGAATAATACAGACATAGAGAGTGCAGCGTTTCATGCCTTTTCTAATATTTATATGGCTGTTAAACACTTCTGTAGAAGTGAGGGCAGGGACAGAAATCTAGATGAGCACTCTGAAAACGCACCTCTCCATTATATGCAAATCTGCAACTGATAACCACCACCATATGTGTCTGGAAACACCACGTCATATTACCTGATAAATTTATGATATTCATAGTTACACAATCCAGCTGACTGACGGACAAACACCAGAAATGGTGGTATAAATAAAACAAATGGAGACAGAAAAGATTTCTTTGCCCTCATAGTCTCGGAGAGATGTTTCAGTTTTGGATGCCAACACTTAGAAAAGGTTTTGGCAAACTTCCTTCACCTACAATAACAGTTATTTTTACTGACATGGGAACTCTGCAGCCTCAGTTTTACTGTAGAATATGGCTGTGCAGCGTGTTTACATAAAGCATAGAGAAAGTTGGAAAAAAAATCCATCATTTTAGTCCTGCCACGTCCTAGTTGAACCAACAAACTCAGCCTTATCAGATAAAAGCATAGTGTCAGTACTATTGTGGTACTAGATGAAAGATGAGGGACGCAGACACTCACTGAAGCTATAATGAACTGATGCTAATGTGTGTGCCACAGCTCACTGCTCTCATCTGCGGCTTCATCATCAAACTGAGGAATTGTCTCCGTGACAACGGATTCCTCCGACAGCTCTACACCATCGGCCTGCTGGCTCAGTTTGAGTCCCTGCTCAGCACCTACGGTACAAACACACACACCTTACACACACTTTATCGCTGTATCCTCTTTCCTTATTACGTTTGTGTATGTTTTAGGAGAGGAGCTGGCCATGTTAGAGGACATGAGCATCGGCATCATGGACCTGCGTAATGTCACCTTTAAGGTTCAAGCTTCATAAAAGGCAGAACGTCATAAAAATGTTCATAAGATGTTTTTACTGTGTCTAACACACCCTCACACTTGTGTGACATTAAGGTCACCCAGGCGACCGGCAGCTCCGCCCCCGACATGCTGCCAATTATCACAGGCAACCGTGATGGCTTTAATGTTCGCATCCCGCTGCCGGGGACCATGTTTGACGCGTTACCGCGGGAGATCCAGAGTGGCATGCTGCTGAGGGTTCAGCCGGTGCACTTCAACGTCGGCATCAACGAGCAGCAAACACTGGCAGAGAAGTGAGTCGGTTGAGGCCTCTTGTCGATGGGCGGCGTCATGATTGATGGGCTCTTTGAAGAGTTTGTGTTTGAGAAATGTGTGTTTTTCAGGTTTGGAGACACATCACTTCAGGAGATGATTAATTTGGAGAGTCTGGGAAGGCTCAACTCGTACTACGAACAGTTTAAAGAGGTCCTGCCAGAGGACTGTAAGTACAATGAAAGCAACAGTTTACAGTTCCAAATTACTTTGAAAAAAAAAGTTGTTTTCACTCCCAATTCTTGACTTTAATCTGTGAGCTCAAATCACAATGTAGCGTTCAGATTGTTCCTGTCCTTGTTGCCTCCTCAGGCCTCCCAAGGTCTCGTTCTCAGACTTGTCTTCCTGAGCTACTGAGGTTTTTGGGGCAAAATGTTCACGCCAGGAAGAACAAGAATGTCGACATCCTGTGGCAGGCTGCAGAGGTGAAAAACATCAGCGAGTGGAACTTTAATTAAGTCAAATCAGCCCTAAAATTCACCTTTGGTATATTTGCTCTCTCTGGCTCTCAGATCTGTCGTCGTCTAAACGGGGTTCGTTTTACCAGCTGTAAGAGCGCCAAAGACCGCACGGCTATGTCAGTCACCCTGGAGCAGTGCCTGATCCTGCAGCACGAGCACGGCATGGCGCCGCAGGTCTTCACACAGGCACTGGACTGTATGCGGAGGTAGGACGCCATCACAGTGCACGAATGACTCAAAACTCACCTGGGCAAATAAACCTGGTCCAGATTGCCAGGTGGACAAAATCTGGACTGGAAGAGTGAGAATTCCCACCACATTGTAGCACATTTAGCGCTCATTCCTCCACGTGCATCAGCTGGATATATGCTTCAAGAGCAGAACACTTAATTCCAGCATGTGTGGGACCACTCACATCTTTGCCCAGTTGCGGTTTGGAAACTCACACCATTTGCCTGCTTCCTCTCAGAGACACATCGGTTACTGGAGTTACTGGTTCGCAGGTGGGATACTTGAATATGGGAAACTTCAGTTGGTTACCTACTTCCACAGACGTGTCACGTTGTTTTGAGACGATTTATGCTGAACCAATGGTGACAAACAAGGTGAGAAGTACTGAACCGACTGATGTTCCTCGAGAGGATCCCGCTTGTGTTCTAGATGCTGCTTGTTGATGGGAGTTTCTCCTGTCTGCGTGGCCGTCTGTCCTCATTGTCTTGTCTGTCCTTTTCTTTCTGCGTGTCTGAAGCTAGCCTACGCTGAGTTGCTGCTAACTGGCTGGCAGAGAACTTTTCGTTAAACAGAGCACATTACTTTTGCTTTTCACATATTCTCCTTCATCATGTTCCTCTCCTCTCTTCTCCTCCACATGTCTGCCTAGCAACAGGGGACAGTCATGATTCATAACTTCTGGTTTTGTATTCTCAATAATCTTTTCACCGAAATAGCAAAAAGCATCACTTTAATACACCTCAGTATCAGAATTGTGGCACTGATGTAGGAATGAGTATTGGTGCTTGCATCACACAATGGGATATTTAATAGATAATCAACAGTCGTGGATATAATGACTGTGTGGGTAAAGCAAATATTAGAACCTAAAATTACATTACTGCAATAAAGCCTTTAAATCCAGGACAGACAACACTTCAAGTTTTAGGACAAAGCAATGCCCAGAGTCTCAGATGATCCCGAGTCTCATCACGATATATCGCCTGAACCTACTTTATGTATCATAATTGTCTGTAGCCATGCTGATAATCTTCCAAGGTGTCAAACAGCATCATGTGATCACCACCTGACCCTCCTGGATACATTTAATATCAGTATCTTTCTATGTCCTCTGATTCTGAACAAGAGCATCTGACTCCAAGCGTCACTCGTGTGCTAGTAAACTTTCTGAAAAGGGCTGAGCTGACTTTCTTTCAGTGCTTTTTGTTAGTGCGCAACTGCTGTTTGGTTTGTAAGGTGTCAGATCTACCGACTCTGAATACTTGCTTGTTCCAGCTGAGGAAACAAAGCCGTGTCGGCGTCTGTAAAGTGTGCTGTCAAAAACAAATCGTGAGAATCGTGCACAATTATAGTAATGCTAGTAATCAAGAAATGAGGATAGATCAGCGTGACAGTTGCCGCTTGGACAAGCAGAGTCATGTGACCTTTATTCCCTGCTGCATCCAGATATGAACATCTTGTCACACAGCAACATAATAACTAAAGACACATGAAGGAACTGCAGGGATTTACACTCCCGAACAGTGTCCTGCTACTCTGTGGTAGGTAGAAGCGTCCAATCACTCACAACCAATCATGAGGGACATGGACGTGCGTAGAGATCCGGTACACCCTCTGATGATGACACTCAGGTGTTGGCCGACCTACGTGGAAATAGCACCAGCTTCCTTATTGCTTCTTTAAAAGTAACAAGTCCGAAGCGAAGATTTGTTGGTGTATATTTGTGTGACGTTCTGTTGTCGACTGTGTTGTTGAGCCCGTGTAAACGATGTAACCACACCTGTCCTGCTGTACCTGTGATCAATAAACCTCCGCAAACACTCGCATGAGCTCCCTCAACCTTCTCTCCTCCTCGTATCTCTCTATCCTCACCCCCTCATCGGCATGCAAAGAGCTTTTTGATCCCTTTTTTTTGTTCCTGCTTGGACTGATGCATGCTGGGAAAATCTTTCATATTGACTCTGTCCATATTCAGTAGTTCATACTTATAAATGTTGACTACTTTTTGTGCACTCAGTGATTTTCATTTGCCACAAGAAGCGTCCTCCCTCCGTCTTCAGAGGCATGCAGAGTGTTTTCATAACTTCTTTCCTTTCCTGAAAGACGCAGAACATCTCTCTTAATTTTCTCTTTTTCTTCTCTTCCTCTTTTTCCTCTTCCTGTTTGTTTGACGTCTATTTGTACTCATTTTTGCGGGATTGTTTGTGATTTTATTATGTTGGAACCTATTTCCCACCATGGAAACCCCCTCTATCGTCATGGCTGTGGCTCCGTCCTTGTTTTCGTCGCTGGTATCACCTGTGCATGTGTGGGTACATGCCATCTCTTTATTCTGTTGCATCACGCCATCCCCTTCCTCTTTCTCTCTCTTACTTCCTTTCCCTCTACCCCCTTTCCATCTCTTTTATTTTCCATGTCCATTCTGTCCTCCGCTCTTCCACTCCCCCCCCCCCCCTCTCTTCCTCCTACCCGACGCCTCGGCAGCATTGGGACGAGGGAGGGGGTGATCCAGAAGAACCTGAGCGGCTTGCTGCCGGTGCGGGACTTCCGCATGGACCCCAGCCTCCTGTACTCGCTGCCCCTGCTGGCCCTCAGCCCCAACCTGCTGGTGGTGTGGATCTTCCTCAGCGTGGCCTACTTCCTGGCCAAACTACGCTGCAGCTGAACCTGCAAATGCAAAAACGTTGTCCAAGGAGCATTGGGAATAATCCACGCTTACTCCCAGAGAGAAACTCTACCACTGTCCTGCGAGGGGGTTTCAGAACATCAATGAAGGCCTTTCTAATCCCTTTTTAACTTCTGCAGTGTGGAATTGCAAACCTGGGAAAAACAGATGAAGATTTGAAGCTTCAGTTCTGTTTACGCAAGACAATTTTGGACGATTTGACAAACATGGGAAACTTAATGTGCATCCACACTAGTTACCGATTTCATATTTACATGCCTGAACAACTGCTTGTGTGCCAGTGCAGATTGAGTAGGAACATCTACCAGGCACCATACAAACAAAAAAATATACTTAAAGCAATATTTCACCCAAAAATGTTGCCTTTCAAGTACTCACTAATAGGTGTCTTGAACTCACAAAGACAGGTTTTTTTCTTACATTACTTTTTTATGTCTTGAGAATTCAGAAAGAGCCAGCTACATATATTTAGCTTGAAGCTAAAGGGGACTGTCAGCTAACAGCTAAACTGTCCAAAAACATCTGTTCCATTATAATCAATGTCTTCTTTAGCTGTGCTGAGTAACAGGCAAACACTCTGATATGAGCTCAGGACACCTATTTGTTACTAACTGAAAGGCAAAATACATCTTATAGGTGAAGAATCACTTAAACATGGAATGAAAGCCAAAACATCAAAGTCACCTGATGTGAATAACCTTCGGCTTGTAACACTGTGGCCTCGCTAGCAGCTGTTGACTAATAGCAGATAATGATATCCATTTAAGACACTCAAGTGTGTCCGGATGGTCGAAGAGACACAGGTGTGGTTTAGATAAGCTGAGCTATAACGTAGAAACTCGTGAAGGGACCTCAGCGTCGTCCAAAACCCGTCAGGTCAGTGGATAGTGCCCTCTAGTGGACAGTGTGCTGCCTTAGTCTTCACTGACTGTGTATTTGTGAAGTCCAGAAATCTCACCTGACTTGTGAATATGTATTTGAAAAAAAAGTATTTAAAAAAAAAAAAGCATTTTATGTATAATTGATGATTTGAAGAAAGAGCTCCTGTTAATAGTAGCCAATGTTGCTTTGCACATTCACTCTCCCGTGTGAGTCATCTTTGTCTTCCATGCACCTTTGTACTCAGCGCAAATGGAGGGAGCGAAGGCCGGAATGAAGCGAGCATACTTTACTTTATTTACATACTTTTTCAGGCTATATTTCCTACTTTGTCTTTCCTTGTTTGGATTCTTCCTATTATTTATGTCTTTGCCTCCACTTCAGCACTTTCCAGCAGATCTGGGTCACTGATGGTGTTTACTCGCCGCCACATATTTTACAAACTCTTGGTTTTCAGGACTTCATTTTAACCTGCTTGATTAGATGCAGAAGTGACGGAGTTGGTGAAGTCAAACTATTTGTCATTGCCTGGTAAGAAGTAAATGAACTGAACTTCTATAATCACATCAGTCGGACTAAATATCATTTAAATGACAAAGATGTGCATAAAAGCAGATGTTGTGATGCTTTTGACCCGGCAGCAGCGTGTTTGGACACCAGAGCAGGTTATGGTGTCATCAGTGATTCACGTCTAAATCTGCTCTTTAGCTTTCATGCTGATGCACTGAGGACTAACTGAACCTCCAGAACGTTTGATTGTAGGAAATTCACGGGTGTTCGATTATGCAGAGTAGCGCCGTAGGTTCTGCGCTTATATATGAGCATTTATGTACCTGTTTACAGTTACTCAGATGTTGTTGTTGTTGTTGTTGTTGTTGTTTTGTGACTAAACTGGCTGTATTCGCTTCAGAGAGAGGAGATTAGCTGATTGAAGGAATTTATTTGATAAGATTCAGCAAGCAGAGCCTGGTATATACACATGCGTAACCTGGTGTAATGCAGAAATTGCGCCATGACATAGTTTGCCCAGCAGAGTGCGCTCTGACATTTCCAGTCGCTGTAATTGTGGGGAAAATAAGTCCTGTTTCCACCAGATAAACTGAAAGTCTCTTGCAGCATGAAACAGGTTTTGCTGTCTGTGTAATAATGCTTCAGAATACGTCAGAAGCAAAAGGCTCATTTGAGGACGGAAGATGTTACTTAACATCCCAAGTTAACAGTAAAGTTATCAGCCAGGATCAGCTGGGCTCCAGAGGCAACAGTGTGCTGTATAAATTCATGAATCATGCCCTCAGGCTGCGTTGTTGTGGTTGTTCGGTGAATCCAGGTTTCGAGGAACTGTCTTTACAGAGAGATTCAGTGAATCCGCGACCGATCCTTTGCCGAGCGACTTTATCGTGAAGCAAGCTCATGCTGCCCCACGTGTTTGAAGACGAGTGGAATTACACTTACGAATCTGGCAGTCAGCTGCCTAGAAAGAGTGTGACATGTGCTGATGATGCATGTTGAAGTTTCACAGCAATAGTTGAGGAATTATCATCCAAGCTCCCATCACCTAAAAACAGCATCACTACTGTTTAATCCTTCCATTTCCACTATCAACTTAAAGGTGATGTGACAAAAAAACTGTATTTTTTACTCGTATGACAAATACTGTACTGTGGCGTTCTGGGAGAAAGGAAATTTGGTTTCTCGGTCAAAACAAAGCGCCACTGAAATGGAAAAACAGGTCATTTCACCTTCAAATCAATATGCGAGTCTCTGCCGCTGACTGAAAGCATCTCAGTCGCCTCCCAGGAGGCGCCGTCTCATTAAGATCGACCCAGTAAGGAAATGGTTCAGACCAGAATAGCGTCCCTTGGGATTCTGTCGTACTCTCATGACCCCTAAACCCTCAAACGCATGCTCTGGTCGGTAGAACGGTCCATGAACGTCTCACTTTTACCTTCTCCCTAGCCTGACCCAGTTGTAGAAGTGAGCGATGTTGATCGTTATATCTCCATGTTCTCTCATCAGATCGGATCAGTACCTGAAAACACCTGGAACCACATTTACGTGTCTTTGGAATATTGTGCAGCTTCATGCAAAAATGCGTCTACTTTGCAATGAGATGCATTTACGTGTGCAAGAAGGTGTTTTCCAGTCTTCGTGCTAAGCTAAGCTAAGCTGAATAGCCAAACTGTTCTTTAAATTATTAGAAATGTGTGGTTTCTTACTGGAATATTGTGTTTCTGTTGACGCTCCTGTTTTTGAACTACCTCTGATAGACTCAAGTTGCAGTATTTATTGAATTTATTTATTTAGATATAATAAATTAACATATAAATACGTTTAGTATATGCATACGTAGGACTGTGTAGTCGCAGAGGAGCAGAGATGTTAAGTCCCAGTGAGGTTTGCAATTTCTGCCCTAAATATCATTAATTCCCTTTTACGTAAAGGTGTGATAACACTTAAGTGCTTCCGAGGGTATTTATTAAAAATCATTAAGGTATCGACACATTTTCTTGATTTCTTTTGTTTTTTAGACTCAAGTTGTATCAAAGAATATATTTGTATTGCTGTACATAAACTGTATTTAAAAGCTTGTGTGCCGATGCTAATATTTGCTATATAATGTTAGCCCAAAGCAGAGTGTATATTCATAAATAGAATATATGAGGATTATTATGCTTGTGCCATAAATGTCTTGCTGTTGTCACTTTATATCACAATGCTTGAACGGGCAGACGTATGGTTTCTGTCTGTCGTGGCAACTTCTTTTTAATTTGGTAGTTATTTGTGACCTTGGACGTGTTCATTACGTCATCACAAACTGCAGCATGTTCTCTTTTCACTAAAGTGGGTTCCGCTGAGAAGTTTCCCTCCAGTTCTGACCAGATGTGTTCTTTTTTTAATTGTCGGTCTTTCATTTTGTAAACCTCTCATTGTTTATGTAGAAAGTCGCTTCAGGAAAAAGTTGAATGTTTGATTTGATTTGTTTTTTTTGTTTGGTCAGCTTCAGTAGCGGGGGTTTGTCACGCGTCCTTCTTCCCACCAAGACTCAGAAACATAATGTCTGAACCAGCGCTACGTGTTGCATTCAATGTACTTGAAGAAAACCTGCTGACAGAGTGTCCTGAACACCAAACTCCTGGCAGAATAAATATCTTCTCCTTCCTCCTGCAGAGTCTAAAGATATGTTGTCTTCAAAGTCGATGCGTTTATCGTCATTCCTCACCGACGTCTGTGGAGGACAGCCGGGTGCTGTTTTGCTGCTGTTGCTAAATAAGTAGCCTACATCGGGTTTAAGAGCCAGACATGTAAACTAGAGAGTTGCAGGAAATGTGTCCCTCTGTCTTTCCTTCCACGTTTCCTGGTGCTTGCACGAGTTCTTTTTCTCAATGCTGCTTTCTGGATGTTCTGATCGATTCAATCGAGTTGAATCTGGTGTTGAAGCTGTACTGACCTCCACTGGCCACAAGTATGAATTGCAACAACACTGACAGCACACCTTTCTCTGTATAAGATAAGATAAGATATCCCTTAAGATAATAACCCTTATCTTATCTACTGGAGTTTATTTGTATGAATGCAATAAATGTTCATACTAGTGCAATTAAAATTACAAAAAAATCTGAAACAGCAGTAATTAGTGATGCTAGTGATGCAACATGTTTTAAACACATTTAATCTCGTCTCAGGTATCTGTTACTGGCCATTAGCAGCCATTATTGGCAGATTATGTTTTTGTTTTTGTTTTTTTAGTCCGGGCAAATTGGCTTGATTTCATTTAGAAATGCATCACCTGTCCAGTTGAGGGCGCTGTGTTCCAGTGCTGCACTGATGTCATTTCAGCCAATAAATTAAATGTTTAACAGTGAATTGTTGTGCCTCCAGTACATGTCTTTGTAGCCAGTGTTTGAGCTACATTAGTGACTATACACACGAGGAATAGCAGCTGATGGGTTGTCATCTGAATATGATTAATCCTAATGTACGGCCCCAGGAGTCCAGTGCCAGTCAGGCCACGTAAAATTAACATTCCCTCTAATGTCATGACAACAATCAGATCTTTTTACCAGAGGCTGCTGTCCTGCTAGCAACAGACTTGCAGGCACGTCGTCGCCTCACTAACGAGCAAAGTTATGTATGCAAGTTTAAATGGGTTTTGTTGTGTCTTGTCTCCTCAGCGAGGGCTGCAGACGTGAGAACACTGTGAAGAACGTGGGGTGCAGGAAGTACGCCTTCAACTCTCTGCAGCTCAAAGCCTTCCCCAAACACTACCGGCCCCCCGACGGCACTTACGGGAAGGTGGAGACCTGAGTGGACCACTGGGAGCTATGGGGTTTTTGGAAGACCGGACTGGTAAAATCAAGACACTGAATTCAAACATCTGAATCAGGCAGACCACCTCGGTGTCATGTGGTCAGTATTTCAGAGAGAGAGGCGACAGTGATTCAGTGTTTCCCAGCAGCTCGTGAAACCTTCAACTGTTTCTTGTCCTGTATTAGTTGCTTTCTTCACATTATGCACAACACACTGGAGACAAGAGGCGCTCACTTGTTTGATTATCTTCAGAGTGGACATGACTCCCACTGCTGCATTCCTGGTCAAATATGGTCAACGACACAATTAGCTCGATTCATATTTAACAAACTGAGTCAAAAACCGCCCGAAGTGAGAGAGATTAAACCTGTATGTTTGAAATCAGTTTACTAGAAATGAGGGGGGGGGGAATCAGCTGTCCAGATTCAGATTTTCCACCTGACGTTCATCATACTTCCAAGGAAATATAAAGAATTAAACAGAGTTCCCCGTGTTGCTCAGGCTGAGGACGACAGCGATGGACTTCCTGCAAGTCCGACGGAAACTTGTTATAAACCACAGGAGTTCTGTTCTCTCTGTAGAAGTTTGATCTGAACCTCCCACGTGTCAAAACTAGGAAATTAACCTCACTGTAAGATCGTTCAAGCAGCGCAAAGGATGAATATAGCATTGTGAGAAATAGGGAAAGGTGATTTTGTATCTCATCCATCATTTCACATTCTTCCGTTCTATGCAATTTCATGCTTATGATTAAAACCACTTTTAATTCCAAAAAGGCAGATGACACAGAAAATAAGCTTCATATTCAACCCGGCGTCGGATCTGAAGCAGCTCAATGGATTCAGAAGCAGTCGCTTCTACGTGGGAAAAAACAACTTGTTTCAACACACCAGTGTGCATTTACCAGCAATGGTCAGTCTTTGCCACATGGGGGCAGTGCTGCACACTGACTCCAACATTGACTCCAATCACATGCAGCTGTGTCGGGAAGCTTGTGGCTCAAGGCAATCCTCCTGCGGTTTAGTTCTGTATCTACATGTTTATTCAGAGTTGATTGTGTTTTGTTCTATCTACATGTTGTACAATCGGCATTTTAACTGAGGTTATAAAACATTCAACCGTATGCTGTCAGACACGTGAAGTGTTGCTATATGTCACAACCTGTCTGAAATAAATATGAAATTACATAATGCTGCTGAATGAGCAACAACCATTTGTGCTGTTTTGTAAATCTAAAAATAACAAATTCAGCATGAACATGTCAAATCAAATCAGATGAACTGCTGAACCCCGGAAAATCTTGGAAAAGAGAACTTTCCGAACACTGTTGAGAGCATCGAGAGCTCCTCTAGACTTGAAACGTTCACGTCCAAGTTCACCAAATGGCCAAAGGGTTTGTTGACATCCGTTGAAACTAAAATTCAAGATAGAATCTAACTTGCCAGTTCAATATATGCTGGTTGAATTAAAGAGAAGCTAAACAACGGCATTCTTCTCAGTGACGGCTCCCACGCTGGCCAGACCTTCACTCTGAGTTGAAGATGAAAACCAACATTGATTTAAAAGACAGCAAAATGTCCACATCAGAGGTTGCTGGTTTAAAACCAACAATATTTCTACATTGGACTCAAACTTTCAACAAAAGATGTTCGAATTTCCCGTTATTTTGACGATGAGGTCATTTCTGTGTGGGAGATGTAGGGTTTTGTTTGGTTCCAACATCAGTCAACAAAAAAACGACGTTGCCCTCCGTCCTCTTCATCAATTCATTTCTTGTTATTATATTCCAGTCACTGTCATCACAGCCTTCATTCGCTGTGGTAACTACTGATTCACGCGGCCTGCCTGCCTGCCCAGGATTAGCGAGGCCACGTAAGAGACAAATTTTCCTCGCAAGCATTGATGATGTAACTTTTCATGTCTTCTGGGATGAGGAGAGAAGTTTGGATTCCTCCTGCTACTCCAACTCCTTTTAGAAGGAGCATTGCTTGAAGCATGTTCACATTCAGAGTTCTCTTAAGGACACTCAGAAGTCACCGAAAGGACTTTTCTCTCGCCTTTTACAATCAGAAATCCTCCAAAAGAGAAGAACCTGAATGGGCCCCCTCGCGCGACCATGAACTCTTTCAGAGAAAAGTTCCTGAGGTGATGTTATCCTGTCTGTTGTTCTCGTATCTCATATTTGCAGAGTGAGTCGTACATGATGTAACATTTTCTGGGAAATGATTAATTACTTAAAATCTCTTGACTTCAAGACTCCTCTGATCTGACCACTGCCCTAATCTGCTCCAAGCAAGTTCACTTTAGTTCCTCCTTATGAAACAAAATCAGTCGTTCTGCTGCTCATTTCCCTCAGCAGCTGAAAGAACAGTGGAGTCACTTTGGCCGTCTCTGAAAAATCTCCTGGAAGGACAGCGGTGGGACGACAACATCGGCAGACATTAGTGAGGCAAAATGAAAAGGGTTCTGAGAAGCGCGAAGGTAGAGAGGGGTGACATAAATGTACAGCATGGCGGCGGGGATTCCGAAGGTGAGCGAGGTTACGATGACTCCAATGAGCCATCAATAACCATGTTGCTAAAGCAGCCGCAAAACACTCTGGTTGTCCGTGGTAATGGATTAGCCTCAGTTCAGACGATGCTGCATGATGTGACAGAAGAGGGCTCTTAAACGAGGGCGCGTCGTTCATTTGAGGCGTGTAAAAGCACAGCGTTGGTGTGCAGTTCCACCAGACGAGGAGAAGCAGGGGATTTCTCCTCTCTCACTCCCCACATGGCTGCAAGAGACCAAGGAAACCTTGTAGATGTAGAAAATTTGAAGTTATCCACTAACCACTACTCAAGAAACCCCGGACTTTCCTCACTGCAGGCCTCAAATGTAGGCCACGTACAGCCCAGCATGATGCCATAAAAATTCCTTTACTAGGATGAAACGCCGCTCCTGGATCCAATTTCTTCAGCTTCATTGCCAAATGTGTGAGTGACGGTGTGTGGAATTCTTCTCTGGTCCCCTGCATGCTTTCAACCTACGCTGTCACGATGCACTTTCATGAGAGGACAGCAGGGCCAAAAAGGCTGAATAAATAAACCTAACTTCTATAAACATGAACATCAGGACTGAGGCGGCCAGGACTGAGTGGATGGGACGTGGACGCTGTCATAAACAGCAGTCAAACAGTGCCAGAGGTGCTGAGCGACAGCGTGATGCTAAGGGACCGGTAAAAGCTCATCATAGCGACAGCCTGTGGGAGGAGACTGTTTGCGTGTCTGGATGTCTGGGTGTACAGCGTTGCCCACCAGAGGGGAGGAGCTGGAAGAGGTTGTGTCGAGGGTGGAAGGGTCTGCAGAGATGTCAGTTTCCTGACTCTGAGGGCCTCTGGGTCCTGGATGGAGGGCCGGCTGATGATGGTGGAGCGCTTGCAGCAGGACTCTGTTCCCTCTCCTGTCTGCGTCCTCCTTGACAAAGCTGTCTGAGTTTTTCTGTAAACCGCAGCTTATTGTTATTGTATGTGAGGGTCTTGGTCTGCACACGCGTGTCCTCACAAAAGCTGATATAAGATGTCACGTGTCCATCCTGGTCTCACTGATGTGGCGGCTTCAATCAGTTCTATCTATCCAAGCAATTCCCTGTGTGTCCTCCCAGTCTTTATTAGAGGCTTTGAGTTTCTGCCTGAAGGGCAGAGGCGACGGACCAGACAGAGGTCCAAGAGCTGAACGGGGATTTTTAATGCTGTCTTCTGGGAAATGATGGCAAAATCATCCTGGTGCCTCCATGTGAGACGAGTTCGTTGTGGATTCTTGCCAATATAATTTGAGTTACCAGAAGCTTCCTTTTCTCAGAAAGCTGCTGTTTGCCGCTGTTGTTCATGCCGAAGAGGAATTGCCGCTGTTTTCTGTATTCGTCTTGAGATAGAGGGGCCATTTTTGAGGATGGTTCATTTTTATGGTCTGTGTGTTTGCATTAAAGTGTGAGGAATCTCTAATTTCATAAAATAAACTTTGGAAGCACGCCAGATGACTAGAAATGAATGCAGCAGAGAAATGAGAGTGCAGTGGAACAACAGAAGTGTCTGTGGAGTCACATGAAGAGCTGGACAAATCCTGGTAAATTCACCCTGACGGAAAGAAAAGCAAACAGTTGTCGCAGAGAACTGTTGCTGTGTTGTGAGCTGCTATAAATGGTGTGAGCTGGCTGCTACCAGCAGACACGGTGGTTGACTGAAGCCTCGCCAGCATGAACACCACCTCACTCATCTGCCACATCCTCGGTGTCGTCCCCATGACTGCTCTCCTGCTCTTCATCATCGCCAAGTTGATTTCCCGCCACCGCCGCAGCTCTGTGGAGGATGCTTGCGGCTACGCTGTCCTGATTACAGGCTGTGACAGTGGCTTTGGACACCAGCTGGCTCTACGTTTGGACCACAAGGGCTTTGTAGTGTTTGCCGGGTGTTTGTATCCAGAAGGAGTCGGAGCCCAGAACCTGCTGAAACAGAGCTCCGGGAATCTGAGGATCCTTAAGCTGGACGTGACCAGCGATGAAGACGTGCGGCAGGCAAAGAGGCTGGTTCAGGACAACCTGCCGCAGAAAGGTGAGGAGGGAGCTCACCGGAGGGATGAACTTCTGATTGTTTTGATCATTCCAAGGGGAAAAAAACTTCATCTTTTCGGGTGTTTTCAGGCTTGTGGGCGGTTGTGAATAACGCTGGCGTCTCTGACTGGGCCGAGATCGAATGGAGCACCATTGAAGACTTCCAACACATGGTGGACATCAACCTGTTCGGCTGCATCAGGACATCGGTCGCATTTCTACCTCTGGTTCGTGCTGCGAGAGGTGAGCAAAATCTTGTGCTGTCTTTTATTTTATCCACACATCTCATCGCAGCAGCAGCGCAGTCACTGTGTTTGTGTGGACGGCTGCAGGACGGATGATTTATGTGTCCAGCATCTTTGCCTTCTTCAACTGCCTGAACATGGGAGCCTACAGCGTGTCCAAGAGAGGGCTGGAGGCGTTTGCCGACTGTTTAAGAGTGGAAATGGCCAGCTTTGGTGTGAAGGTACTGAAATCTTGCAGACGATTTGTGCGGTGAAATTATATGGAATAAATTTAATTGTGCGCGTGTGGGAAAGAGAGCTTTTAAAGGTGTTAAGAATATCTGTAAAATATGAGTGATGATGGTGATGATTCAACTTCCTGTCCTCATTCAGGTCAGCATCATTCAGCCGGGGAACTTCGGCCAAGCTACCAACATCCTGAGGATGAAAACCGCCTCAGACATCTGGGATAAACTAGACGACGAGCGCAAGCAAACCTTCAACCGTCAGTACATCGAGATGGCCAACAACTACTTCATGTCAACATGCAGGAGCGGATTCAGGAACGCAGACCTGGTCATCGATGCCATGGAGCACGCCATCTTGTCCCCTCGACCGAAATACAGATACCTGCTGGTGTCTGCCTTGGATCATTTTTTCTTCCAGCTCTTCCCGTATCTTCCCACCGCTCTCACCGACGCCATTTTCTCTCTCAGCGCCATGTATGCTAAAAGAAAAGAACTGCTGTACATGTAATACGTTTATTGTGGCATTTGATGTTTATCGCTGCTTTTCTTCAGATCTAGTGTTATTGATCGTGTACTTCAGTAACGACAGCTCATTTTAGGTTGATTATGTTAAGTTCATGAAGGTCGTGATTGTAGCGGACACTCTACTGGGCGAACCACGGGATTACAGCATTTCTAAACCGTCCAAAGTGATTGTGTGCTCTGTTGTTAAGACACGGTAGCAGGAAAATCACATTTCTCCATGGGCTCAGCTTCATACATGTTGATTTGTTGTGTTTAATGCTAATGCCATTAAAAATGAGCTGAAAGTTGAAGAAGAAGAGGTAGATTTTCACTCGAAGCCCAGTTTAAGGATGGATCGGACAGACGCTTATGTTATATCTTGAACCCAAAGAGCTGTTGTTCCTCCCCTTGTCATCAAAAAAATGTTCATTCAAAGATATCTCTGAGGGAAGCTGGCGAATTATTTATCTGGTTATGTTCATACTTGGACAAAAGGCAACATTCTGTCATTCATTCCTATCAATATTATGTTTATTTACATTATGAGTTGTGTCATTTCACACTGTCACACTGCTGTTGAAATGTATTTTCAGTATTTGTAATGCAATCCTCTCTGAGGAAAACTCACGTTTAATTTATATTTAGGGGAAAAAATGCATAATCAAAGGTGTTGGCTTAAAAATGAGCCGATACCCGAAGTGTGAGTCAGGGCAGGGTTGGATGAGTCGGCTTTGGCTAATTTATTCTTGTTCTCCTCCTCTCGTAACCTTGAATCCTGCCTCACAGAATCCTGACTGTAGGAGTTCTACTCTCATCCAACCACAGGTATCGCCTCATGACGAAGACGTCATCCAGAATTCTGAGAACCTTCCGAACTTGTTTTCCGTCATGAAGCTAACTAATCTTTATGTTCAGCTTCAAGCTAATGTTTTTGGGGTTTTATATATATGGATATGTATGTGTGTACAGTATATATATGCATATATGTTTGTGTATATATATATATATGCATATGTATGTATATATACATGTGTGTATGTATATACATACATATATCTTATCTTGTGTTGTAAAATATGTCTCACTCAATTTTTAGCATTTTACCATTTATTTAAAACTAATAAAATCAGTTTTCACTGGAAGTTTTCCTCTAGCTCTTTTCTTAAGCTTGAGTTAAATCCATGTCGGGAAGATCAAGAAGTTTTATTTTGGGATGAGTGGGAGATAATCAATTTACAGTGGAACTTAACACAATGAATCAGCTACAACACCAGACGTCCTCAAGTAAATTTAGATCTCTTCCTCATGAGAATTGCAATGATGATGAATTGATGATGTCGTCTAACAACAACAAAAAAAAGACCTAAACTATTTTCCATCTCAAATCCTCCATTTGGCTCCGTGGTACTTCTTTAGAGTACTTTTGCCTTGCTACAGATGTTGCTACTGATAGATAAAGGACATATGGAGTTCCACATGGGTCAGTGTTTGGACCTCCGCTATTCAGCTGTTACATAGGCCTGTTTGCCAGGAGTGGCCTGGTATGGCCTGACCTTGTCTGGCAAGCTGCACTTTTTATCTGTGTAAAAACTTCATTTCCCTACAAAACAACCAAATATTGTGTGTTTCTGTGAATCAATTCAGCGTTAACTGATTGTAAGATGAGACAAATGAATGTGTCGTAATGCGGACCATCCCAGTGTGCAGTCGGTCCACGTCAGAGTAGATTTTCATGATGTTTGTTTATCTTGTTCATTAACGATGTAGAACTGGACTCCTTCTATCCAGGATTGTTGCCGTGAACCTCATCAGCTATTTTTGGTTTATATTACAGTTTTTTTGACATTGAGGAGCTCATAGAGGACATAAAAAGACTTACGTGAATTATTCATTAATCAACAGTATCATCCACATAATGACACGCAGTATTTGTGTGTGTGTGTGTGTGTGTGTGTGTGTGTGTGTGTGTGTTCTTGTACTTGCTACATATTGAGGACTAGAATATGTATTTAACCATAGCATGAGGACATTTTAGCCGGTCCTCACATCTTCAAAGGGCCAGACTTGGTTTTAGAGTCAAGGTTAGAATCAGGTTCTGGTTAGGTTTAGGGTCAGGGGCTGAGGAATGCATTATGCCAATGAAAGTCCCCGCAAAGATATAAGCACAAGGATGTGTGTCTGTGTCTTTGCGGAACAGCGCTATAACCCAGGGGAGTATCACATGTCAGTAGGCCTGTTCACTCTGTATAACAACACTTAAAAAGGGTGTATTCATGTTCCTCGGGCTGTCATGCGCTGACCGAGACTACAGTCTTTGTATATCTGCTGGTGGGAGCTAATGTAGGACAGGATGTGGAAATCAGTGAACGGTAGCGTGGCTGCGAAAGCAGAAAATAAATTTGAGCTTTAAGCTTGAAGCTTTGGCTGCATCCCGATTGCTGCGGTTGTTGTTGAAGTACTTGTATTTGTATTTAAGAAATATATTTATATTTGTTTTATCAGAAATCAGTGAACAGGCTGCTGCCAGTCAGAGTGGTGTATCCATCCAGAACATGGTGCGATGTGCATCGATCACTTTGTGGCCTCGCTGGTTTGCCATGTTGATGTTGGACGAAAGTGAATCATGTGATTTTTCTAGACGATTCTAATGCTGACAAGCTGAACTGAGGTCATGTGATGCAAAACATATATATGAAGCAAAAAAAACCCCAAAAACCTCAAAACTTGTAAATGAATAAATGTGTTTCAGTGTATGAAAGCAACACTGTGTCTCGTCAACTTTGATTTGAAAAGTGTTGCGATGCTGCTTTCAGCTGGTAAGAACATAAACTGCTTTTTGAAAACAAGATGCTGCCCCAGAAAATCCACACATATCAGTCAGAGTAACTTCTATGTCTCTGTCCACGTGTTGCTGTCCCAGTTCTTTGCCGTTCTTAGGGGTTTCCTCTCTTCCTCTGAAAGCCCCGCCTTCATGTGTGATGTCATTCAGATCTCATTCTATCTTTCATCGCGGTTTCATCGGCTCTTCTTAAACCTTCAGTCAATTCTTGCTTCTCATTTGATTATTTTACAAGAAATGTTTCAAATTGCAGAGAGGCGTTTTGTGAGTTCAGCTCTGAGCAGGTTCAGGATTGATGAAGAATATTTGGAGGAATTCTTTGATTGAATGTCTCCTGAAAACAGCACTTTAGTTTTTATGTCTAAACATGCAGCACATGTGAGTCCAGCACGTTGGCCCGAAAACAACCACAGGCCCGAATCACTGAATAGTTCTTTTAATCCTCGCAGACATTTGAGTTTGGTTCTAGATCATGCCAGAGAGCCACGGAGGCAGGAAGAGTCCGACTGTCCCCAGCAGACACACAATGATAAACATCCAGAGGAAGATCCGGTCTACAACCATGGCGACGTACTTCCAGTCCTCTTTTACCTGTGGAGACAAAAACAGGAGGATAAACATCAGTCAGTGACAACATCATCTTCATCTCCATCGCACTCACGGAGAAGTCGACGTCCTCAGCTCTCAGGTGCTCTGCGATGTAGCTCATCCCCTCCAGGGCCGACACGATGCCGGGAGACAGAGCCGAGGCTAGAGGGCTCTGGGTGGAACCACGCGCCAAAGAGGAGGAGCAGCCAAATGATTGACAGCAGGACACCCTCGACTGTCCAGATATCTTCACCCTGAATCTCCCCGATTCAGAATTCCCATCCATGTTCGTGTGACGGTGAATGTCGGCATAGTGATTGTCACCTCTGACATCTGAGGACCTGTCTGTCCGGTAACCATGGAGATCGATGTCAGACTCCTTCGTGATCCAGAGGGATGTGCCGTGGGCGGGGCCATGTTGGTCAGTCAAGTGGCGCCGCCTGACAGGACAAAGTGAGTTGTCAGTGAGCAGAATTTGCTTTGATCATCAATAATAATCGTTTATTGTCAAGACGGTTTTGAATATGATGCCAGTTAAAGCTCTAGTGTGTTATTTTTGCGCCCTCTGCTGCCACAGACTGCAATAACAGGATATTACATAAAGTCTCTTTAAATGCAAAATATCTTTTGCCTGAATAAAATGTCCAATGTTTGATATTAAGCGGGACCTCTTTGTGAAAGCAGGCAGTAAACATGGTCCTTGTTACCTTGCAGGCTTCAGGCCGTGATTCGGACGCTTCATGCACAGCCAGCGTGGCACCGCCAGCAGGAAGAGCCTCCGCACCCATCGCGGCATGGTGTGCGTCACTGATGATCGGTGGTGTACATTCAGCACAAACACAGTGATCACGATGGACAGAGTGACGAATATCATAATGAAGAGGAGGTACTCTCCGATCAGCGGGATGACCAGCGAGGTGGAGGGGATGATCTCGGTGATGAGCAGCAGGAAGACGGTGAGTGACAGCAACACAGAGATGCACAGCGTGATCTTCTCGCCACAGTCTGACGGCAGGTAGAAGACCAGCACAGTCAGGCAGGAGATGAGGAGGCAGGGGATGATGAGGTTAATGGTGTAGAAGAGCGGGAGGCGGCGGATGATGAAGTAGTAGGTGATGTCGGGGTAGATTTCATGGCAGCAGTCGTATTTTTTGGTGTTGTAGGTGCCCACTGCATTGACAATCGCCCACTCGCCACTCTCCCAATAATCCTGCAATGACAAATCAGATCAGAGGGATCAACATGCACCACAGGTGATGGTAATATTCTGTCCGCTACTGGTTTCAGTGGGGAACATGAAGCACCAGTTTGTTCCTCTTCCTCCAAATGTAATCAGCAGCATGTATTTGGGGTCGTAGAGCTCCAGTCTACCTACTGGAGTTCAGGCGACTGAAACCTTTGAGGAGTTTATCCCGTCTGAGCCATGAAGTGATAAGGTGTACTCTGAATCAACAGATTACATCCAAAACAGCACTGAAGTGGCAGTAAATGAGGACAGGAGTGAGCAGCCAGAGTGACTACGGATGGTGGAAACGCAGAAACCCTGACCTTTTCTTTAACTCCTCTGAAAGTCAGATGAAACAAATAACTAAACCTTAGCATTTCCAAGCATAGAAATCTCTCCAGACTTTCTCTCACCTGCTGATCTATGATATATTTTTTTGTTTGTTCCTGAACTGCCACAACAAGCTTAGAATTCCGCAGCTATTTTAAAAAGTAGTCTTGCATCTCCAGAACAACAGAGGAAAAGAGCATGTGAGCCAGAGGTCAAGGAGTCTAAAGGGCAAGAGAAGGGATGCCAAATGGCATAAACACAAACAGAGGAGAAGACCCACCTTCAGGTCCACAGTGTTCTCGAAGGGCTCCAGGTCAATCTTGGCACGGTCGTAGGTCCAGGATCCGAACTTCATCTTGCAGCTCTGTTGATCGAAGGGGAAGAAGGTGACATCGATGGAGCAGGAGGACTTGTAAATGGCCGGGGGAACCCAGCGGACCCGACCCGTGTGGAACAACTGGGCCTTGGTCATGTGGGTGACAGTGAACTCTCCATCCGCACTGGAAAGAGACAAAAACAGAGATTCACCTCTCCTCATTTAAAAGAAACTTGCAGGCTTCTTTCTCACTGAGTTTCAAACCAACAAACCTGAAGTCTTTTCACACGGGCTTTTATTAATAATTGATCGCTGCATGTTAATGACACTGATGCAAGCTCGTTTAAACCAGAAGGAGGAGAAAGTTTCATCTGCATCCAGACAAATTTCAGAATTAATACTTCAACAGGTCCCGAGGGAGGAATTCAGACTATGATGCAACATCTCTGCAGAGCTGCAATAAAAATCTGACTAATTTATTCAAGAGGATCATTAGCATGTAGCACCACTTGATTAGCAGGAATGTGGTGGGTTATAGAAGTGACCCCCTCCACATTTACAGGCTCTTCAGACACATCAAGAAGGTCTTGAATTCCCATCACCACTTACAGAAAGATATTTCTGTCTGTGCAGATTGAAATTGCACCTGAAACCTTTCTGGAGGTTATTTCTACAGGTTTTACTTGTTGTACAGGACGATGTCGGGCACCCAGATGAGCTCAGAGGGAACCCTGATGGACGTCACGTTGTCGAAGTCAGACGGATCCCACTGCAGTTTATAATCGGTCCACTCCTGTAGAAACACGTGGCTCTTAATTCTTGTTTTATTTTGAAAGGCCATAATGAGAGATGCACTGTGACTGTCTTGCTACCTGTTTCAGCCACACGTTAGTCGTCATCATCTGGTTCTTTTCATCCTGTTTAGACCCGAGAAAATGAACCATGTGTTAGTCAGTGTGTGTGCATCATATGTGTGCAACCAGCCATGTATACGGCAGTGAATGATAAATGATGTGTTCATGAACATGTCTCAGGATTTCTGAACACAAGACAAAGGCCTAAAAAGGTTAATGAAGGTACTGAATATATCTTGGATCTTTGCTTTTTGGGCATCAGCCAAACCAACCTACTCAGTACTACTGAGTATGGAAAGATTGCGTTCACTATCGAGTAAACCTCCAAGTTGTGACCTATTTTTATGTTGTAACACTGCTTTGAAATTTGGAAAACCAAAGACCTGCAAAGTCATTTTCATCTTGTTAAAGCGGCCAGTCCAGATAAATACATGTTCCAATCGCAGGAAAAGTCCTGATGCGGGGGTGGAGGCAGCGATTGATGCGTTTAAGGGTCACTGCTGTTTCACTGTTGTTTGATGGGGTACTGGCTACTGCTGACGGCGTTTGTCGCCATGTCTTTCTTTTTGTCAAAACAGTGTTTGTTTGAACCAGAACCATGATCACTTCCCAACCCCTGTTTTCTGTGCCAAAACCTAACCAGACCATGTGTTGAATGAAAGGAATGGAACTATAACAGCCGCATGAGACGTAGGACTGTGTTGACATCAACGCATCCCCACCACGTCTATCAGCTGAGCAATAGAGAGGCCAAACTTCACGATGACCACGTCGGTGATGTTTCGAGCTGGACGCGACCACTTGCTGTAGCCCCCGAACAAGCTCCTGAAGAGGTCGTCCTCGGTGTGGACACGAGAGCAGCCTTGGACCGCCACTAACAGAGACAAAGAGGAGCTTTGTAAAGACCAGCTCTTTGTGCTGTGTTAACCATGAAATATGAGAGGAATCTTCCTCACCTCCCAACCTTTACGCTTCCACCCTCCCTACATTTACTGAGCCTCTAATGATGAAGCTCATGACTCTTGATATCAGTCACCTTCCAGTGTGATTTACCATAAAATCCCCTATTTATTAACTATTTATTAACCCTTCACAGCTACACAGCTGAGAAGCTGACACCACCACAGACATTTTAATCATCTCAACCATCAATATTTCTCAGAATAATCATCTTAATGATCCAGTATTCAGAGTGGGTGTCCTATAAAAGATGAAGTCTTCTTCCTCTTCCCAGCTTTTAAAGAACTATTCCCCCATGCTCCTCTCCCTCTTCCAAGTCACTACAACGGAGCGAGCTGCAGAGGAACGCAATTATCTGAACTTTATTGCTCGTAAAATTAATGATATTCAGATCATGATCGAGTGCACTTGAAGCAAAATGATGAGTTGGACTTATTGAAATCAAGCCAGAGGCGTTATTTCGCACTTGAAATGAGATTCTTTAAGCGTGTGGATGTGATGGAAGGTTAAAGGAACATTAGTAGAAGCCGCCTCTCTTATTCTTTTCCCTTAAAGACCTGGTGAGCAATCTGGCATCGCCGGCAAGTAATTTAGGATTAACCAGAGCAGGGAAACAGTGAGCCAAGAGTACAAACAAGCGTAGTGCCAGTTTGTGTGATTATACTGGCTATTTATAACCGACAAAAGGATGTTTCAGGTGAGAGTTTACCAGAGGAGGAGAAAGAGAACATGTGGGATTACTCAACTGTAACTTCCATCTAATGTCTGCAGTCAAACTCCTATCTGATGCTACAGATCTTAGTGTGGTTCTCAGTTTCTCCTGTTTTACAGGAATCAGGATTAATTGCAAACCTTGATAGATTTTTATCTTTTTGCAGATATGCTGATATTTCTATGGCCGATTTGGCAGATAGCTAATACTTACGGATGTCAATATTAACAGTAACAAAGATTATGCAATATTTATAGTCTGTACATGCTGAAAAACACTTGTAAACGCTGCAAATGTGAAAAAGTAATGTGTTTCTTTGAGTCTGCTCTCAGAGGAGAATTCTCGCCCGCACTCACCAGAGTTGATGAGGATCCAGCAGCAGAGCGCAGCAGCTGTCACATCCGCTCGAAGATCCATGAGAGTTTAGAAACTGATCCTGAAGATGGAGATGAAGCTCAGTGTGTCTCCGAGGTGTTCATTGTTCATCCAGAGCTCAGATGTGTCACCGTCCAACAGCTGGATGAGACAAACACAGCAACCTCCTGCTGAAACTCTCTGCTGCCATCAAGATGCGACCACCTCTCTGGCACCAAGGTATAATAGCCTTTTATCATCAATTATACATGCTATAAAGTAGGTTAGTCAGCCATTCATGTAGAATTTGGATTGAGCATATACAAATGTAAAGATCTGCATTCATTTACTCTGAATCAAATTATACGCATGACATTGACTTACATCTTACATTTTCAGACCTACTTCTGTATAAAATACTGTAAGACAAGTGAAGTGGATGAAAGATTAAAGCAGAATAGCTGCTTCGTTCAGTTAATTACATGTTACATAATCATATTAGTGATTCAATCATAAGGATGCTATATTTTTAGTAGTGATGAAAGTAGCAGTTAGCAGTTTCAGAATGTACAAAACAATACATTATATTTGTTTCGTTTGCAGAATCTAAACTTCTCAATACTCCTCAGTCTTTAGATATACCTTCACATTCAGTTAAAAAAAAAACATTGAGTTGTTTCAATCAAAAACAAGAGTACTCCATCATGATATTTATATTCTTTTCTTAATCCAAAACTACTCTTATTTCCAACTCCTTTATCAGTTTCCCTAAAATTTAAACTTAAAACTTTGTGTTTTCTTGGCTCCAGTGTTTTTGTTCTTTAGATAAAATGCCTGACCATCAGTGTTATACCTGTCCTTCAAATATTTGAGTCTTCGTTCTATTCAGTCGAAAGTTCTGTGGTCATTTGTTTTGTTTACATATATGGGCACCTTTTTCAGGTACTATTGCAAATTGAATATTCTAAAAAGTGTTTTACATTTTCAGAGAGTTGTTTGTGTTGCACTACTACACACAGACTGTTGTGAAATAGTGCGAGTCACCTTTATTGACAAGAAAAGTTGCATAATCACATATCTGATCCGCTTTACACCTGCGCGTTTCGTATCTTCTAAGTCTTCTCGGATTCCGTCAGCAGCTGAGCGGCACTGAGCTGGAAAAGTAATGAGATGTCACTCTGCTGTTTCCTTGGTTTCGTGCAAATAAAACACCAGTGTGATAAGAAACTGAGTGACGTGGAGAGTGAAAGTCCTCAATTTTAAATATAAAATGCATAAACTCCTAATTAGTGGAATAAAAGAAGGAAATAATGGCTCAGTTACCATCCAACACTGGTTATAGTCTACCACTTTAAGGAGCATCCGCAAAGACGCCGCCGCCGCCGCCTCCCGGTCATAGACGACCTTCGGTGATAGCTTTGTCAACAGTAAATGAAAAACGACCAGCGGCACCTACCTGCTAAACGAGTTAACTGACCTTTTTATCACTGACAGACAGTAAAAAAAAATTGGCCAAAAGAAAGTGCAGGTAAGATACACTCACCATGTATGACAAGATAAAAGGACAGTTGGAGTTTCGGCTCGCTAGCTAGCGGGCTTTAGCTGTGTTGATTAGCTAGGGTTAGCCAGCTATGAGTTTTGATGCAGGAGCAGATAATAACATATGGAAACACCTGCCAGAGGGCTGAGTTTAGGAGGCAAGGTAGAAGGTAAACAGATGAATTTCAGAACCGTTGTGACGCTTCACCCTGTTTTCCTATTTAGGATCCCCGAGACTGACATGGAGACCTAAAACCCACAGATGGAACCCCAGAGGAAGAGGTAGGTTCTCTCAAAGAGGATTAATGTGCTGCTGGCTGGCTGTGATCACCATGTGATCTCCATCGCCTACAGATTCACTTCTGCTTCCACCTACAAAACATCTGTTGTTTAGCTCTAATCCTGCACAGAAGAGAGCACAAAAAACTGCAACTGCTACTAACAATGAGGACCTGCTGGCTGTTTATCTGCCTGGTCAGCCCCATCCGCCTTTTCTTCATATTTTATAATTCAGTTAATCAAATTGTCTTCGTAAAGCACCTTTCATATGGGATGTGCTTCAAAGGTATATCGACAGCACTAAAGATGAGCAAGTGTAGCCTGTTTTTTTTTTTGGAATAATGTGAGATGATTCAAAATTGGCAAGAATTTAGCTTAAAAAATTGTGGTGGAAATGATAGTGGTTTTAAAATAATGGGTGGAGAAGTTAAGAGATTAAAAGTGGCTGACAGCCTGATGTCGCAGCTCTAGGGATGACGGCGGTGGAGAGCGAGGGCTGCTCCACACCTGGAAGGGCTACTCGTACAGTGTCAGCCCGGAGAGACTGTTCCTGCCCCGGTCTGTCCTTCAGGTTGCCCTGGGCTCACGTCATGGAGTTCTGCTGGTGGAAGGTGAGACTTAAAGCACATGTATGAGGGATTTAGTGACATTTAGTGGTGAAGCTTCAGACTGCAGCCCCCTCACATCACTTCTTTCAAGAGAGTAGCTTGCAGGAAATGGTACAACTTTTAATAATTTAGGTTGTCACAACTCTACTACTTATGAGTTGCTGCAGGGCGATGACTTATTTTATTTATTTTACTCCCTACACAGGAGGGCAGGTGTTCAGTTTTGGGGAGTTGCCATGGAAACAGAGTCAAGTCGTGGAGCTAGTAAAGCCCACCCTGGAGAGCGTGCTCAGTGGTCAGCGGGTTGTGGCGGTAGCTGCTGGAAGCTTCCACAGCGGGGCAGTGACAGAGGATGGGGGCGTCCACATGTGGGGTGAGAACAGTGCGGGACAGTGTGGCCTGTTGGGCCTCAGCTCCGTCCCCAACCCGACTCCAGTCGCACTGCTGGATTCTGACACTAGCCCCCCGCAGACAGTGCCAGTGCTGGAGCTGGCCTGTGGGGTGCAACACACGCTGGCACTCTCGGTGCAGCGGGAGGTGTGGGCATGGGGCAGTGGTTGCCAGCTTGGCCTCAATGTCACCATCTTTCCTGTATGGAAACCACAAAAGCTTGAGCACTTGGCTGGACGATATGTCCTTCAGGTGGCCTGCGGGGCTTCCCACAGCCTGGCTCTGGTGCGCTGCGTGGGCCCCCGGGACGTCCATCGGCCCCCTGCAGACAAGTGTGGACAGTGTAATCAGCTGCTGTACACCATGACGGACAAAGAGGACCACGTCATCATCTCTGACAGTCACTACTGCCCGATCGGCGTGGAGCTGACAGAGGATGAGGGCAGGCTGGAGGGATCTGCTCTGACGCCCGGGCTCAAAACATCCCCTTCAGAGCCAGTCCTCCCCTCCCATACCTCCCCCTCAGCCCCAGCCTCCCCAGCCCCTGCTAGTAACGGTGACCCCTCCCACCCTCAGGAGATGGAGGAAGGCGAATCATGTGTGGCTAACGGAGTGCTGCCTGCCCCGAACCCCTCAGTGCAGTCCAGAGCGGAAGGTGGCACCGCTGCTGGCACCAAAAGTTCACCGTATCCAGACGAGCAGGCAGTGAAGGACTACCTGAAGAGACTGTCAGACAGCAGTCAGGCGGAGCAGACGGCAAAGACGGCAGCGGGAGGTCTGCACACTCTGCTGGTGAGTCCCAGTGAGAGAGGAAAACTTGTTCACATGAGGAAATCAAGTAATTCAGATACTTTTTCCTTCTTGTTGTCACATTTTGTTCAGAGCAGCCTGCAGAGACCCCCAAACACACACATTATTTTGAACTGAAATTTTAAAGATATTCTATCATACAAGCCTTATTGCATCCAGAAAGTGGACTCTTTGTTCAGCACAAAGACTCTTAATGTAATAAAGAAGACACTATAAATGGTTATTACTTCCATGAGGGAAGTTATATTGAATTTTGTTTGTCCGTCAGCCCAATTATGAAAAAACTACCAGAGAGATTTTTAAGAAACACGGTGGACGCCAAGAGGAATCCATTAGTAGTGTAGAAATAGGTTTTAAGAATATATAAACCCATATAATTTTGGTTTAAAATTCAAGATATTAAAACTTGAAATGTTAGGATATACAGTCTGTTTGAGATCCACTGAGAAAATCTCCTTTGATTGATTTACTTTAATACACATTTACATTGCATCAAACCGTGTAGCCTTGAAGAAAATATCAAAAATCCAACATCTGAAAAGGTTGTGCTCATTTATCTGTAATTAAACATGTCCTTTTTGTTTCATCTATGTGTGAGGTCTAATTGTGTGCATTATCATTTTATTTTGAGACATAGGTCTCTATAAAAAAAAGACAGCAGCGGTTGGTGTAAACTTGCAAACTTCTCCTCATAACTTCCAGCCCTCAGCAGCAGGTTTCACCTCCACCACCCCCAGCAACGCCCTCAACAGCCTGGTGGCCTCCTGCGCCTCTGCTGTGGGTGAGCGGGTCGCCTCCACCTACGAGGCTCTGTCCTTCAAAAAGATGATGAACTTCTACCTTCCTGTCTCAAAGTCCGGTGGACCGGTGCCAGTGGGGCTAACGGCGGCTGATCCTGGAGGGGTTGATACCACCGCCGCCACCACCGAGCGTGTCCGCCAAGAGGACTCCATCCAGGCCAAGAAGAGTTCCAGTACAGGTGACATCCGCGAGGAGGAGGCCGAGGGCTTGCGGCGGCGCCTTTCGCTCCCCGGACTCCTCTCACAGGGTAGATACGCTGTTCACCTCTTATCCTCCTCCTATACTCTGCTGCGTAAGTACACTTTGCGCTTGTGCAGGTCGATGTTTCTGCTTCAGGCTTCATTTGTGAGCACGGCAAAAGGTGTATGACACTGGTGTGCACATGTTCAGGACAGTACGGCTGCTTATGTCTGAGGAAGCCTGGGAAAGTTTCGCAGTTAAAAAAAACTCACAAGTTTGTCATCATTTTGCTGCCTCTCAAATGGTTCCATGATGATTCCTGCTGTGGCAGCATAATGAAACCAGGGCTCAAGCTTTATTTCCTACTTTGTGCTGGCGAATGCGTCCCATTTGCACAGAGCAAGGTTAGCTGGTGTGAATGGTCGCCTTTGTGTGATTAAAAACAGGCAGGAATGCAGATTGATGTTTGTCCTCTAACTTTGTTAATCTGCCTCCAGTCAAGCAGTCCAGAGCATGATTGCCTTCGTTTGGAGTTTTCATCCTTTAAAAATGTTGAAGGGCGCTGGGAGGGTTTAAGACCGCAGAACTAGGGGTGGGGTGCATGAGGAGGAAAGCTAGTGCATGCTGGGACAGATCCAGATTTAAAGGAATACACCAACATTTTGAGAAATTCTCTTACTGAGCCAGACAAGAACATAGAGACCTCTCTCCTTTGTGCTGCTGAGACCCAAGCTAGTTAGCTTGGCACAGTGAATGGTAGTGGAACAGTCTTTGCTGCATTGATATAATTAGGGTTGAGTGTAACATTTGCTGTGAAATAATCAGGTGCGTAGTTGGAACTACTTTCCTGACAGGGCGTGGTGATGTTGATGCAGCACGGCCAAACTTCAGCCAGCAACACTAAACGTGATTCCTGCTACTAAACATGGCCAACTTTGTAAGAGAGAGTGAGGGGGATTACTGCTGGACAAAGTGACATCCTGAACCTGAGCTAGGCGATGCTAACACTCCTCCACAGCTACATTAATTAAGCTAAGCTAACTGGCGCGGAGAGGTTGGAAAAAGAGTGTATTTCCCAAAAAGATGGCATGTCCCTTTATGACCGAAAAAGTGTGCCCTAGATGATTGTTTAGGTTATAAATTATTATTTTCATGTACTCTGGCATCCTAAAATGGCTACATATGCAGATAATAGCAGCTTTGGCTGTGAGGAGTCTAGACTGAATATTATTTCACGCCCAGTGGCTGGCTGTCCCTCACCATGTCCTCCAGGCAGCCAGATGGCTCCCTGCTGGAGACCAAGATTTGCTTTCATGCCACAGTCGAGGGAGGAAATGAGCTTTTATGGTCCATTTCCAGCAACAAGTGAACCCTTTGAGGAGTGGCTCTGTACATTCATGTGCTCTGTTTGCTGCTACCAGCGTCTTCTCATCGCTCGTTTGACAGCATGTGTGTGACACGACATGGCTGATGTGAGCTGAACACCGCTGCTGCTTCCCTGTGGTTGTTTTGTTGTCTGTTGACATCAAGTGCTCTCCATCGCTTTGCCTCAGGCTTGTTTGAAGAATATTGAATTATTCCATTGAGACAATAGCAAGATGAAACTGGCCAGCTTTATTCGGGAAAAATCTCTCTTTAAGGTAATTATTTCCTCTCCCCACACTGGCAGTGTCCCCGCGGCTGCTGCGGAAGGCCGGTCGTCCCAGGATGCGAGCGGTGGCCCTAACTCCACTTGGGGCGGTGGTAGCCGAGGCCCAGGAGGTGTTGCCCACCCTGCAGACGGAGGTGTGGAGCTGGGGCCACGGCGATCAGGGACAGCTGGGCCATGGAGATGATGTCCCCAGGTAGGATGTGGAGATGAGGACATTACATAGAGGAGTTTTAAATGAAAAGATGTCACTAAATGGACTCAATTCACTTTTCTCACTAGAAAGACAAAACAATCACTTTTGGGATGTAAGAGGACAAAAACTATTCTTGTTTAATCACATGGACCATCAAGACAAATCCCTGTTTATTTGCCTTCTGAAAGTAGTTTAATTTGCATAAATGTGGAACATTCAAAGACAAATCTACAATTCTCTCGAAACTTTCTTTGCAAGGTGAAACACAATTTTGAAGCAATCAAATTGTTGACGTGTCCTTTTGTCCCGTGTGTGTTTGCAGATCTCAGCCGCAGTGCATCAAAAGTCTCAACAACAAGGAGGTGGTGCGAGTGGCGGCCGGCGCCCGTCATTCGCTTGCCGTGACCGCCCAGTCACAGGTCAGTACATAGAGTGCGTCACACACCTGTTTTTTTAAATTGGTCCCTGTGCCACATTTATAGAAATGTTGATTAATGTGCACTGTCCTTTAAAGAAAGTAAATGAAATGAAATAAAGGACTTAAGCCCTCAGTTTATTCTTGCAGACAGGAAGCAAAGCCAGATGTCTCCTTGTAGCTCCTCCCTCCACACATCTGTTGTATTCCTCTTGTCACGTTAAAGCAAGCCTGGGTGATTGACAGTTACAGTAAACACACTATAGATGTCAGGAACAGGCTCTGCTTCCGAATGTATTCAAGAACATTTATGAATGGGGACCATTGTGTGTGTCTGCCTTCCAGGTGTACTCATGGGGAAGTAACAGCTCTGGTCAGCTGGGTCACATGGAGTCCCCAAGCACCGTCCCTCGCCTCGCCAAGGTCAGGAAACCGCCCTTCGCCAGCAACACACAAACCCTTGCTGCTTTGTGCTTTTCACACTTCCTCTTCCTCCTGAGCTAGCTGTCTGAGGGGATCCGGGTCTGGGATGTGAGTGCTGGAGAGAGACACAGCCTCCTGCTGGCAGACGGGGACTGCATCCAGCCCATCATCTATTACAGCGGACAGCAGGTGAAAGAGGAGGCGGAGGAGAGCCAGGTTAAGGCGCCAGACAAGGAGGAGGGGGAGGAGCCAGCAGGGGGCTACACACAGCAGCCCGTCCTGCTCCCATTCTGCATGAATGTGAGCACAAAAGCTATCAATTTATACATTGTATGAAATTACATGTATGATAAAACTGCGTGTGTGTTTTATCATGTCGTGTGTGTGTGTGTGTGTTCTAGCTGGGTTATGTGAGTAGTGTGTTTGCGGGTGGGCAACGGTGTGCGGCGCTCTCAGACAGGAATGTGATGGGCTTCATCGCCAGCCTTCATGAGCTGGCATCAGCTGAGAGGAAGTTCTATTGCAAACTGTGCAACATCAAGACCCAGATATTGCGCCCCCTGCTGGAGTTAGGTAAGAGCGGCACATTCAAATGGTGGACACGACCATTTCCTAATGTTTAATCACTTTTTTCTGCAGAATCTCTGAACTCCGCCCTCGGCCAGGTGATCTTCGGGCTTCTGCAAACCTTGGCGGGCCGATTTAGCCTTTTATGTCACCTCACTGGGCAGCACGCTGCTAGCCTCACTGCCAACCTGCGGCGCGGTCGCGATGTCAAAAGCCTGCTGATCCTGGACCACACCAGCATCTTCCTCGATTCTTACAATGAGTATGTGTCAACAGTCACGAGAACTGCCTGGCAGTTGGACTGAGTAATCACGCCCCACTCTCTTCCCTTCCAGGTACTGCAGCGCCGTTGGCAACTTCCAGGTGATGGGAGGATTCCAGGCCCTGACCAAACCCTCAGTGTGAGTACATTCACACACGGTGGTGCCGTTTCTATAAACTGTGTCCTCCAGGTCCTTAAAACATCTGAAACAATCAATAATTTCAATTTTTATCCTTTTAAAAATGTCCTTATGCATCTTAAAAACTATGACATGCTTGAATTAGCTTTACTTTTAAATGTGATTTTCAGACAAATCTCTGGTAATCGTGCGATAACCACCAAACCAACATACTTTGTGGCTTAATGAAAGTTCACTGTGTGAACTCTTTTGATGTGATGTGATGTTCATTTTTATGAACTTCTTTCGTTACGTCTGGTTTGGGGTTGGAGTCCATGAGAATTTTTGTTCTCGCAAAGGAAGTGAAATATGTCTTAAATAATGTGAATGTCTGACATTGAAATTAAGAAAAAAGAACAGGCTTGTAGATCAGTGGAACAAACAAGTCAGGATGAACAAGCAGGGAAACCTGGCGTTGCACTGGGGAAAAAAAACTGTTAATACAGCTTTGAATTATAAAAGACTATTAGGAAAGTAACAAACATATACTTGAAGGTATTTAGAGTCATTTTATTCTCACTAGTAAATACAATACCACACCAGGACTTGATTTTTTTGCCCTTATCATAAAGGGTCATAATATTACATCTATTAAGGTAATTAATAAAGTAAACACAAAATTTTTTCCCCCATAAAAAATTAACACGAGAAAATGATGGACAAACACCATGCTTCAGAGTTGTTACTTAATGTAACCTCTTCTTTGAAAGAGATTTCTTTGGGAAGAGCCCCGAGCTGCTGCAGAGGCTGGCCGAGTGCAGTGAGGAGAACACCGCCATGGCCGACCTCCTGGTGGCGCTCTTCTGCCTCCCAGCACGCCACCTCCATGAGTACAGCCGGCTGTTGCTCAAACTGGCCACCTGCTTTGAAGTGGTAAGTGGATTGTGAGGAAGCTGAGGTAGGTAACAGCGGAATGAAGTGTGTTTAACGGTAAACGTGTGTTTGAATGTGTGTGTTGTCAGTCTTCAAGCGACTACCAGCGGCTGCAGGACAGCTGCTCCAGGTTTGAAGTGTTGACCCAGCAGCTGAAGAGGAAGAGGAAGGATGCAGAGTACACTTTTCTCTTCTGGAAGAACTTTCCTGGCAAGATGACGGTAACCTCCATCAGTGTGTTTGCCCTCTTTCTCCTCGCGTTCCTCGAGGTGTCACATGACCAGGAACTGAAAGGTGTCATTGTCAGGAGTCTCTTCGGAAACCCCGGCGCCGCCTCATCTGTGAGAGCAGCAACAAAGCCCTGACCCTGCAGAACGCTGGACGCTTCTCCGTCAACTGGTTCATCCTATTCAACGACGCTCTGGTCCACGCACAGGTCAGCTCCACACACACACACACACACACACACACACACACACACACACACACACACACACACACACACACACACACACACAAACACAAACATACTGAGTCACCCCATATTTCTAACCTGGTGTGTTTCAAGCATTTGTGTGTGCTTACCTCCGTGCTGTCAGGGCGTGGCGCCTTGTAAAAACCTTGTAAGTATGCAGCCAGCAGCACATCTCAGCGCAGCGACCCCTCCCTCACCTGCCCCCCTAACCACCTTCCGTCTGCTTGTGTGTGTGTGGGTGTGTGAGTGTGCGTTTGTGTAGGTGATCCACATATAAATGCACGACACACACATACACGACTTCAATGGGACACACAATGAGGAACCAATCTTTTTTACCCTTGAGCAGTAGAAATACTGCTGAAAGTTCGATCCTGTCACCTCCTTTTGTTTCCCGTTGAGGCCTCACTGTTGGTTCACATGTAGGCAGGATTTACTCATGAGCTCCACACGCCAGCAGTCCACCCACCCTCCCTCTCTTCCTGTTTGTCTCCTGCCACTGTCTTTCCTCTCTATCTCGTCTGTCCCGTGGTTGTCTGTCCTGCACACTTTCAGTCCCTCGACTTCCTGACTCTCTCAGTGTTCTGGGATGAGAACGTAGCACCTTCAGCTGACGAGGAAACGCTGTGATTGTCCTCATGTGATGTGAATCTGTGCATCTGTGTCAACAAGGGGCAAAAGAGCATGTGATTGTCCTGCATGATTGAGTCCTGAGAGATGATCATGAGTAGGTCTTGATTCCTCCTAGTCAGCTCAGATGTAGGATGCCTTCAGAGCCATTTTACAAAACGTATCTACTAAAGGAGTCTTTTAAGGGCCAGAGAAGCAGGTGGAGACCCTGTCTGTGTCCGGAGCTCCAGACCCCCATCAGACAGCTAGCTGCCAGTTAGCTTAGCTTGAATCAATAGAATCAGTGTAGAAAGTTGTCTCAAAAGTCGTCATCTCATAATTTACAAGAGTTTTTTTGAGTAAATGTTCAACCTCAGTTCTATTTATTTTCTGCCCAACTGCTAGTATTCATTGTGGCTAAGCTAACCAGTAGTCTGCTGTCCGGTGGGAGTCTGGAGCTCTGCACGTCACAAAGAAAGGAGAGAATGGGATCTGTCTGCTTTTCTGACTCTGAAAGTGAAAGTGTCAAGTGTATTTACCAAAATGTTGATGTACTCCTGTAAGTAGCTCACTCCTTCAGAGTGACCTTCAGAGTATTACCTCAGATCTATAAATGTTTAGATGCTAAATATTCCTCATGCTTGAGCGTACATGTCAACAAGCCCAGTTGGGGACACATTCCACACTCTTTTCGTTTTTACTTGTCTTTCTTTCCTCTCCTTTCTTCTTTCCAGTTCTCCACCCATCACGTCTTCCCCTTGGCCACACTGTGGGTGGAGCCAATCCCAGAGGAGAACACTGGCCTGTGAGTCATTCAATCATCCCAGACTTTTTATGAATCTTTCAGTGAGACTGAAAAGTAATTATTGATCCCATAATATTGTGTGTGCGCGCATGCAGATATGGGCTCAAAGTGATCACACCAGAGGAGACGTTCACCCTGCTGGCAAGCTCTGCCATGGAGAAGGTAGCTTCTAATACTTATGACTTTCACTATTTTGTCTTTATATATATATATATATATATATATATATATATATATATATATATATATATATATATATATATATATATATATATATATATATATATATATATATATATATATATATATATATATATATATATATATATATATATATATTTGTTGTTTTTTTAAAAGTTTTCCAATCAGTGTATTTTAATTTACTTTCATAATTGATCATTTGATGTGCTTATTTATCTTTTTTTAATTACTACTGTAATTATTGTGTCATTGTCTTTCTTATTTCTTTTAATGTATTTTTTGAGCGGTGCTTTATTAATCATGTTTGATTGATTGATTGATTGATTGATTAGAGAAGTTTAATAGCAGAAGTCTGAACATACCCTGTTAATAGTTGGTTAAGTGGAGAGTGGATTACGGGCTTTCACAGGCCAAGTGGATCCGCTGCATCAACCAGGCAGTGGACCAGGCCCTGGGTGGGACGGCACAGGAAACAGCACCTCTCAACTCAGGGGCGGGGCAAACGTTGGAGCCTCCCATCTCCAGGTGTGCATCCTACACCTTTTACAAGGACGGGCGGCTGAAAGAGGCAACGTATGAAGGTTGCTGGCTGGCCGGCAAGCCCAATGGCAGGTCAGACACACACACAAACGCTTAAAAGAAAATTTTTATTGTTGATATATCATGATTGATGACTTTTTTCAGGGGTGTGTTAAAGTGGCCGGATGGGCGAATATACACTGGCATGTTCAAGAACGGCCTGGAGGACGGGTGAGTCAGCCGACATGCCGGGTCTCAATGATGCCAGTTGGTCTTCTTCCTTATGAATGTATGTTTGTTTAGTTTTGGGGAATTTGTGGCTCCCAACAAGACCCTGAACAAGAACGATCACTATCAAGGTTACTGGAAGGACGGCAGAATGCACGGCCTGGGGACGTACAGGTGAGAAAAGACAGCTACAGTGATATTTTTTCTGTTTAAAATGTGTTTAGCCACAGGAAGTGTTGCATCATTTCCTGTGTCTTCAGGTATGCCAGCGGGGAGGTCTACGACGGATCCTTCCAGGACGGCATGCGTCACGGTCACGGCATGCTGCGCACCGGCAAGCTCAACACCTCCTCGCCCAGCGTGTTCATCGGCCAGTGGCTGCAGGACAAGAAGACAGGCTATGGAGTGTTTGACGACATCACCAAGTAGGCACACACCTTGACTCTGCTTGCATTAGGTGGCAGCCATTGAAGCATTTTTAAATTTAAGGTGACAAGTTCTGTTTTTTCCATTCAGAGGGGAGAAGTATATGGGAATGTGGCAGGACCACCTGCGTCAAGGCATCGGGGTCATTGTCACCCAGTTTGGCCTGTACTATGAAGGAGCTTTCAAAGACAACAAGATGATGGTGAGATTCATACTGACCTCGCGTCAACACCGGGGCAACTTTTCAGACAAGTAGGAGAGACGATGAGGGCTGACGCCAGGGGTTGTCTCTCCTCCAGGGCACTGGGATCCTCCTATCAGAGGATGACACGACGTACGAGGGGGAATTCTCTGACGACTGGACCCTAAACGGGAAGGTGAGCGATGAGTGTGTGTTCATTGACAACACCATACAATAAGGCTACATTAGTAACAGTTAGTGATGCTCAGATAGCTGTTAGTTAACTATTGCATTTAGTAATCACTGATGAGAGGTCTTCAAGTGAACTTCATGGGCTAAAACAAAGATGGATGGAAAACTGGGGGAGGTTACATCCAGGGTCAGAGTCACTGATGATAAAAGGTGCTGATTGAGCACTTTTACATGTAAGCTAAGCAATACTAGTGCACCCTTATTGTGAACTGTTGCTGTAATAAGTGATAAAAGCTTAAACAAAGTGTCTCTGTAATCAAGAAGCGGTAAATCTTTGCTCTCTGGCTCCCCTCAGGGTGTGCTAACCATGGCGAACGCCGACTACCTGGAGGGTTCCTTCAGCGGTGAATGGGGGACTGGCCTCAAGGTGACTGGCTCCTACTTCAAGCCACATCTCTTCGATACTGACAAGGAAAAGACCCGTGCTGTGTAAGCCCAAGTTACCCCCACACCCCACCCCAAGACTCTATGCTGGTTTTAACCTGTATATATTTTGTGTGTGTGTGATGTGGTAGGAAGTTGGGGCGTCTGTGTGTGTGTGCTGAGGATAAGTGGCAGGCTGTGTTTGAGGAGTGTTGGAGCCAGCTGGGCTGTGATGCGCCAGGCAACGGAGAGAATGCGAAGGCGTGGGAGCAGATCGCTGTGGCGCTCACCACCAGCAGGCGACACATTCAGGAAAGGTGAATACACACTTATCTGGTTTGTTCACCAATAAATATAATTAAACTAAATGGTTTTCCATTTGCGATTTGTTTTCGTCAGTCCGGAGTGTCTGTCACGGAGTTACAGTAGAACTCTGGAGAGTCTGGAGGTGATCCCGCAGCACGCCGGCCCCGTCACCATGGAGAGATACCACACCATCCGTCTTTACCTCCTTAAGGTGAGGCGGAAACATACATTTAAACACATTTGTCTTCAAAGTGGACCAAATTTTACATACATTATTTTCTTTCCTGTCCAGGCGTGTGACACACCCCTGCATCCGCTGGGCCGGCTGGTGGAAGCTTTGGTAGCAGTCTACAGGATGACCTACGTCGGCGTGGGCGCCAACCGTCGACTCCTGCCTCAGGCTGTCAATGAGATCAAATCTTACCTCAACCGCATCTTCCAGATTGTCAGGTAGTCAACATGCTGGAGCTTCATATGAGAAAAGAATTCAATAAGAAGTTTATCACACCACAAGAAAGGACACTATTTACTTTTATCACATTTTTAATCTTAAAACAAATCACATGGTGAAGCATACTCACACTCTCAAACCTTATACCCAGTGTATTCAATGGATGTACACTATTTTTGTTCATTAATATTTTGAGTGTTTGTGTATGTTCTTAAATGCTGTGCAGGTTTCTATTCCCAGACCTGCCAGAAGAGGGCGGTCTGATTCCAGAACCAACCACCAGCCTCCAGGACAGGAGGGAGCCAGGCTCAACTGATGCCTCACTGGAGTCGCCCAAACCAGGGTACAGACCAGATGACACTTCAACCAGAAACTGTATTTAGCCTTGTAGGTACTCACCAAAAGGTGTCTTGAGCGCACAAAGACAATTATTTCCCCCTGCATTACTCCTTGGTGGCCACTTTGTGGATAAAAACAGCAAAATGGTCCAAAAATCGTAGTTTATGACCTCTCAAGTGTGACGTCTAGTAGCATTGATCCAGAACTGTTCTGGTGAGTTTGTTTTTGGCTCAAGTCAAAGAGTTTGTGGGTAACTGAGCAAAGAATTGCTTTAACACATTTGTCTTCCCTCACAGCCGTGTTGTCAGCAGCTCAGCTTTGCTACTTCCTGTCCTGCTGCCCCGACTCTACCCACCGCTCTTCACCCTCTACGCTCTGGACAAGGAAAGAGAGGATGACGTCTACTGGGAGTGTGTGCTCCGCCTCAACAAGCAGCCGGACCTGGCACTGCTTGCCTTCCTGGGCGTCCAGCAGTAGGTCACACAGAACAACTGGCTAAGGTTGATGATGTTTCTGTTTAGCATGCAAATCAGTGACTTCCTCATGTTTTCTGCTCAGGAAGTTTTGGCCTGCTTCCATCCCTGTGTCCATGCCTGCAGCGGGGGAGAAGCAGCAGGTACCCTTCTTTGACTGTGTTGTTGGGTCTCGAGGCTGCTCAGAATCATCATCTGCTCGACACCCTGAAGTGGGAGGGGTCTGGAAACATAATCTTGTGCTATGTTAACATTGTCATCTCCAGGTTCTCTCCAGCACCAAGGATGCCTGCTTTGCCACGGCAGTAGAGACGCTACAACAGATCAGGTAGCAACGTTGCTAATCAAAAACGCACTTCATTTTCATCGTAATAAACCACACCAAATTTGAGTTGTTAATACAAATAATGTTCAGTAGATAAATATCTTTGTTGTTTGCAGCACAACGTTCACCCCGTCAGATAAGCTGCAGGTGATCCAGCTGACCTTTGAGGAGATCACACAGGAAGTGCAGGGGCTGCTGAAGCAGGACTTCCTGTGGTCCATGGATGACCTCTTCCCTGTGTTCCTCTACGTGGTTCTGCGTGCTCGGTCAGACCACATAACCCTCTCAGGCATACACATGGGCTCATAGACACTAGAGAACATGTTCTGTTCCTGTTGGTGTTACAGCTCACCAGATAGCTTCTTTCACCTTTGTCTTTAGACCTCTGTTAAATGCCTAAATCTCACTTTTTTTGGTCCTCAGAATCAGGAACCTAGGGTCAGAGGTCAGCCTGATCGAAGACCTGATGGACCCCTGTGTCCAGCATGGAGAGCATGGAATCATGTTCACCACACTCAAGGTAACATATTTATTTTGAACCTCCAGTCCTTTCCTTTAATATACTACCAATATATCTGGTTGTATATAATGTGAAAATTCCTAGAAATGTTGTTTGGTATTGATTATCTAGAAGCGAGACCCTAAACACCCTAAACCCTAATGCTCAGTTCCTAATTCATGTGAATTTTATTAACCTCTTTTCTCAAAGTCCAAACCTCTTCCTGTATGGCTTTTCCTCTCCTGCAGGCCTGTTACTACCAGATCCAGCATGAGAAGATCACCTAAAGCCAGCACTGGGTCTTCCTCGGGGATCTGCATGCTCCGCCTCATCCCAACAGCCAATCACAGGGGCCGGGATCAGCGCGGCTTCTGAATGAAGGATGTTTGCAGCAGCCAATGGGAAGGTCGGGATCATGTTAACAGGTTGCTGACAGCTGCCGTTATGAAGACGGGACCACACACACACTCTGAAGGAGCTCTATGCACTCTAGCGAGTGAGCCTCATGTGAATATTGTCGGTGTGATACTCATAACATCCCCTGTAAAGATGTGTTATTACCGGCAGTGAATCCAAGCTCCATGTCAGTATTTTCTTCTGGTTTTTAAGTGCCAACATTTCAGTGATGGAAAACAGGAAGTTCGCTGCACATTTCATCTCATTTTATTCACCAAAAGAAAAACTTAAAGCATGTGGCTTGACAGTTAGTGTTGTTGTTAGCCAAGGCTATTTGTTTACGGTTAAAAGTATTTATTCAAACCAAATCTCACACAACACGCATCGCTAACACACTCTTGTATTACATCAGCTGCCAGCCAGTTGGTTAAAATTAGCCGGTGCTTCAGTCTTCCTGGAAGACAACCAGCTCTGATGTTCCATTTTAAGAAGTAGTGACGCTAAAAGAAGAAACAAAGACTCTTGTGGTGAGACGTTTAGCCTGCTGACATTAAACCGTGTCAGCAAGGCTGAGAAAGATCCTCTTTCTGTAGTAACGGTGACATTTAAGCTGTTCTGTGTATCTCTGAGCCAAAACTACAGTATTTATGAATCTTGAGTGGCGACTGACAGTGAGAGGTCTGTGTAAAACAGAAACACTCACAGAAACTTAGACAAAAACATTTGCCAGTTTATTTGGTACTTCTTCCAAACCAAACTGATTTACGACAACAACGATGTTGATGAGTTTTCTATTGAATCTGCTTGAGAAACATATTCTTACACATCATCTCTGTTTTTTAAGCATATCTTTATATGTTGCAGAAATCTTTTCCCTCTTTAAAAAAAACACATTCTAATAATCATTTTTAGGCAGATTTCATCCAAAAGTTTGATCTCTTAAGGCTGCAAATGAACTCCCAGCAGTAACGTGATTCTCTTTTCATGTCTGGACCCCCCGACGTGGCATTGAGAGAAAAGAAAATTGTTGGAGTACAGAGAAAATATATTGGGACCTCTAGATATGAATTGTTTCCTCCATTTAGTCGTTTTATATTTTGGAACGAGTTGGATCTTGTAGGCACAAAGCAATTAAATTGAAGGTTATCTCATAGAGACCTGGGGTAGATTTATTGTGGCCTCACAATATCTATATTTTCCTCTCTATGGCCTCTCCAGGGCTCGGTACCAATGATATTAGTTGTGCTATGTACTGTATATATACCTGTACATGCAGCGTTGCTATGGGCAACCATCTCTATAAACCTGTGAATGGCGTGGAAAGAATAGGGCGATTTGACATGAAATCTTGTCTGCAGATGGCGCCCCCCCCCCCCAACATCTAAACACAGACATGAGAGTGCAGGTGTCACTGCGTCAGACAGACGGCTTAATTCAAACACTGTCATGTAAGCATCGCTCCACGCCGCCCCTCCACGCCGCCCCTCCACGCCGCCCCTCCACACCATCTGTTTATACTTACTGTTCTTTTTTTAAACCATTTACAGCACTAACTGTTAGACATTGTCTCTTATTTGTGATTTGCGTCACAGCTCAGCAATTCATAAAAGGGCTTACGAGGGATTCAGGAGATGACGGAGCCTTTTTTTTTTGTTTGTGATATCAGCTTTTGTTTTCTCTGATGAATTAAGAAGGAAACAGCCTGTGGATCCGAGTCACTACCTGAGTCACAGCTGCTGCTTCCATGAAGGATTTTATAGCAACACAGGCACAGACATCAGAGGACTAAGAAGAGCTTAAAGTCAAAATTGCACCTCGGCAGTAATGGCGCCGAGACCTCACGTGCCTGACGCTGAAACATGAAGCAATATTGTAAGCGACCAACTCGCCCAGGCTCTGACGTTCCAAAGCTTCTGTCAAAACTAACGACCCAAACTACCGACTTCTGGTTCCATGGTTTTCATCAACTGACTGAACCATGATACTTGGCTATAATGAGAACTTCCCAGTCAGGCTGTTGCATCGTATGTGAAATAACTGTTGTGTTAATGGAAGTTTTTGTCTCTTACATGACGTGTTGTACCTGCAAATAATGACAGAGGGCAATAAAATCATTTGATCAATTCGCCCTGATGTGTTATTTCTTGATCATTTGTTGATTTTGTCCTTCATCAAGCTTCTTATTTAAGACTTCTGTAGATGCGGCCTCTGGCTCTGGCCATCAGCTGTGGGGAGGAATAAGACGTGGCTGCTGGGATGTCATGAACCGGATTGTCGACGCCTGTTTTGAGCCTCTAGGTGTGGCATTTTTGCCAGATGTGACTACAGTGGATCTGTCTGAGATGTGTACAGCTATGCGTGGTGAAGAATATGTTGCTTTATCTTCTCTTTTACTTTAAATGGACCATAACTTAATTAGTGACAGCCAGACAAGAAGCCAGAGAGCCCTCTCTCCTCTGTGCTTCATGAAGTGATGCAGACCCATGCTAGTTAGCTTAGCAGGATAAATGGTAGAGAAGATGGTTCCTATAAACTTTCAGATGTGAAGGCTACTTCCATCTTTTATAAAGTAGTAGTGGGTATTTTCTGCATTGATGTTTTAATGAAAAAACAACAACATTTCATTGCTTTTCTGCCATGACAGGACATCTAGAAGGACGTTCCTGGTGCTTGCTGAGGGCATGGACGGACTCTTCCTTGTAATTGCAGATGTTGCTATTTTACAGGTTAAGAGTCTCCTACATGTCAGGAATCTTTATCTTTTTAATACCTGAGGGGGAATTAACAAATACTGCATCTCCAGGGACTTAAGCCACTTTTTAAGGCATGATCTCAGTGTTTGAGCACTGTAATGTCTAATGATGGATGGATGGAGGGGTGTTTAATTAGAGGAGCTTACCCTCTCCTGACAGGTTTCTGGGCTTGTGTGAGTAAACAGAGAATCCCTGCTGTCCTGTTTGCAAAATCTAGAAGTGACACCTTGGTTCCTCCGTGGCGTCGCCTCCTCATCCTGCATCTGCCTGCGTGCAGCTAAAGGCTGAAAGAGTTAAGAAGATTTGGCAGCTCCGCGGCAACCAGCCAGCCGGTGAGGGAGGAACTGGCTTCCGGTGGCCAGAGGCAGGAGGCTCACTTGCCCGGGATTAAGTGGGATCTGGAGAGATTACAGGCCCCCCCCCCCCTCTCTTTCTCTCTCTCTGTCTCTCTCTCTCTGTAGCTTGATGAAAGTACAGCACTGCGTCCAGTCTCCAGGGGATTTTTTCCCACAGCATACACTTTTCTGCACCTGTAGCGGAAGATAGAGGCGACCCTTTGGAACCGACTGGACATAGAGGTAAGAAGGCAGTATTTCAAAACAATCAAGCAGCCTGACCAGGTCAAATATACATCTCCAGCATGGTATTGAGATCTGGGGTATAAAACCTGCTGGAAACTGTATTTATTACATGTTTGTTTTCAGAAGATTTGTGTATTTGCCTGGGAGGGAGCAAATCCTGGACAGTTTTTGTCCTTAAGGTGCTAAAAAAAAGGCCTCAGGCAGGATGAAGCAGCATCCCAGACTTCCTAAAAATAGCTGTTTGTTCATTCTGTTGTTGCTCTGCTGGTTCATCAACTGCAGATTAAGGTCTGCACATCTTTGTATTTACATCAGTTGCTCTTGTGGGCTGCCGTGAAGCTCGCCATTAACCCCTGACCTGTTCACGCCAACAACTAGCTCAAGACTGGATTACCCATCAGGCAGAATAGGCAGCTGCTTCACAAGGGCCCCAAAAGTCTCAGTTTCACCACATGTCATTTGGCCTTGGTTGATTTATAACAAATTGATCTTGTAGCTTAATTAATCTTTCATGTGCCGGGACTAAATGAAGTTTGAATTCCTTCTTTTTAACCTTTTCGTACCCAAATATCACAAAGTAATTTCCAAAATGTTGTCAGGAAAACTCTTTCTGAGCTTGTTTTCTAATCCACTACCAACCCTTGTGTGCCTTTTCAAGGTTATAACCTGTCCTAGTGAGCTGTCGGTTGGTGTCAGGGTCAACAGTTGGGGGTCCAATGACCATGAGGCAGGCGGTGGAGGCTCAGGTGTTAAGCCCCCATTGTGAACTTGGAGAGCATGGTCAGTAGAGGGGATGGAGTCACTGTATTTTATAACATTAACACGCTGCTTTAGCCTTAATAGTGTGTGTGTGTGTGTGTGGTGCAGGCCTGCGTCAGATCCTGACAGATGTGGTCGAGGAGGTGAGGCAATCGGTGGATCCAGACATTGACGGAGCCGAGCTTCTCCACCGTCTGCTGAATGCCTCCTGGCTGCAGTCGCTGCTGAAGGTCTGATGATGACAAACTCACGCGTCACATGAAGATATTAAAAAAAAAAAACATGTTCAACTGAGGGACTAAAATAGATGTTAATGCAACAAACTATTTGGCAATGTTCTTTTTAGGCATACGAGTGTCTTCAGAGGTACCTGAGAGGCTCGCCGGCGCCAGCGCTGGACTACGCTTCAGGACTCTCTTTTCAGGTTGCACTCAGATTGTTTTTAGGAGGTTATGTGATTAGTTTGTCTCTCTGGTCGTTAGCAGGATTAAAGTTATGGATGTATTCTTGCAACAATTAAAGAGATTAAAAACACATTAAATTTTGGAAGAGATCCAAATCGCAAGGCAGAAAATCACTTCTTCTTTTTTTTGCCTTTATTTTCTCAGGAAACATTCCTTTGACCTTTTGGAACAAAGTCAGGCCTATTCCTAATACACGTGATGGTTTCAGTTGCAGATTTTTATTTCTGCAGATGGCAAGATGGGGCATTTATTTTTACGTCTCCATTTCCCTTCTCCACTAAGACAGCCTCATGGTGTGCATGAGTTTTAAAAACACAGTACTCATCATGTTTCAGGGATTTTTTTGTATTTTTTTAGCTCGAGCAGACATTTACAGTGTCTTGTGAATATGCTCTGCTCAAACTGGTTCATTGACGTCTTTCTTGTAACTGAATAGGTTGTTTCTGTGCAGTTGCTCATAGACATCAAATCGTTGCCGGGGTGCTCTGAAGACGCCAAGGAGCTGTACCGCCTGCTGCGACAGCCGCACCTACAGGTCAGCAACCACTGAGGAAATAGATATAAATGATGAGGATGGTTTTGTCAGGATACAGAATGTTTCCAGCAATTACAGCTCCGTCTGATTTCACGTCACTCAGGCGCTTCTCTCAGCTCATGACACAGTGGCCCAGAAGGACTACGAGCCGGTGTTGCCGCCGATGCCGGATGATGTGCCTGACGATGAGGAGGCCACCAGGATCGTCTGCTTGGTCAAGAACAAACAGCCTCTGGTGAGCTGTGCTGCTGAGGCCCCACTGCTAACTGCTGCATTTCCGAATGATCACATCTCAGTCTCCCTGAGGCTGAGTCACATGTGCACTCAGACTCAGTACTTAGATGCTACCTGACCTGAAAATTAGGTCACATTTTGATGGGATCACATCCCTCTTACATATGAATTTTATTTTCCTAAACTTTTTTTAACCCCAGCTTCTGGGATGGAGGAAAGTTCGGGTTTGTTGCTATGAGTAGTTTAAGTGAAAAAAAGATGATTTCCTTGTGTTTTAAACTTAAGTTTCAGAAACTCTCTGATTTGGGTGATCTGGGCCTGGAAGCTGCTCATGCTCTCGAGTAATATGACTTTAGTTCCAATGATGTTTTATCAACCATTTTGGAGCAGATTTTTACATTTCAGCGTGTAACCTGCACCCTGATGGAAGCAAACTGTTGAACCAGATGCTTGTGAATGTGTTAATATGTAGGTGAGTTTTGGGGTTGTTGTTTTGTGTGTTGAATATAAATCAAACAGCTGACTGCATCCAACGGAGACCAGATGTTTGAAGTTGTTAATCTCTCATTTGTGTAATTGATTCTACAGCTGATTTTCAAACAGCAGAAACCATCAGAAGAGGAAGAATTTTCCAAATTTTCAGCAATTTTAAGAGCACTTAATGAGCTGGGAAAGAACATAAAATGCAGTTCCAGTTTACATGTATTCATATTTTGAAGTGGCATTTTGGAAAGCTAGCACCAGTCTGTTTGGTCGAAGTACCGCTTTGTTCCTCAATCGGCAGTAGTGAGGCACTGTAGCATGACGGGGCCAGAGGGCAGCAAATATTCTGAGAAACCTGGAATTCTTGGATTTAATTTATGATCTCTTCAGTAACAAGTGTTTGTAAATTGAGAGTATTCCCTCCAGATGATGCTGAGGAGTAAGCTTTCTATTTCTTGGGATTTCTCTGATTGGATTTTGAAAATGACGTGTGTTCAGACAGGTAGTACCTGTGACGCACCAGACTGACTCTCTTGTCTCGCCCCCAACCACCAGAGAGACAGGCTACAGCTGTCCAGGGCGTCTCCTCCCTGTGTGAGGAGCCCCAGAGGGGGGCTCCGTAGTCACTGGGACACCCTGAGGCGTTTGACCCAGCAGAGACTTCACCTACGGGGTGGGTTTGGGGTCCAGGCCCCTGCTGCTGGGTACCAGAATGTGGACATCAAGGGTTCTCTGTGGTGTAACGTACGCCGAGGCAGCTACCCACCAACTGAGCCACTGTGTCGCCCAGCAGCCCGGCCGTACCCGCCTCCTCGCTATAAGCGTAACTGTCAGATGAGCCAGTGTAGACTTTGCTACACAAACCTGCTCTGGGAGCAGAATCTGAACCGCTCTGCTCCGTCCGTCTACAGCTCCGTTCGTATCGGTAAGAAAAGATCTGCTCGCCATCATCATCACCACCGACCACCTTCCTCCATCATCCATCATTGTACAATCAGTGATTAAGAATTGATGGATTAATTTGTGTTTGCTTCTTGGAGACAACATCATTGAAGAGTTAGACACCAGAGATGAGGAGGAAGCGGGGGAGTCCTCTAGCGCCCCCTCTCCACTTCCTGTTCATACCCCAAACACAGCCCGGCAGTGGACAATGTCGCCCCCCTGCCTCACTGTACCCTACTACTCCAACGTGGATGACTACCTCCAGCCAGGCCTGCCTCCAAGGCTGAGAGGCCAAGGTCCTCGCATCCGCACTGCTCCCCCCAGCCCCATGCGCCCTCACCGCGTGGTCCAGATCCCTCAGGTCCCCCCTGTGGAGCTCGCCAAGCAGGAGAGTCTGGACGAGCTGAGGAGCACGGTGCAGCTAGCCGCCAGCTCCATGGAGAACAGCACCAAGGACATCAAACTCCTCGGGGAGAAGATGGCGGCCGCTACAGAGCGCATGTCTGAAACTGTCCAGGGAAACTCACAGGCATTAGTCCTGCTCAGCCAGGTGGTAGAACGTCTACAGACCGTCCTCGCCACCTCCAGAACTGAGAACAATTCCCCAACCACTGCAGCAAAATTTGCAGTTGCTGAACAGGACGGCACACCCAAGAAAAGCCAAAATCCAAAGAGTCTGGGGCATCATCCATCCCTGGCCCACTCATCCAGATGTTCCGCTCCCTCTCTCCCTCCCTCATCTTCATCCTCCAGCTCGCTCAGCAGCTGCCTGGATGCTCCCTCCACCTCCCATGGCACCAGCTGTCTGTCTGGATCTTGCCGTGGCTCGCCTCAGGTGAAAACCAAGCATGTCTCTTCGCCGCAGAAGAAACACTTGGAGCTCAAAGCATTTAAACACCCACTGACCAACGGCCTGTTAGACGGTGCGTCCCAAGCCGTGAAAGGAGGTCGCTCGAACCAACGTAAGAAAAGAAGGAAGAAGGCCACATGAAGGAAGCTGACGAGTGTCTAAAAAGTGGACGTCTTAGGTCTTTTGAAGCCGTCGCCGCAGAGTGGCTGACCTGCAAACACTGTTAGTTTGATGTTACTGTAATTGTGTTTCATTTTCCTCCATCCTCAGGCATAACGACCATCTCCTTTCTTCACATCCATTTCAGCTCATCATTGTTCTCTCAAGCTTTTCCTCCATTTCATCTCAAATGTTCCATCTATCATGGCGTCCCACATCAGTATGATTCCTCTTCATCAAAGAAAACGCTTCATGGCAGCACCTTTATTCATTCCACTTTTTCATTTTCTGTCCCAGGGAGCGACTATAAAAAGAAATGAAATCACAGGGGAGATCCTGGTGGCTCGGGTGATCCATGGAGGCCTGGCTGACCGAAGCGGTGAGCTGTTGTAACTAATACCAAACTTTGCAGCTACTGAATGCTTTTGGCTCCAGTTAACTTCTTGTAGTTTTGGTTTGGTCTAATTTGATTGGGAAGTGGACCTGAACGCAGGCCATTTAGAAGCCTTATGTGTTTATGTAGGCCATATAGATGCATTGAAATTAAAGTGACATGGCTTCATAATCAATGAAAAAGCCCTCATAGTGATTTCATGTAAGTGACCCTTTTTCTCTTCTGTGGAATTTCCATATTTAAAATGTGCCTTTTGATCAATTGTACTCATGTGTGTAGGACTGCTGCATGCAGGGGACAGGATCATCGAGGTCAATGGTTTTCCGGTGGACGGGATGGAACCAGAGCAGGTTATACAAGTGGTGGTACGTCACACAGATCCATCCAGCCTGTTCCTTAGAAGCGATAGTGAATTGTTTGTTCCGTTGTGGTTATTATGTTCATGTTTATTATCTGTGGCATTTTTTGCAGTCTCGGCTGGCCTCATATCCTCTTCCATCAAAGGTAACTTCACCTCTGGTGTCTGTTTCTGTCCCATTAGCAAGCCAAGGCACACGGCACCATCATGTTCAAGGTTGTCCCCATCACAGAGAGACCTGTCCATCACCAAACCATGGTGAGTCGTCCTCTCTTCCTGCCTCTTTTTGTGTCTTGACACATCAAGCCGCTGTTATCTCAAACCCTCTTGTTGGTGTGTAGATCTACGCCCGGGCCATGGTGGACTACAGCCCCCTGCAGGATCCCACCATCCCCTGTGCGGATGCTGGTATGAGCTTCAGAAAGGGGGACGTCCTGGAAATTGTAGACCAGACTGACGCCCTCTGGTGGCAGGCCAAGAAACTGCCCAGCAACACAGCCTGCGCTGGCCTTATCCCCTCCACCAACCTGCTCAAACGGTGCAGAGCAGATGTTGCTGCTTTCTGAGCTTAAAACAGATGTTCAGGCTTTTTTGCTTAAGATTTTGTACTTCATTTTTTTTTATTTTTAATTTTCCCTTCTTTACCTTGTTCTCATGCCTGTTGTAACAGGAAGCAGAGGGAGTTCTGGTGGTCACAGCCTTATCTGCCGCATGCCTGCATACAGACTCGTGAGTTCACTCAGATGCTTTTATTTTGGAATTCCCTCTTCATCTGCTTCATAAACACCTGTGCTTGTCTTTGACTGCATGCTTACTCTAGTGAGCACTGTAGAGGAAGGTAAGGAGAGCTCCACAGATAATTGGAAGCTCAGCCTTAGTTTCACTAAATCATTTTGTTCATATTTTGTACCTACAGAGGATGACATGATGGCCATCGATGAGAAATGTGTTGAAGCAGGTACATTTTCACCATTTTATATCTTTTCTGCTCTGTAAATGTGTCCTCTGTTTAACGATGTGTGTGTGTTTTTGTTTCCATCAGACGAGGAGGCGTTTGAATCTGGTAGGTAAGTCTTTGTTAAGTTTGTCTGCTTTGGTTTGTGCAGCTGCCTCTGTTTTTGTGTGACCAATAACCAACATTTATTTGCTTTTATTCTTGCGTTCTGATGGGAAAAATATCAGACGAGCTCAGAGAAGGTGAGAAACGTATGGAGGACTAAAGCTGACCCTCAAGAAATGAGCAAATTCATGAAGACGCAAATAAATTCACTAACCATAAAATCAGGGGACTCATCATTGGTTGAAAATGTCCAAGTAAAGACAGATTAGTTATGTGATTTTTTTCAACAGGAAGTGTGTTAAAAAGGCTATCTAAAGTCAGGATGAACAGCTTTTATTATTTACAATTTTCCTGTCAAATTAGGAATATTTGATTTACTTTTCCAGCAGCAGAATGAAATCCCTTCACACACCAAATACAAGTTTTGATTTAGAATGCACAGAAGCCCAGAGAGGTAAAAAATGTTCGAGATAGTTTTCCCCACTGTGTTTGTGACTTTTCGAGCAGGTGGAATCTTTTTGGAGGATAATCTGCTTTAGTACCTTGTACAGGTGGTTGCTCAGTTACTTTTATTGAAACTGAAGTGAAAAAAACTTTGAGCAGAACCTTCGTTTTCACCTGCACTCACCACAAAAGCAACATGGATCGACGCAAATCACAAGATTTCCCTTTCAGAGCTTCTGTACACAATCATTCCAAATTAATTTTGAGTGTTGTTCAGTAAACTGTCTCTCAAGTCTTTGTGTTGCTCTTCAACCAGAGGAGGATGACTTCAGCAGCAACATTGAAGGAATCTACTTGGGTACGTCTGCATTCAGATATTAGAAAGTCAATAACCATGATGATTGAATGTTAGTGTTTCCTAAATGAGCTTGTATCTCTTTACATGTGACATTTTCTGGGTTTTGAACTGATAAAACCTTGTTTGGCTTCCTTAGCTGGCTTCCGGCGCAGCTTGCGTCTGTGCCGGCGGCGTTTCCACAGCACCGCCCAGCCGTCCTGCCACACCCGCTGTCCCAGCAGTTGCTACAGCGCCCTCAACAACCCCTACGAGGAGGTGGTGCGCTACCAGCGCCACCCCAGCGACACACACCGCCTCATCGCCCTCTTAGGTAGATTAAGTCAACAACATCGTATTTGTTTGTGGATTTTGTCAAATGAAACCTTCTCTTCAGTGCTGGTAAATTCTTAGAAAAGATCATGGCCGATTTCTTCCTGCTGCAGGTGCGTCTGGTGTGGGTGTGAATGAACTCCGGAGGCGCTTGATTGAAATGAATCCCAAGTCATTCCAGGGAGCAGTACCCCGTATGTACCAGTTAAAGTTGGTCATAAACGACCTCTCTTCTGTCCGTGTTTCGGTGAGTTGTCACGTTCCTCTCGTCCTCTGTCAGATACCACCAGAGCTCCTCGGGGATACGAGGAGTCCGGCAGAGAATATCACTTCACCAGCCGGGAAGTCTTTGACAACATGGTGTACAACAACAGGTAGGAGAGTCTCTGACGTGACGCCGTGAATAATGAAGGAATGAATGAAAGACCCAACGAATGCATCACTGTTGTTTCCTTGTTAACTTTTCTTAGTGACAGGAAGTGAAAGATGCAGCAACTGGTTTTCCTTCCAGATGAATGCTTCATTTCTGTTTTGAGGGCACGACTGTTATGGTCTGTCTTTGCGTGTGATTGAAAGCTAAACTGTTAGCACTGGTTCATGTTGGTCCTGATCTGTGAGGGTTTTGTGTGATTAAAAAGCTGTGATTTCATGACTGCCAGTCAAGAATACTCATTGTTGTTTCTGATTGGAACCTATTATGAACCCAGGTTTCTGGAGTACGGTGAGCACAAAGGGAATCATTACGGCACCAGCGTGGAGTCTGTGAGGGAAGTTTTATCCAACGGGAAGATCTGCGTTATCGACATTGAGCCAAATGTAAGTGGAGACAAAGACTGTTTACTCCAGTGCTGCCCAAAGTTGGGCACTTGGGCCAACTTTAGGTACACCAGAGGCAAAAAAATTATAATGATATCAATAGCAGGCTTCATGTTAAAAAACTATACTTTTCATCATTTTAAAATTTTTACAGCCACACATGGCCTCAAGATAACTAAACATTCCAACATATGATGACCTTTTGTACATTTTCCAAAAGAACGTAGCTTAAATCGTGTTTACGTCCTGTTCAGGCGATTCATGCTGTGAGGACCCACGACCTGAGGGCCTACATCATCTACGTGAAGCCGCCGCCGCTGGAGCGCCTCAGGGAGACGAGACAGGACTCCCACGTCATCACCAACTACTACGTCAACCGACCGTTCAAAGTGAGAACCATCACTGAATTTTTACACCTTTTACTTTGCATTTCAGTTCTCATAAAAGCTGGAATTTCCAATGACAGGACGAGGACTTCCAGGAGATGGAGGACGTAGCCCGGAAGATGGAGTCCCACTACTGGCAGTTCTTCGATCATGTGATCGTCAACGATGAGCTGCAGGACTCCTGTGTCCAGCTGCTGACAGCGGTGAGAAAGGCGCAGGACGAGCCACAGTGGGTCCCCGCCAGCTGGATACGACCTCCCGTCGACTCGTAGGAGAACACGCACAAAACTTCTGTTCTGACGGCAGCAATTTGAGGCATCCACACTGTGAAACACCAAACGCTTTAAATCAACATGTCTGAGGGGAGTAGGGCATGAAAGACTAAATATTTTCATCTTGATGTTTCTGACGTGCTTGATCTGCTTCTTAAGTCGCTTCAAATCCCCTTCAGAGATGAGATGGAGCTGGATCAAGCCCAGATAAATCCCTAAAACCATGTCAGAGTTCCATGTCAGAATGTACAGGTCTTCTTAAAAAATGAGACATTTATTTTTATTCTGTAAACTAGCGCGAAGACCAGCCTGTCCAGAACAACAGTGCGAAACAGGGGGCCACCTTCTTCTGCTTTTGTAATCACAAGATTTCAGCTTTGAAGCCACATCTCTTTATGTTTAAATGATTCTAGGGAGGAAAGGTTGTTTGCTGCGCTGCATGTAGCTTATATTTCCTGCCCTGCTCCCCATTTTTCTGCACATACCTGCAATAAAGAATATGACCTTCTCTGGTTGATGTTTACAGTCTAGAGAGTAGAATATTGTTACCATGGCGCCTGAGGTTGCAGATGATGACCGTCTGGATTCTGCCTAGTTACCTTTGATGCTGTGACATCATTTGGGTGACAGAGATTAAAGTAACATCTGAAGGATTTTGCGACATCATACAACAATCATGACCCCTCATATTTTTGATAAATTTGGAATAATCTGCCATCAGCCAGTCGCTCTGTCTTCTCCCAGCAGTGAACGCCATGTGCAGGACCCTATGATGTCACCAGGGGGCTCAGATTTGATGATTCTTGTCCTAGCACATGGAGTTCTCCCCTCAGATGGAACAGGGTTTGTACATGCATCAGTTGGGGCACCATGGCCTTTATGTATTGACTACTGTCATCTGATTTGTAATTTCTGGGTTTTTGTTATTTATTTGTACTTTGCTGTACTCTAAAGTGTGTCACTGCATGCCCAAAAAAAATTCAGAGAGCAATTTGGCAAGTTCTCAGGAAAAATTCAGTTTGTGTCCTTGGGTTAAAAATAAACATTTGTAACTGTAACAAACACACACTCACACACACACACAAAGCAATAACACATTCATATTTGTACCTGTTTATAATAGTAATAATAAAATAAACATTTAGAAATGCGTATTTTATCGAATCAGTTTGTTTTGTGATATTGCGTTTAGGAGCCTTTATTTTGAAGACACCGGAAATCATTGTACAACCAGGAAATACATCCGGGTAACGTCTCCGCCGCTTGCATGGCGTAAATAAAACAAATCGCTGCTTTTTGTGTGTGATGCCATGAAAATGTAACCATTGTCCAAAGATGATTTTAGCAGTTCAACATTAAAAGAGGAGAGAGCTGTGGAATATGGACGGACAAAGCGCAAAGGTAACATTTCCTCTCAGAAGTAACGGTTTTTCATCGCTAATATCTCGTAAATGTTAGTTCACTACGTGCATTTTTTTTATACACACGAGTGCCAAAAATGTCATTCTAGTCAAGACGTAATCTCTCATTGGGTATGTAAACTAACGGGTCGCTAATAAGGTTGAACCTCCGTGTGTATTTTGGGGGCGAATGTTGATGTGTGCGTCCCTCGCAATCTCAGATTATAATCTCATCATTGCAGGAGATGCGACCCAGAGCTCTGCCGCCTCTCCCGCAGGTTAGTCCATCTGTTACCTGCCGATGCTGATGTTAATGATTCATGTCTCGGTTGTCGCTGCTGCTGTCCAGCACATTTATAAAATACAGAATCATTTGCATAGAGGAAATTATTCCCAACAACTATTAATGTATTGCTTAATTTATTGGCTTTAAGTGATATGGAGTTTTTGCCACTGATTTGACCGATATGATCTATATAATGCAAGTTTATATGAGAATTTCATTTTGTTTTTTCACCTATTTATAGTTCAAATTCACTGAAATCTGTGGGTGTGCTGACGTCATCGTGCATTTCTGGTATCATTGTTTATATTTCGTCCGTCCACCAAGCTCCAAAACTACTTGACGTATTAAAAAGAAGGGAATAAAAGTACTCAGGGGTATTTTCCCTTTTGGGTAGCCAGAGAATCCCATTTTCTCTGTTAAAATCATTTCCAGCTCAACTGTACTTTTCATCAGTCATAAGTGAGTGAATGTGGTGAAGAAGGTCATGTGTGTTTTAATCATTTTCTAATTGTAATATTTTTGTTTTCACATCTTGTTAACCGCATGAGAAAAAGAACTCAACTTTTAATGACTTATTAATTGTGTTTATTGATTTATCCATTGTTGACAGTACAGATAATTGATTAATTAATTGAAAAGCTTGCATGGTGCAGCTTAATTACTGACCAGATCTTAAATCAATTAAACAATGACTTAATTATCTCGAGGAACTACTCTTTGTTTTTTTTGTTTTTTTACATACACACATACAAAGTCTTCAGATTTCTCTTTAAAGAGTATTTAAAGTGGCAAAGCTCGTTTTATTTAATTTGTACGTTAATTTTTGATAATAAGTAAAGGTCGGACACACTATTTGTCTGTTGAAGGTAAATAAGGAAATTACTTCTCACTCCCTCACAGTCACCCAACAAAACCTGAAAAGTGACGGACAGCTCCAGAGCCGTCAGATTAGACCAGCGAGCTCCTGTCATACTAGATTCCACGCACACACTCACCGTCGCTGCTGCTCCAAGTGTTTGAAAACGTTTGACCTCTGCCCTGAGTAATCCTCCGTCCTGGCAGATGCTCGGCCACAGATTTAGTGGCGGATTTACCCTGCGGGATGTTACATGTTGCTTCACTCTTCCTGGATTCTTGGAGTGGCCAGAAAGACAGTTTCTTATCTGCTGTGAGGTTATTTTCTGAAATGACGCGAGCCAGGAATGCTTCGCCTGATTCCCAGCAGCCATCTTGTGGAAGACGCTCACGTTCACCAAGAGGAAATATTTGATGAACGCCGGGATGTTGAAGTTATTTGAAGAAAACTGATTTGTCTCTTTGTGTTTCTCAAGCGAGGGCAAAGACCACTCCCCACAATGCCAAGGTAGGCTGACATCCCTTTAGAACAAGACCAAACCTTGTCCAGTGTTAATTTGACGCTGAGCGACTTCTCTTTTGTCTTGTATGTGGACACATGAAGTCAAGACACAGCTGGTGAGTTGAGATGGACCTGCTAAATCGTGATTTTTAAGGCGTTGATTCAAGTTTAACTTTGTATCCACGTATTTTGTGAAGGAGAAGCACCGAAGCTGAGGAAGAAGAAGGTGAAAAAGGAGGCAAATGGACTCAACAACATGGAAGGTGGCTCACACACACGTCTCCTCCAGTTAACAGATGAGACTTTGAATACTTAAAGGACTCGCACACCACAAAACAAATCTCTTCCTCTGGCTCTTGTCATGAAACTTCAGAACATAAATGCCAGACGAGTTGGGAATGTCTTTAAGAAAAAGACAAAGTATAAAGTTTTAGTGCCTGTCAGAGAATCTTGTTACTGGGAGGGAACAAATGTGCAAACACATACATTAATAAACAATTGGCCTCATTCATGAAATGTTCATGTATGCTCAGGGACTTTTTAGCCCTCAGTTTAGTCTTACAGACAGGGAGGAAAGCTTGATGGCTGTTTATGACATCTGTTGTGCTCCTCTTGTAACAATAAAGTCTTCGCAAACTTGAGTGATAAACAGTTTCAAGAGGTAGACAGTAGATGTCAGCAGCCATCAGGCTTGACTTCCTGTCCATAAGACTAAACTGAGGGCTAAATATATCCTTCAGTGTGGATGAATATGTTATGAATGAGGCAGCATCTCTCTGTTTTGGCATCTATGTTTTTAACAGTTGATCTTGATTATTCTTGTGAGGTTTTTTGGAAGGTTTTCATGAAGAATGGTGAGAAACTTGGCTTCATTTGATTTGTTAACCAGCGTCGTGAGCTCAGGCACGACGACCATCAAAACCCGCCAAATATCGGTGTGATGAATTAGTTGGAGTCTGCCTTAAAAACAAGAGCTTCTCACAGATGCGGTGTGTTAAAGACCACCTCTGGGGATTCAGCAGCACTGATCCTGACTGCTCTGTGCTGTCCAGATCCGGGTCTGGAGATGGGAGGTCCGGGCAGCAGGAGGGCCTCAGAGATCGGGGAGCAACTCTCCCTCGAAACGCCAACGGACCCACCTCTGCAGAGGAAGAAGAAGAAGAAGAAAACCGCCACCATAGGTACAGTCTGACTTTTCCTGGGAATTTTGTCTGGGAGTTTGAAGGCTTTGGCATTCCATGCTGGTTTTTGTTGGGGGGGGTTTCAGATCTCGAGGATGACCAGGCCGATCTGGTGAACGAAGACGCAGTGGATCAGACCACCGATGGTGAGGAGGTCGTCAAAAAACCTAAAAAGAAGAAGTAAGAAACAAAGAAAGTGAATGTCACCAGATAGATCATATCATTACTAATATTAGTTTTAAAAATCATATTTACATTCAACATTTACAGAAGTCAATAGAAAATAAACCATTGAAACGAATGAATTAAAAAAATAAATGTTATACACCCATTTACCACTGGTTTATCATTTACCATAAATTAGAACAAAAGGTCTTGTTTATGCTAAATGTCTGTGTTTTCCATCTTTTTAGGAAGTCTAAAGTTGTGTCGTCACAGATTCCCAATGAGCTGGATGTGGAAGAAGATGACATCATCACTGACACGCCCACTCCTATCCCCCAGCATTCCCTGTTCTCAGCCCCCCAAAGCCAGAGCCAGCCAGTGGGGAAGGTCTTTGTTGAGAGGAGCAGTGAGTCACAACATCTCCAAGCAGCTGTCAATCACAGCCTTGACCTAGTACTTCAAGCCTAAGTGTGTGTGTGTGTGTGTGTGTGTGTGTGTGTGTGTGTGTGTGTGTGTGTGTGTGTGTGTGTGTCATACAGAGCGTTTCCAGGCAGCAGAGCGCTCAGACTGGAGGAAGACCAGTGACCAGATGGAAAACCTGAGTGACTTTCAGCACACGCAGCCACAGTGGACCACCAGAGATGTTTCTGTCAGGGTGCATGAAGGTTTCAGGTGAAGGAACCGTGTGTGTGCGTGCGTGTGCGTGCTTAAATCCTGCTCGCAGTTTAAGAGGCGTGTGTGGAAATCTTTTGTCCTGTTTGGTTTCAGGGTGTTCGGTCTGTACTGTCATGGCTTCCTGGCAGGCTATGCCGTGTGGAACATCGTGGTGGTCTACATGTTAGCAGGGCAGCACCTCACCGCTCTGTCCAATCTGCTGGAGCAGTACCACAACCTGGCATACCCGTCCCAGTCTCTGCTTTACATGCTGCTCGCCATCAGCACCGTGGCGGCGTTTGACAGGTGAGGATGTGATGAAATGGCTCGTTCTCACTCCTGTTTGACATCATCAAGAGCAGCTGTGGACTGTGTAGAGGGAGTGGACAGAGCTTTGAGTCGTCATCTTTGTTTTTAGAATCCAGGGGTGATCTGGGTCATATTTGGGCGAGAAGAACATGATCCTCCCAAGCAGATAACCAGCTGTCAGCATCACTGTTTAGTGTTTACCGTGTCACTCTTGCTTTGGTAGAATGAACCTGGCCAAAGGCTCCATGGCTCTACGGGAGTTCATCACGCTGGACCCCGTGGCTCTGGCTTCTTTCTGTGAGTTCACTCTCTATCGTCATTCACCAAACCAGCCCCCGATCACGGCTGCCTCTTTGGTCTCATGCCATTTCTCTTCCTGACGACTGCAGTTTATTTCGCGGCGTTGGTCCTCTCGCTCAGCCAACAGATGACCAGTGATCGCATCAACCTCTACCCGCACTTCAACGCCACCTTATGGTGAGCTTGTTGGAGATGTGTTTTACTGTATTTTCTGTATCATTGTGACTAAACAATAACTACGATTTTTCTTCTTCTCCTCAAGGCCTCCAGGGTCAGAGCACCAGTTTTTGCACCCGTGGGTGACAGTGAACCTGGTGGTGGCATTGTTAGTGGGCTTGGCCTGGATCTTCCTCGCCACCCACCCTAAGACAGACTACACTGAGGGTGAGAGATCTTGATGCGCCAGGTGTCATGTGTCTTTGGTTCAAAGAGAAATGATTGACAGGCTTGTGTCTTGTTGTCTTTTTCTCAGGTTATCTGATGGCGATGGAAATTGAGCCTCCAAAACCAGAGGACAAATCAGAAATGACCGTCTGAGAGACATTTGCATGCTCCGGGGCACACTGTACAGCTTTAGTTTCATCTTGTACATATTTTTGCACTGTATTTTGCAAAATCTGAACATGTTATAGATTTTTTTTTGTATTTTCAAAATGTTAATGTGTCTGTCTTTTTAAATAAAAGGGTTTTATCCATCAAAACCATAAATGCTGCTTCATTATATTCTGTTGGATGAAACAATTAAAATCACAGTCAATCAATTTCAGTGTAGATTAGTTTTCAAGTTTTAATTTCAAGATTTAACCCGGTTTCAATTTCAAATTAGGAGAGTTTTGCGAGTTCGCGCATCGAATTTTCTGAGCTCAACTAGTTAGTTCTGACTCACCCAGAATTTCCAATCGAACACAGAAACAATCATTCACTGTGTAGACGTGGTGGCTGTTATGGTTTTTAGGGTGGTAATCTTAAGCTATTCATGAACAAAAGTTTACAGAAAGTCTTTTTCAGCCATGCTGGACTTTGCCATCTTTGCTGTTACGTTGGTCATCATTTTAATTGGCGCAGTTTTATATTTGTACCCGGTAAGTTAAGACAAGTTAGCGGTAAATTAGCTACTCAGCTACTTTGAGGGTGTGTTTTGAAGTCAGATGTACCCATGCACATCCACCAACGAATAAGGGTCAATATAATCTGCTGCTATTTTCCAGTTAACACACAAATCAAGAATGTGTTGCACTGAATTACGACTTTAATGCTTTGCAGCAGGCACCACCGTCGTCCACACTGAACATTAAAGCTAAAATTCTGAAATCAGATGCTGCTTTGTCCACATTTTGTATGCCGATTTCCTCAAACAATGTCTTAAAATATGTGTGTGATTGCCATTCATGAGAAAAGCTGTAAAATGCCTGTTTTTAACGGAATTCTGTACCACTGAACGGAACTCTTATTTAAAAACGGTAAAAAAAAGGGCAATTATAGCCAACCTGTTGACTTGCAATTAAAAGAAAACAATGGTTGTACACATAAAGTTTCTAGAAATGATTGAACCACTTATTTGGCAGCCTTTAAATTCAATATATGATGTTTTCAGTCATCCAGAAGGGCTTCTGGCATCCCAGGTCTCAACCCTACAGATGAGAAGTAAGTTATCAGGACTTTCCCAACTGGTGTTGATTTTCATTCATTTAATGGGGTGGGAAGAATGTAACCACTCATGTAAAGTGGTGTTGTATTGAAAAATGGCTCTTTTGCATCTAGAGAAATCTGATGTGTTTGGCTTGTGCTCTTGCAGGGACGGGAACCTGCAGGACATTGTGAACCGAGGCAGTCTGCATGAGTTCCTGGTCAGTTTACATCAGGAGTTTGGATCAGTAGCATCGTTCTGGTTCGGCAGTCGGCCCGTGGTCAGCCTGGGTTCTTTGAGCCAGCTGCAGCAGCACATCAACCCAAACCACACGAGTAAGTGAAGGAAGTCAAATTACCGTTGTTGCTTGGGCTAATTAGAATGAAAAAGGTTTTCTCTCCTCTTAGCTGACTCCTTTGAGACGATGCTGAAGTCGTTGCTAGGCTACCAGTCAGGTTTGGGAGGAGGTGCTGGAGAGGCTGTTAGGAGGAAGAAGTTGTATGACAGCACTATCAACAACACCCTGAAGGACAACTTCCCGCTGGTGCAAAAGGTTCGTATCGCGAGTGAAAAGTGATATAACATTCATCTGTGTTTCATAAATAACATTTCTCCTGTTTGCCAGCTGGTGGATGAGCTTGTTGCAAAATGGAAGTCATTCCCAGAGGCTCAGCACACACCCCTGTGCGCCCATATGCTGGGTCTCTCCATGAAGACGGTCACCCAGCTGGCCCTGGGCGAGCGCTTCTCACATGACGCTAATGTCGTTTCCTTCCGGAAGAACCATGACGCGGTGAGAAAAATGATCTCAACCTGGGCTTGAGGTCAACTGTTTATCTGAGAAAGTTTTATGTCATTGCTCCCGAGGGTGCAGAAATGACTTTGTTGTGATATCTGAAATGTATCTTCGTCTGCATCTCTCCAGATCTGGTCAGAGATCGGGAAAGGCTACTTGGACGGCTCCCTGGAGAAGAGCTCCAGCAGACGTGGGCATTATGAGAGGGGTGAGCGAGGTTTTCTCAGCACAGTGAACTCTCGTTCTATTTCAGGCTGGTGCCTTGGTCTCACAGGTGCTGCGTGTTGACACATCAGAACACCATCAGCTTCCTCTGTTTGCAGAAGCTCAGCCATGATTGTTGTGTCTGTCAGGCTGCTGCTCACAAGACAAACACAGTTACTGATCTGACAGTGCTCATTGTTAGTGGCCCTTGGCTGGCGCTAGTTTTGGATGCTGTTAGAAAAAGCTGCCACTTCATAGAACATAATTTTTGATCTGAACTATTCTATAGAGAACTCTATGTGATGACTTTTGACGGCGCTATGCTAACACTTCCCATCCGCTATGATTCATTGTGCTAAGCTAACTGGCGAGCCTCAGAGAGGATGAACAATAAGTGTATTTTCCAGGAAGTTGGTTTGTTCATTTAAGAAGTGAGAAAGAAATCAAACATTTCTTTGGCGCAGCTCTGTCAGAGATGCAGTCCGTTCTGCTGTCAGTGGCAAAGGAGAGAAAGGCCGAGAGGAGGCGGATGGCCTTCATCGACTCGCTGCTTCAGTCAAGTCTCAGTGACCGACAGGTGAATACTGATCCTTGCCTCAGGTTTAGAGCGCATGAGATAATCACTGGTCCCACCAAGAAATGGCTTTGATTTGTTTCAGATCATGGAGGACTGTATGGTCTTCACCCTGGCTGGGTCTGTCATCACTGCCAACTGTAAGTCAGGAAAACAGATGAAATCACACCCTGAAATAATGATTTTTCAGCTCATGTTGTGTTTTGGCAGTGTGTATCTGGGCGATTCACTTCCTGTCCACCTCAGAAGAAGTCCAGGATAAGTTGTACCGAGAGCTAAAGGATGTCCTGGGTTCTGATCCAGTTACCTTGGACAAGATCCCTCAGCTCAGGTATGCAAATATTCAGATTTTGGATCAAACCTTAGTGCATGAGGCATCGGTGTGTGGAAGTTATCCAGACATGCTTTTGTCACATTTTTGCCCTTGAAAAGATACTGCCAGCAGGTCCTCAATGAGACGGTGAGGACTGCCAAGCTGACCCCCGTGGCGGCTCGTCTTCAGGAAGTGGAGGGAAAAGTCGATCAACACGTCATCCCAAAAGAGGTATCTGGTTTCCTGCCTGTCGGCGGCTCTTTGCTCAAGTCTATCTCTCCATCTCAAGGACAAATCGGACAATCAAGCAGTTTTTCAGAGCGTGTTGTTTTATTTCAGACGTTAGTGATCTACGCTCTGGGAGTGATGCTGCAAGACTCGGACACCTGGAGCACCCCGAACAGGTTCAGTTCACATGCACCACTCAGGCTTTGACTCACTCATGAACAGTGGTGGTGTCACTCAGGTTGTCTGAAGGGACTGTCACCTGGAGCATGTTGATAATGAAGAGAGTATAGAAATGTCTCATTTCTGACATGTTTACGATGACGTCCTCCAGGTTTGACCCGCAACGATTTGAAGACGACTCGTCCGGGAGGAGTTTCTGTCTTCTTGGTTTCTCAGGGAATCAAACGTGTACAGAGCTGAGGTAACTATGGTCGGGTGGGATTCATGAAGCAGCTCTCAATACTTTGAGCACCGTAATATCACAACACATCAATAATCAACAAGCTAATTCATCCATGATACATCACAATATCTTCTAACTGAAGAAAAATACCCCCCGAAAAGGGAAGAAGCAAGTGTTTGTATTGTTATAGAAATGTTTTCAACCAAAATATTTACTGATTACCAGTGTCTTAAAACCATTAATCAAGAGAAAATATCACACTATATGGCAATATTGATATATTTTCCACCTCAGTTGGCAGACAAGTCAATCTGACATGATGATGAGAAAATTAAACTTTTACTTGCACCACAGGAAACAGAATGTGTTGCTCCTTGACAGATCTCATTAGCTATTTTTGATGGATTATTTCTCTAACAGATTTGCCTACACTGTTGCCACCGTCCTGCTCAGCACACTGGTGCGGCAGCTGAAGCTGCACCCATTGACAGAGCAGGTCTTGGAGGTCAGATCAGAGCTGGTGTCGACTCCCAAGGAGGAGACCTGGATCACCGTCAGCAAGAGACGTTAAAACTAGATGCTAATCCCACTGGAGAGAGAAGAGCTGAAGCCAAAAATCGATATAATCCACCTGCCATCATCCTTTCTTTTTAAATTTGACACTTTTTTGAATTAAACTCTTAATCTGTCTCATTCTTGATGGAATTTTCTACTCTCGCACCTCCATATTACTATTGTGGATGTATGTCGACTGCATTTTTTTTTCCGTTTGAAGCCTTCAGCCCACAGTGACATTGACTTTCCATGTTGTAAAAGAGGGAACAAACTACCATGTAGAGGAAAAGAACTTGCAGTTCTGCTTCCAGTCAGATTTCCTAAAAAGTACTGGTTTTCCATCAGTCACTCATCCCTTAAATAAGACTGCATCTTGCATGTCATTAATAAATATGTGACTTTAATAGTTTTTTTTCTCCATTTTTCATTATATATAGTATTTATCACTGTTTCAGTAGATCAAAAACAAGACATTACAGCAATTTTGATAAATAAACTAAGCGGGGCCAGCAATTCGGCTACCAACTTGCTAATTACTGCAATACTTTTTTGAACCTCAAAGGCGTTTCACATCTAAGAGCCGGATCTCTGATGCCTCTGAAACGTTTGGGAACCCCTGCAGTACTGCCTAAATCCACGGGAGGCAGCAGCGAGGCCACACACACCGCTCGTCCAAAGATGTGAAAATGGCGGAGCTACAAATGCTTCTGGAAGAGGAGATTCCAGCGGGACGAAGCGCACTACTGGACAGCTTCACCAACTTGGAAAGAGTTGCCGAGTACTGCGAGAGTAACTATGTCCAGGTGAGCTGCCGCCTATGTGGAAGCAAAACGCTGAGTCGTTATCTAGTCGGATAGCACAGCTGTGGTGCTAACAGCATCTCGGCTAACTGCTAATGCGGTGCAGGCTGTTCTAGCTAACCTAGGCTAAACTAAAACTACCCACTCTGAGAATTTAACCCCGCAGCGTTCACCATGTTTGTCATTTTTCGCCGTTTGTGTGCGTGTATGTGTTACTATTTATTCGATTGCTAACATGTCGGTGTTTCCCTGTCATAACTGTGTTAATGTGACATCCATCGTGGGCTAGCATGTTAGCCGAGTAGCTTGCTCCCTGATGATCGGTATTTCCCACGGTTTTGAATACCTAAAAGATACAGTGGAAATGATTTATCTTGCACTGTGTGAGGGCAATCAGTGCCATTACACCGGCTAGCTGGTCAAGTCCTGTCTCTGTGTGATATAAAGCTTGATTCACGTCGGAGCTTTGCTTGACGGAGGCTAACAGACGCGATAACAACCGCTGATTTATGATTTTGTGCCCTCACATTGCAACTTAAATTGCAGCTTCATAATGTACCATTAGTAAGCTGAAAATCGTGATTGAAACCTATCCTTATGTTGTGTTTAATATGGGAAATATTGTGCAACGATGCGTCTAAGAGATTGGTTAAATTAGCAGTGTATTCTGCCTTGAGTGTGTGAGAGGAACTGGCGACCTCATTCAGAGCTTCTGGTTTGTGAAATCCTGCAGGTGCGATCTCCCTGTTTCACCAATTAACCTAACCTGGGTGTCATTTTTGTTTATTTTTTGGGCGTGTCAGAAGTACGGATTTGATATCCTCATGAAGCGGTGATATTAACTTCTGATAGTCTTGATGAGCAGGACTGATCAGGTCTGACAGGTTGCCCTGTAAACGCAACATGTTGGTGGTGGATGCCCTGGTTTATCCACACATTGCTAGGCGTTACCACGCATTGTCCTGTGGGTATTGCCATTTATTATTAAACAGACTTCTGTTAGGAGACATTAGTTGCACCTTTCAGCTGTAATGCTTCCTTTGCCACGTCTCAATTCAAACTTCCTACATGTTGTTGTCACTGGTTTTGGTTGTTAAAAAAGACGGGTCTGGTTGCTACACCTGCATTGATCATTGTGGTAGAAAATTATGATGATGCTGCGGTTATTGCATATTGATACAGGGGGAGAGTTGATATGTGTAAAGTTTGACACTTGTTGAAACAAAGGATTGAAAGGTGCAGTGTGCATAGAACAAACGATTTGACAAAAAAAAGCATGGGGGGGGGGTAGTGCATCCTGGGACAGAGGGTGGATATTGACACCAGAGTTTAAAAAACATTTTTTCATTCCAATAGATAAGCACAAAAAATAAAATCTAAATGGTAAAATATCCAAGTGCCTCCATGAGAAGTCAGTGAGCTCTGGCATGGAGGTAAGTCTAGCCCGAGCTGAATGGATGTGTTCTGATGTTACGCTGCCGCAGCCCAATCAGAGAAGGAAAGAGTGCACTAGGATGAGAGGCTGATTGAAGGATTTCAGGTTTGTATTTCTGTCACCAGCATGGTTAAAAATGCTAAAAGTATGAATGATAAATGATTTTTCCTCTGTGGTCATTCAATTGAGACTCGTTTGGGGCTTACACAAACACCTGCCCCTTAAACAGGGCAACTCTGTGAGGCCCGGCAAAATATCCAGTGCTACCCTGACACTCAAAACATAAACATGTGACCAGCACCAACAATGTGGACTGGTGTCTGTATGTTGGTTGCTCTGGATGTGTGGTGCTGAGAGCTGGAGGGAATTCCAGTTATGAATACTCTTTGGTTGCTTGACGGTTACTTGTGAAGCTGTTGCTGAAGCTCCAGGGATTGTGCTGATGTCACAGCATATTGGTGGTTTGTGCTTGATATTGTGGCCCAGGAAAAGCCTGATGTGAATGGCAGGCTGAATGAAATTGGAGACCTGCACTGGGGAACATAAAGGATTTGTTGGGTGAATTGGTAGTGACCTGCTGAGGAGAGATGAACTGTGTGTACTGAAGTTTGCTGGAGTTAGCAGTTCCCTGGCTATTGCCTGGTTTATGGAAAGGACAGTTATGTTTTACTTGAGGAACACCAAACACTTCCACCTTGATGAATCTCTAAATAAATCCTGTTGTTCCCCTTAAACCTCCAAGGAATAACTTGTGTTCTGCTGTGGTCACATCAGCCACAAACTAAAATTATTACTGATGCAAACCACCAACCAACCAAAGATTGCAACAAAGAGAAGAAAATAATAATCCATCCAACGGTGGACTGTTGTCACATCCCACTCAGAGCCAATCAAGCAAGTGAAAATGATAATCTGCCTACCTGCAACCCCTGATCCAGGTCTACACGCCCTCTCGCCCGCTACGCTCTGCCTGTGAGAGACGGCTGGTGCTTGCAGCCCAGCATGGCTCTAAATCTCTAGCTAGACTCTTCTATTGTTCCCAAATGGTGGAATCAACTACCCAGCTCCATTTCTACTTTTCAGAGACATGAAGACTCAACTGTTCAGGGATCACCTGGGCACTTCCATCTGACCCTTCTCCTCTCTGTCCTCAGGGGTAGAACGAGTCAGAAGGTTTAAGACCCGGCTCTTAGCAAACACTCAGCACTGACAATGTTGAATATTGAATGTGTTGAATGCTGAAAGATATTGTTGATGTTGAATTATTGGTCAGTTGGGGTTCAATTATATTAAGAAAAAAATCGGACACTTCTTCTGCCACAAGATGGCAGCACCTGCGACCACTCAAACTTGAAGCACTCTGTTGTACTTTCTGAGGTTTTCCCTCCAGTCTAAATTCTTGCTTGTGTTGTACTTCGCTTTGGACAAAAACGTCTGCCAAATAAAATCGTAGAATTGTAAAATTGTAATCCACAGTACAACTGGGAAGGCCATGAATGAAGAGGCCATCTAGTGGCTTAAGTAATTAGGACAAGATATTTGTGTTGCATTGTTGAAGGGGTCAAAACAATAAAATCCCATGTGTGCAAATGTGTCCACTGGACCAAAGTGGTGTCTTTGACACATACAATCCCTGACTCTTGCCTCATAACCTGTTTGTCCTCATACTTATGGGCCAGGCTGCACCCTTCAAACGCCTTTTGAATTACGCAATTCATTCACATGTTTACAGGAATCTTCTTCTTCTATTAATCTTACATCAGAAGCCTGGAATTGAACAATACAGAGGATGCATTTCTTTGCGTCGTTGTCGTAGCATGAATGTCAGCTTATGCTTATGGATTTTCTTGCTCTAACTGTTGGCTTTTGCAGGCCAGTTGTCAGTTTCAATGGAGATCGAATGAATCGATCTCCAGTTTTGACCTAAATGCAGCCGTGACCTGACAGTGTGGATTCTGTGTTTGCTTTTGGGCTGCAGGAAATGATAAATTCCATGACAGTTGTGAAAGCAATCGCTTATCTGCATGAATGCCTGTTTTGAATAATTGCATTCTGCCAGTATCTCATTCTTGCGTGCATTGATAAAGTGTTTGTAGTCGAACACTGTTTCCTAGCAGAAATTTGAACTGATCTGTCTCGTTTTTAATGCTGCTGTGCCCATGGCCAAACTAGCTTCCTCAAAAGCTCCAGCTGTATAACCTGCTGCTCATGTCCCTCCTGTTAAAGATTTTCTGCCTTCACTAACAGTGTTATCATCACACTTTGAAGCAACCATTTCCATGCTGCCTTATACAGAATCACAATCTCTTGTTTTTGCTGAAAAAAAACCATTTCCATTCATTTTTTGACTGCACAAAAAAGTATCATTCTTGTGAAGGTGGGCTTGGTTGTGAAGTCACATGTATATCATCTTGTGGTGTTTGCAATTAAAAATGTTGTTTAATTAGTTCTTTGCATCAACTTCGTAATGTATCGAAACAGATCTAATGGTGACCCTCGTCCTCTCTTCCCAGTCTCCAGACAAACAGAGGGCACTGGAGGAGACTAAGAACTACACCACTCAGTCGCTGGCCAGCGTAGCCTACCTGATAAACACGCTTGCCAACAATGTCCTGCAGATGCTGGACATTCAGGCCTCTCAGCTCCGCCGCATGGAGTCCTCCATCAACCACATCTCACAGGTGGGCGACTGACACAGCACAGCAGGCAGATGACCTGTTCCTTCACACTGGGGATTTTAGGCATTTAAAGAAAACCTTCTGTCCTCAGACGGTGGACATCCATAAAGAGAAGGTAGCCAGGCGGGAGATCGGTATCCTCACCACCAACAAGAACACATCCCGCACGCACAAGATCATCGCCCCCGCCAATCCTGAGAGGCCTGTGCGTTACATCCGCAAGCCCATCGACTACAGCCTGTTGGACGACATGGGTCATGGAGTCAAGGTAGGTCAAGGTTTACTTACACATTGTAGCTTTTTCTCTCGAGAGCTCCAATTATTCAAACCAGTCAATTAAAAATTACTTTGTGTTGCATTAGTGGGAACGTGTGTGTTGTGGGATCAATTTGGCAATTCATTCCAGCAAATCCATTGGGAAGAACTTTTAGAGGTCAAATAATCACTATCGGGTTTCACTGAGGAGTAATCTCAGTAAAAATCAATGACTGGCTGTTCATTAGGGGGAGAAACTGGGAATCCAGTTCAACAAGGAAAATAGGGTTGAACTGAAACTAATGTCAACCAGGACATAAATCCTGTTCAATATTTTAGATTGTAAATCTGCCACCTGCCTCTGTTCACAGGTTCTTGTGGTTTTCTTCAATAAAATAGTGAAAGTTAATTTCTTGCTGGCTTGCTTTACAAGACACATCTGTTCTCCCAACAAATCAAAGCTTCAACTTTACAAAGGTCTCAAAGAACCACAGACTGTAACAGTGAGCCATTGTTGCCTAAATCTGTTGTTTTTCTCTTCCATCACACACTAATCTGCTCATTTCTTCTTTCTCTCTTTCTGCTTGCCTAATTTAATCTTTATAATCAACCATAGTGGTTGCAAAGGTTTAAGGTAAGATTTTCAAAGTAAGAGCCTCAATGGAGGGAGAGGTTTTTAAGATTTCTGATTGTTTTCGTTGTGAATTGCTGTGGGAGTTGTTGTTGTTGTTGTTGTTTTTTTAATGAATAGTTTGACATTCTGGGAAATTAGTCTTGGTGCCAAGACATTTAACGTGAAGGATTTTATATGTTTGCAAAAAAATCAAACATGTCAGTCCCAACATGTCAGACTTCTTTTTGAAGTTACTGTTGTGTGAGGTTTTACTTCAAGTCTCCCATTTGAAAGGCCACCTAATTTTCTCATTCATAATCCCTCTCTTAGGCCAGCGCCCAGAACATGAAGGCTGGAGGAGGAGGACTCCCTCGCACTAACCCCCCCACACAGAAGCCCCCCAGCCCACCCATGACTGGGAAGGGGACCCTTGGGTATGTAACCGGCTGGTGTCTTGACACTTGTTCAGATGAGGAGTGCTGCATTGAGTCAGGGTGTAGTGGAGTGTTTGTAGCTTTTAAAGTAACCAATAAGCCTTCAGATGGACCTGGTTGCTCTCCGTTACATCATCCTCCCTTTAACCCCCTCATGTAATCAGTGTCCTCAGGGTGCTTTCAAGTGCCAGTTGTCATCAGCCATGTTTTGGAGATTTAAGAGGCTCCATTCCTCTTTTCTCTCCTCTTGCAGGACAGATTATGGTTTCTTGTCGGACAACTCATTTGTCCCTCGTCAGTTTCTAACATTTAGTGACATGAACACATTTATGACAGAAGTTAGTTGAATTTTGTTGTTGTTGTTTTTTGGACTACTGGATAGACAATAGGAGCTATTTGAACACGTCAATTTGCAGTCCAAAAATTGGTGGGTTTTTGTTGTTGTTGTTGTTGTTGTTTTTGCTTTTGCAATTTTTATAGACGATTCAAGAATTAATCAATGATAGAAATAATTTTTAGTTGATGTCCGGTTCAGATGTGACTGTAAAAATGAGAGGCAATTTTTAAAATTAAAAAAATTTTTTTTTTTGGTAGTTCTTCAACCCACCTGACTGAGAAAAAAATTAATGTAATGCTCATGTCAACGTGCATATCTTTTCTGCGAACTAGCTGGTGTAACATTACGGTTCTGATGACCCGATGTGATTCTTCCAAACGTGCCTGTTGAATCACAGCTGTAGAGCAGAGGCACCGGTGTGAGGGAGACTGCGTCCTGTTCGGCTGTTCCAGATTTACTTGTGGTGTTGCACGCTGATGACGGCTTTATGGGAAACGGGACGATGAAGCTTGTAGCATCACAAGTGGAGAACTATGACATCATGACTTGACTGACAATGCTAACCCTGGCTTATCCACGTTTGCTATCGTTTTAAACTTGAAAAGAGAGGCACCAGTCTTTTAAATTAGTGTGAGTGTTTCGCAGGTAAATTTGGGCCTTGATGAGAAATATCTTTCGATGATATGAGTTTATGCTGTAAGAGCTTTTGATGTTTTCTGTCCTGTTTGTCTTACTGTTAAATGTGTCTCTTATCCCACAGGGACTCTACTAGTCAGCTAGTCAATGTTGTGTTCTTGTCACTCTTGGGAGCTTCCTTGGTGGTGTGTGCGTGTATGTGTTTGGTGTGTGTGTGTGTGTGTGTGTGTGTGTGTGTGTGTGAGACCTTCAGAAGTGTCCTGCTCTTGTGGGTGATGTTGGACCCTTCAAAGTCTCTGTCCCTCCCAAGACGCATGCTGGTCAACCATAGCTCCAACCCTCCATGATGCACTTTCTGCCGCAGGCTAAAGGCAGACATCTTTTTCAGTTTGTTTTTATTCTATTATTCAGCTTCCTTTTAATTTTTTTTTAAATGTGTTTGTGACCCAGCCCGCCCACTCCTGGCTGTCCCATATTCCTCATAGCAACATTTCGCCATAGCAACAGTGCTCAGAGATGGGTCACCCTGCTGTGTCAGCTGGGAAATTTACATGGCAGTGCAGGGATTTAGGTCCAGATCAATAAATCAAGGTTACCCCTCACCATTTTTGACAGGCAAAACACATGCATGTGATTTCAAAATCTCCCAATTGTTAAAGGAGCATGTGAGTTGTTTTATTTCTGTCTTCTTAACTTACAAGACATTTCCTCAAGTTCTACTGGACTCTTTTATTCACTGCTGTTTAGGCAGCAAGCCGTCCTGACCCTGCCCCACTCCACCCGTGGACTCACCCCAGCCAACCCCGATGTTCCACCTGTCATGCCCCATTTTTTTAAGTTTGCACTTGTTTGTTTCTTGCTCTCCTCCTCCTCCCTCCCCCACAATTCTCTGTGGATGCCCCCTCCCCTCGACTCCTGTCCTCCTGACCCTCTCGCAGGCGCCACTCCCCCTATAGGACTCTTGAGCCAGTGCGTCCACCCGTTGTCCCTAACGACTACGTCTCAAGCCCGACGCGCAACGTGGCGCACCCCCAGCAGAGCCCAGCACGCACTGCATCAGTTAATCAGAGGAACCGCACGTACAGGTACCCCGTCCCCCCTTCCCAGCATGACTCTCTACACTTCAACACGCCCCCTGTTCCTCTACCTCCTTCCCTTTCTTCTTCTCCCTCTTCTCTCTTACACTCAAATGCGACCCAGCTTCTGCCTTTCTTTTTTTCTGGAAACTTAAGAAATTCCAGTTTTTAAATTCCACTAAAACATATAATATTGACCAACGTTTTACCTTTTTAGCGAGGAAAAGCCCGGTTTTATTGGAAATCCTTCTCAGAATTGAGGGCAAGGTAGAGCTTAAGAGCTGTATTTAGCACGGCTAGACACAAGTTCCTTTGGTAATACTCATTAAATAGACAGCGTCGCCCCCACAGTCCTGTCAACCCAGAGTCAGCTCATCTCCCAAGACGTGACTTCTTCATGCGGAACATGGAGAGATATTCATAGAGTGCCCCGTCTGCTGTGAGAGAGGTAAAAGCACGAGTTTGGGGGGGGCACAACACGGAAACTATCATCAATGCGTCCCATCTGTTGCACTTACGTGCAGCACCGATTAACCAAATCACCAATCATTTTTTTGATCCAGAACTAGACGGCTTTCCCTGACTCTCCTCTCAGCACATATCTGTACGCTACATCCATTTTCTTCCATCTTTTGTCTCACCCATGTGTCTCGATGCTCCCTGCTTTTACAGTGTGTCATATCTTTGTCTTTGTCTTGACTGCGTCACCTGTGCCATGTGTCTTTGGCTAGGCTTTCAGCTGCGCTTTATCACTTTGACATGGTCATTTCAAAGGCATAACACGCCACCGCTCTCCAGGGTGCCACATTTAATAATCTTGAGTTTTTGTGACACCGCAAACTTGTCATGCTTTGGGCTGGTTGATGTTGGAAGTGAGAAACACTTACATCCTCGTAAAGTAAATCAGTTCAAAACATCTTTCAGGAACCTCAGCTGCATTTTACTGGAGGGACCAAATTTAGACTCTCAGCTGTGGTTTGTCATGGAGAAAAGTCCCTGCTTGGGGGTTCATGCGTTCTGATGGCCATGGAAGTATCATGGTAGAGTTTTCTGAGTTGAACGTTGCTAATTTACAAAAAGCAGCTTGTTTGCAAATTCATATTGAGTTGTGGGGGGGACTTCTTTATGTAAGTGTTATTGAATTATATTAAATATTTCTTGCCTTTTTTATTGCTGGTAAAGCAGAAATAAATTGTTATTCAAACGATCATCTTGTGCAGATAAACTCCTGTTATAATAATTATCATAATCACTTCCTGTGTTGTTGGCAATCGTTGGATGAAATCTTGGTCAGATACGGAGGGAGTAGGAACTAAAGGCAAGGCCAGCAGCTCTCTTTAGTCTGTTTGAGGGTGGGATGGTGGGTGGGTGAGTGTGTGTGTGTGTGTGTCTGATGTATTTGCTGCCCTACCACCAGCAGTGGGAGCAGCGGAGGCAGCCACCCCAGCAGCAGTCGCAGCAGCAGCCGAGAGAACAGCGGTAGTGGCAGCGTTGGTGTACCTATCGCCGTGCCAACCCCAGCCCCACCTACCGCCTTCCCAGGTAATGCCTGTTTTGGGAAATGGCTGTGTATGTTTGACTAACTGTACTAACCTCTGATCCAGGATTTCTACACGCTCTTTGAGTTCCAATCACGTGAGAAAGTGTATGAACCCTGGATCAACCCCTCCCCCCAATCTGCTCTCTACTTCCTTCACCTCTCTTCTTTCTTTCCTCTCACCTTCCACATCCAAACCTGAAGCCCCCGCCCCATCCAACCCAGCTAAACCTCCACCCAACACTGCCACCACCCCTGGACCCATAACCTCTGCCCTAGACGGCCCCCCACAGGCCCCCAACCCCCCTGTAGAGATCCCGCCTGTTCCCCCACCCCCTCCCCAGCTCCCTGCCTCTGCGGCCCCCACTGGCACCGGCCCCGCTACTTATGGCAACCCTGCACAAGGTGAGTGTAACCCCCGGTGGGGAAAGCTCAGCCACCCCTCTGCACGCCACCCACCCACCCTGCCTCCCCACATTCATCCTCTGGCATGTCATTAGTTTGTCTGACAGCTTGCAGCCCCTGTCTTTGTTTTTAGAGTCTCAAACAAAATGAAGAATAAACCGTACAACAGCATTCTGGCAGCGGCTGATTCCACACAGTGTTGGCCAAGAAATTACCAGTGATGTCCAAAGCTGCCCCAGTATTTAGGAGCAAGTTAACGGCTGATTCTCTACCTACGGATGTGTGAGAGGACCTGGACAGATGAGGGCATTTTGCACGGCGGGTAGACCGTGGAATCACCAGTACGGTGTCATCACATGCTACACTGTGACATTTTCTCATATATTGTGAAAGAGTAAAGCGCTCAGCCCAGTGAAATGATCTGGATCACAATCATTATTTGATCTAATCTGAAAGGAAGGTAGACTAGATGGCGTGTGGACCCTCGACCCCCTAAACTTTAAAGGGAAGCTTTCGATCTGCACTCCCTGGCACCTTCTCCAGACCTCCTGTTCGCCCGCTGCTGCTGGATCCTCTGCTCTTCATCCCTCCCAGCATCTCATCAGCTGTCTGTGTTGGTGATGACGATGTGGTGGTGTTAAATGCATGAGCTGTGCTGGTGAAATTGTTTCAGTCTTTTCATGGTGGTGTGAAACTTGTTCTTCGGCTGCTAGATGTTGATTTTCACTTAAAGTTGCTGCTGCTTCTTTCACTTGACCATCAGACTTTATGGAAAGTGTCATTTTGACCTGGTGCTTCATGTTCAACTCGTGAGTCATTCAAACATTTGTCGTTTCATCTTTTCCCAGGTTAAGATGGTCTTTGTTTTGATTATCATCTAAGATCTAGGTGACATTCAGGGGAAATGAGTACAGTTTCAAATGTGGTGACTTAATAACATTAAACAACAATGATTGCTCCTGACTCCTGTAAACTGACTCTGCTGCCCCCTGGTGGTGTCTCCTCCCAGGTGCTCCACAGTTCTACAGCATGAACCGCCCGGTGCAGCCGCCCCAGAACCCCCAAGTGGGCGGCTCCCTGCCATACCGCCGACCCTCTTCTGTCACTGGCCAGCCCAACATGGCACACAACCAGAACCAGCTCAATGGTGGACCACACTTTGCCCAGAACCAAGGTAGAACTCAGCAGAGAGACTGGCCACAGTCGGTGTTGTAAGTTCACATTAATGTGCCTGCGATTCTCGGCGGTCCTGGAGCAGAGGGTGGTTCCTGCTGCATCTCCTGTTAGAACATCTTTGTGGTGTGGTGCTCCGTCATTTCCCATCCATCATCTTTGCTGCCTTCACTGTCTTCTCTGCTGTTCTCTGCTCAAGTAGACAAAAATGGCCCCAACCAAAAATATTACAGCAGTTTCTCATCATAAACCAATGAAATCAATCAAATATCAAAATCTCACCTGCTGTACATGCTCCAGATGTTGTTGTTTTTTGGAATAACCTTGTTGACAATGAATTGTTAATTTTGGATGTTTTACATCATTGTAATTTTCGGGCTGTTGATTGAAAATCAATGCTTCAAGCATCACTTTAAGAAAATCTAATTGCCGTTTTTGCACATTCCTACTAGCATACTTTTGCGTGCTGTTAGTTTCGGGCTGAAGGATTGAATTACATCCTTTGATTCTTGTAAAACGGCTAAATATGAAGTCCAGTCCTCAAATAATCAGGGGGTCACTTTTGCTCAGTTAGGTCACATTCCTCAGGCGTGTTTAGCTCACTGGCTCACATCATTGTACACACACTTGTCAATGTTTTTTATTTCTGTTCTTTAACTTTTTATCTCTGTGCTTTTTATTCTTTGCTGTTTTGTCTGTTCTGTCCTACTTTAAACACGCCCCCTCTCACTGGCCCCGCCTTTCTCCATCTTCGTGAATTGATACCGTGTGGCGATAGCAGGCCCGCTCGCGCCCCCTCCCCCCTCCATGCAGATCACCCCTCAGCTGCCTCTGATGGGCTTTGTCGCCCGAGTTCAGGAGACCAGTAAGTGGCTTGTAGCTCCTCGTCCTCCCTCTGCATGAGAGCGCTCCTCCACTGTTAGCCTCGGTGACACCAACCTCCAACATCGGCTGTTGTCCTGACTAATGCTGGGGTTCAAATCTCTTCCTCTTCTGATGTACAAACCGGCTTCATTGTAATTCCAGATCCCAGTTGCAGCTAATGTTGCAGGTTAACAGTTCTATGAATAATGACGCATGCTTCTGTCCTCACTCCTGTCTCTAAAGAACGCTCACTGTTCCTGTCTCGTCACCTTTGTCCTTTGACTCCATATTGAAACGGTCAGCATGGAACCCCCCCCCCCCCCCCCAAATGCATGGGAATGCTTGCATTTCGTGTCCCGTCTGTGACGCCTCTTGCCTCTAATCGATCATCTTTCGCCTCAAAAACTAGTCTCGGATGTGCCGCCGCCACCTCCACCTGCAGAAGAGCCGGTGTTTGAAGAGCCCACTCCTCCTCCTCCCCCGCCAGAAGACTATGAGGACGATGAGGAAGAAGAAGAGTCGGCCGTGGTGGAGTACAGCGACCCATACGCAGAGGAGGATCCGCCCTGGGCGCCACGCAACTACCTGGAGAAAGGTGCGTCTTTAGCTCCTTTTACACAGCACTTCAAGGTACATGAAGCGTGTATGAAGGCATTCAAAGGAGGGAAAGATCGTTGTGGCTCTGATGCACCAGCAGAGGTCGTGACATCAACGATGCTGATTAATCAAGCTAACCTGCACTCTCTTGTTTATTTCTCTCCAACGACGCCCCCGCCCTCGTCACCTCTCTGCAGTGGTGGCCATCTATGACTACACTCGAGACAAAGAAGACGAGCTCTCCTTCCAGGAAGGCGCCATCATCTATGTGATCAAGAAGAACGATGACGGCTGGTTCGAGGGCGTGATGAACGGCACCACCGGCCTCTTCCCGGGCAACTACGTCGAGTCCATCATGCACTACGCTGACTGAACAATCCCCGCCTCTCTGAGCGGTCGGGGAAGGGACGGGGAGGGAGGGGAGCCAAGGGTTAAAGGTCAAAGACTTTGATCTGACAGAGCATGATCACCTCCGGTTACGAGAGAAGAGACGGGGAGAGGAAGCCACTACTCCAGATATCTGTAACTTTCTTGAATTGACTGACGGCTGGACGATGATGGATTTATTGTCTTTTTCTGTTGCATTATGAGGTCACTACATTATTTTTTTTTTTCTGTGCTTCATTTTGTTTTACCAGTTTGCCCTTATTTTATGAAGTATTTATTTGGATTCAGTAGTGGGATAAAGGTGTGCTGGCAGGCGGGGCTGCTGAGAGGGATTGAGTTTGGATGTTGTTGGGCTGGAGGAGGATCTACACGCAAGAGACATTGTAGAGAAAGTCACTCCTCTCTTTATATAAATATATATAAAATATAATGCAAGGGATTAGTCTCCATACTTGATGAAGTGTTTGGTGGGTACCTCAGCTGGGAGTGTGCCAAAAGCTGACTGAGAAGCACATCAGATGTCTTAAGATGAAATGGACAGCAAACAGAAAAGCCCCAGTGAGTTTCTTTTTATTTAATTTGGTTGAAATTGAAGGGGCGCGCTTCACTTTGCTGGCCAGCGTGCAGGAATCCAGCCCTTGACTCGAGAGAGGAGACCCTCACGTGCACAATGACCTGGATTTTGAAGCCTCTGTGGTGAATAATTGAAGTATAGTAGCTGGACTGGCGAGGCGAGTCTCGGGCTCCGGGCTGCTCATTGGAGATTTCTTTTGGCGTTTTTATGAGGGGTTCCAGTTTGCTTGCGGAGCGGCATGTTTCTACAAGAGTTTAAAAAAAAAAAGAAGTTTCTTTTCTGCTCTATTGATGATTAATGTCTTAATATTTTTAGCTATGCTGTGGTTCTTGGTTTGATATTCACCCACGATGCATTTAGGTCAAGGTGCCATATTGAGGTGTGTGTTGCCGTCAGAGGTTTGTTTGCAATAAATTGGCCAGAGTGGCGTCTTAAAACTACTTTTTTTTCCTGTATTCCCGAGTTTTAAATCAAAAGCACATACATTTGTAGTGAAATGGTGTAGAAAGAAGAAATAATATAAATGTGAGATGTATTATGTCCTCCAAACAATTGAAAAAGAAGCCAGCTGTCGTGTTGAAACGGTTCGAACAAGCCCCCGATAATCTCCGCCTCGGTGTTTGCGAGGGCTCAGTGCTTGTACTTGCGTCAGAATCTTTATTTTGTATTAAAAAAAAACAACAAGTGGGTCTGTATGTGAGTCTTGCATGCCATTGTTCTTATCTGTACTGGTGTCCCTACATGGCGAGATAACCCATTCTAAAAAGCCAAGCAGCCCTGCAGCTCTGACCCGGTACCACCAGCCTCATCCAAAGAGACTGTACAACTTTACTTGGAGCCCATGTCCGAGGGGTCGCTCTGCCCCGGGGGGTGGGGGGTGGGGGGCAGAGGGGTGATGAGCTGCCTTTGAATCCTGCAGACGAAGACAGAGGCAGGAGATGGCTTGTAAGGCCTGAGATTAAAAGCTACATTCATGTGACGACACTAAAAGTAAGGAGAAATCCCTGAAGAGGCCTCTGGTCTGCAGGACTCCCAGCCACACCTGCCCACCCCCACCCCCACCCCCTCTCCTCGGGATGTTAAGTTTAACAGTCCATTATGCCATTGTGTTGCACAGTTAAAGTTGAATTGCAGAAGTATCATATTTGTAAAATCATGAGAACAAAGACAATAAAATTATTAAGATTTATCGCTGTAGCGACGTTTGGCTTCTTGTGTGTCTTCTCACTCTGGATGTCACATCTGAACCTGGGTTATCTTGAGCCCACGAAATTTGAAGTTTCCCACATGGAAATCATTTGCGGCCAGAAGATTAAAAAAGAAGAAAACCCCCTGACTTGAGTTCCGTGAGATGAGGGCCGTGTTCCAATATGTTAATGACGACGCGTCACGTCCGGGTATTGCCATCAGAACCAGTAGGACAACATTCTAACTTCGCAGCAAATCGAAAGTGGACCGGGACTTCGACCAGCAGGACGACGCTTTTGCACTGTCGGACCAGGTTGGTTTTGGTCGTTAATGCAGGTCCGTCACCAACTGAAGCGCACCTTGTTGACCTGCGGTTCATTCCCACCCCCGCGTCCGTCCTTGACCTCGTTACCTGTGCGATGTGTTGGTCCTTCGTCGTGCTGTTTTTGCTCTGGACTTCCGCGAGCTCCGGTAAGTCTGATTTAAAAAAACAAAACTTTTTTTTTAACCTGCACGTCGATGACGGTACATAGATTCAGCGCCATGGTGGATGAATTCACTTTTGACGCACTTAAAATTCTGCGCGTGGTACTGCACAACCCTCCAAGCAGAATCGTGTTCTCCATCGTGCCTTGTGGCCCATTCGTGTGTGTGTGTGTGTGTGTGTGTGTGTGAGAGAGAGAGAGAGAGAGACCGATGCAGAATTCACTCCTTCCGCATATATTCGGGTAATTGTACGTTGTTCCTCGAGAGAAGCGCCGCAGTTCACCTCAGCAATGATGTCAGTCAACTTCACCTCCACCTTGGGGGCGTGGCCACAGGTGTTTTGCACTAACGTCTGGTCTGTGGCGTAGCCCTGTTGACTTTGCGTCCACGAAGGACAAGAAAAAGTGAATCTTGTTCAAACAAGTGTCAAATCTTTAACCTCCTCAAGGTTGAAGGTTAACCTTCTGGTCACCAGTGGAGCGATTGGTCGCTCCCTTCTGCTCTAACACAGACATGACTTCTCCTCAGGTGCTCCCGCAGGTCAAGTCAGGTCAGTTTTATTTGTGTGGCACCAAATCCCAACAAAAGTTCTGTCCTGACTCTGTCCAAGTAGAGCAGGTCCAGCACCTCCCTCCTTCAATGAAACTCCACCCAACAATTCTCCATCAGCAGCACATCCTGCAACAGCAGCCACCAGAACCTTCCTTTACCAGGCAGGAAGGTGGAGCAGATCCAGGATCAGTGGGGACGGACAGAGAGCAGGAGAGCAGGACAGAGACAAAGACAGAGAATGGAGGAAGACAGAGAGACAGAAGGAAAGAGAGGGACAGAGATAAAGAGGGAGAGAAAGGAGGAGAGACTGATGGACAGAGACAAAGACAGAGAATGGAGGAAGACAGAGAGACAAGGAAAGAGAGAGACAGAGATAAAGAGAGAGAGAAAGGAGGAGAGACTGATGGACAGAGACAAAGACAGAGAATGGAGGAAGACAGAGAGACAGAAGGAAAGAGAGGTGTAGACGCCCACTGGTTTCTTGTCTGACCATCACATGAACTCAACTGCACAGCTGAATTTCCCTCCAGATCAGTGGAGTATTAAATTTCCTCCGTGATGAAGCCCTTCTTATTCTTCTTTTTTAATTGTATTGTATTTTAGGGACAACACTGTACAAGGAAGTGGGAAGCTCAGTGGTCCTGAGTCCAGGCTCTGTGGTGCACCCCATCACCAGGATCGTTTGGAGGAAGGGAGGAGATCTCTGCATGGAGTGGATCCACGGTCAGATCTTTCCTTACCGGGAGTTCCAAGGTACTCACAGACACTGAAAACAGTATTTTAGTATTTCATGAGCTGTTTTATTGTACATGTACAGTAATTATTTAACTGTTTCTTGATGGAAGACGGTTTTTGTTGTTGTTGTTGGTATAACACATGACAACAACAAATGTAAGTTTAATTTGTATTAATAAAAAAACAAAAGTCCCTTTTTCAATTTTTAAAATATTATTTTCTTGTGAATATTAAGTGGTATTGTAGGAAGATTATTTTATGGTTCTATACAGCCAGCCAGTTAATTTAAAGATGCTTCACATGCTGTGTTATCAGCAACAGTTAGAAAGTAAAGCAAATGCAATACAAGTTCTTCATTTCTAGAAATGTCTTTTTATACCAAGAAGGTAGTTTTAGGAAAGTGAACCCTTCCCAAGGCACATAAATTGCACGGATATTTCTCAAACTCCAGATTGTTTCCCCTCGTGAGTTTTTCCATTTATAACCCTTTAAAAACACAAACATTCCTTCATTATCAGTCGGTACATGAATTCAATTGGAATCTTTTTATTTTATAAATGTTTAATTTCTGTAATTAAGCTGCGTTGCGGTTTTGCAGCTCGTGGGATGCTGAACACCTCGAGCGGGGAGCTGAACATCACGGGACTGACTCAGGACGACGGCGGCGTTTACAGGGTGGAGATCGATGACCAAACCAGCGGCGACATTCAGCTGTTGGTTTATTGTAAGTTTAATGTTTGAAAGAGGGTTTAAACACAGAAGTTAATTCATGGCCATGACTTATAACTTGTGCCCTCAACTTTCTTCTTTTGGGGCCATGAGATTTACAGGAACTTGCGTCCTCCATCATGAGATTTTGAGGTCCAATTAACTCCTGCGGTTTAATGAGTTGTTAATTTAGGAGGGAACGAGTTTCATCTGGTGGCTCCAAAGTGGGGATGCAAGCTCAGTTTTGTTCATGTACGTTTTCCCTCTCTGACCAGTACAAGGCTCTGTAGTATTCCTTCTCAATCAAGCATTTTTTTTTCTCAGTTCCCGTCGTGACACCCACGTTGTCAGTGCACTGCGACCTGACCCACTGCAACTTCACCTGCCATAGCAACACGTCGGGCGCAGAACCTGTCACATACTCATGGAAGTCTGAAGGAAAAGTCTGGCGGTTCACCAAAGTGCTGAAAATAAGCAAAGTACGAGCCGCGTATTCAGTCATTCCTCACTGAGTCCTCGTGAATCTGTATCCTGGTCAATGACGGCCTCTTACTGTTGGAGCCAAAACAAACCAGGAAGAGCGTCACGTCTGCAGGTTTGTTTTTATTTTCTGTTCTTTCAACTTCCAGGTGGAAAGCCAGCGGTGGTTCACCTGTACACTGAGCAACCCCGTCAGCGTGAAGAGCAGTGAACCCATCGCCAACCCCTTCACCAGCAGTGAGTAATCACAGTTACAGAAATGTTGTCATGTGGGTTTGTCCCGCCCAGTCCCACATTAGCCCATCCCCTTCTTTTCCCAGCCAGTCATTTACCTGCCAGTCTTCATTTGAAAGTCTTTTACCATGTTGCTTTTGCCAGATAATAATTTAATTAAATTATACATCTATTTTCAGGACATCGCATACTCACTTGTGTATCACTCTTCCTCACAAACGTGCTGTTGTGGATCATCGGTTTGAGACTCTTTGTGCGAAATCTGTGGTAAGATGGCAAAACTTGTATTTGTGCGCAAGTATTTCAAATGCACAGTCCTTCACTCAACTTCATTTGTAACTGAAGGGCCATCAATGCTTCCAGGTACAGCTTATACAGACACACGGACTTGAGCAAAAAAGGACAAGCAGCAAAAATCATATGAATCCCAGAAGTGGGTTCTTGCTTACCTGCGACTCCCAAGGATCCTAGCAGATGGGTGGATTCTGAGCCTTGGCCTCACAAGTTGGCTGCAGGTCACATGATGAGATGGTCCTGGCTGTCCTGAGGCAGAGCCATAATGGCAAGATGAAGTAGAGACGGTGGAACCAGTGCAAGGAAGGCTTTCGGATTCACCAGCAACACGTGGTGTAACTCGGAACCATGTCAGACTACCACTGTATCATGGCCAAGCGTGTTACACGTATGTCGTTATTACAGAGTTCATATGGAAAAACCTGGAAAAGAGAAGTTGTAGTAATCAGCCTGTCAGCACCTTGAGTGTTAGCGTGGTTTAGTAACTTCAGGATCTTTGTGACTGATATTTCAGAGAATGTACAGTTTACCTCAGAGTTGTGGGAAAATCATGGAAGAATACTGAAACGATGTCAGTCCTTTTATTTATACTTTTTATTCACACTGTACCTTATTTTTATAGCTGTTTGTGATAAATAGGTTACAGTTACACCTCTCAAATGAAGATCATTTTTTAATTTTGTCAGCTATTTATGATGTGATGCATTACATTTCAGTGTTTGTGTGTATTTGTGCCACCTGTGGTGCATTGCAACGCTCCAGAACAAACGATGGACGGATGACTGCTAGTTAGCTTAGCGCAGTGAGCACTCGCGGAGAGGCAGCTGACAAAACTGTCTCAAAATATGCCACTTTTACTTTAGATTCACTATGAAAAACCAGTTCACGTTCTGATGAGTCGATGACTTCTAGGGCTGCCTCCTCGACTCCTTTGCAGCTAAGCTAACTCGCGTTCACCCGATGGGGTCAGGAGCTCTGTGATACACCGGAGAGGTCACAAGGTTGTTTGCTTGTCCCGCACCTAAAATGATAAACAATCAACATGTTCTTTAAGAGGTTTGAGTTTTCTTTTAAAATCAAGTTTTTTTTTGGATTATTATTTGTGAAGTGAAGCTCATTGAAGTCAGTCTACCTGTTATTCTTTACTCAGCCGCTGCGTAAGGCCCCCTACATGACCAGCAGCACATACCTCTAAAGGTGAATGTAACCCTGTTCGTCGTACATTTATCAAGCAGGACTCATCACGTGTCGATAAATTCAGCTCAATCTTCTTAAGTTTACCTGCCGTTCCGCCTTAACTGATGTGCCCCTTTAATTTGTACCCCTTCATGCTTTGAGTAACTTCAAGTTTTAAGCCAAGAAGAGCAGCGAGGGACTGAAGGTGACAGTGGACCCCTGAAGAGTGGTTGTTTATTCAGGAGGAACACGAGGGAGATGATGCACAGCACATGGATTAGTTTGCCATCTGGATGAGAACCGTTTCATACAAGTTAAAGACAATGTACTGAGACTTGTTAGGGTTGTATGAATGCTCTTCCCAGGCCCTGTCGTTCACTATGTGGCCACTAGAGGGCTCGATATCTGATCGGTCCCGCTACTGCAACACACTTGCCCTTGAAATCTGCCCTGTTTGATTGCATCCAGTTGCATATTTATTTACATTAATATAAAAAAACATGCAATTAATTACAAGAGCATTACGATCTGCTGCTCAACACAAGGCACTAAAGATATCTTAAGTCTTGCTGACAGAACAAATTACGATATGTTGGACCCCCTTACTGGAAATCAGGACCCACAGCAGACGTCATCAATAGTTGTGTCTAGTAAAAGGGAGAGGCAAGGACCCTCAGTATGGCATCGAGCTGCACCTCAGTGGCGTGTAGTGGCTGCTAGTCGCACACCAGGGGCATCTGGGGGTGTCTAGGGCCCTCCACTGGATGCCCTCCACTGGATGCCCTCCACTAGATGCCCACTGAGGTAGCAGCAGACTCCACTGAGGTGCTGGTACCAGCAGGAGGATTTCAACCTCACTGTATTGAAATGCAGCAGTCAGATCAAAGGACCTGGGCCGGGTCTGCAGGTCCCTCTGTGGTGGGTGGAAGCAGGTTGCTGGTTTCCTGACATGAGGAGGTTTATTTAACCCGTCGGGGAAGGAAGAGGAGCAGACGGCGCCCATTGTTGTCTTCGTTTATGTCAGAGCTGACATGAGTTGATTTACAGGTTGAAGCGACACATTCAGAACCAGCTTTCCTGAGCTTTGACAGCTGAGAGCCGGAGAAAAGATGGACGGAATTTAGATGGATGCCCTAAGAACACAGCCGCTGGCGTTGCTGAGATCAGAAATGGACTCATCTGTGCATGTGGGGGCAGGATTGACTGATCCAGACTACCAGAGGGGGGGGCGAGCCTGGCGTGTTCTGACAGACCTTTCCTCCTCCCCAGCTGTGACAAACAGCAGCAGATTGGTGGTTTACAAATCTCCCTTCATCCTTGAGCTTTTTATGCAAAGAGAGAGGGAGATGTGAGCGTCTGTCATCACGAGAAGCTCTTTTCTCTGGATGGAATGCAGGTTCGAGTCCACGCTGCAGACAGGTGCATGTCTGAACAGAGAAATGGAAAACTTTCCTGCATGAGCTGATTTCATGGCTGCGCAAACGTAACGACGGCTTAGAACGCTCACCGTGGAGCTTCTGGGGCTTCTGGTTGCCGTTCAGTCGTGTTCATGTGACAAGCAGCAGCCAAAACAACTCACAATTCTGTGTTCCGTCGCTTTTAGTCGTTTCACACATTTAATTTCTTCCCAAGAGTAGGAGGATGTCGAGAGGAGAACAACAGGAAGTGTTACTGTTTAAGTAGAACCCTTTGAAAATTTCATTTAAGAATCAAATCCACGGACCTTGGAGCACCAGATGAGGAGTCTCGCATTTGATGCAAATCTTAGGTCATTCGAAGTCAAATACGGTGCTTTTCCTCTTAGCTACTCTGAGCTGACAAAATAGTATTTGTAGTACTTTCTAGAAATGATCAAACAGTGAATGTAAATGCAGCTAAATGCTCATTTGAATACATGGTTGGCAAACATGAAGAATTGCTGCTTTTCTTGCTCTGTTCTTTTTTCATACCATTGTACTTTTCGAATTGATAGCTGGGAAATAGAGAGCAGATTGACCCTCCCTGAACGGAATTATTTGTTGCAATCCTGATTTATTTTTCTTATCAAAACTTCACCGGGATCTGGATCTTCCTGGCTCTTCAATGAATGCAGCAGTGATGATCTCTCATCCTGCCAGCAGAGACTGAGGATCGCTGCTCCTGATGAAGCTCCTGCTTACGGGTCGCCTTAACAGAGTTTTGGAGCCTGAGGGTGAAAAGTTGAAGACTCAAACTTCATGAGGCTGTCGGGATCTGATGTATCAAAGTATCAGGAAACACAACGAAGTCCTGCACTTTCAAAATAAAGCCGAACTTTTGCAAATGTGATTTATATGAAACGTGAATGGCAGGTTCAGCAGCAGTCGCCATGGTGAATTTTACTTTGAAAATCCAAACACAGGAAGTAGCTTTCTGCCTCTCTCCGTTGACGCCGGCCACTCGCGCGCACACAGCTGTACGTCAAGGTGCACGCAGGCTCCACAGGTAGACGCGGCCGCGGAAACGGGGATTGTTTCCCTGCTGAAGCTGCTGAACTGTCCGCCGGACATGAGCCCGCTTCCCGCCTCGAGCTTCTGAACGGATTTTTTTTTTTCATTTTCCACACAAACTTTAACGAGGTTCGAGTCAAGGATGCGTGGCGCACGCGGCAGGTGGTCTCTGCAGACCTGCATCCTCCTGCTGTTGGTGGTCGGGTACGCGCGAGCTCAGCGACGCAGAGGTAAACTTGGAAAGCAGTTGTTTCAGAACCAGTTCTGTTGAGGAACTGGGTTCTAAACCTTGAGTTGGTCCTGCACGCCTGGCAGCTGCTCGCTTGGTTCTCACCTCGGAGTGTTGAATGTCCGGACTTGTAGGGAATTCAGAAACACTGACAAAGTCTTCATGAGCGTTCCACGTGTTTGGTTTCAAGTGTTCATTCATTCATCCTTGAAGTTCGACTCACCTTAGTTCTTTTCAATTTTAGAAAAGCATTTATTGTATTTTTTTTTTTTTTAGCTCCATTACTGCAGTTTTACGGCGTTTCTCCCCTAAAACTTGTGTTCCATTGTGTGTGTCTGTGCGCGCGGGTGTGCGCGCGCGTGTGCTGGTGTTTTATTACAAAAACGTTTCTTTAGGATCAGATCAGATTCAGGTGGAAGACTGCTCTGCAGGTGTGCAGGACAGTACAGGTTTACTGTGTGTGTGTGTGTGTGTGTGAGAGAGAGAGAGAGAGAGGTTAGGGATTTGCGGTTTTGCTCAGATTTTCCCTTCTTCAGGGCTCATCAGACCCTCCCATAAGAAGCACTTCATGGCCTCATTTGTGGTTACACACACACACACACACACACATGCTCCAAAGCTGGCATTCAGGCATGTGCAGACAGTATATTCCGTGAACTTCACTCAAGAATTAAAGCTTGTGTAAGAATATCAAAACCACATTTGTTTGGTCTTGTGGTTTTTCTTTATTCCTGAACCAGACGCTAGTATTTTGCATGCAGAAGAAGACGACGCACTGCAGCTCGTTGCAGCAAAGCAAGGAGAGTGTGTGTTGCATTTACTGGAAAGACTTCTGATGCGATGCAACATGTTGTTTATTATTTTGGTCATATCAGTTTGAAATTGGTGCACAATGAACAAAAGGTCTTGTATACAGTGAGTCCAGTACAAAAATGCGCTCCTAACAGTCAAGCTTACCAATAATCAGTGAATCAGGATCAGAAAGGCCACGTTGGTTGGGCCCTGGTTGCACCGACCACTGGTCCATGACAGGGGTAACAGGAATTTTGAAGGATTGGCTTCGTTTACCAGATTTTCTGAGGCACAAATTTGTTTTGACACTCTGATGGGCTTTTTTAGCCCTCAATTTAGCCTCACAGACAAGCTACACAGACAGGGAAGTTACAAACACCTATCAGGCTCTCTTTCCTGTCTTTAAGACAAAATCAAGGGCTAATAAAGTAAAGAAGTGCCTGAGAAGATTTCATGAATGAATCTTCACCGCCTTGAACCGCCTGTGGTTGTTGGATTCAACGTGAACAAACACTTTCCCCGTCAGGCGTCACAGTGCAACTTCTATTTATCTAAACCTGGTGAGTAAATCAGCACTGAATCTTTAAAGACTGTTTGCAGAAGTTTTGAAAGGTATTCTGGGAAAATAACATCTGCCTAATAAGGAAATGACTCTTGTTGCACAGTGAGCGTCAACAATTTATAGTTCAGCAGAGTGGGGGGGGGGGGGTGTGGGGGGGTATATTTAACAGAAATAAGGCCTCACTGAAAAACTGTTTACATGACGTTTGTGCCTTCACGTTTCCGTGGGTGGCCCAGTCTCCACGACACATGATGCTATATTTTACCAAAGTAAAAGACAAACGGGGCTCATAAACCCGATGCAGTGTTGGGCCGGACTCTGATCCAGGGGCGTGTTGGGGGGCTGACACAGCAGCAGGATAGGTTAAGACTGTTTATTCCTCGCGGTTCGTTTCCTGGACGCACAGCTGGTACAGAGCGTCTCAACATGAGAACAATCAGAGATGTTGCGTTTTATAGACACACATTTACATGCTAGTATTTCCAGCTGTTGACGTCCCGAGCAGACAGATTAAATTACCTCGTCTCACATCGACCACGTCAACCGACGCGTTTTTTTTTTTTTTGCTTTTCTGATTCTCTCCGAGGCACATGAATGCATCATGTCAGTAGCTGTCAGTGTATCTTAAAATAGTTCCAAAAAGATAAGTCTGCTTGTTCAGTTAAATTAATGGTTGATTCAAATAAATGTAGCGGCTGAAAAAAAATTGCTGTGAAATGTCCTGCCTCTCCCTGTTTGACACTCTGGATGTAAAATTAGTAATAAAACAAACTCAGTGTCATTGCCTGTGAGACAAAGCCGTCACAATGTTAACAGATTGGTTGCAGCAGGAGCCTCTATTTCCTGTGTTGACACTGTTTTATCAGATCTCAGAGCAGCAACCCGGCGTTTATTGACATGAAAACACAACAGATGCTCACTTCAAGACATCCTGAGATGTGATGTCAGTGCGGTTTCTTCTCGGCTGAACCTCTAATTATGATGTTGTGATGAAGATTCACTGTTTGGGTTTGGCTGGAAACACGTCTGGCTCTTTTGATTCACTGCTGATATGATCTGACATGACGTTCAAGTGTCATGGGAACTATTTCTGCTGCGTTTGAACTTTTATTGCGCTTTTGCTCTAGAGCAGCACTACGCGAAGGTGAAGCGTGAGCTGCAGGTTCCATGAGATCCCAACATCGGGACTTTTCTCCGTCATTCATATCTCGACTTCTTGATTCGTCCTCTGTGGCTGTTTATTCGTTGTAGTCTTACCGTGCTCAGCGTTCCCTCTTCAGCCATTTTGGTCATATTTTAGCTACATTTGATTTGATTTTTCTTAGTTGACGAATTAGGCTAATCTTGATTTGTGTCAACATCACGTGACTCAACCATGATTTTTCTCCTTGCAATGATCTGACATGGAGTAATCTGGGTTCTTCTTGGATGAAGCTGCCTCGATCTGTCCCACGTAATTTATCTTACATCCTGCAGATATCCTATCTAGGATTTTGTTGTTCTTCCTTGTCAACATGGGCTTTTACCTGATTATCTTATCTATTTGAAGCTGTGAAAATCTTGTTCTGTTGCAAGTGCACTTAGATTATTGACTCTTTTTCTGCGTTGTTCGTTTGAGATTAAAGCGTCTAAATTGCACATTTGGTGCAGCAGCGTGAGTGGTTCCAATGACTGGGGACAACTTGCTTTTACGGCATCAAAAGCCTCTACTGGGCAGGGAGTAAGTGGAGGTTTGGTTCATTCCCACACTTGATACTGCAAAAGTCACATGTTGATTTCCTTTACTGACTCAACAGCTGCTTGTTGCATTTCAGAACGCAGGAAAAAAATAAATGTATCCCATTAGATCTTCCACTTGGATTAATCTTTTTTAAAAATGTTATCCTATAAATGAACTAATTAAATTTTCCTCATAGTTATGTGTTTGTTGTCATTTTCAGCCCCTTTGGTCAGCATTTGTTGTGCGCAGATGATAAATAGGGCGGACACACCTGCCTCCGTATGGGGACTTTACTGGAGTAGCACCTAAAATTTGAGGGCGAGTGTTTGGGCTTCTGGGTTAATAGCATCATCCACGCTTGTCAGGCATAGAAGTTGTTTGTTGTTGTTTCTTGGTCAGTTAATCTCTGTTTTTTGGAAAAAGAAAAAAGGAAATTGCATCATAAAAACAGGCCTAAGAAAAGGAAGGTGTAAGCTCCATTCGTAGTCGTTTGCCTTCAGGATGTTTGAGCGCAGTAAGCTTGGCTTCTCCTCTTCATTTTCTTGTAGCCTGGAGGATGTTTCTCCACCGCCATTAACTCCCATTTCATCTTGAATTGCTTCTCTCCACCTCACATTGAGCCTCGTCCGACTGAGTCAAGTGAAACATCAAAGCTCTTTACAACTTAGCGCCGCCTCCCTTTAAAAGCCTCTAAAACGGTGTTTTCCACCTGCTGACAGTCGCGCAGAGGAAGTGTGGACATGGAGCTGTGAGCTCACGCTCAGGGCCGAGAGGATGTTTGGCTTTCCGTCTCTTTATGCCTCCGATCAGATCTGTCATCACCACTGGCCACTCTCAAGGTGCTTTGTGTTACTGGGGGTGTTTTGTTTTCCAGCTGCAGAGGTGGGAATAATGGTGGCCTCCACCTGCTCTGCTCTTTAAGATCCAATCAACATTCAGCCATAAATGGAGTGCTCGGTCTGGCTTCATTTGCTCTTTAATGCAAGAAGTTAAATTTCTGCTGAAAGCACAAAGGAGACGGCAGAGTACCAGACGAGACAATGTTGCCATGACCTGAACACTAAAACAACGTGGGGATAAGGTCCATTAAATGTGCGCTGGCTGAACTGCCCTTAGCCCGAGCTAGAGGTGACGTGCAGGAAATCCATTATCATCGTTTCCAATTGTAATGCTTTGCATGGCACACCTCAGCACTGAGGGAGGGGGAATCCCTTCCTCCAAGGCCGTCATAGGGCTGGGAGCCTCCATTCCTGCAGCTCCCAGGCTCATCCTCTTATTGTCAAGATGCACTTTTACTGTGCTGAGGTTGATGCTCCACATGCAGTAGGTGTTCTATTCCAGATTAGTAGCCAGGGAGGGGCTGTGAATGCATTGGTGCTACCCCAAATAAGGATAAGGAGCATGCTACCATCGTAGGAGGTGAGAGGCCCTTCACTCCTCTGCACTGCGCTTGAGAGCTGAAACCCAGGCTAGTTAGCCTAGCGCAATGAATGGTAGTGGGTGGGAAATGCTAGCGTACCTCCATCAAAAGGAATCCAGCAGACTTTCTCTGAAACATGAGTCTGTGTGTGTTCATAAAACAATTTTCAAATGAGAAAACATTCTACTTTGCTGTGTTTTGACTTTGTTACATCAGCCAACAAAACTCAATGTTTGTTTTACAGAGCGACTGCTGCTACTAATCATGGCCGACTTTGTTACAGAGACTGAAGAAGATTACTGCGGGGCACACCAACAGCCGAAACCTCTATCAGAGATATACTATCACCTACCATTCACTACCATTCATTGAGCTAAGCTAACTAGCATGGGTCTCAGGTTCCTCCTGCAGCACAGAGGAGTGAAGGGTCTTTATCTACTTGTCTGGCTCCTGGGATGATGGTCAATGTGTGTATTTTATTAAGTTGCAATGACAGGTGAAATCAAGCGTGACATTCTTCTCCTTTTTAAGACTCAAAAAATGTCCAGGAGGAATGCGGCTTGTAAGTAAACCCCAGAAAGTCTGATGTTTATGCATGTTTTACATCAAGATAACATCTGGGAATCCTTCATCTGAAAGGGAAGAATTATGATCTCCTCTGAATCTATTGCAGCTTGAATGTCAGGGTTGACGTCATTTTGGATAAAAGTTGCTCATTTTCTGATACAGTAGCGACTGTGGCATTGTGTGGTTTTATGAGTCACATTAGCGCCCTCGAGGACGTGCAAAGGAATTTAAAACTGCGAGGCCTTCCACTTTCATTCAAGCTGCAAAAATGGGCCTGTGACAGGTGAGATGACCCAAAAAAATCAGAGAAAAGAACTAAAATGAACTTAAAGATTTAATTCTCCTCTGTCAGTCATGGTTACAGGAGGCGTCGTCTTGTCTTTCTGGAACCAAACGTGCCTTTGCATTCAAAGGGAGCACACCGCCACACACCCCATTATTTCTCTCCAACAAACATCCTCATTCAGTGGGTTGGATTCCTCAGACAAGGCGTCAACTGTCTTGTCTCCGAGCGCCCCGTGTTGCTCAGTGAATCGTTCATTCAGACTCAATAACGTGAACTGTCTCACACCCTCTTGCCTGAAAATGCCCAGCTTTTGTTTGCACCAGAAGCCCACTTTGACATACCGCAGGGGATGAGGGAGGAGTGTCATGGGTGTTGGTTTCTGCAGAGCTTCTGCCAAGATGCCCTGCGGCATGGAGGGGGACTGTTTTCCCCTGCTGCACTTGGAGGAATTTGAATTATTTGCTAAGTGGAAGATGTATAGAATCAGAGAGGAGGACCACATCACACACTTCTGTGTTTCAATCCATTTATTTTTGATGGAAGTTTCAAAACGTGCGCCTTTCTTTTGAGAGCTCTCATGCAGTAAAAGTTAAAAAGCAGTGCAGGAATTCAACCAACAGGTGGCAGCATTTCTTTTCTTCTTAAATCCACATGGTCACTCTCAAGGAACCAATAGTTTCAGTGCATATGCATTTGCAAAGTGTGCAACAATTTAGTATTCAGTTCACAAACCAACAGAAGAATATCAAAACGAGCTTTTAAAATTATTTTGTATTATTATTTAGTTTGTACTTTATAGTTTGTAGCAGCTCTGACTCCCCAGGTTGTGTTGCTGCCATCTGCAGGTACATTCCTCCATAAACTCTTGCTACAAGGCTGGACGTGCATGATTAATTTAGCCCATGGATCCATGATGATGATGGATAAATAGTCTTTTAGCCATTACAAGCTTGTAAGACGGTAGTGAGCTCTGCTAAATGACCTATGATTGAGCCTGAGTTTGGTTATCTGAGGAGTTTTTTCCTTCTAAGGAGGAGGCACAGGTTTAATGGCAGACACCGATTAGTTGCTTGTACATCTTTGCTGCACAGGGACAATAAACTCTGTCGTCTTATCTTCAGTCCATGAGGAATCGGAGTGAATCAGAACATCTTAGGAAAGATCTAGGTCCTCGAAGCAGAAGTCACATCCCCACCGGAGTTTCATGTGCAGCTGCAGTGGACGGAATGCCAGTGGAATCTATGTTCTGCGGCTGCTTGTATGTGTGAGTGTGCAGGACAAATCAAATGGGAGTCATTGAAACGCGATGCTGTTGTGCGTTTACTGACCTGCTTGTGGTCCAAACAGCTGACAGCTGACAGTGATGGAGAGTGTTGCAAACACAGAGGGAGGCAACATGGATGTCATATTTGGAGGCCCATGAGCCAAGTGTCTGAAGCAAGGCTCACCTTGATTTGAGTTGATCAGAGTAGAGTGGGGAAGTTAAGGAGTGAAATGTCTGGCTTGTGTCCTCATCTGAGTTCTCCCCCTCATTGCCGTGGAGAAAAAGCAATCAAATTCAGGATCAACTTCAGCGAAAAAGAAAACAAATTGCACAGGAAGTCTGGCACTCCCCACCTCCCCAAAAATGTGGTGTCTGTAATTGGTTTGGTAATTACTGCACGACTGAGAGATATGAGCTTTGGCTTGTTGAACATTCCTTCCTAGTGTTGTCAGAACTGGAATAATGTTAATTTTCACTGTAAAAGTGACAAGTGGCTCCAGAGGTTATAGTCATTTAGCTCAATCATCATTTTAGCTCAGTAGTTTTCAGAAATCATGTTCTGCAAACATTCATCAAGAAAATGAAGATCGAAGTGACAAAGATTAGATCATGAAAGGTATTTTGAAAGTAAATCCATGTTTGTGTGGCCAATGGTGAACTTGGGTCTTTGTATTAATAGATTTTTCAGAATATTAAAATTTGATATATTTGAATTGGTGGCGGCGGCACGGTGGAGCAGTGGTCATCACTGTGGAGTCTGGGTGGAGTCTGCATGTTCTCCCTGTTCCTGCGTGGGTTTTCTCTGGTACTCCAGCTTCCTCCACAGTCCAAAGACATCAAGAGGGACCAGGTTAATCCAGACTCTAAATTGACCGTAGGTGTGGCTGGGAGAGCCAATGGTTGTCTGTCTCTATGTGTTGGCCCTGCCATGGACTGGTGACCTGTCCAGGGGGAAGGCTGCTGGGATAGGCTCCACCCCCACCACCCTGAACAGGAGTAGAGGGAGAAAATGGATGGATGGATGGGTGGATGATTTGGTGGCAGTATAATATATATGAGAACAAACATAACAAGGTGACAAGCCTGAGCTGCTGCTACATGGAAGAGTTCAGAGGAGAGATAATTAGTAGTTATGGACTGTAATCCCTAGGCCTCTGAATGTAGGCGCAACTCGAGAAATCGAGAGGCAACCTGATGTGTGGCGTTGGGAGGGTGCAGCAGCTCACGCTAAAGAAGTTATCATTTCCTTTTTTTCTTCCAATAGAAGTGGAAACCTCAACCTGTTGTTCTCCTATGCTGCGCCTGCTGGTTTGCGGTATGAGAAATGAAGCGCAAGTTTGTTTCGATCAGCTACAGATTGTACTTTAAATCAGCAACAGCCAAATCTGAAAGAAGACAGCGCCCTCTGCTGGACTTAGGTAGTAGGGCAGTATCAATGTCGTCATCGACACACTGCCTTATATTGCTTTTATCTGAGGACATTATGCGCTGAATCCAGATGCTCCTGCAGCTCATCCATCTCTAATACACGGCAGAAACTCTTCTAGGAGTCTTGATCCAGTGTCTACAAACTTCACGGGCTACTTGACTTTTCGAACCAAGATGTCCCAGATAACGGGAACCTAATCAGCTGAACTCTGCACTCAGAGTAAGGCGGTTGAAAGTATCTGTCTTGATAACTGCTACAGCTCCTCACAGCTGGCTTTCACACAGCAACAAATAATCTGCCTCCCTCCTCACCCTGCTCTGGTCAGCATCCAGGAGAAGGCATTAAAGGCTGACAGCAGTGGCAGCACTGCACAAAGTATCAAGATGTGGCAGTTTCCAAAGCTCCAAATGTCATGCAGCGTGGGCGTGGGAGGTCCGAGGGCTGGAATGTCTAACAGCTGGATGTCCTAGCTTGGCAGATGAGGCGGCTCTCTGGTTGATGGGGGCAATCGGGGCCGTGTGGAGGAGGAGGCAGCGGTGGACTTGGACCAGGGTTGGTGGGGGGATCCCTCCTTCCCTTATCGCCCCTCTGTGAGAACCTGGAAGTGGTACTTTTTTCTTTTTCTTTTTTTTGCAACATGGCAACAGAGAGGGTCTCTGGAGAGCGGAGCTTAACGCATCGATCCAATCAGATACGCCCTCCCCTGCTGCTGCTGCTGCTGCTGCTGCAGTCGCGCCACTCTCTCAGCTGCTGTCTTTCATTCATCCCCCATAGAACTGGCGCTCACGCCAGCTTAACCAGTTCAACTTTTGGAAACCTCAATAAATGTCAGAAAAGATTTTCTCCAAAGCCCCCTTTTCCCTTTGCTGTTTTAAAACTACTTTATTATCTGTGTAGGTTTCTTTCTGTCTTCATTATTCCAGAACTTGTGAGCCCTTTTTATGTGAAAGTCAGGGGTTTTCCTAAATTACTCATTCAAGTGATAAATCTTTAACTTATAAAGGGTCTTGGATGTAGTTTTGGGTGCTGTCATGGTATTAGGTGTGACTGCTCAGAATGCTGTGCAGGACTATTAAAGACGACACCTGGTTTGGTCTCCCCTTTGTCTGGGAAAACCCTAAAATGAGAGAGGAAGCGCTGTGCTCTTCATGGATGGTGATATTCTGATATTAACCCTATCAAGGTGATGCTGTAAGTCAGTTTACATCCGTTAAACTGCTTGATGTCGCTGGTCCAGCTTTCAGCAAGAGTTACAAACTCACCTCTAAACTCATTCTATTGCATTATAAGCAAGAAACACTTGTAATGTACCAACGTGGCTGTTGAACTGTAGCTGGACTTGATTGTGTGGCATGTAAACTGAAATAATCTTAGAATGTTCTTTAAGAAACTCATGTAAATACCTTCATCAAAATATTGTCTTAGTTAGAATAAGGTCTTCAGCGGGATTATCCATGTAAACGCAGCTTTAAATGTCATATACACCACAATCTGAAGAAATATAAAAGTTTTATGTATCAGAGACTTAAAGAATGTCATAATGTCTTATTTATCATATTCTGACTGAGCAACAGGACAAACATCATGAAGAAAAAGCAAAACATTTTATAAGCCTGTCTGGGATTCAGGTGCTGGTCATAACCCAGTTTTATGCATGTTTAGAAAGTATGACTCTGCTGTCTGTGCTGAATGTGTGTGCCACTGTGGAGGAAGTCTAAAAGGAGCTACTCATCAGTTTATAAAGAGGAGGAGTTCTTCGTGGGGCAACTCCATCATCATTAGAGAAAGCCGGCCTCCAAAAGCGGGTCTCCCCCTTTCCATGTTAAGTGTTTTTTTTCATCCGCGAGGTTGCAGCAAGCATGCTCTAGGAGCTCCAGAGGGAAGGACTCCGAGGTTTTATGTCTCTGCTTACATTCAGTGGACGCTCAGTGGCCCTTGAACAGCTTTAACTGTTGAGCGGCTGGCTAGCAGGTGGACGGACAGTGAGCGCACTGAGGAGTGCTGCGCCCTCCAAGACCTTTGGGGGACTGGTGAAGGGGCAACATGTTGAGGGTCCAGACGTGGTTCCTCCTGCTTTGCTGCACTGGCAGCTTGGAGGCATGGTTGTGGTTTTCTGATCCAAAAACCACTACAGAAGCCCCAACGGTGGCAACAGCAACAGCAACAGGTGCCTCCACAACAACTGGAGGCACAAAGAAGCCGGAGGGAGCAGAGAGTTTGGATGAGGAAGGGAGACCAACCATCGTGGCCAATGTGAGCACTACGTTGGTGGAGGAATGGAATGTGACCATGGTCAACGTGACTCATAACGGATCCCTGACAGAGATGGTGGAGGTCGCTAACCCTAACATGACGGGTAATACAGAGGGGGTCAGGGGGGTGCGGGTGGAAGAGGGGGCTGGGAATTGGGAAGAGGAGGATGCTCGGGATCTTGGGTCAGATCTAGAATCAGGGACAAGTGGGACTTTGCCACCTGTCACTGATTCTGTCACTGATGTTTTAAATGTCAGTGGGACTAATTTGGATCCCTTGCTAACCCCTCTAGCTAATCACATCAATGCTTCTCATCCACCTTGTCTTCCCGTGCCCTCTGATTGGCCCATTTGCTCAGGCAAACAGCCAAAGTTTTTAATGTTGCCCAACTTCTTCAATCATACATCTGTGGAGGAAGTAGGGGCAACCCTACAGGAGTGGGTGTGGCTGACCAAGGCGGAGTGTCACCACAGCGTAGAGTGGTTCCTGTGCCTCCTGCTGGTGCCGAGGTGCCCTCAGCCCACCGCCGGCACCGTCGCATCCCTGCACCTGCCCTGTCGCAGCTTCTGCCATGTGCTGCAAGACAGCTGCTGGGTGTCCTTGGATAATGGGCGGCTACCAGTGGAGTGTCACTTCCTGCCTGAAAAAGCACAGGGGCCCGGGGGTCCTGCATGTGTGTCAGTTAGTAACTGGAAAGGTAACCCTGGCGGGTTAGAATGTATCATGTGGTGATACATTTTGAATCCGAAGTCACGTTGCTGTAAGACGTTTAGTTATACCAAGCTGCATGAGCTGTGTTGCATTTGCCCGGCGCATTGAGCGCTTGATGCATGTGTAGTCATTTTAAACGAGTTGCTCCTACTAGGCAGCTTTTGGTACGTTCTCAACAGCTGCAGCAGAATTAACATCTGTTTTCCTTGTTCTCAAAGATACTGTTTTGCAGTCGCTGATTGATTTAATTAGCAACACATAGAAGCAGACATGACGCTCTCAGATGAATTCCTTCACTCAAGCTAAATTCAAGTCTCGGCAGGTTGATGTCTCAAAGCGTACTGACATCAGCAGAAACTAGAAGTTGCCCGGCAGGAGTAAAAATAAGCTCATCCTTTGCTTTGGTTGTAAATAACATAAGAAAGCTGCAATTAATGGCTTACAACCTTCTGTCCTGTAAATGCTGTTCAGTTGTTGCTACATGAAGCGCAGCTTTAGCATGCTCCTGGCCTGACATCACGTTGCTCTCCCTGTCTGCATGCCACATTCATGAAGTGCACCTGCAAAAGCTCCAGCAACATTTACAGGTTCTTTGAAATGAGTAATTGCTGATCCGACTCCCCAGGATAGATTATCAAAGGAGAGAAACTCCAATAACTTTCGTAAATGGAAGGAAGAATCTTTAAAAATACAAAGATTTGGAAGCCCTTTAACACAAATACAGGAAATGCATGATGTACACTATTCTGAAGCTGTACATGCCCTCGAGAGGAAGTACACTCAAGGCCATTGTCCAGCCTTTTAGTGCCATCATAAATTTAAAAGTATGGAATTTTCACCGCAGGAGATTTGTTGCTGTGACTCATCAGACACGTTGATTTTCCTCACAGGAGTATTAAATGTAAATGTACTGGTATTGAGTGGCAGATTAATTCCACATGTGCTACTTTTACGGAGAGTTTGGATATATAAACTACATTTAAAATGATAGGAATGCATTGATAATGCCTGAGTTAGTATGAAGAGGATGCTGGGAACTTCACTCTCCATGTGGGTTCTTAGAATGCAGCGCCCTGAGTGATTAGACAGGTTTTATTGGGCGTGCATTGACTTTCACGACATGCAGAAGAAAGAGGGGTCTTGAAAGCTAATGGTTGCATACCAAACTTTGATCAAAGGTTATTTTAGTCTCTGCCTTGATTAGTTTCTGTGAATTCTGCACTTTTATTGTGGTTCAATGAGGAAATCTCCCACATGCAGCATCTGTCTGTCACATCCTTCTCCTGCATGCCACCCACGCACGTCTGTCTTGGGTTATCATCTCACCATTTCTCATCAGCTGTGGTGGAATTCCGTTTGGATTTAGAGGTTTTAGCATCCAGAGTCACAGCAAAGGAAACAATTGGGCTGTCTGTGACGGGGAGGGGTGGTAGTAATTGGCATTTACGATTGCGCTTGTGGGTGGGAAACGGCCTGCTATGAAGAAAAAGAGTGACGATTGTGTCCTTGATTTTGGAGAGAGGGCAACAACAATGGAGTCTTGTGATTGGGATGAGACGGGGCGGCTTGAGATCCCTGCCAAAGATCAGAGGTCATGGGCCACCCTCCAAAGCTGCTCTTGAGTGGTGGTAATAAGTGCCTGGCAGAGAATTAGGAAACTAGAGATTATTATGCAAGTCGGGAATTACCCGAGTTGAACAAAACCATGCATGAGGTCTGTTTGATTGATTGAATTACATTGTGGGCCATTTATAACAATTATAATCATTAGCAAGTGGTTTAGATTAACCCAAAATTAAATCGCCTTCTTTTAGAGACATTTGAAGGACAAACAGTGCAGTATCCTGGCTTGACTGTGTACATCTGCAGCCAATGTTCATGCACCATGGATGACTCTGCAGACTTCTCGCCAGCACGCCTCTCTGATCAAATATGTGCGTGCCCGTTTTATGCCAAATGCAGCTGACTCTAATGAACACATTTCTCCAATAACATGGTTTTCTGCAGATTCTTAAACAAATGTCATCTTGTAATGGATTTCATTTCGGAGATGGCTCCTCTTACTCCCCGAGGGAAGACTCGTGACGCTCCTGAGACTTCCATGATCTCCAGATCGACATTTCAGCATGTTTTAACTGGCATGTTGTATCAGTGCGGAGGGCTTGTGGGACCGCTGTTGTCTGTGAGCTTCATCCTTCTTTAGTCCCTCATGGTCCACTTTCCCATGGACATCTGACACCCATTTCCTTCCTCTGCCTACATCTGTCCATCTGTCTGTCTGAGCTGGCAGGGTTTTTTGTTTTTTTCAGGCAGTAGAACAGGCATTGAATTTCTCCTGACAACACAGACGTGGTACCTCGGTAATCTCCTGTAACAGAATATATTGGGGTCATGTATGTTCTCTCATAAATGGGTCCTGTTAGCGTGAAGGAAAAGGGAGGCGGTGTAGAGACAAACAGAGCAGGACGCCATGAGCAGAAATCTGGGTTATTGTAATTGTTTCAGGAGCAAAGTTCCCACGTTTGTGAGCTGTGCCAGCTTCCGACAAGAGAAACGGCTTGATTGCAGACTTGAAATTGGATTTAATGCTCCAGAGTTCTGTCGATAAATGTGTTCTTTCATCACTTTAGTAAGTCATTTATTTTTTTTGTTTCAAGTGACTATAATGGCTGGGATGTGGAAGAAACATGAAGTGGCCTTCATCTCTTGTCAGCATTGTTGGGGATGTGATTGTCTGGTTGAAATAAATGTGACCCGCCCAGTGTGAACGTACATGTGGCAGGTTCTGGCCTATTGAAAGTGTAACATGAGTTGACACAATGGAGCTAGACGTCCACCTGGCGCCCACATTGTTCAAATAGTAACTTGTGTGTCAGTCCATGCGTGGGCTGGTGTTCAATGAGGCACGATCAGGTATTGTTGGTCCTTGTTGCTGTATTTTCCTTTTATTTAAACACAGGAAAACTCAGCAGCACCAACATGGAAAAGATGACAACTACAAGTATATGACACTATGAAAGGTTGATAAGGTGTTGTGTTGCATTGTGGACTGAGACCTCTGCTGGCTTTTGCCTTTGGCTAACTTGGTGACAAGTACTACAAGTTACTTGGTTAACATGACACCATGTTCCTCGATGTGGTTTCAGTGCCTGGCGCTCTTACTGGGAGCTTTTTCCATCTTGCTTTGCCCCCACATTATACGTCATCTAACAAGCAATATAAACAATACACCGTTCGCTTTAGACCATATATGGATTATACCCGACCTCATGAGGATCCCGACCCCACAGTTGACCACATGTCCCACGCCTGCTTTGTATTTAACTTCACAGGCAAAAAAAAAAACCTAAACCGGAGCCTGAAGTGGAGACAGCAATAAAATGGAAAAAGTGCGTAATTTTGGCACACTGGTCTTGTAACCACACTGTTGCTCAATATTTGGCAGACATGAGGGCCTCAACTGTTACTGGTCTGTTTAGTGGGTGCGCTGTGTGAACTGGAAAACTTCCAGATGTGAATGAACTTGAGAAAATCATTTCCCTGCCCCTCAAAGGATTTTTGAAACAAGTTATTTATCATTCAAAGTACACAATTTTGACACACCTGACATGTGCAACAGCTGCAGGAGCTGTGTCACTGTCAGATTAACCAGTAGCAGGTGGAGTCAGTGGGAAGTTGACCACCCAATTGGGTAAATCCCACAGGATACAGGCTAATCTGTGGCCCCTCTGTAGCACAATTTAATACTCAGTCGCAACACTGAGAGGAGATGGTGTGTGAAAACGTGTTCATGATCTGCAGGAGCACATGTGCTCGCAGTTCAGGTGATTCTGAGCTGGAGCTTGTCGGTCTTCCGCGAGGTGCTCGGCCCAGCATTTGTGCAACAAGGAGTGATGCTTTTCATCTTGCTGAGTTATGATTTCCTCGGCTCCCTTTAGTTATATTTGATACTTTGACGTCATTTAGAAACCTTGGGAAAACCCCGCAACTGTTGCCCTCTGTGACTCCTCAATGCACAGATTGTTCTTGGTGATGACAAGCTTCCCTCAGGAGAGCAGCAAGTGGAAGTGTCTGCCAGACCAGAAGTGTTGTCCCCTGAGATGCCAATTTATGAGAACGTAAACTGTTGGTCCTTAGGCTGCTGCTCCATTTCCCTTCATCCTATGGGAACTAAAATGTCAGCAGTTTTGTAAATTAATATTGCCCGCACCTCCAGTCCCACACTCCAGCTGAGTTGGTTTAATTTAAAGGGTCATTCACCCAAATCAGAAAAACATATTTTCTGTCTAGATCCTTGCCCACAGTTTCGAAGATGCATTTCTAAGATTCTCATCCCTATAAATCATAAAAAAATGATATAACATTTTAAAAATGAACGTCCGTGCCATTATTGTGAAAATGCATATTGTCACAACCTCTGAGCCATTTTCATGATATCAACAAGGTATTTTCGCCTATTTTGCCTGCAGCTCTGATCAATATTCACTGAATTTTCTGAGCCAGTCACGACTTATCTGACAGAATCTGTTCCAAGTAAATTGTTGAATTTTTTTGGTGAATTTTCAAATGTGACGTGTAAATGATTTGAATAGATTTGGTTTGGAGCACATGATTGATTAAAGGACCATCAGGGAGTTGAGCTGCTGGCTGTGATTAATGTTGCTATTATTATTTTCAAAGAAAGCAGTGCCTGAAGCCCTCCAGTGGGTTTGGGTTCGGGGCGTTAAGATCAGTGGTCTGCTGTGTGACCTGCAGGGTCATTGAGGTTTAGTGTTTGTTGTTCCAGAGGAACTTGTCATGGTTGGGTTGGCTGACTCAGTGACTCAGTCCTCAGCTGCAGCTCTGCAAATATGTGGCACCTTCACAAGTTGTAACTTGTATTATTCTGTGCTGAAGCCTTTAAAAATGCTCTGATTTAAAAAGAAATGAACTGTTAGTTGGCTCGTGTGTCTCGTGTACTGTTGAACGCTTTCTGGAGAGTTCGTCATGTAAATGTTGGTCATTTCTGTCCTGGAGTGCTCGTGCTGCCCTACGTGCACCCTGTAAGTTCTGTGTTTGCCTTGTAAAGATGCATTTTACACACAGCGTTGGGCTTTTTGTGGGAAATCAAGTAAACGAAGGCTCATTTGCTGAAATAACTAGTTTCTCAAGTGATTTCTCAGTGATGAGCTGATTTCTAAACTTCTGTCTCTACAGAAGAAAGTGGTGTGACTTTACTGCAGCTAATCGGAGACCCACCGCCAGATGACATCTCCCAGGTGTACGGGCCGAACGGCGAGCCAGCTTATGTCTTCTCCTCCTCGGCTGTGTCAGGCCAGCCAGCTCTGGCCCACATTCCGAACCCATTCTTCCGTCACTTCTCCTTGCTCTTCCACGTCAAACCCACCAGTCGTGCAGCCGCCGTCCTCTTCTCCATCACAGACGGAACCCAGAAACTCATGTACATCAGCGTCAAGCTCAGCGCGGTGCAGTCCGGCCGCCAGAGGGTGCAGTTCTTCTACACGGAGCCCGACGCAGAGGCATCATATGAGGCAGCCAGCTTTGATGTGCCAAGCATGATGGACAAGTGGACCCGCTTCTCATTGTCTGTCTTTGAGGAACAGGTGACATTCTACCAAGGTTGCGACTCTGAGCCACAGGTGGTGAAGTTTGAGCGCTCGCCAGACCCCATGGATCTGGATGCGGGGGCCGGGATCTTTGTGGGTCAGGCCGGGGGAGCAGACAATGACAAATTCCAGGTAAGGCTTAGACGTAGGATTATCTTTAGCTCTATATGGACATCAACTTACTCACATTTGGAAGCCTATAAAACTCCAGGGTTCCAGCACAGGAAATGCTCAAGTGCTGAAGAGATGTTTGCTCATCGTCTTTCAGAAATGACTCCCTTTCCAAATGTCACCCATGGGGCACGCCAGAATAACACAGTGTGTGCTGAAAGAGCAGGTGTGTGTGTTTGCACATGGACGTCTGACCTCGAGGTCGGTTGAGGCCAAATATTTCCATGTTGCCCTTCTGCAGATTTGTGTTGGGGTGTCTGGCCCTTACAAATCTATATCATGACCTCTCTCACCTTTGACCTCCGACCTTTAGCTCACAGAAGGTGGAGCAATGTAAGGGATTAGTTAAAATCAGTATTTCTGACGTTTCTTTATCCTCAAAATCTTTCAAGTAAAGCATTCTCAAATGTAGCAGGTGGTTCCTGAGAGGGAAGCTCTCCCTGTTGTCAAGGAAACTGGTTCAATGTCATTAGAGTGAAAGAAAATTCACTTTGTGTGTTTTCAGGGTGCGATTGCTGAGCTGAAACTGGTGGGAAACCCTCGTGCAGCCGAGCGTTTGTGCGATGACGACGACGACTCAGATGCTGTGAGTATTTGTCCATCTGTCTGCCACAGTCGATCCCCGATGGCTGACCGTCTAACCTCTTTGTCTCTAAGGCCTCTGGCGATTTTGGCAGCGGTGAAAGCGACAGAAGAGTAACGAGTCACGTCGTGAAGGTCTGTGGGATCTCTAGCTTTGTTTCTGCACATCTGGCAAAATATTTGAATGTCAAAATGCCCAATAGGAACCTTTACAGCTCCGGAAGTACATGGGAGGATTCAGACTTGTGTTGGCAGGCAGCAGACAAAAGTTTAGATGAGGGTTCTCAAAGTAGGGTTGAAGGACCTCTTGGTTTCCTTGAGTGTCTTGCAGAGGGTTCCTCAGCAAAGTCATGAAATGACAACAAAGGAACTCTGAAACCAACTCAGGGGCCCAGATCCTGATATTTAGGGGAGCCCCTCACGTATAACAAGGTGGTAATGACCTCTAACAACAAAATGTTTAGTTTTGCCATTGAAGCCCATTTTTGTGATTTTAAAAACAAGGACAAGTGATGCTTTTCATTGTTTTAGTAAACCGTAGTCTTCATATTGTCTCACCAGACTACACCTGCATCCCTCAGGCCAGTGCCTGAACCCCCGCTAATTTCATCAAAAGGCGGAAGACTCAAAGAAACAGGTAACATTCTGAAAGAGTGCATCTGCCAAGACGCTCATTACAGTAAATGCGGCATGGAAAAGTCTTGTGTTAATCGCACAGCAGCCAGAGACACGTCTCAGAGCATCACTGGGGTCTTGAAATATGCACCCAAGTCTGCCTGTCTGGACCTGAAGTTGTTTGGCTGCAGGCTTTCATCAGGATGACATGGTTTGCAACTCTTTAGCTCCCTCTGGGGGAGAGTCAGGGCAGTAGAAGGATGTTGATCATGGCTTCAAAAAACAGATAGATTCACTTATGGTTCTGACATCTGTCTTTTTAGATCTAAAGAAATGTGAAACGTTGTGACAGGCACTTATGATACTTGCAGCCTCGTATTGCTGCCGACAGTTAACAGCTGAAGTTGTGTTATTGTTGATTTTGAGACTTGTGTGTGTGGTGGTGGGGCAGTGTTGTCACTTCCCCCGGTGACCATGTCCAAGTGTCATTGAGCAAGATACTGAGCCCCTAATTGCTCCTGATGGCCCTGCGAGGGACTGGCGACCCGTCCAGGGTGAACCCTGCCTCTCACCCAATGTCAGCAGGGATAGACTCCAGCCTTGGATGGGGCGTAGTAGCGTGGGATTGGCTTTGTCTTTTTCCGTTGGCATGTGTCGCTGGTTAAAATGAGTGGCTCTGCTGTTCCTCTGTCTCTCCTGGGGGACAGAAGAAACTCACTTGACCAAGCCTTGGGTTCTCTGCGTGTAGCAGCTGGTGTGTGGGTTTGATTCTCTTGAATGTTGTCTGGGGAGTTAAGAGCTCAGAATGCTGAGGCGCAGTTCGAGTGCCCAGAGGGTCCTGCTTTCTTACCCAGTCATGATAATGGTCATGCGTTTAAGCCTATTACCCACCAGACAATGTAATATTCCAGAGCCAGGAACAGAACATGGTGCACCAGCTGAGTCATTTACAAGAAGTTCAAGTTAAGAAGGTTAAAGTAGGGGTAACTTTGTGTTATGCAGTGGCGCCCTCTATTGAAATGACTGCTCCACTGCAGCAGGTCCACAATATGGTGAAACAACTTTGAATGTAAATTAATGTCAAAACTTCTTCTCTGTTGGAAAAAAAAATAATTCCGGGCAAGATTCCAGATATGAAGTCAGGGATTTGCCAGGTCAGATACCTACTTTTGATGCTTCATAATGTTATGATTCAAATTTTAGTAATTAGAATAACAATAATAATCAGATATACATACCACAGATGTGGTGGATTTGAAGAGACATGTTTCAGCAACTCAGTATGAATGATTTCCCACCACATTCTGCTTAGAATGCGCACACGTGTCTCATTTACACACTTGTATTTGTTTCTGATCTCCTGTCCTGTTCTACGAAGCCAACGTGCAAACTTGTCACCCTCAGGTTCCAGTAGCAGCAAAGGTGAGAAAGGTGATCAAGGGGAGAAAGGATCCAAGGGGGACAGAGGCCTTGCAGGGCCCAAGGGAGAACCTGGTTCAGGTTCTGGCGTTGGTTCTTCCTCAGGGGGTGGAGAGCGAGGAGAGAAGGTAGAAAATCGAACCGTGTTTCTGCTTTCAAATGACCGTGCATCAAGATTCAGAATCTCTTCTTTTCCGTTTTGTTTTTCAGGGACAAAAGGGGGAGAAGGTATGTTAACTAGAATTTTTTTTTTTCCTTATTTGGTGGGAAAAAAATGGCAAAAAATCCCTTAACATATCTAACTCTAATCCACAAAAATGGCATTTAAACGCATGGTTTATGGTCACAGTTTAAGGCAGCCATATTGGACTATTGATCTTCACACCATCTTGAATATCTCTCATGGTTTATGCGGTTTATGGCACTGTCCCCCTCTTCCTCACCAGGGTAGTTCAGGCTTTGGATACGCTGGTAACAAAGGAGAACCTGGGCCTCGGGGGCCTCCCGGGCCCCCTGGTGCTCCTGGACCTGCAGCTGAGGTGGTCAGACTTGGGGATGGCTCTGTTGTGCAGCAGGTGTCTGGACCTCCTGGACCCCCAGGTACACCAGGGTCAAATGGACCTGCCGGACCCCCAGGAGCTGATGGCGAACCTGTGAGTTGAGGATTTTAAACAAATGACACGTTCCATAAATGTTGTTTATTTCTTTTACATCTCTTTTTATGGGATTATGTTTCAGGGGGATCCAGGAGAGGATGGGAAAGCTGTACGTTTCTTTAATTTTTACTGAACACATGAAGCATAATCAGTGCTGGACAGGCTGCATAATTTTGCCCCTCTTCCCAGGGTCCAGCTGGACCACGAGGTTTCCCAGGAAATCCAGGAACATCTGGTTCTAAAGGCCAAAAGGTTTCTAGAGAGATTAATCTCTATAAATCAGATACAGCATTAAGCTGTTACTTCTACACATTACCATGTGACCTCTGAAACCTTCCAGGGTGAGAGCGGTGAAGGCTTACCAGGACCCAGAGGCCCCCCTGGTCCACCAGGACCTCCTGCACATGGAACTGGTGACCGCCCGGTTTGTCCACTTATCTAATTGTCTTTCCGATATGTTGCACATTCTTGGATTTGTGGCTGTATCTTGATCATGTCTACTCCCGTAGACATTCGTGGACATGGAGGGCTCAGGATTCTCAGACCTGGAGAAACTAGGGGTTTGTTGTCATTATAAATATCATACAAGAATCAGTTGTGATCTGGTCTGTTTCTATACAGTGTGATCATCTGGTTTGCAGGGTATGCGTGGCCTTCAAGGACCCCCTGGCCCTCCAGGCCCTCCCGGACCCCCTGGTACCTCTGTGGCACTGGGACCTAATGGTCCAGTTGCCTTCGGACCTCCTGGACCACCTGGACAGGATGGAGCTCCTGGTTTACCAGTGAGTGGTTTGTTCTGATGGGACATTTTGAAGACAGTTAAAAGAATATTATAAGTGATTATTATATTATCCTGTTTGTTGTTTCAGGGGCCTCCTGGTCCCCCTGGTAGACCCGGTACACCTGGTCTCAGAGGGGAGAAGGTGAGAGAGCCTGTGTTTTCTTATTTTTTTGGAGATTTGAAAATGTCTCATGTTGTCTGAACGTTTCCTCTCTAGGGCGACTCGGGGGATCTTGGTCTTCCAGGACCAGTCGGGGAAAAGGTTAGTTAGGATTTCTGTTTGCTCCTTGAAGCAACATTGAATCATGACATATCGGTGGTGGGTGCATCCAAATAGATTCTCTGCTCCATCTCTGCTTTTCTCTAGCAAGACGCACAAGACTCCAACTTTTTCACCGGCTTGTTCTCTTACTTTACTCCGTCCTCTACGGTGTGTATGGGTTGTGGGTACCGGGGCCCCCATGGTGGTTTCCTGTCCTCCCTCTAAGCACTATTTAGAAATATTCTCTAAACATCATGCTTAACAAACCATAATTTCCTTATCTAGCAATCTTAAGCAAACATTTAAAAAGAACCTTTCCTAATATGACTTTGTAAGCATGTATTTCCTGCTCATTCCTGCCTCCATGTTCTCCTGTTACTGTGAATACAATTCTCCAACTACCTGCTTTCTTATACCAGGGGTCTCATGGTGACCCGGGACAAGCTGGCACACCAGGACAGACTGGGCTGGCAGGGCTTCCAGGTCCAATGGGACCGGTCGGACCTCCAGGGCCCCCTGGGCCACCAGGGCCACCGTACCGCGTCGGCTTTGTGAGTGGGGATTTACAGGCACTCACATGCCAATCTATTGAGAAAAGGAACATTTAAATTAATTAGGGTTGTTAAAATTTTTTTTTTTTTTAAAGTTCCTAGGAATTTAACAAAAAGCAAGACAACATTACCTAATTAGTTTATGGTTAAAAGATGCCTGATGAGGATCCTCTTCTACTTGACTTGCAGGATGGCTTTGATGGGGCCAGTGGTGTACCTGGAGTAACAGGCCCTCCAGGACCTCAGGTATCCCATCAGCTGCATGGGACATTCCTGTGCTGCCTTCACAGCGGCTCCGTCGTTTTATGCTTTATCATGTTCTTTCTTTCAGGGACCACCAGGTATTGCAGGCCTTCCAGTAAGTTCAAGTGATGTGTTGTTTGAAACAAGTCGTCAGTGTTCATTTGAATGAGCTAAAACTAAATCCAATCAGCCTTTCATTGTCTACCCATCTTAAAAGTGGCTTTCATCTGACTTGTAGGGCAGACCAGGTTTGCCTGGTATCCATGGAGACAAAGGAGCAGAAGGACCTAGAGGGCCAAATGGGATTCCAGGCCTGGATGGATTTCCTGGACAGCCGGTAGGAAGGCGGAAGTAGAGGATTATTTCCTTGTCTTCACTTTATGATATGAAATTACTATGTTACTAAGTGCAGCGACGACTTCTTTTGATGGCATTAATATCTTTTTTATTTTTAGGGTCAAAAGGGAGACGGAGGAGAGAAAGGAGAAAGTGTAAGTAACTATATTTTATATGGCAAAATATCTCTCCACCCAAGGCAGATATCTGTGAGGGGGCCGTCCATATAGGTGTCACATGAGTGTCACATGATGTTTGTGTTCATGTTGTTTAGACGGTCACTCAGGATTCAGAATGAATGTGAGATTTTATTGTGATAAAAGTAAATGTATCCACTTTTTGGTTGATTTTTCAGGGTGTGCCAGGGCGCGATGGTGGGCCACCTGGACCACCAGGACCTCCCGGACCTCCTGGACAGGTCATCTACCAGCCAGGCGACGTGAGTCAGACATTGATATCAGAATATATAATTAACCCTCACGTTGACGGCCTGCCTCTCCATTACTAAATCTCTCTTTGAGTTACTGATATCCACTAACGGTCACTGCTTGCTTGTTCACCTCACTGACTAACTTTGTCTCGCTGTAGTATAACGACGTATTTTGGAGCGAAGAGGGGCAGGTGAGTGGGCACACCCTCTGGTCTGAAGATGTGTGCACTCAACATTTAGTTGTTTGTGTGTTTTTTTTCAAGCGCTACCTTTCTCTCTTCACTAGGATGGAGCAGGTGTTCCAGGTCGAGCAGGATTTCCGGTGGGTATAGTCGCCATCATGCTTCAGTTCAGGAGAATCCAGTCTGAGGAAAAGGAAGGATGTCACTGTGTTTTGTTTGGATCCATGCAGGGACCCATGGGACAGAAGGGAGACAAGGGGGACAGGGGCCCTGAGGGATATGCGCCTAAGGTGTGATGATCCACTTCCTAATGAGGAACCAGAAAAACTCTGACAAGCAACAGTAGTTTTGTTTCAATCCCATTTTGTGTTACGCTCAGGGTCAGAAAGGAGAACCTGGCATCATCATGGGACCTGACGGACGACCCCAGTACCTGGGTGGCCTGGCGGGGAAGACGGTAAAGACCTCACTGCTTAATATGAAGAACTTATTTCTCTATGTGGCCACTGTGGGGCTCCTTACAATATGGAAGGATAGACCAGAAAACCAAACATTCATCTTAAACAATACAACAATCTGGACCTCCTCGAGTCTATCAGTTTCTCTAAAAGTGACCGATGAAACGTTCAAATAACTGGCTTTGGCTATCGTATTATCACTGGACATCATCAGTCATGAAATAAAACCAAAAACAAAATTAAAGCACTTGATTAATTAACTTAAATACATCCTAAATGTTCATGTTTGCATTATTGTGTGAAGCAGCAGTTTGTCACTCTGTGTTGACAGGGCGATCCTGGACCCCCTGGCCCTGTTGGACCTCCAGTACGTATCATACACTGTATCTGAATGGGGTTGGGGGTGGGGGCCTCATTTTTATTCAGACACCAGCACTGTTTCCCTCCAGGGCTCATACGGTTCTCCAGGACAGAAAGGTGAAATTGGGTTTCCAGGTAGACCAGTAAGTAGATATTTGGTTGTTTTACATCCATTACAGGTTTCACACAAGTGTCCATGTGCCTTTTTAACTGTGGTTGTTTGTAGGGTCGACCAGGGCTGAACGGGGTCAGAGGGGAGAAGGGGGATTCTGGAGGCGGATCTGGTTATGGTTACCCTGTGAGTACCACAGTCTGTGTTTGTGTCATTTTCTTCTATAAAAAAAACATTCCAATGATTTGTAGTATTTTCTGCTGATCCGAATAATTTGTCAATATTTGCTGTGTTTCAGGGTCCTCCAGGTCCACCGGGGCCTCCTGGACCTCCTGGATCTCCTGTTTCCATTGATGGCGTCAGAGTGAGTTGAGACATTTTACGTATTCATGTTGCTGTTAAATGTGCTGCAGTTATTAATGCTTCTGACTCCCTTTCAATTAAATTAAAGACAAACTGTACTGAAAGTTGTAATATTTGGATTGTGACTGACAAAAAAAAAATCATTTCATTGGGATTTTTATTAATAGACAGTGAAATAAAGTAAATCGACTCATTTACTTTCCTCACGAATAACATTTCTTTCTTGTGTATATGAACTACTCTCAGGGGTATGAGGACTATGCCAGGTACTACCCAGGTGAGTTGTACTCTTGCCTTGCGGTAAATAAAGGTAAACTATCTCTGTATGTCATCGCGGTTCTTGTTTTTTCAGCTGCTAAAGGAGAGAAAGGTGATCGCGGGACACCAGGGATACCCGGCGTTCCAGGTCGCAGCTCCCTCTCACCTCAGTTTAAGCTGTAGATGAATTATTTGTTTGTTTTCAGAATGTAAAATTCTAGAATGTTTTTTCCTTCCCCAGGTGTCGGCTCAAGCTTTGATATCTATGCGTTTAAGGTAAGCCTTGTCGTGACGTGACTTACACCATTTTAATCATTACTGAAGACGTGTTTTTTTTGACTGTCTACAATGTTTGTGTCCAGAATGAGCTGAGAGGGGAAACGGGCTCAAAAGGAGAGAAAGGAGAACCAGGTGGAGGATACTATGACCCCCGATATGGAGGCACCACAGGAGTCCAAGGACCTCCAGTAAGCTCACACTCTTACAAATACTTGTTTTCATCTTTATCTCTCAGCTCACTCTAAGTCTACCTCTGTCTCATCAGGGCCCTAAAGGCGACTCCATTGTTGGCCCCCCAGGCCCTCAGGGGCCACCTGGTTTACCAGGAAGAGGGTATGATGGGCAACCTGGGCCACCAGGCCCACCTGGACCTCCAGGACCCTCCCTTCCTGGGGCTTACAGAGGCACACAGAGTAAGTCCTATTTAATAAATGACAAATATACAAGATAATTCATCTTACTGTCTCCTTTGAATGACAGCTATCAGTATTCCTGGACCACCGGGGCCACCTGGCACACCTGGACTACCTGGACACTCCTCAGGGGTGAGAGAACATTATTTCCTCTAACAATGTGTCTTGATACTTAATGACACCACACGTAAGATAATGCTGGCCTGAAGGGCAAAAGTCTGCTTAGACTGATAATCAATATGACTGCAAATAAATGATTAATACCAGATGACGGATACTCAAACTTTTCCAAGAGCCTTGCTGTCAGGGCGAAGTATTCCCAGAAGACCTGTGTCCAGGCATGAACTCTTTATGACAAACTACAGATATGAACCATTGTAGATGGTTGTGTGTGTGTGTGTGTGTGTGTGTAGGTGACGGTGTTGCGGTCCTATGACGTCATGGCAGCAACCGCCAGACGACAACCCGAGGGGGCCCTAGTCTACGTCCTAGAGCAAACTGATCTGTACTTGCGAGTCCGAGATGGAGTTCGCCAAGTCCAGGTGAGGCATCTGTCCTATAACTGAGGGTAATCCAGCAGGAGGGACACCAGTGTGTACTCATGCCTGCTTTACTTTTCCAGCTTGGGAGCTACATCGCTTTGCCCAGTGAGGATGTGAGTAGACATTCAGGTCCCCTTTGTCTTTTCTTAAAAATACACTTGAAATACAAGGCACGTTTTCATATTCACATAATTTGCAGGGTAATGAAGTTGCAGCAGTGGAGCCCCCGCCAGTGGTCCCCTATCCAGACCACCACTCCCACTCCCACTCCCACTCCCACACCCACACCCACACTCACGATTCCCACAGGCATCCTGAAAATCCGGTCTACCCCACTCCGAGCCATTCCACACAACCAGACTCGCACCGTTCAGTTGACCCGTACCCATCAAACCCTGATCCCAGGTACCATCCTGATCCCCGATACCAGCCGGATCCCCGATATCAGCCGGATCCACGCTACCCACCACCCACTGATCCCAGGTTTCCCAGCTACACAGAGCGCTTGAACTATCCAGATGGTAGATATCCAAGTCACTCATCCCAGGAACGCCAAACGTACCCAGACAGTCGGTACCCAGTCACCCCTCAGCGAAGACCACCTCCACCTGTGCCCCAGACTCCAGTGCACCATCACACCTCAGGGCCAGGGGTAAGAAATCATCACAACAGAAGCTCCACCCACTCTTACTCTAGATGTTCATTTTGCTGAGCATGTTGATTTCGCTGCAGCTCCACCTGATCGCCCTGAATAGCCCTCAGACTGGCGCCATGCGGGGGATCCGGGGGGCAGACTTCCTGTGCTTCACTCAGGCTCAAGCCATCGGGATGAAAGGAACGTTCCGTGCCTTCTTGTCCGCGAAGCTCCAGGATCTCCACAGTATTGTTCGCAAGACTGACAGGGATCGGTTGCCAATCGTCAACCTGAAGGTTGTCAAATAAAGAAAAAGTCTCTTGTTTTCTCACCCTAAGAAGCAATGAAGCAGGATGATAAATGTGCTCTGACCTCACTGTGTCATCTGTCAGGACGAGGTTCTGTTTGACAGCTGGGACGCCATCTTCAACGACGGCAGAATGAAGCACAACGTGCCGATCTACTCCTTTGATGGCAAAGATGTTCTCAGCGACAGCACATGGTGAGTCCAAAAATAAACTCTCCCACACTACAAAGACTCCCAGAATTCATTGTTTCATCCCCTTCTTTCTGTTTTCTCCTCCCAGGCCAGAGAAGATGATGTGGCATGGGTCAACCAGTGCTGGGCAGGGATACGTCGACAACTACTGCGAGACGTGGCGTGTGGACGACCACACACTGACTGGCATGGCGTCTTCGCTGCAGAGCGGCAGTTTGCTACAGCAGAGCTCCAGCAGCTGCTCCAGCACCTACGTGGTGCTGTGCATCGAGAACAGCTACGTCGGCCACGCCAAAAGATAGACATGCAATCACTCACTCACACACATGCACACACACACACTGGACAAAAAAAATCCCAAAGCAGTGCTTATATCCTCATTGTTGCCAAATACACACACACACACACACACACACAGACACACGTTTTATCTGTCTATGCACCGTATGTGGTGCCGTGTAAATAAATGTTTTTGTAATGAATAATCCAATTATGTTTGTTAGCCCTCCTATATGGTGCTATACTGAAAACACTGTTATTGTATATGTTTTCATCTTGTATACTGATTTTAACTATATTAGCACTTGAGTAACAGTTTGCTACCGTCTCACATGGGAAGATATTTTCCACACACAAAAAAATGCAATAACAAAGGGATATTTATTTTTTATGAACTTTTTTTTTCAGCCATGCCGTGTGATGTGAAAGCTTTCACTAACTCCTAAATGTAACCAGCAAAATGTGCGAACAGTTTGTGCACACAACTGACATGAATGTACAGATGTCCTGACATCTGTATTGTGAACCATAAATGCACTGCAGTTTTCTTACTGGCATCTCCAGTGGGGGGAATTTTAAGTGTCATTCGAGATGTTTGTCTTAGCAGATCTGTACCACATGCAGTAATTACTCCCACAGACTGTAACCTGTCTCTTTTGTTTGTTGTGTGAGCAACATTCTGAAATGCTGCAATATTAAACCTGTGTGGAAATTGTGAGTTTCGTCCTTCTGTGTCTGGATCTTTTAAGTTTTCTGGTGCTGATGATGCAACTTTCGCTTTGAGCCAGAACTTTTGCACTCACCTGTCACTGCCTACAATGATATTTTTAAGGATCAGTTCACTAAAATGAGACTCCAGTTGATCATTCTCGGTAGGAGGTGTCATTCCTTCTCAAAATTTGAGGAACACAAACAGCAGGGGGCTCGTGAGTGTGTAGAAATGCGTAATTGAACAAATTGGAATGATCGTCCATTGGCAGTTATTGGGTAGAAATACTTTTCTTACACTAGAATAACAACTATAAATAGTACATGTACTTTTGACTGTTATCCTATCAACTCTGATGTGAAATTTTTCACAAAAAAAACCCCCACAAAACTTTATTTAAGCCAATATTCCTGACTCAAAAAAATCTATATTTCTGAGATGTGGATGAATCAAATTGTCCTAGTTTTGCAATCAACACTGGTAACTGTTAAATATTCCCCTTTAAGTGCAAAAAGAATTACAAACTCACTTCAGATAGTTCCGAAGGTTTCTGAAAAAGCTGCAGTTATAGATGTGATGTCATCCTTTAGGTTAAGGGGCGGGGCTTCTCAGGCTCCAGATGCAGCTCCTGTGTCCATCAGGTGGAACCTCATGGATGTTCTCCTGGTGTCATCTTCCATGTAGTGTTTAGAGTTCTAAAATAGTTGCCAGGCAATTGCCAAACTAAAAAAAAAAAGAAAACGAAAACACTTTAAAAACCTTCTATGCTTCTATTTTGAGGGTCAAATCAGGGACATTGCTGGTGTTAAGATGCTGGGGAAAGGCTTTTAATCAATTAAAATAAATGTCCATCTTGAGCAACACCACTTTGAATTGGGATTCTTTGCTTATTGAGTCATGTTAGGGGTCAAGAAAATTAAAAAATATGGAATAATACCCATGTATTCCTTAGTATCATGGTGGGATACAGTCAGAAATAATCCTAAGGATCACATTAAGTCCTGTAATACAGGTTAATGTTTCACGTCCAGTGCACGTCAGCTCTGCCACCAGGTGTTCGTATTTTTTTCAACTAATTGGGTGACGTCACTACAAGGAGGTCAGATCTCAGTCTTCCAGGCGTACTCAGGGTTGCCGTAGCTTGGACTCTGCCGGTGTGGCCGAGCGTGTCGCCGGAGTTTCTCGGTTGAAAGTAACGGATAGTCGGAGTGACTGTCCTATCTGACAGGGTGCGGCACTTCCCGCACGTCTCACGCTCCTTTCCTCTCCATTTTAGTCTTCCACGGACTTCCTTAAAACGGCTTGAGGTTACTTTCTCTTTGACGTGACGCAGTTCATTTTCAGCAGGGAAAGGTATTTATTTTCTCTATTCCTTTTATTATTTACGGTGTTTGTTGTCAAAGAAAAATCAACTGATGTTTTTAAAGGTGGCCTAATGAGATTTGCCGAACTGTTAGGAAGTTCTGTGTCATGTCATATATTTTGCAAATATTGTTTTTTGACTAAGGCTGTCAATCAAAAGAAATACAGTGGAGAACTATAAAGTTGCCTTTAACTGAACTAACAACACACACAGATGACTTCATCTCCTCCCATTTTCTTTGTGTGTGTATAAAATGTATACAGATTCTTGTTTTGTGCCCGGTGTTTGACCTCGGATGGATCCGATCCTGGGTCCGTTAATGACGGGGCCCCCATGGGCCTAAAATTTACCTGAGCCCTCAAATCTGGATTAGAGTTCCCTGTAACTGGTTGATGATGTCCGCTTGGATTTAAGGATGAATTAACTTTGTAGTAGTGGTCAAAGGTCAAGGTCACTGTGACCTCAAGACCAGCAATGGAAAGGATTGAAGTCTCTATTTGAAACCCCACCTAAAATATCAAAGTGAGCATTGTAAATGATAATTGTGAATCTCCTGGTTGTTCAGTCATTGAGCTCTCATATTAAAATGGTGTGTGTGTGTGTGTGTGTGTGTGTGTGTGTGTTACAGTTGATTGTGTACATCATCCTCATCAAGTTTTGGCGTGTTGACAGTTACAGTTGCTCGATGAATCCCACACCTTATCACAACTGGATATATTTTGAGTTGTGCAGTCCTAGGTGGAAGTTCTCTTTAACATTTGTATAAAAACAGCTTCAAAGTTCTCCACGTCCACTTATTAGCACGTCAAAATGGCTTACTGGGCGTATTGGGTAAGAACTCCCACGCCATACTGACTGCCATATCTTTAGGGAACTTGTTGCAGGGTCATGTGCTGCCTTGCAAACGTCACCACAACTCATTGACTCATAAGTTGAGGATGGGATAAAATAAAGAGGAGACTTAAATGTGAAATTTGAGTTTGATGAGTCGAGAATTCCTGCGATTGCGACGCGCCTCTGTGGTCATTCCTTGGATCTCTGGTTTGTTATCTGATGTTCAGATATCTGACAGATCAACAGACTGAAAAAACATCTTTTGTCTCTTGGGTGCCGACTAAAACCTTTAGCTTTCTCAAGTTGGGTTGATGAAGATCTATTAAAGCATGGAACTGGCTGAGGGCGAAGGTGAGGGGAGGCTGGCCTCCAAAAGCCGTCTCTGTGGTGAACAAGACAGCCACAGCGAAGCACAGAGGTGAGTTGAGTTGCTCTTGAATTGTTAGCTTCGACTCTTTTTATAATTTTTTTTTAATTAAATAATTTGTCGAAAGCCCGGAGAAGCAGCAGCAGCAGCAGCAGGAGGGACGCAGCTCCCCTGTCCCCAGCTGTGTGTCCATGAAGAGCGACCAGTCAATAGAAAGACCTTTTGTTTTTGAAGGACGTCAGTCATCTGAAAAGCAGTGAGTTGAAAAGTTGCTGTTGTCTCTACTTGCATTAACTTTTTTTCTTCTTGAAGGAAAACGCCTTATGTTTAAGTTGCTGCGTGGCTGCGCCCAGACCGCCAAGTAGCTCTGACCGGGTTGGATTATAAAATTACGATAGTGGATGTCACGCACAAGCGTTACTTTATTGATGCAGCTAAAGATAATATTTCAGAAAAGCGTATTTGATGACTTTAACGGATGTATGCTCACACTTCCCACCCCCTAGCATTCATAGTGCTAAACTAACTAGGATGGTGTTAGCGCCCTATGGCAGCACCATCATCTTCTGTGACTCTGAGGACGATGCATAATAAACAGTCCCCAAATGTTGCCATGTTCCTCTTAACCCGGACCCATCGGTCTTCTTTCAGTTTGCTCTTGTTAGGATCCCGCAGCAAAAAGATGCTGCTTGTTAAAGACAAGTTAGTGATGAGAGTAGTTTCATTGTGTCCTGCAGTCTTAAATATAATTGTGTTTTACAGAAGCCTGCCGCAGCAGCCAAGACCAGCTTCTCCTATACTTTCCCTGAAGAGCACCCAGTCAATGGAACTACCCTTTACCTTTAAAGAACACCCTACTTCTGACATGGAGTGAGTCGACACCATACAGTGCTGCAGTGGGAGCATTAATCGTTGCGAGTGAAACTCTCATTTGTCTCTGTGAGAGTCCAGGATGAGTCGTATATGTCCAGCTTTGTTTCCATGAAAAGCACCCAGTCACCCTCTTTTTTTTTTAAAGGAAAACATGGAGTTTGGTTTCCATCCAAAAGGAACAATCCACCATTTATATAGAAGATGGTTCTTTGAGATGCGCCCTGCGGAAGATGGTGGACATGCCATACCTCTTCTCAGTTTCTCACTCCCACTTGCCAGATCTTGCCACCATTTCCAAATCTCTTTATAGGACTATTTGATAGATGGACATGGGTGTGTTCACCAGAACTGCCCCCATGCCTCTAGCTTTGGGTTTGGTAGTGACTGTTCAGATTGGAGGCTGGGGGCCCCCAGACTACCTAGAAACACCCTTCAGTGCTCTGTACTGCAGATGCCGTCAAGATTATCTACCGTTGAATTGGCACTTAATGGGGATCTTAATAAATTTAAAGAATCCAGAATGGAAATTAAATGGCGTGTGTGGCTCTTTAAGAGGGGGGAGATGTTCACACAACAGTAGTAGTTGGATTGAAACCCTCAAATGTCCTTTTTTTTAAATGTTTTTTTGTTGTAAAATTGTTTATAATTTGCAGTACATTTTGATGGAAATGTGATTCTTTTTTTTTGGCTTGGAGAGCGTCCTTAGAGGAGAGGGACATTTTAATTGTTAGAAACTCCATTGTGATATTGTTTCTACATATTTTGCCTTTGTTTGCATACCTCTGGTCAAAGCCTGGTCCTGAAATCAAGAGGACATAACGCTTAGATGTGCTTTGCTCTGCAGAATGCTAACATCAGAGGTTTGCAGTGGCCAATCCGCTACAGATTTGGACACGATATTCATGGTGTGTAAACACAGCCGTAACTACAGCAGCCATAAGATGTTTCATCTTTCTCTCATCTTCCAGCAGCTTCTGTGTGACGGAGTCCTTTTCCGTGATTGTTTTTCAGCGACTTGAGGACAACCTAGTCACTTTTGTGAGGGCGGAGCTAAAGAGGCTGCGGAGGCATGTGAGTTCTGAGCACTCCGATGAGGAGGTGATGGATGGTGAAGACGACAGGGACAGGAGAGACAGCAGAGAGGCATTTCTAAAAATCGCACTGTACTTCCTGAGAAGAGTTAACCAGGATGAGCTGGCGGACTGTCTTCAAAACAGTAAGAGGATTATTAGAGCAGGACATACAGTATACGTAGGATATATTCACTGCTACATCCACACCTTTTTGTCTTTCCTGTAGAGTCTCCCACCGTCTGCAAGGGTAAACTCAAATCAAGACTGAAGCAGAAGTTCCAGTGTATGCACGAGGGCATTACTAAAACAGGAAACCCAACACTTCTGAATGAGATCTACACGGAGCTGTATATCACAGAGGGAGGGACTGGAGGGCTCGACGAAGAACATGAGGTCAGACAGATTGAAACAGCTGCCAGGAAACCCGCCAGACCAGAAACAACAATCAAATGCGAGAATATCTTCCAGCCCATCCCAGGAAGAGATGGACCAGTCAGGACGGTGCTGACGAAGGGAGTGGCCGGCATTGGCAAAACTGTTTTAACGCAGAAGTTTACGCTGGACTGGGCTGAAGGTAATTCCAACAAGGACATCCAGTTCATATTTCCGTTCACGTTTAGAGAGCTGAATCTGCTGAGAGGAAGGAAATACAGCTTGGTGAAACTCATTCATCACCTTTTTGGCGAGACAAAGGAAGCGGGCATCTACAGCTTTGAAGCGTTCCAGGTTGTGTTCATCTTTGATGGTCTGGATGAGTGTAGACTTCCTCTGGACTTCAACAGTGAGACACTAACTGACATCACTGAAACCGCCTTAGTGGACGTGCTGCTGACAAACCTCATCAGGGGGGACCTGCTGCCCTGTGCTTACCTCTGGATAACCACACGACCTGGAGCAGCCAATCGAATTCCTCTTGAGTGTGTGGATGTGGAAACAGAGGTGAGAGGGTTCACTGACCTCCAGAAGGAGGAGTACTTCAGGAAGAGATTCAAAGTTGAGGAGCTGGCCAGTGCCATCATCTCCCATATCAAGACGTCTCGCAGCCTCTACGTCATGTGCCACATCCCCATCTTCTGCTGGATCACAGCGGCGGTTCTTGAAGACGTGCTAAAACGCAGCCAAAGAAAAGAGCTGCCCAAGACCCTGACTGAGATGTACATCCACTTCCTGTTGGTTCAAGCCAAACTGTGGAACATCAAGTATCATGCTGACACTGAGACGGATCTACACTGGAATCCGGGGAACAGGGAGATGATTTTATCTCTGGGAAAACTGGCTTTTGAGCAGCTACAGAAAGGCAACCTGATCTTCTATGAATCCGACCTGAAGGAGTGCGGCCTCGATGTCACCGCAGCGTCGGTGTACTCGGGAGTGTTCACGCAGATCTTCAAAGAGGAGAAAGGGCTGTATGAAGAGAGGGTCTTCTGCTTTGTTCATCTCAGTATTCAGGAGTTTCTAGCTGCTCTATACGTCTTTCTAACTTTCACCAACTTTGGTGTCAACCTCCTGCACACAAAACCTTGGTGGTCCAAAATGTTAACAGACAAGTCCAAAGCGGCACATCTCTACCAAAGTGCTGTAAATGTTGCCTTACAAAGTGCGACCGGTCATTTGGATCTGTTTCTTCGATTCCTTCTGGGTCTTTCACTTCAGACCAATCAAACTCTCATCCGAGGCCTGATAATTCAGACAGGAAGTAGCTGGCAGAGTAACCGGGAAACAGTCCAGTACATTAAAAGCCTGATCAGTAAAAGTCTGTCAGCAGAGAAAAGCATCAATCTCTTCCACTGTCTGAATGAACTGAAAGAAGGTAATCTGGTGGAGGCGATCCAGCAGTATGTGAACTCTGGGAGTCTCCAAACACAACAGCTGTCTCCTGCTCAGTGGTCGGCGCTGGTCTTCATCCTGCTGTCATCCGAAAAAGAGCTGGATGTGTTCGACCTCAGGAAATATGCAGCTTCTGAGGAGGGTCTCCTGAGGCTGCTGCCAGTGGTTAAAGCCTCCAACAAGTCACTGTGAGTTCATTGAAAATTTTCAATGCTAACAATAAAACAATAATTGCATGGGCAGCTTGCAAGCTTGTTTCTCAAGATTTTTTACAAGGTGCAATTTAGTTAAGGTTCAAGTGTCTGAGAATGGTTGAAGCGAGTCTCCTCGACACCTTTTTTCCATGTACCTGCATGCGTTCTATCAGAAATCCACAGCAGCAAACGTCAGCGCTCAGGAGGCGGTGCCCACTAGGTGTTGATGGAGGAGGAGAGGAGGCAGGAGCTCTTTCCTTCACCATTCGTGTGTGAAAGCATATTCAGTTGTACTTGATGTCAGGAATGTTGATGTAACAGAATATTGAAGTTACAATTTTCAGCTGGTAAACAAGCCTTATACTTGGAATTTATAAGGGACAGTTACAGAAACTTGGTGTCCACTCCAGTTTGAAGAAATGCTAGCTTTCCACCTGCATCTTCTCCAGGCTAAGTGGCTGTAACCTGTCAGAGAGAAGTTGTGAAGGTCTTGCCTCTATTCTCGGCTCGTCCAGTCTGAGAGACATGGATCTCAGCAACAATGACCTGCAGGACGCCGGCGTGAAGCTGCTGGCTGCTGGACTGGAGAACCCACAGTGTCAACTGGAGACGCTGAGGTTAGAGATGCTCATCTCAGATATACTTGAATACAGCACTTTGATTTAGGTTTACTGTTAAGGGTCCCGTCAACTGCTTTGATATAGAATGGAGAGGCAGAAGATGCCCTCTTGTGGAGATGGTAATTATGACATGAGATCACATCTGAGGGAGGAGGGTCGAATAGTTGGATCAGCAAAATACCATCTTTGAATGTTCAGACATGACATAACAAATGTCACTCTCGTCTTTCTCCTACCAGGTTAAATGAAAACAACCTGACAGAGACATGCTGTCAGGAGTTGTCAGCGCTTCTGAGCATCAGGACCTCCAGGCTGAAGGACCTGGACTTGAGTTACAATGACCTCCACGACTCAGGAGTGAAGCGGCTCTTTGCAGGATTGGAGAGTTCACACTGCAACCTGGAGGCACTCAGGTGAGGACTTGGTGCTCCAGCAAGACAACTGGAGGAGTGGCTCTTATAACATGTGTTTTGTATCTGCAGGCTGAGTGGCTGTAACCTGTCAGAGCAAAATCGGATTACTTTGGCACCAGGTCTCGGTTCCAGTCTGAGAGAACTGGACCTGAGTAACAATGGCCTGCTGGATTCAGGAGTGGCTCTATTCTCTACTGGACTGGAATGTCTGAGGTGGGAACACTGCAATCCTTTGCCAGAGCTTTGATATAAACACTGCACTTCACATCACACTGTTTTTTTGTGTGTGTTTCTTTTCAGCTTAAATCGAACAGGGCTGACGGAGAAATGTGGTCAGGAGTTGTTGTCACGTCTGAGCAGCGGGTCCTCCAATCTGAGAGATCTGGACTTGAGTAACAATGACCTGCAGGATTCAGGAGTGAAACTGATCTCTGCTGGTCTGGCAGATCCATGCTGTCCTCTCCAAACACTCAGGTAAGACTTGCTGGAGGGAAGAGCCACCAACACCACAAAGGATGTTCTGTAAACGGATCAGTTTCAGCTCCCTCTCTTCAACACGGTGGCGACTTGTGAAGTGGTTCACTTGAGATGAGCCGTCCTGCAGACTTGGATGGATTTTGACCGTCCCTGTATTGTTTCTCTCATTGCTGTGGTTCTAGTGTGGGCATCCACTTGAGTTGGAATGATGTTTGGATTATTTATTGTTCTGGTTCCTCCTTCAATGTCAAATCTTTCCTTCCAGATTGAATCAAACCAATCTGACGGAGAACTGCTGCCTAGAAATCTCATCAGCTCTCAGCTCTTCAGGTCTGAAAGAACTGGACCTCAGTAACAATGACCTGCAGGATTCAGGAGTGACGCGGCTGCTTGCTGGTCTGACGAGTCCACATTGCACACTGGAGACTCTTGGGTAAGGGTTTGTACAATAATATACAACAGTTTTGGTCAGTCAAAATGAGAACTCCTGTGTCTGTGACTTCAGAGGATGTTTTTATGTATATATTTAACATTTAAGTTAACGTTTTTAAATCTTTCTAGAATGCAACTGCACGTGACATCACATTGTGAATCACCTACTGTTGCATTGTCTTTACTGACGAGTTCATTACTAACGCTGCTTTTATGAATACCGCTAATATTACTCTTTTTTATGCAATGTTTATGATAAGAAACCTTAAAGCTCACTTCTAAAAATCAACACGCAAAAGTAGCATGAGATTTATCCTTCGTTTACTGCTGAATGGAATCCCTCAGGCTAAGGGGCTGTAAACTATCGGAGAATAGCTGTGGATCTCTGGCGTCAGTTCTCTGCCTCCCGTCCTCCCGTCTCAAAGACCTGGATCTGAGTAACAACGATCTTTGGGATGCTGGAGCGAAGCTGCTTGCTGCTGGACTCAAGAGCCCATCCTGCAGCCTGGAGGCTCTCAGGTCAGATCAAAACATGATTGAGTAACATTTATTTGAGATACAGAATTCGGCAGCTATGCCACATGTTAAATGATATCAGTTCTGCTGTTCACCTTAGTGCTGGAAAACTTAAGACAGATCTAGAAATGCAGGATTGTCCTCGGAGCACGAACCCTCTGTTAAATGTCGTGGAAATTTGTTTCACAAATACCTGAATAGTTAAATATATGTAGCTCAGTTAGGATCCACTGAGAAAGATTTCTTCCGGTGACTATCAGTTTACTTTCATCCACGTTTGTTGTATTTAACCATGTAGGTTGTCATTAACTTTAGTGAATTATGCGGGTAAATTTTGACATGTTCAGGTTTCATGTGGTCTTTTTTTTTTTTTTTTTAATTTTCAGGCTGAGTCAAACAGGGCTGTCTGAGAAATGCTGCCAGGAGTTCTCAGCCGTTCTCAGCTTACAGACGTCCACACTGATGGTGTTGGATCTGAGCAACAACGACCTCCAGGATTCAGGAGTAAAGCTGCTCTCTGAGGGACTTGGAAGTAAAAACTGTAAACTGGAGACTCTCAGGTTGGTGGATCTATTTCTTGGTCTTGCTGTGCTCCTCCTCTGAATCATCACTGTCAGTATGGACTTGGGACCTGTGGGTTTTAAGCTCTTTCAACAAGCAGTCCATGTTTGTGCAGGGTGTCAGGCTGCCTGGTCACCCAGGAAGGCTGCATGTCTCTGGTCTCAGCTCTGAAAATCAACCCCTCCCATCTGAGAGAGCTGGACCTGAGCTACAACCACACCGGCAGCTTTCTGCTCTCGCCTGCACAGAAGAAAACTCTCTGGAGACTGGACACACTCAGGTACGGCGAACTATGAATAGAAGTAGTACTCAAGGAAATGGTTGTGACGGTTAATGGTCTCCCTGCTTGTCTGTTTCCTCCAGCGTTGACCACAGTGGTGTGCTTCGGATGAAATCTGGTCTGAAAAAATGTAAGTTTAAGTAAATTTAATTCTCCATTCCATCACAAATCACCTGCGCTTACGTTCATTTTAATGTAATCAGACGCCTGTGAACTCACGCTGGACCCAAACACGGCTCACAAAAACGTCGTGCTGTCTGAGGACCACAGGAAAGTCACGCTGTCGATAGACAAGCACCCATACCCTGATCACCCAGACAGATTTGACTGGTGCTATCAGCTGCTATGTACGACTGGGCTGACTGGCCGCTGTTACTGGGAGGTGGACTGGGAGCACGGCATTGACATCGGAGTTACTTACTTTGGGATCAGACGGAGGGGAGCTCGTGACGGCAGCAGGCTGGGGTGGAATTCAAAGTCATGGAGCCTGGAGCTCACTGACAAATGCTACTACGCCTGGCACAATAATGTGCGAACAGCTCTTCTCACGCCTCCCACTAACGACTCTCGCAGAGTTGCCGTGTTTCTGGACTGGGCAGCTGGAACACTGTCCTACTATGGAGTCTCGGCTGACATGCTGGTCCACATTTACACCTTCAACTGCACATTCACCAAACCACTCTTCCCTGGTTTTGGATTCTTGTCGCTGGATTCATCAGTGTCCTTGTGCTAGGACATACTCGCGCAAACAAAAACACTGGGTGGAGTTAAAATGACAAACTTTCACTCATCAGTCAAAACAGACTTGTGTATTTATACAAAGTGTGAATACTTAAAAATGCTTCATCAGACTATAAAATGTGGACTCCCTGGTTTGATGATTGGATTGTCTGTATGACACTAAGTGGGACCATAACTTACAGCATGAACATCATTGTGTTGAGCATTAGTGGTTGAGACTAAGTCAAGAAAGTGAGGAAACAAATCCAGAGAGAAGCAGGACATTTTCTCAGACGTGCATACGTCAGAACGATGTGTTGAAGTCATCATGAAACTGAGCGAGACGTACAGATGCAAGTCAAATGTACAGAAGGTATCCTCCTCCTAAAACCTCTTTTTGGCTTGATATGAGTTTTTTTTCGGGCGGGTGCAACGCACAGTGAAGTCTGTCTGCGGGATGCAGTCTGGTTGCTATGGTAACAGCTAGTCAGCTCTGAGAACGATGCTCCTTGATGAAAGGGCTCCACCCAGCAGTTTGTAGTTCAGGCCGATCACAAGCGAGCAGAATTGTTGGACGCCTACAAAGTCGCAGCAGACGATGTTGACGCCGCCCTGCTCGGGTCCCGGACGCTGCTCCCCCGCCCAGCCCAGCAGCAAAGACAAGGCCTTCATCGTTATCTTCCTCATGTTCTGGTGGGGATGGAGGAGAACGTAGGGAACGTTTTCTGTCAGGTTCAGACCACTGACGTAAAAGCCAGCTGCAAAACAAGATGAGACATTGTTAGAAAAAGTTACTTAAAATAAACACTGCAAAATAAGAACTAAATGAGCCCACCTGGTCTACCTCTGCGCTTCTGCTCTTCCAGGTAAGCGACCACCTTCTTGGGGTCGGTGCTGTCAGCATACCTGGGCAAAGGAACAAAACATGAGACCAGCAACTTAATTGATTTTAATTTAATCCATTCAAAAAAGGCAGTGACTACTGTGGAAACTAATTTAGAGGCCATTTTATATTATTAAATTGTAATACCAAGTTTTCACCACCAGGTGAAGCACAACCTTGGATGAAACAAGTTAAGATTTTTAAAACGCATCAAATTATGCACCAAATGTTATTTAAATTGGGGAAAAAAGACTTCATTAAATTTTAATTAAGAATAAACTATATCAAAGAAATAAAGTTACAAAATAATATTTTTGGTTGTTTGAAATTCAAAACGGCCATTAAAAATAGGATTTGTGCATGTACCAGTATGGTATCTCTGCCCATAGCTCAGGGTGATGCAGCGCCATCTGCTGGTTGTCATAGGAAACGATGACCTGCTGCCCTCTGGACCAACAGGAGCGCAGGGTGGGACTCTCCTGAATACAGGCACATATAATTTCTTCTAAATTCAAAAACAAAGCAGTCAAAAAAATATGAATTTTTCATGATACAAAGAAGGGTGTGATGCAAGTCCTCAGTTTGAGCCATGAGCAGATGTTTGAAAGTGGTCCAGTCACTAAATTACCTGTGAGGAGCAGAGTTTGTTTCCATAGAGCCTTAAGATGAAGTCCACCAGGTGAGTGTGGTCTTCCTGAGTCAGCGAACTGAAGTGTGAGCAACAAAGTATAACGATTTCTTTAGGATGAGTGTCCAACCAGGTAGCCAGTTCTTCCAGTGCATCCTACACACACACACACACACACACACTTACATATAATAATACATGCAACATAAATTCAGTTCAACCTTCAGACGGTGTGTAGTTGCAGTACTTTGACAGTTGTCAGCGTGTAGATGCCGTGAGCGAAGAAGAGTTTGCTGCCGCCTGCTGGCTTCCTAGCGATCCGCAGGTCGAGGAACCGAATCCCAAGATCACACTGATCACTCAGGACGGATTGCTTCACAACACACAAGGAGGAATTCAACAGATATGCTGAAATGCAGTTGTTTTGAAGAGGGTCGCCTCTCCTGAAAAACTGAGATTTTTCCCAAGCGACAAACCAAATGGACCTTTTTAGGTCTTCTGTCCCATCAGCAGACAGTTTTTAATAAATTGGGTTTTTAAAGAAAAATAGCTTTACTGGACATTGAGGACTTAATCTGATTGCAACTGATGACGTCAACTGTACATTTCGAATGTTGGTTGTCTTGACTCCTGCTGCAAACTTAATTGATCAAGACTTTCTAATCTAATCCAATAATGGAGTGGAAGCAGCTCAATAAATTTTATGGTCACTTCAACTTGGGTTGCTATTCGGACTTGGAGTCGTGTAACAGCCTGAAGGTTGTTAGGGAGCATTTACTGATGGTTGCAGCATTTTGCATTTCAGAAAGAGTTAAGTGTTCCCTTTGGACCAGCACGTGAGAGCGTCCACATGAGTGGGACTGTTATTAATCGATGTCACGTAGAAACCCTCCTACAGAGGCAGAACCCATACCGGACCCCTGTATGTCGCTAAGACCCCGGGTACCTGAGTGGTGGCCCAGCGGTACACACACGGACGAGTCCAGCAGGGACACAGCCGGTCCAGAACCCTGAGGAGGCAGGACTCTGACCTCAGCACCGGGGAGGACACGTCCAGACAGAAAGACATGCTGTCGTGGCTCCCTGGAGATAAAAAAAAATCAAAAACTTCATTGTATTCTTCCGGGAACTTGCCCGATTTACACAGTTTATGTTTTACCGGGTATAGCCAAGTTCCACAGTGGCACATCGAGCAGCTCCTCGGGCAATCCAGACATCCAGTCCGGGTTTCCTGCTCCGGACCGGAGCTGCTGATCGTCCATCTTCCTCACCGGATTATCTTCCCTGCTCGGTTACATATTTTCTGTTACTAACCGAACGCTGTTTGTTTACTTACTGTACTGTTCCGGGTGGAAAACATCCAGCTTTCGTACAAACTAGTCAGTCCTGTTGGGGACTTTCAAAATAAAACCGGATATACACGAATAGTTGGTGTGCTTTTTTTTTTTTTCTTCCAAAAACGTTTGCTGCAAATGTGCATTTTTGATGAACTGCGTTATCTGACCATTCTTATTAGCTATAATGTCATTACATGTTGTAGCAGCCTGAATTGAGTCTAAATATGTACATGTCCCTCCTTGTTACTGTAGAGAGGAAACAGGGACCTTCAAATGTGCCTGTAATAAATCACATGATGGCGGCGCATCACTCGTGCATTATAAAAATGAACCACTGTCTTCAGGAGACTAGAGGGCAGCAGAGAAGCGATGCACGTGTTGAGGCTCTTCATAAATGTTTCAGATTTTAACTAAATTCAACACACAGCACCTACAGCTACTTGTGTGGAACGTGTATGAGACAACAGATGATTGTGTTTTTAGGGACACAAAAAGCCAAACATTCCCCGTTCAGATCCATCTCGTGATCCTTTGACCCTTTACACTTGAGGGAAATGAGCCGACATGGAAAAAGAGCCAACCTCCTCGTGATCTCATGTCTCATTATGGCTGTTAAACTATTAGATTACTTCTACATTTACACATGGTGTGTTGGAATGCAAGGTGACAGCATTAAAAAAAAACAAAACGTGTGGTTAAGATTCACTCAAAATCAAAGTCTTAAACTGCAGAAATTGGAAAGACTGTTTTCCCTCCTTTTTACCATTTAAAATGTCTCCAATCGTGTTTAAAGGGGGGCAAAGGTCTGATTGGAGTCACACGCACAGATGGTTCTTATCTAACTTTAAGTCCACAAAAATAAAACTGCGGGCTAACAGGAGGCTGCTCTTTTGCACTTAGGAAGCACAAATTTCTCTACACTGTCAAAAGAGCAAGAGGTCTTTGTCACCACTGGAAAAATACTGTAGTGCTCACTGTCACCAAGTTCAAGTGAGGCCACAACCTTCCAAGTATGATGGAGACTTTTCTTGATGATAACCTAATTTAATCAAATCAGAAAATCTCATTACAGCAAAGAGTCCCTTCATTTAAAGAGATAATGACCTAGTAAGCTAGTTAGGAACATGAGTGCAGCAATCCCACCCAATTATAGCATCAGGGTGGCAAACTGGCTGTGTGAACTGTGAATGCAAAACAGACAGATCATCAGAACCAAAGTCAAAAGGAATCAGATCAAGTCTGATTATTTTTGTTTGTCTTGGTTCTACAAATTTTCTGCAAACGACTCCTGCCAGCGTCAGTGTTTATCCAAGGGGGAAATTAACAAAATCAGAAAATGTGTTCAGGATGGTTGATAAGCAAATCTGTATCCACACAGTGACCAAGGGTGAACCAGTTAGATTTTAGTGGTGGAAGGTCACTTTGACTCCACGAAACCAATTTTTGGGCAAGAATTCACATGCTATTGATGGCAAAATTTCGCATATTAGCCTAAAAGCATGAAGTGAGTACATTTACATACAAAAGGTCAAAGGTCGGGTCATTATATTCAGTAACCCCCTTGAGTGAATTTCCATTAAGCCAAAAACTACACTTTTTCTCAGTTTCCTTTCGAGTCTTAACTTCCCAGTGTGTCATAAAAGTCCAGATAAACATGGATCTAAATGGCATCACACTCAACTTAAAGGAGCATTCTTCCTTTGTGTGACATGTCAGTCCACATTTTTTTTTTTTTTTTGCTTCAGTTACATTTTTCAGGACATTTACTTTAGAGTTTTTCATTTACGAAGGGACTAGCTTCTTGCTGTCTCTGTAAAAGGAGTGTGAAAGCCAAACCAAGTCACACAAGTGTTACTGACTCTGTAACAGACATGAAAAGCTCATGGCTGCCTGATATTTCTTGACATTTCATATGCTGGTCGAGCTGGCGACTTCCAATTAGCCCTTTGTTAACTTGAATGGTTGATAATTTAGTCCTGCGGCTCATCTAGACTTCCCAAGTGTTATCAGACCAAATGATTTAATTTCTGAGGGTGAAATGAGTTATGCACAGGTTATGTGATGTTTGTAATAACACTCACTGGCAGAAGATGGTGACAGAATTGCTGCTATAAAGCTTTAAGCCCGCTGCAATATAAGGCGCTTCTTTCTGCTCAGTTATTTTCCGTGCAGAGGGCTGTCTGGGATTAATTAGCTGGAACACAACGCTGGGAAAGCAGACAGGTTGTCTGAAAGAGGTGTTTGTTGTTCCGGATGTTGTGAGTGTACTTGGAAATGGTTCGCATCAGTCAAATCACAGGAGCGAAACTCTCCGATGATTAGCTGTGAGAGTTTCCACTGGGAGCACTTGTCTTTATGGCATAATAATCTGACTCAATCTGAATTTTAGGGAATTGTATGGAAATGTTTCTCCAGGTTTTCCTGTTAGCTGTCTAGCTAATCGCACAGGGAAACGTGGAGCAGACACGTTTCATGAAAATGAAATTTAAGGCCTGCATGTCACATGAAACATGAGTTGTTTGCTGCATAACACTATGAATTACTTTTCTCAATAAGATTATCATATTACAACATACGTACTAAAAAGTATTTTATTCATTGTTCGAGCAAATTGGATTCATGGTTGATTCCATGTGTTTCTTTGTGTTTCTTTAATTGGGTGCCTGTGGTTGCCAGTCATGATTGGATTATTGAGGTACAGATGTTAGAAATGAAATCCCACACAATGTGAAGTAAGTGTAATGTGTTTTTTACAGGCTTGTTTTAGCCTCTGCTGTTGACATCCTCTGCCAGTGCAGACCGAGCAAAAATAAACTGCCACTCTTGTGTTGCTGATTGCCTTCCATTACAATATGTTGCATAAAATATCTCCTCATTGAGTAGAAGCATTGAGATGGAAGTCAATTGTTTTCAAAAGCTTGTGGGACTTTTAGAGATCTGAGATGAAATAAATCAATATCTTGTCATCTCCTGCCAGTTTATGTGGCGACATCACCAAAAATAGCAGAAAAGATTTAGAATGGGCATCTTAGCAATTAACCCTCTATTCATCCCACGATGGGGAAATTACATAACTTTCTTGTGATCGCAAGAAGTTCACAACTTCGGTTCAAAATTAAATTTGAGGGTAGAGTCTCTCTGCCATACAAGAGTTCATTTTTAATGCTGTAATGCTGAGAGGATAAATCTCTTATTACATTACATTTACTTCAACATACCAGCTTAACAAGCAGAATTCAACCGCATGTAGGAACATCTTTTCCTGCTTCAATTCATTTAAAGCCACCCTGGCTCACTGGATTCATTTACAGTAATAAGAAAGTGTGTCTTTACAACCTTGTTTTAGGTGATCCAGAATTCTCCATTTGTAGAGGGGTAGCTAAACCAGTGAAGAGGCTAGAACCCATGTTTTGAGTCGGGTGGAGTCAGTTCCAGTGAGGAAGAACAGTTTGGAACCCTGACTTCCAAAATGACAACAGGCAAAAGCAAGAATATATGACAAAATGAAGCAGGGAAAGATTTCTGCCATTGATATGATCCGCTTCAGCAGCTGTCTTTGATGTAATTTCATATTAGGATTAAATTGAGGTTGGTTGCACCTGTAACAGCGATGTCACCTTGACGTGACAACTGGAAGGCATACAGGTAAAAGAGTGAAAATCAGAAAATCACTGACTGAAGCTCAAAAGATTGCATCTTTTCAGTCAGTCTGCACCATTTTTAGTGGTCATCCTTGAGTCCATTTGGATTTTTTTTTTTGTAAAATTTGGAGAAATTACCTTCAGGTGTTCCAGAGATATTGTGCTAATGTGTGGTGACAGTGACCTTGACCTTTGACCTTTAACCACAAAAAAATTACTAGCTCCTCTTTGAGTCCCTTTGAACAGGTGTGCTAGATTTGTACATGTGATCCTGAGGAGAACGGGGCAGGTATTGCACATGTGTGAGGAAAGCGATCTTGCCCTTTGACCTTTGATCACCAAAAACTGTCCTGCTCCTCTTTGAATCCCAGGGGACTTTTTGGCCAAATTTGAAGCAATGTGCTCAAGGCATGCAGCGCATTTCGCCTGAATAAGAATGTGAAAAATCAAACTAAAAAGTTGAGGGACTAAAGTCTAAGTTACCGAAGTAACCGATCCTTGACGGCCGGTTGTCTACCAGACCAGCAATCAGCTGCATCTGTGTCATGTAGCTATGATCCTGGTCCTGACATGATGCCAAGTCTCATACCAGTACCACTTTTTCAAGCATGTTTCACAAAATGTTTTCAGAATATTTTTTTTATATGTGTACATTGGTAAGAAATATTTAAATATAAAAAGAAGAATGTGATTCATTTACTGGCTGCATTTTTTTTCTTTTGTGACAACAAATGACAAATATATGGATGTTAAATCACCTGATTCTCACTTTTTGTGAATGCAAGTTCAAGGTTTTTGGTTTTGTTTTGTTTTTTGGCATTCTGGCTTCAATTTATAGAGTCTGAAGACGAACTGACCAGCCCACTCCAGTCACACCACGGTCACCACCTTCACGATCTGCTCTAACCTTATAAAGCAGATGGGCTGGGAGGATTGACGGGCATCTCTGGTCTCCATCTGCGAGAGGACTCCTCAGCGGACACTGACAGGTGAAGACTCTCTCTCTCTTCTGATCTTTCATCTCTGGATGCTGATTTTCCATTCATAGAGGCTTCTCTGGGACATCCAGTGATTCGTCATCATTGCAGAGATCTGTGTTGGTTTATGCTAGCCAGGTCCCCGTAAATCTTTATGATTGTCTAGACATAATCCAGTGGATTATTTGAGAAGATTGTGCACATATTTTTTTGCAATTTTTTTGGGATCTACTGTGGATTTTGAAAATTGTTTTCTGTGAGGTACAGCTTGCTGGATGAGAGGTGTACAGCTGACAGAAAGGGGGTTTGTAGAAAAATAGATAAATTCTTTCAGTGTCGAAGTTTTAAATGAGCATGACATGAACAGGGGTGTCATTGAGGGGCACTGAAGGGGTTTTCAGGTGGTAGGAATAGAGGAAAACCTGATATACATAGGTTTTATCAAGAATTGAGAAGGTTTACAGTGGGGGGGGCGGCTGGAGCACAGGGACTTTCTGGGTGAGTCTCCATGTTCTCCCTGTTCCTGCTGGGTTCTCTCTGGTACTCCAGCTTCCTCCACAGTCCAAAGACATCAAGAGGGACCAGGTTAATCCAGACTCTAAATTGACCGTAGGCGTGGCTGGGAGAGCCAATGGTTGTCTGTCTCTATGTGTTGGCCCTGCCATGGACTGGTGACCTGTCCAGGGGGAAGGCTGCTGGGATAGACTCCACCCCCCTGCCACTCTTAACAGGATAAAAGGTAGAAAATGGATGGATAAATACAGAGAAAGATGATTGACTAGGGAGTTTCATCCAATCCAATGAATGATAAGCCTGACACACCCCCTCCATAAAGACCCTCCAGTTGTCAATTTTTGTTTTTTTAAGAACTGATTTTTAGAGTTTGCAAGATTTTTTGTGGTGTGGTTCCATATTCCAAATTTAAAAATGGATTAATGTGTGATCCTGTTTGTCCTGCAATAGGTGACAAATAGCTTCCCTCTTTTTTGTGTCTGGTGCCGCTTCTGCTCTGTCTTCATCCTTGCTCTCCTTCCTCCTCCTCACAGTTTCAGCTCTTCGCGACACCTTTAATTAAGTAGATGTTCTCCAAAATCCACCAACTTTAAATTAAGGCCATTTTGATGAAAAAAATAATCCCAATTCAAAGTCGTGTAACATCTGTTAATAAATTCGGAGGTATTAACTCTGCAGTGTGCACCCATTTGATGCCTTTTTGCAGCATTCCCCTGCCTAATCTGTTGCACATCGCAATAAATTAATTTTCCATGAATCACAGAAGAGCTCCAGTCAGTACCTGGTGCACGAGTCATGATGCAGTTTAATGGACCATGTGATCCTGAAATTGGGTGTTTTGTAAAGCAATTACAGAAATCTAATTTCATGCCACCACTTGTGATCTCGTGCTCTGACATCCTTCTGTCAAGGTTCTAGGAACAGACTGAGAGAGGAGGTTTGAATCTCTATGGCTGAACCGCATGACTGTGCCGAGTGTCAGGAGTCCCTGTATGGGAAGAAGTACATTCTGAAGGAAGAGAACCCATACTGCATCCCCTGCTATGAAGAACTTTACTCCAACACCTGTGAAGTGTGCCAGACCATCATTGGCTGCACCTCCAAGGTAAGAGCTTTAAGCTTTTGCGGCTCGTTTCAAATCATAGGTGTTTGAAAACCTGCAACTTGACATTAAGAAGTACTCCTGTACTCCTCCTAGAGTTCAAAAAACAGCAACAAGTTTTGACAGACGAAGTAAAAAAGCCTACTTTGACTGATTCTTGAGCAAATTGGCCATCAGTTGTTGGTGGACACCAACTGCTCACAGTTTTGGTTCCTTTGAGTGAACAAACTTCAGGTTTTGATACAGTTCCTCTAATAATGATAATGCTCAGTCTTCACTTGAGCAGAGTGGGGATTCATATCAAACTCCTGCTCGTTCATATTTGCCCACTACTAGTCAGGAGCCATACTTTAGTATTTCATCCATCAAACTGTATAAAGTTGTACATTTGCATGACTGTGCATAAAATTTTCATGGACCAGAGATGCTCCCCTCACCTGACTGATAACCTCCACTAACACCCCTCTCCCCCTGCCTCGACAGGATCTGTCATTCAAGGACCGTCACTGGCACAGTGAATGCTTCCTCTGCATCAGTTGCAACCGTTCACTGGTGGATCTGCCCTTTGCCAGCAAGGACGACATGCTCATGTGCACCGATTGCTACAGTAACGAGTATTCCGCCAAGTGCCACGCATGTATGAAGACCATCATGCCAGGTGAGCAGCCAGAAGAAGGTTAAATTTTCATCGTCACGTCTCTGAATGAATTCCTTTCTCTGTGTCTGTATTCTAATTGATACTAATCTAATGAAATTAGAGAGAGAAAACATGAAAATATGTCAGTACTGGTTCAATTGTGTTGACTGGGCTTGCAGGCTAAATTGGAAAGGACATTTGTTAATAATTCCTTTCCCTCTTTTCTTGCTGCCCACCAGGCTCGAAAAAGATGGAGCACAGGGGCAACAGTTGGCATGAGAACTGCTTTGCTTGCAACCGTTGCCAGCAGCCCATCGGCACCAGGAACTTCATCCAGAAGGAGAGCAACAACTACTGCCTGCCCTGCTACGAGAAGCAGTTCGCGCTGCAGTGCGTCCAGTGCAAGAAGGTAACACCGAAAACAAACCCCTCCACCCTCCACTGCTCTTCCCTTTAGACTTCCACTGGGGAGCTTTGAGGCAAACGTAGCACATGATGATTTGATTAAGTATATGCCATTCAATCAAATTCTACATCTTATGCAGCCGCATACATTGACTGAGTGAATCCAGCCTACAGATAACAGTTCACCTGAAGTCTAGCATGTAAAAGCACATACAGTATGAGTGAGGAGGTGTATAACAGCTACAGCCAGGAAACAGATGGTCAAACAGGAGGGGTGGGAGGTGGTTTTTTTTAGGCTAAAAGCTGTTAGGTGAGATGTGACTAAGCTGATGACACACAGCAAAAAAAAAATAAAAATGAAAGAGGCGAGACTGGGAGGCCTGCATCTTTACATTCTGTATGTACTGGAGCTGTTAAAAAAATCAGTAAACCCCGTAAATGATCGTTATCTGATAGCTTGCCTTTCCGTTCCATTTTATTTTTATTCTATTTTTTTTTAAAAGAGGGCTCGTTGAAATACAATGGAAATGATACGATGAAAATAGTGAATATTAGCTTTGCTCCAATGTTTAGACCAACACACCTACAATTCTACAATTCTACAATTTCACCTCAGAGTGAATTAAGTCTCAAAGGGACATCCTTTCCATTTAGGCTGAAATGAAGGCTAAGAAGTAGCGCACTGACAAATAGATAAAGATGATGTATGTGAAAATCCATGAATACTTGAGTAGCAAGCCTGTTTTAAGACACGCAAGAAGTAGAAAGTACTGTTGTTTGTGAAAATGTAAGGATGGAAGTTTTTTTTTCAACTTTTTGATCATTTTATTTTTCAGTAAACATGCAGTTATACTGAACTGAAGATGTTTGGTGGTAAAAGTAAAATGTTTTCGGGGGAAAAAAGGCACAGATACTTGAAAACTGCAAAGCACAGTAATAAATATTTTTGTTTTTGTTACCTCCCACCTTTGACATATTTTGCCCACGTGTCACGTGTGTGTTTTGATGAATAAGAGTGTGCTTGCTGCTACATCTTGCAGGCCATCACCACTGGAGGAGTGACCTACCGTGAGCAGCCCTGGCATAAAGAGTGTTTTGTTTGCATCGGGTGTAAGCAGCAGCTGTCTGGCCAGCGCTTCACCTCCCGGGATGATTTTGCCTACTGCTTTGACTGCTTCTGCAACCTGTTTGCTAAGAAGTGTGCCTACTGCACCACCCCAATCAGCGGTGAGAATACCCTATGACCCTCATTTAACAGGGTCCATCTAGATCATCCATCAACATCTATCTTTAATAATTTTCTGGGCCTTTTCGTCCAATGTGTCCAGTTACCAGAGTATTTCATCAGTGGGATCATGAGGGCACCGGGCTTGTTTTCTCCCTCCTCCTTCATGGCTCCACTCTGTTGCTTTTGTCTCAGGTCTCGGCGGTAGCAAGTACATCTCCTTCGAGCAGCGCCAGTGGCACAACGACTGCTTCAACTGCAAACGGTGCTGTGTGTCTCTGGTGGGCCGAGGTTTCCTGACATGCAAAGATGACATCCTCTGCCCCGACTGCGGGAGAGAAGTCTGAGCCTGAAAAGAACTGGTCCAAGTTAAAAAGAGCAGAAGCTTATTTCCTCTAACCTGACCTTTGCTTTCATATCAGTAAATGGTTTCTTACTGATTGTCCAGATCTTACTGTTCTGCATGCACTGACAAAACTGACTTTGATAAGAATGGCATGACACATTTTAATTACAAATATATTTGCTTTTTTAGAAGCTTAAATTAATGCAGTTTTTAAGTACTCAAAAACTGGAGAAATGTGGTGATCTGATTGCCAAATGTATTATTCACATTGAGGAAGTGCATTTATGTCATATGTTCTAAACAGAAGGCTTACTATGTTATATATCTTGTTTTGAATGAAACATCTCAAATGGAATTAACTTGAATCCATATCTTAGATCATATTCATAATTAATAATATGTGTTCTGTCAGAGAAATTATAAATATTGTTTGTTCTAACAACATATATTTTGTTAAATTAAATATATATGTTTTATAAAGTATAATGTTAACTGATCTACAAAAATATCGACAAAGTTATTTATTGGCCATGAATAAAATCATCATCCACAGCGTCATCATGCTGTGCTGAATTAGTTTCCTTTTCAGGACAAAAGACTAATAGTGTGCAAATAAAGATTTAATAATAAACTCTCAACGGTCTACTCTGTTTCTTTATATAAGGTGTAAAAACTTTTCAAGTTTGAATAAATATCCGCTCCTTTTCACGAAGAACTCTCGCCCTGTCTTAATTCCTCGCCCCTCTTTGCTTAGTATCATTTTGTGAAATCTAACTTCACGCCCTTAAAATGAAGCCACGTTGAATATCTTCCGTTGATACACGATCTTTGGCTAGCTAAGAGGAAGTGGGCAGCAGGTGCCGCAGGAAGTGTGTGCGTCCGGCGTCTTACTGGAGACGAAGAAGAGGGTAACGGTATTAAAACAACCCACACAACAATTATAAGATAACATATATTGAAATATGTGCCGTATTTAATGCAAGTGCTGTTGCTGCTAGTGTAGCTAAAAACTACAGTGTAAAGAAAGGCTTGCTGCTGTGGCAACTAGCAAGGCGGCTAACCGAGCTAGCAAGGCTTTGTTAGCGGCTTTGCTAAGTAGAAATATTGTGTTTGGAATGCTAGAATTAGAGCCTGGTGTTATCTTTCGCCACAGTTGGCACTTCAATATATAGTCAAGGCATTACGTAGATAATGAAAGCAAAGTATTAGTCCTGTACGAATTAAGCTCACGAATGAAATGTCAGTGAATGCTAGCTAACCTTATCTCTCACTTGCCAGAGCTGCTGTTCGCATTTCGCTCACAGTTACGTGGTTGTGCATACTAATGAACATCGGAATAGTGGTTAATTTCACGCCCATACATTTTTTTCCAAAGTCAAATTTTCCGTGCTAAATTTGAGGTGTGACGCATCGCAGACAGGGGTCGCTCTTTACTCCCGGAGAAACCCTGCACCAAACTCCAATGAGAAAGTCGCTCATTTAAGCCTGCATTGCGTAAAGTTAACGATCCACTACTTGTCGTTTAACGTGACTATTTTAATTTGACTTTAGGCGATTTCGGCACACTGCCACTTAAACCTCAACAACTGATTCTTGATGCCTTTGGTGTCTGATTTGTACAGGTTTGTCAAAGAGAGATAGCAGTTTTCTCTTTGGTCAACAGATAATTTGAATAATCAGCTGAAATGAGTGCTGCTGTTCCCAACCATAGAAGGACCAAGCCCGGGGGTAAGACTCTGTCCCTCGCCTTATTCATAATGCAATTCCAAAGCATTTCTGGCTCCATTATCTGACAAACATTTTAGCTCATCTTGCATGTAGTCCAAGGACGCTTCACTTAGCTTGAAAATGGAACCATGCAGCTAAGCAAGCCGATGTACTTATCAACTGTTTGCAGGCATAAAACCTGGAGCTTCATCCACTGGCGTGACTGGACCGACCTCGCAGATTCCCGGTCTCTCTCAGAGTGCTGATGAAAGCACTCCGATGGAGAGGATCAGTGGAAGGCGGGTTGGGATATTTGAGACAGACTCTGAATATGTCAAGCTTGCAAAGCAGGGGGGCCATAAAGGTAAAGCTTCAAAGAGTTGTAACATTTGTGCTTTTCACTTGGGCAGTGCTTGTGTTTCGTTCTGAACGTTCTGTGTCCTCCTCCTCATCCTGCAGGGCTGTTGTGTCATGATGTTGATGCTGAGGAAGGAAACCCGAGGAAACCCTACAATCCATCCAACTGGTTTGGAGATGATGAATTAAAAAGGTAAGAACGCCATTCAGATAAACTGATAAGACATCAAGCCTGATGAAGCCGTTGCCGCCGCCACCGCCGCATGCGTAGACTGTGAGTTTGTGTGTTGTTAAAACTTTTTCCCATTCACCCAGATCCCAAGTTCCAGACAGATTCTGAGGGAAGAGAGGGAGTGCTGAAACTGATAACTTCAGAAATATTCAGTCTCTTTCAGCGTTGTTCTGGAGCAAACCTTGTAAACGTGTTGCTGAGGACTAATGAAAGCATTATCCACATGTGATGAGTGGAAACTTGACATCGTGTGTCATCGTGGTTTTGTATTTACAGTGGAAGCAATGCAACATCTCCTGACAGCCAGATGAAGGGCCGGCAGCCTCTGGCTGCACCGTTCGGCACTGATAACAGTACATCCTGGGAAAGAGAGACTGATAGATTTACCGATGATAAAAAGAAGGTGAACTACTAGTCACCACAACATCGACGCCATGCTTAATTTCCTTATTTTTTTTCCCATCGCATCCTTTTTTCTTCTGTTTGTATAACCTTAGCTTTCACCATCATATCCATATTTATTCTCAGTTGAGTTGGTTTACTTTTGTTGCTACTTTGTTCGTGTGAATGTTTTTTGAACATATTTCATGTTCAGTACGAAGTGATGTTTTCAAGGAAAGATTATAACATTTTTACCCAGTAAGGGTGGTACAATCAATTACAATTTCTGAACCTTATTATTGGTGAATGAATTAATTTGGTTTTCTGATTGCAGTACTTGATTTTACTCCACAAATTCCTGAATATGTGATACTTACATTCACTTAGCTTTGGGTTCTGTGATTTCTTTTTTTAAATAACTTATTGTGTTTTGTATATTGATGCACAAATCATTCAAGTTAATTGGAACCTTAAGTTTTCAAGAGGACGATAGTAAAAGCTAAAACTATAAAAAACAAACAAACCAGAAGCTGCGGAGTATTTCTGAACCCAAATGTTCGACAGGATAAAAATATGCAAAAACTTTGAACCATCTTTTTTAAGATGTGTGTATTGAACCTGTTTTTCACAAGTTTCGATGATCTCGATGAGGATCGACACATTAACTCTGTCACATGTACATGAAAACCAGTTGTGATCTGTAAGCCAGTGTTTTTTTGGAGTCAGCTGATGTTTCATGCCAGTTCCTCCATTGCATCACTAATCTCATCTGGTTTTCTTTTGTCATCTCATAATTGTTTGTATCTTCCAGGTTTAATCCACTTGCTCATTAGTAAGTGAGTGTTTAATTATGCCTGTTCCAATGAGAGTTTTAGGAATAAACATGATTAAATGTGTCTGTCCTGCAGCTGTCCCCTGATGGCACCGCCAGCCAGTTGGAGGGTCTTTCCTTAACCAACAAATACAAGAGAACGTGAGTAGAACGTCTTACGACTCCTACAAACATTTCGCAGTGTCGACTGCAGAGGATCTCTTCATGGAGGTGAATATTCTTCTAAAGGCTGTCGATTGTGTTGCTTTCCCAGGTGTCATGACAAGAAGGCTCCGCCGGTCAGCATGTCAAAGCTGCTGAGTCATGGCTACGTGGAGGACAAGAAGAAGTCTCCCAATGACGACGATGCCTCAAGTACGACACGAGAACAGTTGTAAAGAACGCAACTGTTGTTGATGCAAAAGTACATTTATAAACCAGTGTTAGTTTTATTTGCTATTCAATACCTTAACATCCTTGAATGTCTCTTTGGAGGACACCTCATCAGACATTCCCATTAGAATATCCCTGCTCCAAAACTGACCGGATTAGTTCAAGATCCCATATTTAAACGAATGCAATTTACTCATTTAGTGAATTAGTGAGATTCAACTAGAGTTGGTTTGTGGTCCCGACATGTCTTGTCAGTTTGGAAGGTTGTAGCACTTCATTTGAGTTTTTGAGCCACACCTCTTTTGGCCCCATGCCATCACCTTCCCTCACAAAAGGGAATTAAATTTAATCCTGATTGTGTTGTCGAGCTTCAGCTGGAAAGCACCAAGGTCTTTACTGGTCCACATATTTGTATCCAAACCCACCAAGACCCTGAATCAACAGAGTCCATTACTTGACCCCTTTTGCCTGAGTTTGCGGTTCGTGTGCTCGGTGAACCTCAACATCCCAGAGTACATTGTGCTCTCATTGGAATTCTCATTATTTCACGCGCATCAATTTGAATGGATGCTTGTGTTGTGTTTCAGGCGTGACCTCGGACCAGACCAGCACCGTGGCGACGGAGCTGGACGCGGACGATCTGGAGTAGTGTGCGCAGGTTGTCGTCTCCAGGGAAATAGGGTGGTTCTAACATTGGCTCATGGCGTCACACACCCACAAACGCACCACTCCGCCCCTCTTGGATTCACATGTATTGTACATCCACTGACTTGTTAGGTTTTGTACTCATTTTAGAGCAATGGTACTGTCCTTTTATTTATTTGCTTTAATTTGTAAAAAGAACAGATTTTGTTGAGTAGATGTGTTGGTGCTCGCTGTAAATTTTATTTGGTTAATGCAGTTTCTCGATTTGAAGGACGAGTCATGAGCAGGTCAGGAAACTAACGTCGCTTTTTTTTTTCCCAACCCAAAAAGAGCTTCGTCAGCCATATTTTGACCTGTTTGGCTGGTGTTAGTTTTCCACCCTGGTTGTATGAAGATCGAGTATGTTTTAGACGTGTTTGTGCTAACTGATTGTGGTTCCAGTGATGTGAAGTATTTTTTTGGCTCAAGGGCTCCTCCTGCTCTCTGGAGGGATGTTGGACCACTTGCCAAAAAAAGCTCTTGCGGTTAAAGAGGGCCAAAATGAATTTCGGTTTTCTCCTCTGCAACTTTTTTTCTCCAGTATTCCCCTGAACTCTTGATATTTTTAGTTGAGTATTTTCTTAATTGTGCAACAGATGAAAAATTACTGCTAGCATGTGCTGCAAGACGATCACGCCTGGGATTAGAATGGGTGATATGGTCACACACGGGCGGCTGAATTCTGAGGTAGTCTTGGGTTGGCCGGACGCCACTGCCTCCTCGAAGATGACACAAGAATAGTTGCTGCCATTGGGTCTTCCCAACTCAAGGTGGGATCATCCAAGAATGCTTGCTCTGATCAGCCCCTGAGTCCTAATTCCAACATTAAATTAATCGGACACTTGTTAATAAATCAATAAGTATTTGATTCCACTCCCATCGTATCAGCAGTTTGCATATGAAGAGCCACTGCTGAATGTCGGTGTCGTATTATTGCTTTCTTCAGCTCAACAACAGTTAATGGAAATGGCCGTCTACTGCAGCTGCTGGGAAGATGTAGGAGTTTTTTTAAGTGAGTTCTGAGCGTGCCAAGCCAGCAGTTTGGACTTTGGAGGAGAACTTTCAGTGCTAAGCCTCCATCTCTTGACACGTTTTCCTCAAATTTAGCTCTGATGAATAGAAATTAGAATACCAGGAAAAAAACTAAAATACTGTAGAATAAATGAGCCTTTTCCCCTCAATTCCTGTGAATTATTGGATGCTCTTTAGGAGCAGCAGACGGCTTCCAGGTGTAGATGGCACATTAATTCGACTGTCAGGACTTTTTTTAAAAGAAGAAAAGTAATAGATTTCTCTGACATTTGATGGACAGTCCCGCCTTGAGTCATTTAATGGTTTTTAATCTTTTCAATGTAAAAACCTGACAGTGATGTGAAAATCCTAATCCGACTGGGATGAAATTGATCTCCAAATGAAAGCAAGTAAAGAAAAACTCTTAAAAGGTATCCAGTCAGACTGCAACACAACGCATTTAAAATGTGCGGCGTTCGAGTGGCCAGAGGATTGTTTCTGCAGTACCAAGGATGGCGAATGTGTCATCTTCTGATATTGTCTGAAGATGTACTTCTATGAACTGTTCAGGTAGTTTAACGGTTAAGTGTCTCTCCTCGTAGTGACTTGGTGCCATATCAGTTGACAAACTAGTGGGAACCTTTAGTGGCTTAACTTTACGTTGTTTCCCTCCTCCTTGCTTTTTATCTGCAAATGTTAATTTTCAAATGTGCTAAATGAGACTGATGGCAGCTTTTCAACGCGAGATCCCTCAAATGTTTTGTCGTGAGGAGAAATCCACCTGACAACTCAATGTAAGACCCTGCAGACTCTTGACTATTGTTTCAATAAATGGGCATGTGCATGTACACCACTGCTGTCCTCTGCCTGTGTGTGTTCATAGGGGTTGACTTGCGCTGTGTTCAAGGCCAGTTGGAACTCCCATGTTTGTCAATGGTTTTTGCTGTCAAGGAAGAAGCTGCCATGTTTGAAGTTGTGGTGTCAAGTTGGAGAAGCTGTGAAACGGTCCCTGATCTTCTGACCAGTAATCTCAACTCTCTGCTTCTTCATTTCTTCACTTCTGAGTTGTCTTGGATGTGTAGCTTTTAAAGGTTGAAACTGGCACCCTGCACAATGTTTCACTCTGCCGGCAGATCACATTAGGAAAAACGAATATATTAAATTCCGACTTATTTAAAGCATTATTTCACTTTTGTTGTTATTTATTACATCTGAGGCGAAATTCGAACCTCTCGGCGGGGCAAATTTGGCCCCCGGGCCCCGCTTTGAGCAGCCCTGATTTAGACTGTCAGTATTTGATTAGTCTTAATTAATCGCCACTGAGTCATAATTAGTCTAATAATTATGACTTACAGTGCCTCTATAGAGGCAGTTAAAACATCACTAAATAATTAAAACAATATACTGTTTTAATTATTTAGTGACGTCTTAACTTGTCATCTAAGAGTGCTTCAGTTAAATGGGCTTCCACAATAATTACACGCGCGCACACGCGCTCACACACACACACTGGCTGCTGCAGGCTGCATCCGTCCTCCCGGCAGCAGCGCGGTATGCACGCAGCTGCGCGCCGCATCGCTCCTGCAGCCACGGCAGCAAAACATACGTGACCGCCTCGGCGCTTTAATCGATCTGTGCATCAGAAAATAATCCATCGCCGCATGGTGACGTCACGCCGCTGATCGCTAATAGCGACTGGGCGGGCTGGTGGGCGGGTGGCTGGCTGGGCTTCCGATGGGCGCACTGAAACCCCGCACTGGATAAAGGGAAAAGGGAAAAAAAAATCACGCATTACTGTACGAGGAGCGCGTGGCCGGGGCTGTTTGTTGTTTTGCGGGAATGTAGTCGGCGTCGTGGCCGCGTGCAGCAGCAGGAAGAGGATGGACGCGTAACAGGACGGGATCGAGCCAGCTGTGGCCTGCTTCTAACAGCAACATCTGGCCGGTGAGTCGCGCTGACAGCCGCTTGACAGGCGGGCAGCTCGGGTTGTGAGGAGCCGGGGATGGCGGCTTGCTCAGGTCCGGTGAGTCGCTGTGACCTCGTCCTTGGTTGAGTGGTGGTGGCTCAGCCTCGCTTACGTGCACACACGCTGGTGAACGCCTTCCGTGCACCTGCAAATGCAAATTAAGGTAAAACTATTGCAGTTTGTTCATGAGGAATCAGTGAGGGGTTAATCTGTGAGGACGGGATTAGGAGAGCCATGGAGAGTTATTATTGAGCCTGATTATGAATCCCTGCAGACATTGATCTGGTACTGCACACTGTCAGTCTCCATGTGAGAGGATCCAAGTTAGCACCAGAGATGCATTGTGGGTGTCAAAAAAAAAAAGATCTCATCCTACTTTCACATGATTTCTGTGCACATCCTGTGTCCATCTGCAGGGTCAGAGAGGGCGTCTCAGCAGCCAGCCGGCTCTGGACTACAGCGGCGAGGACATGGAGGAGGGGGATGCAGAGGGGGAGGGGCCCATGGCGGTCAGTGAGGGGCCGAGCGGTCATGGCCTCAACGCCAGCAGCACCACGACCACCACAAATCTTCTGGCATCCGTCAAGGAGCAGGTAGGGGGCAGGCGCCACTGTGGTCACACCCTTGTTGTTGTGGTGGTCTCTCGCAGCCCACCTCTACATGCACAGCCCTCATTTAATTGACGAAGTTACGCCATCCATCGCAGGATAAATGGAGTCAGATGAATTTACTGAGCAAATCCCAGGGATTATCTCCAGATGAAAATGGAACGAGCCTCCATGCTGAGCCTTCTGAATGAGCACCCCAAATTCTGGTCAAACTCTCATAAATAAGAAAAGAGAGCAGAAAAGACTGAATGAAAACTGAATCTAGTTCCCTCCACCAAGGAGGTCATATTTATGGTGACATTTATTTGTTTGTCAGAAGGATCAGCACCACCTCTTCCTTACACTTGGATGTCCTCCTACTTGGTTGAACGTGGGCGTCTCAGATTCGGTCACAAACACCTTAAAACTCAAGTGCAACGGTCTGTAACATTGCCAACCTACACAGAGGTCGCTGGTTTGATTCCCGATGTTGCGTCCAGCTTGGTCTGGTGTCTGTATGGACAGAATTGGCTGTGGGTGGGAAGTCGGGTGAGGTTGGTGTCGTGGTCGCTGCACGAGCGCTTCCTCTGTTCAATCAGGGCTCTTGTTCAGAGAGAAGCAGAACTGGGTAGCTTCACCCCCTTGTGGAACTCCTCACTGTCAGGTGGAAAGCTGTATCCGACGACTCCACGGGGGAAGCATGTGGCCACTCATGGTGCTCCCCAGATCTGCAGAGAGGGCAACAACCGGGTCCGACTTGGTAGAGTGAATCACAGATATAATGGGGAGACAAGACAAAAAATTGATTAAAAAATGACCCACTTACCTTAATGTGATTTACTGCACCATGAGGCCTTTCCAGTGTCAAATGTGGAGGGTAAAGTCTGGTGGAATCTTTGATCGTTTTTGTTACGTGTGAAGCGGCCTTCTTTACACCAGACAGCCAAGTTTTCTTGTTTGCCTTCATTTGTTTTAGTAGCTTACGGTACACATAAGCAGCACCTTCAGTTGCTACATCTCCCTCACTTTCTCATCAAAGTGATCGTCTGTCTTCCTGTCTACTCTCCTACTCTTAATTAGGCCTGGAGTGCAGCCATGTTCTCAATGTAGTCCCTGGGTGTGCAACCCTGGATAAGGCCCACTACTATTTCGAGGTTTATGACGTCTTTTGCTTTACTTTTGCTCTTTGGAGTTGCTCTGAGGTTAAGTGCAAAAAGGCCCCACCATACAGAACCTAACTTCCAGGTAGCTGGTCTTCAACGTAATATACAATCAAGCGGTTTTACCTTCATTGTTGTAGAAATCAAACGCCAGCACTGCTCCTGATGCGTCAAATCTACCGCCTGCAGTTCCTCCACAAAAATGTCAAATTAGACGTGCTAAATGGAGCACATCGGTTATTGCATTCCATTTTTTTTCAAGCCCCTACGCTTTTCTGCTTTGCTCTCATTTAGCCCATTAAAAGTAGGAACGGGAGAAGGAGTGAAAAGCCCATAACTGTCGCAGGGCTGTTGAATTTAGTCGAGCAAACATGGAGAGAGTGATGAGATGTTGAGACAGCGGCCTGCAGCAAGGTTGCGCCACAATGAAAGCTGAGACGTCTGGAACTGCCTTTTGAAATGTTTGGAGAAAGCAAGGCGATATCAGATCTAAACAGCTGTCACAACAGAATTTCTGTCATTGAATTTTGTGCTTGTTTGACATTGAAATTGACCTCCACGTTGGGTCACTATGGCCACGAGACTGCTTTAAATAGAATGTAAAATAAAAATGCTGTCAAGAAAAACCGTGACATTGCTCTCGGTAAAATCCTCCTGTAAGCCACTATAAATCATGCAGACGCTCTACGACAACATCATGCATTTTAGATCTGCTACATTTGATAGTAAGTGAATAATTTAAAGCCAAAGACTTGGATGTTACATCAGTTCCAAATGCGCCGAAAAACTTCACTCCTCGCAGTGTTTGACAAAATAGTCAATTTAGTGGCTCCTCTGCAATATATATGCTCACATTTCTTTTTATACTTAAAAGACTTGCTACATAATAGAGGAGTATGCCCACTATTTGGGAAAGTCTCTTACTGTCCTTCCTCCCCTGAGTCATACAAGGAGATAAAGACCCTTTTTTTCCCTCTGTGCTGCAGTAGGGAGTTGAGACCAGCCAGCTAGCTTAGCACAGTGAATGATAGTGATTGGGGAGTGTTAGCATGCCTCACTCAAAAGTCATTAAATAGAAGTAATCATCTGCATTCTCTCTGACAGTGTTGGCTATGACGGGTAGCAGTCATTCTTCTAGCTGTCAGCAAATGTCTGGTTTTGTCACAGACGTCATGAGGTGCAAATCACTGCCTCAGTCTTGAAATTAGTTGCCGCAATGTGTCTGATTATTGCATAACAAATGTTTAAAAAAACATCATTATATTAATTTAGAGCAAAGTCTATTTAGACTTTTGATTGCCCTATGCTAACACTTCCCATTCACCACGATTCATTGTGCTAGGCTAACTTTCATGGGTCTCAGCTCCCTAATGCAGCTGGAAGTGTGAAGACCACAGCCCTTCACCTACTTCTTGAGCCCTTAATACTTTTACCTGTTTTCAAACTTGGTCTTTATTCTCAACTCTCATACACCTTTACCATTTTGTGACTGCATCCTGCATGATTTTGATGCTGCCAGCAACAAAATCTACCCACGGAGACTGCTCAAGTACTTGTTATGAAGCTCTGGGGCTTTTAACAGCTTGAAGCCCCGACTTTAACATCTCTCATCCTCTCATGTAAGGAAGTTTATTGTCTGTTAGCTAGAGGTGCTACGGTGTCACATGAGGACCTATTTTGATGTGCGGGGCAGCTCCCAGAAGTAAAAGCAGGATCTCTGTGACGTTTGGTGCTGCTGATTTTGAATATGCATGCTCAGCTAAATCCTCCCTAGACAACAACATAATTGCTTTATTTGCTTTGAAGCACCACAGCCAGAAACACCACGCATCCCTACGTGGATGATTGATGGCCGCTTTTCCTGCAAGAGTTTTGGCTTTTACAGGCTGCAGGGTCACAGTCGGAGGCTTAAACTGCCTCTGTCAATCCAGTTATGTCACCGCCCAGCGCCTCCTCACCCCCGATGATATCTGAGGCACCAAACGGTTGACATCTGCCTGGATTTGAGTGCATGCTCACTGTCATCCTTTTGCAAACCCAGAGCTTGTGATGTGCTGTTGTCGCTGCCTGCCTTGCTGACTGGAGATCACGGGCGCCTGAGGTGGAGTGTCACGTTAGCGGTCTGCTGCAGAGTCACTGTGGTGGAAGGGGAAGCAACAGAAAATCCTAAGATCTCTGATGTTCTTTTCATTTCCAGGAGTTATTTACTCCTTTAGTGAACCCACTTTGCTGCCATCATCCACCATCTCCCCAAATGCCTCTTGACAGCCCCCGGAGAATGAGTGTAAACTTGTTGCTTTCTATCAAAGGTGGGCGTTTGCACATGAAAAAGAAAGTGTTTAAATCCATCTATGGGTTACTTGCGTGGGTGGAGAGAGCAGGAGAGATGGCAAAACAAAAGCATGGCATTCTGGTCTATTGAGGCTGCTGTGGGTGTAGCAGCTCTGCTGATGATTTTATATTTCTGATTGTTGAATGTCAATGCAAAATGGCGTTTTTAGATGAAAATATGAAGCTATAGAGAAAGTCTTTAAGGGAGAATTCTTCTTAAGATGTAGAGCAGAACTAGGCCGAACATTTCACGGCTATCACAGATGCGGTCTGGATAAACCAAAGTGCTGGGCTATGATTAGACATGGCACAGGGGGAGGAAGAGGATGCAGAGGTCTGGTGTTGCTCAGTAAGAGACGAATACTTTGTGACGGTGCACAATAGGCCGTGGCGAATCGTCTGGTAGCCCCCAGCTGGTACGAGACATCGCCTGGCACAGCTCTGCATCGGTCTGGCAGGGCGAGGCATGCTTCCAGACGTCAGGAGGTGACGGGGGCTTTTTGTCCCTGGAGACTTGCCGTAACGTGGTTGGAACAAGGAGGGCTGTGTGCTCCTGTCCTGTCTCACAGCTGCTCTGGAGTGATGAGAGGGGAGTTATGCTGCACATTTTGTTGAACATCTTAAGCACCCCTGAAAGTAGTGAATGTCTCCGTAATGACACCACTACCTTTAATGAACCTCTTCTCTCCCGTTTTAGAAAAGTTTAATGCCTGCTTATGCTAGTGTCTGTTAGAATACACACATTTGTATAACACAGAAAGCCTATTAATATCCTATGGAACTCTCCATGATGTCTGACATGGTGTTTAATAAATGCAGGAGCTGAAAGTAACAATCCATGATTTGCTATGTATATATTTTGCGAAATCAAATGAAAAATCACGTCCGCTATGTTCTGCAGTGCCACAGTGAGCCTCTTTATCACCTTCAAATTTCGGTTCACACACTCATGTCAACCTCAGGATTTTTTGACGTTTTTATGACACTATAACTTATCATGTTTAAGCTGCTGACATCTAATTTGCAGCTGCTGAGCACATCATTCCTGCTTTGCATTTGCATGGTAGCCTTATTTGGAGCATGACCTGAGCTCAAAGCATCAGCGTGCGTGAACGCAGCCCCACAGATCTGCTAGTGTTGCTAAAGACCTGTCGTCTTGTTACATTACACGCCCCCTTGGGTTTTATCTCACTTGCACTAATGACTCATATGCATCCTCCTATGTGTAGTTGTTATTATTGCTTTCACAAGGTGAAAACAATCATAACAACAACGCCACGTGAACGACACCCACAGCAGCAGGAGCCGCCACAGAAGTTGTTCAGATGTTTATTTATTTTGTCACTGCCACGCAGAATGCACTCATGAAACTTTACAGGTGTGTAGCTGAGGTCAAGATAAAGACTGCTCAATAACGGATGTTGTCTGACCTGCAAGTGCTGAGTACACATGTAGAACTGAACACCCTGGGGCCCAGTACTGAGTACACACGTAGAACTCAACACCCTGGGGCCCCGTACTGAGTACACACGTAGAACTGAACACCCCGGGGCCCAGTACTGAGTACACACGTAGAACTGAACACCCCGGGGCCCAGTACTGAGTACACACGTAGAACTGAACACCCCGGGGCCCAGTACTGAGTACACACGTAGAACTGAACACCCCGGGGCCCAGTACTGAGTACACACGTAGAACTGAACACCCCGGGGCCCAGTCCAGTTCTGTTTATGACTGATTGCCTGTCTTTGATTTGATTAGACTAAATTATTATCAACTCGGGGTAAAGGTGTCTACTGTGGAGGACCAAACTGCCTACGTAAAAGAATAAATCAATAAATACATGAAGATGAGTAATATTTTTATGAATATAAAATTAATGTGTTCATTCAGGGATGAAATGCCAAATGATTTAATATTTCTGGTTTAACAGACCGCTTTTTTATGAATGCCCTTATTTATTTACTTCTTTTTCTCAGATATGGATCATTTCCTTTTAAATGTATAACTTATGTATCTTTCCGTCACATTGTAATTTTTAGCTAAAATTTATTTTATAATTCTTTTAATTTAATTTTGTCCTATAATTCCCCAAACTAATCTATGTCTGCATTAAATTATCTTTTTTACTTTTACATTTGGCCAACCATTTTCATTATCCATACCATACCACAACCAAAAACCTTATTTCCAAACCTTTAAAAATGTATATTGTTATATTCTCCTGATAACTGCTAATACCATTTAACAAAGAAGAAGAATCCTCTGTATGGCGTGCACTCAAAATAAAATCATTGGCTTGCTTTTTATGCAATTAATTGAGCAATTATTTCAACAGTCTGATAGTTTGGAGGTGCTGCCCAAGAGTGTAATCAGACAAACGTCTCTTCTATTAACTCAGGAAAATTGCCGCAGAAAAATCAACACTTATTAACCGGAGAATTGTGTGCGCCACCAGTTTCCACATGGGGATCATTAAAATTTCATGCAGTCGGAGCCAAAGTGATATACAGTGAATAGTTGGGCTCCTGTCCATATGAATGATTGCCTTTGAAAACACTGTGTGTGTGTATTAACTCACCATCAGCTGCAGATTTTCCAGTCTTAAACTACATCACTAAGGATGCTGTCAAGGTTGGGATCGTCACATGGCGGCTGCAGCTGACCCAAATACAAAAGAGCTTTTATCAGAAGATGTAAAGCTGTGAGCATGGATTTAAGTGTCTTTTGTTGTTTTGAAAGGATTATGATTTGAAGGACTAGATAGGGGACTCGGACCAGATAAATGAGCACTGCTTTTATGTCTGAATTTTGACATCTGTTGTCGTTTGCTGGTTACCCTGAAAACTTACAAGATCAGCAATAATCTGTCTGTCTTCTTCTTGTCCTCTGTCTTTTTTCTTTCTTTTAAGGGTTGGGTCTAACCCAAACATTAAATTCTCATCCGTATGCCTGATAATTTAGAGGTAAAGTAGATAAACATGTTTTGAGAAATGTGAATAACTCATACACTTTCAGCGCTTGGTTGTCTTTGCCTGAAAGAAAACCTGCATACCACCATTTAATAGTGGTGGGTTGGAACTGTTAGCCTACTTGAATCGAAAGGTAAGGGAGGATGGACAGTAAGAGTATTTCTCAAATAAATTGTCAGGTCTTTTTTTAACAAACATGTGATCATGTTTTTTTACAAGGAATATCGAAATATATTGTAGCAAAATATGTCTGCCTTATCAGATCTTTCACTTGATACCCTCTGTGTGGATGTAGATGTTATTTGCAGACAGCTAATTCTCCAGTGGACAGCCACGATGACACCAGCTGTGCTTCCTAAATTTATATTTATGAAGCAGCTGTGAAACCTCAGTGTTATGTAACAGAATACAAATCAGAAAACGGCAAAACTACCAGCCAGTTTGATGTAGCCTAGAATCATCTGCTCCATTTCACTGCCCTTAAGCCACCAGTGCTGTGGGCTTTAAAAAGAAGTCATATTTCAGTGTTTGGGTGGTCTACTGACACTCGTGCAGCACAGGGCGAGAGATATCATCTCTGTGACCAAACATATTTGGAAATAACAAACTACTGATAGGGGTTGAAGGAATCTTTAATACTGGCCCTCTCAGGGACAAGCCAGAGGACGTGTGTCCTCAGGCAGTGATTCACTTAAATCATAAAGAAGTGAGCAGACAAGCAGCATCTGATTCCCATTAACCTGTTGACTCACCCCATTCACCCCAGCAGCATGGAAGCCAGAGATGGCAGTCCAGCCTGATGTATGAAATTGGGTTATCTCCTCTAGGTTTTTAATAAATTAGTCAAATTCAGTGTACAGAAAAATAAAGTTTCTGAAACTTGGGATGTTACTTTTATCACCAAATTCTAAAATGAAACCTACTTTTGCTAAACATGATGAAGCGGCAGAGACTGAGCCTGTCATCTATGTCTCCATTTCCTGTTTCATGTTGTGGTTTGTCTTTCTGTGTGCTCCCTCTTGTCTTGGCCTGCCTTTGGTTCCTGTTTTATTTTGAAGTTCAGGTCTTCTCTTCCTGTGTGCTCCCTGCTGTGATCACCTCTTGTGTATCACCTGTATATGATTGCACCACCTGTGCCTTGTTTCCTTGTGTATTTAACCCCTGCGTTTCCCACTGTCTCTTTTCGGTTCATTGTCACTGTCTTTGTCATGGTCACACTCCATGTCGTGTTCCCTGCTCCTCCGTGTTTCCTGTAAGTCCTTGGTTCTCAGTTTGGCATTGAACTTCTGTTGGTACTTTGTTCCTGAGCGTGTCCGGGACTGAGGCCCATTGACCCTTTTAGTTGATACTTTGTTTTTTTCTTCTGTTGGATTTTGAACCCCCCATGTTGTGTTTGCCATTTTGAAATAAATGTTTTGTTCCACCCACTTTGGCTGTGGTCTGCATTTGGGTCCAGTTTTCCGTACAAGCCTTCGTTCACCACCCAACATTCATGGCGGTTCGGTCGTCCCCCCCATTGCTGCTTGAGTATCAAAGTTAAAGAGGTTGAAAGTTTGCCTCGGGGGAGATGTGCACACTGTGAGGGCTTTAAGTTTTTAAATAGTTTTGTTTTTGTGAAACTATGTCTCAAAATGTTAAATTAGGCCCTGTTAACAACCTAAATCACGTAAGCATGTTGGCAGAGGAACCAGGCTCTACGCAGCCACTGGCCTATTCACTTAAAGACTTGCAGCCTTGCTTGGGAACGATCGGTCTGGCCAGAATAATCAAACTGAAAGCGTGAGTTGGTCTTGATTTTATGTTTTATCATCCTGAGCTCAATCCTCTCAGCTTTGTACTCAAACTCCCAAAATATGTGTAATTAGATTACAGGAGCTGAAAGGTCCTGGACACAGTTTCAGTGTTGTAATTCCTGAATCTGCTTTAACAGCGTCACGGCCTCATAGCCGCAGAGAAATCGGTCAAGTCATGCAGGTCGAATACAAAATGGCTTTACCGTTTAATTCTGACTGGCATCAAATAGGTCTTAAAAAGGGGGCTTAAATTGCTGTGTCATGGTGGAAGGCTTTCATGGCCAATGTGCATGTCTCTCCCATAGGAGCTCCAGTTTGAGCGGCTGACTCGAGAGTTGGAGGAGGAGCGGCAGATCGTGGCCAGCCAGCTGGAGAGGTGCATGCTGGGAGCTGAGTCGCCGGCAGCAGACAGCAGCAGGTAGATGTGATGGCCTGAGGCCTGCTCTATATTCTTTCTTTTAAAGTAAGTTCTTCAAAAGATCTGTGAAAATAAAAAGACAAAGTGGAAAAGAATTTACAAATAGCAGACAGCTATATTTAGAACTTTTATTTAATATATTTAATTGAGAACATTTTTTAGCAAATGTTTTGCCTAAAAAAATGGAAAGTAATTTTTTTCAAGATTTCCATCTGAAAATGTTCCAAATGTGAATCCATATTTAATGAGCTCATTTGCACATTTTTACTTAGAATTTCAGGAAAGTTAATTGTAGTATTGTGAATAATTAACTGGAGAAATTCCATGGGGATATCTATTAGTTTTACCCTTTTCACCCACGTGATTCTTGTTGTTTTCTGTGGATGGCAGCCGGTTCTAAATCATTCTGTTACGCCACAACGCTGTTTGCCTTCATATGCAGCTGATATACGCTGTGATGTATTTCCTATTTTTTATGTTTTATTCATCCACCATTTTATGTAAAATTGAGAATGAGTTAAAAAAAAAAAAAACTGACCAAAGCATCGTGAAATCTGTCTCTCCTCTGTCTTACTGGCCTGCCTGAATTCTCCTCTTGCTCCTCTTCTTCCCCTCCTCTTCTGCTGAAGCTCCTCTGAGAAGTCGTTTGCATGGAGATCTGCAGGTATGAGCTTTGTTTTAACAGGCTTAATAAAAAAGATGATAGAATAGATTCCAGAGCACCGAATATCCACTGAATGAAAATACTTCTGCTGGATTTAGTTTATAGTCAAATGGTAAACACCGCAGTTTCAAATCAGATCAAATCCATAAAATTTTGGCTTTAAACCAAACATTTTCACATTGGAAAATCCCTGAGAAGAGCTGCAAGTTGCCTGAATGTAACAGCAGATAGAAGCTTTAAATTGGACCTATTAACCATCTTGGCCCAGATCTCTCGCCTCCGTTTCCTGCTCCATTTTTCACCCATTGGCTTCCCAATAAAACAAAAATACTGTAATAAAAGGCTGTGTTCTTTATTGTCAAAAAATCAATACTTTTCATTTCTCAGATTAGGGAGACACTGCCTGCATGGTTGAAATTGTTTTTACATGGACAGACTGTTTTGTAGGGCAATGCTGCGGCCCAGTTTGAAGTCATCCTCCATCCTTGAGGCTTGAGGATGAATATATAATAGCCTTGTTTAGCGAGAGAGTGGTGCAGCAGCAGAGTACCGTTTCAGGACCTTGTTGGCAAACACCTCACAGTCACACGGTCGGAAATCCCAAGTTGACTTGCCTCCTTTTCACTTTCTTTCTTCATTTCTAAATTTACAGCAGTGCTGTCTGTTAGGTTAATAAATGCCTCACTAAGTATCTATGAATAAATTAGAATTAATGAACCTTAATAAGCATTATCTTGTTAAGAGTAAAGTAACTTCATTAAGTTTAGCAAACTGTCAGTCTGTCTGCATTTTATGACATTGGTGTGACCCTTTGGTAGGAGGAGAGTCGCAGGGCGGAGCCATCGAGGCGCCTGGATGTCCCACTCGTCACCTGGATGCTGAGGAGGGACTTTTCCTGCCTGAGGTGGACCGCGCTTCGCTGCATGACAGTGAGGGTCTGTTCCATATACACAACACGTGGCTGGTGTTGTTGTTTAGAATGTCTGAGGCAGAGTCTGGCAGCAAGACTTCAGATTGCATGTGAGGTTTATTTACATGTAGATGAATTGCTGAAGTTGAATTCAATCTTGGTTTTGCAAGATAAGTTTGAGCAGTCGCCTTATATATTCTAACACCTTTTAAGAGTGATAGTTTGTTTTGGCATAGTCTTTCTATTAAGTGTGTAAGAGAGAGTGTTTGCATTTGGCCAGCATAAGGCTATACTGTTGTGTTTTTACATGTTAGCTGGCCCAGTTACCTCAATAATGTTTTATTTCCTTGTTGGTCGTTTAGGCCCAAAGGACACATGGTGACTGTGACAGTGCAAATTTGAATAAATCTAAAAAACTGGAGCCAATATCAGATTTATTATTTTGTCTGTGGAAAGAAAAGAGGAAGCATATGAGCGCGTTACACAATCATTCGGGAGGATCCTGCCTCAAAATGGTTGAACCATGACTTTGAAAGCAAACCAGGTTCAAGTTGTGCGGTGCAGAGCTCCAGGATGTCGCTGCACACCTCTGGAGCTATGACAGCATCCTGCAGGCAGGTGTTCAGAGAAGCATGGCGGTTCAGTGTAAAGTCCACTGTCTGATTTTCAATCTTCATTTTTTTTAACTGTTCACACCCAGTTGCTCCTTGGAACTGCCTCAGCCTGTCGCTGTCAGACATGAGGTGTCTTCGCTGGAGTGGCTGACACTTAGTTGCACTACAGTTGCTATGATGACTCTTTCATCTGATTTTTAGCCTGAGAACCTCCGTCTTTACCCTTATTTTCAACATCATAGCACTGTTTGAAATTTAGAAGCAGATGTGCGTTTGGTTGTATTTATATTCCATACAGTTGGAGTGGTCAGACTATAAAAATATCCCCCTCGTCTTCTCCTACATGAGAAAGTAGGCCAGCCTTATTGAAGCTGTAGAGTATGCAGATTGTTTCAGGAACAGCAGAAGAGCTTAATGCAGAGACATGTGTGTGTGCGTCTCTGTGTGTATTTATACCCATAATGCCTTTTAACAAGTTGAAACCTGAGTAGGATAATATGCAAATCATTAAACCCCATCAGTTTGATCATTTCTCGCTGCTTTCATGTTTTCCTTCAGGCTCAGGAGGTCACTCTGCTCAGATGACCTCGTATTCCGACAGCGGCTACCAGGACAGTTACTACAGCAACCAGAACGTGGTGCGCTCCGAGCCCCGCGCTTCCATTTCAAGGAGCCCGAGAGCGGAGGGTCAAGCGTCTGGGCAGGTAGGAGTGAAGTCTGCAGGATGCCTGGAGGGATTTCTTCAAATAAACCATTTATGATTCAATCTCAGTGGTCAAATGTCAAAGTCACTCCATGCTTTTGACTGTAACTCACACTGGTTTTGACAAAATAGGGTGAAATGATGACATTTTCTCCCTGTAAGGTCAGAGTTCAACAGAACAATGTGCTTCTGTTTTAGAAGTGCTTCCATCCACATGTAGGAAACCAATCTGAAGGTCCATATAGTAATTCCCCTGCAGCTTTTGCTGCATATTGATTTTCTTCATCCACAGATGAAGATCAATATATAAAAGCTAAGCTAACGACAGTGTTGCCTCAAGCCAATTTATTTTACAGGACAAAAGTCACAAAACCATGAAAAAGCTGTCCTTATTTGTCCAGAAAAAAAAGATGTTTCTGCAAATGAAGATCATGTGATATGATTAGAAGCCTGTGACAGCTCCTAACGGACACGCAACTTCTTACTTTGACTCTTATCTCTGAAACGAGTGTCTCTTGCTGGTTTTTTCTGCTGTAAATAGGAATCTACAGAGTGATGGCAGCCAGTGGGGATCTATAATCATGAAAGATGGTCTTCTACCTTCACATTGGCTCCCTTCATTGTGGCTAATAATTACTCGCTCTGTTCCTGACAGTGGAAGCTGGAATGACAGATAGTAGTGAGCCCGTTTGAATTTTCTCCTGATTTATTCCAAACCCAGCAGCAGGGCTGGATGGGCTTACATGTCTCGGCTCTTAATTTCCCTTTGAGGCGTTGGAGGCTTCTGTGGATTAAGGCGGCGCAGATTGGAGTCTGTAATTGAAGGACATTTTACATTCGGTAATAAGAAGGAAAAGTAACTGATTGTCACCATAAATATGAAATATTATGTCAAAGCATCCCTCAAATTACTGCCAGACTTCAGACTTTTAAATGTAGATGTTTATTAAGAGAATATAATGATGTCCTCTTTCACTTTCCCGATATTTCTATCTTTCTCTGGTTCCTCTCTCAGGCATCTGGCCGTGTGTTGCGGAGGATGGCGTCCCTCCCATCTAGAAGCCAGTCGCCTGGCTGTGGCACCGCCGGCACCGTCTCCCCCTCCCGCATCTCCTTGCGGACATCCCAGGGCAGCACCTACGACTCACCCATTCTCTCCGAACCCAAACCTCTAGCCGCCGTCTTCCCCGGCACCACCATGCCACCCTCCTGCCCGTCGCCCTCCTCTCCCCCTGACAGCATGCAGGCCTTAAGTGGTGGGGGAGTAGGGGGGGGCACGACCCGTCTGGGCTCCACCCTCTCTCTGATTGAAGGGAGGGGTTTGACAGGGTCGCCTCTGCGTTCAGGGATGACAGCGGTGCCGCAGCATTACGGCTCAACACTGCCCAGACAGAGCCAGCCACTGGCGTATGGTGCTGACCCCTACGGGCTGTACCAGAGGAGCGCCTTGCCCCGCCCTGACAGCCTCATAGGTGAGTCAGATGTCTGAGCCCTGTAGGGCTGATAGGTCAGATCCAAAATTTGAGCCAGTCTAAGTATGTGAGAGATGTTTTCAGCGAACCTTTAAGTAAATAAACAACGCCTCACTCTGCAGCTCCGTCGTCGTTTTTCAGTGAATTTAATAACCTTTCCTTTGATGGGGTTGCTCGACTGAGCAGCGCTGAGGTAACTTCGTCACACACTCCGCCGAGAGAGTCATTAAATAAAGCCTCATGTTGAACAAAATAACTTTGAGGCAAACTGCGAGCTTGGCAAGTGATTGTATCTCGTATCGCAGCTCAGGCTGCTCATTTCACCCAGTTTGTAGTCAAATCGTGTCAGAACGCCAGCAGAATCAAACGTCTTTGATACATGGCGGTAAAGGAAATAAGAGGATTTCAGTTGTAGCAGGTAAACACATCTGCATTGATCACAGTGTAAGAATCTACTGGTGTTAATCTCAAATTCAAAGCTTGAGGATTTTAAACTCGTTAAAGATTCCAAGTGACTGATGACTGATTACAAGGAAGCGCGCACCAGGATGTTTTCCTGGATGATTACTGCTGAGTACCTCACTTTTATACTCAGTGTCTTGATATGATTTTGGATTGTATATTTTGATAGTCCGATTTTATGACTTAGCAGGTCATTTACAGAATATCTAAATAATGGGGTTGTGATGAAATTTGTTTGAATATATTGGAAAAAAATGAGGAAACACATTTTGCGTTTGTCAGTGTGCCTCTACAAGCTTGGTAGCATCAGTGCTAAGCTAACCTTGACATGCACAATGATTTTACTATGTTGTGAACGTGACCGACATCCCCAGAGAACCAACCTCTGGCTTTGAGCCCTTGTGATTGGCTAAGACAGCTGAGCCGGGCTGAGGAACTTGAGAGGGGATTATTCCTGTGCTGTGGTGGCGGCTGCTCAGTGAGTCAGGCTTACCGATGCCTTTCAGGACGCAGTGGAGCACATTTTAAATCAGATGTGTTAAACGTAGTAATGGCAGAGTCAAAGACCTTGACCTTGCTCATGCGAATAAGATCAGAGCACTAAAAACTATCACATCCCTTCTCTTATTGCCTGTTCATCGATGCTGGCTGGTGACGGTGCTGGTGAAGAATCTGCAGCTGATGCTGCAGCGACACACATTTATTCCAACGTACTGCCCTCTGTTATGCCGCTAAGCCGCTCCCACTGACCCATATAAGGGTGTTTCTATCACAAAGCGCCCAGCTGATAATCAGCTGATGGCACTGGAAGGCTTTTTCCGTGTGTGTGTGTGTGTGTGTGTGTGTGTGTGTGTGTGTGTGTGTGTGTGTGTGTGCGTGCGTGCACACATGCATGTTTTTGAAAGTGTGTTTTAATTCATCTTCATACGTGTGCTTCAGCATTTGCGCCGATGTCGTGTGCATACGCATTTATGCACCTTTTGTTGTGTTTGTGCATATGCGCAAAGAGGATGCTGGGTAGATGTGTGTGTGTGTGTGTGTGTGTGTGTGTGGGAGGAGAGTCAGTGAGCTACATAAAATGCCTCCTATATTCTCTAGCTGAGTGATTTTTCATCCTGCAGTGCTACTAAGTGGCCTAATATGCCGCCTAAATCCTTATTCCCAGTTATCCAGCTTAATCCCAGATTACACGCAGGAGATAAGCAATAGATGGATATATGTGATTATTAGGTTATTACTGATCAGTGGCACTTGTGGCACAGGTAGGGAAATGTGGGGAGCAGCCAAAACCTGAACAGCAAGACTAGCTTTTTTATTTAGCGTGGATATGATTTGAAAACGAGCACCAATAGTACTGAGTTAGGAAACCCTTTAATGGAATTTTACTTTGTGCAAAGCAGTTTTAAGATTTGAATAAAGTAATGAATACATGGTGTAAATGCAGCTGCAGAAAGTGTAGTCAAGGGAAATTAATGGATAAAGAAGAGTTTGCTATCTTGGTTACAATCTTTTTGCAAATTTAACGTTTATTTCATGATGCAAGACACGAAAACTGATTTGTATATTAAAGTGATTCTGTCAAGCTTATGAGAGGGAAAACAAACTGATTTTTGGTTAAAGTAAAATACCTACAAGAATAAGACGAAGACGTAAAGACATTTACAAGTATCATTAAAAAGTGACAAAATATCCAGATATTGTAATTGTTATTGATCAAAATATTTGGCTTATTAAACCAGAGAAATGTTTGAAAAGTTAGCTAAATATCATAGATTAACAATCTCATTTACAACCTGACTACATTGGGACGACCGTGGTGCCGTTACGCTTTGGTGTTTTGACGGTGAACAGATCGTTGTGTTGCTTCCTACACGGCACCGCTGTAGAGGAGCGCTTCATGACGTCACACACCGAGGCAGCGCTATGCCATTTTTGAGAAGCCTTATGTTGTACTGTGGGAAAATCAGCATGAAAAAAGAAAAATGCTTCTGTCTGAGGAATCTATGTAAATTACAGCAGCTCCTCTGTCATCAGCTGGAAGTGTGTGTGTGTGTGTGTGTGTGTGTGTGTGTGTGTGTGTGTGTGTGTGTGTGTTTGTGGGTATATAAGCTGAACCTCCCCCCCGTGCCCTCGAGCCTCGTTATAATTGGAGTACTCTTTGAACTGATCGGCTCTGAGATTGGAGGCTGGAAAAACCCTGCTGCTGCTGCCGGTGCCTGCAGCAGATTCAGAGTGACCGAAGTCATCATACATCTCAGACGCAAACACTGGGAATGATGCCTTGTTTGTTGTATTTCGCTCACCTGCAGATGTCAGGAAGAAGCTTGATTCCTTTCATCTGTCATCCTGCTGATAAAATGCAATCCCACACTGGCTTAAAACTGCAGCCTCCCAGGAGGGCTTCCTTCTCAGGAAACAAAGACTTCAAATATTATTTGATATTTTAACTGCTACATTATCCTCAAACTCACTCTTTTATCACTGTTTCCTTAAAATAATAATTTTTATTTTGAAAATCTGCTCTTTACTTCTGTATCTGCAGGGCTTCACAGCTCATATGCTGGTCATGCCGGGCAGATTGACCCCGAGCTGCGGGCTGCGTTGTCCCCGGACTGCCACATGACGCCAGTTTTTGATGAGCGTTCCTTCCAAAGCCCCCTGTACCACAGCCCCACCCACGAGCCCCAGGGCTCCCTCTACAGGACGAACCCAGGTACTGCAACTATAGGAAAGGATTGATTTTATATTTTTTGTTTTCCCACATTATAGAATATTTGATATTATTTACCACAAATCTGGTTCATTAAGAGGAGCAGGAGCACCAGTAGAAGGAGTGCAGTAATGTTTCCAAATGGTAACACCAGTCCTCCTGTTTGAGCTGATATTTTATCCTCCCGAAGAATCTACTCAAACAGCAGCTCTCCAGTCGAGAGGCTGCTCTCACGTCTGTTCAAAAGATTATTTTTTTCCCCTCTGAAATCTATGGTGGAAATCCCAGTTTGCATACCCCGAAACTGTTGTTCTTACAGTTCCACGAGGTCACAGTGTAATTAAGCTGAAACCTTTCATGTGTCTCCTTGCTGAAGAGCGATTTAGAGCTTTTAATGATCTGAGGAGCGGCTGTTGGTTTAAGAACTGAAGTTAATCATTTTGCTGTCTGTTTCTTATGTAAACCGCTTCTCTACCGCCTTCCTTCCCATCTCTCCCTAAGGTATGGGGACCCTCCCTCGGGCCACAAGCCATTGTGGCACGCTGCCGTACCAAAGAAGCAGCTACGGGCTGAGCAATGCAGCGCTGTATGTTGACTCCTACAGGGTCCCTGGTGAGCCAGTTTATTCCCACCGACACTCTGGGCTTGTGGAGCGGGCCGCCACACGAACGCCATCCATCGAGAGCATCCACAAAGACCCCAGGTGCTCTCATACACACTTCATAATGGGTCACTTCCTTTTCAGAAGAATAATGCCACTCAAATGCAAGTGTTCTCCTCTGTCCGTCCTGTCAGGGAATTCGCCTGGAGAGATCCCGAGCTGCCAGAGGTCATCCACATGCTGCAGCATCACTTCCCCTCTGTCCAGGCCAACGCCGCTGCCTATCTGCAGCACCTGTGTTACGGAGACAACAGAGTCAAGGTGGAGGTGAGCTGCAGTGACCGCTCACTCCTCAGATTGATGAGGATTGATTTAATATGTTTACATGAAAAGGGGGAAAATAAATCTTCCACAGGATATAAATGCCATACATCAAAGTGGCCAAAATACGATAATCAGAATAATGACAAATTACACACATACAATAAACTCTCAAATACAATTTGTAAAACGGTTCAAGATTTATTGACAGTGTAAATACACGCTAAAGTGGTTGTAGCCCTACTGATAACCTATATTAATATATGTGATGGAGTTTTGGAGGATGAAACTTTTGTAATTGCTATTTGTAAATTTACAAATTTTTGAAGAAAAAGAAACAAGATATCAGAACAAACCTACAAATAAGAATGGATAAGATTTATGACTTAATTGAGAAAAAGATGACATCGTCCGGAAATCTTTGACCTTTGATCAACCAGATGAGCGAATTTATCGCCTCAGATATCTCCTTTTTAAAGTGAATTCTCAATTTACAGGACTTCAAATTCAGCTCTTTGAGCTCTAACAGCCAAACTCTGAGCCAGAACGCCATCTGCTCCATCAAAAGTTTAAGAAAACTGCCAAAAGTGGCAGCACCTCGACAAACTCGCTGTCTTGGCTCTGCTTCCTGTGCAATAAATAACTCTGTCAATGGTGTTGAGTCATGCTAGAGCCACTTGAGCACTGTTTGATTTCTTTGGTGATCAGCTTTTAATGAGATGCACGCCTGCTTGTTCAGCCAAAAGTTTCCAGAGAGGATTTAAAGGTCAAGTCAGAGAGAAACATCTCCTTAGGTCGTTTCTGTTGAGTTGATGAAGAACATTTTAGATGCTCAGGCCAGATTCAAACCATCAGAAATGCACTGCTACATGAGGATGTAGCTAGTTTTAAAGAGTATTTGATTCACAAAAATTAACACAAGATAAGACTGGTTCTGATTGGTCCTTCCCCTGCAGGTATGTCACCTGGGAGGCATCCAGCATCTGGTGGACCTGCTGGACAACAAGGTGGCTGAGGTGCAGAAGAGTGCCTGCGGAGCGCTTAGGAATCTGGTGTATGGAAAAGCCACAGACAACAACAAGGTGGCGCTGAGGAACTGTGGTGGGGTTCCAGCACTGCTACGCCTCCTCAGGAAGACGACCGATAATGAAGTTCGTGAGCTGGTCACGGGTACGTCTGAAGGTCAAGGAAGTTGTCTTGTTGGTGCCGCTTGTTTGTCTCAGCAGGCTTGAGTAAAAGTTTTAAAGAAATTTACAACATCATGGTGGATTCACTTTGATGTCCTCCCGCTAGTGGGTCAACCGGATCCATTACAGATGTGGTCAGAACCAACTGAAGAACTTTGTAATGAGTGTCATGTTCCTGTAGGAAAAGGGACAATCTCACCATAGAACACGGAGCTGTAGGAACAGGATTTTTTTCTGAACCTCACGTCTAATGAGGACCTGGCCTGAGGAGCTACATTTAAGTAGCACCGCACCGTGGGTACAGGAAGTAGGCCTGACAGAACAAACATCAAAGTGACCCTGTGTTTTCTTCCTGCGATGTGCCACCTAGTTTTACACGTAGTTAGAAATGACTTCTTCCATATTCAGCAAAAAAAAACAAATCACTTCTGCAGCAGAGGTAATAAAGATGAATGAAACAGGTAGAAAGGAATGTCAAAGGCTCCTGTGATGACTTTTTTTTCCCCTAGAGGAATAATTTCAGGTGAAAGCAGTCCACACAGATAAAAATGTGCCGCATTAAAGCCTCCCTCTGTCCACTTGGTTCTTTCACCAGCCGTCTGGCTGGCGAAGTGTTGGAGTGTGCGTCTGACTGGCTGGCAGTGTATTAATCTGTGTATCGGCTGTTGTGTGGGAGGTGAGAGTGGCAGCGGCTTAAACACTCAGCGTGCCGTGTTGACAGAGCCGGCTCTGGCACCGTCCTCGGGACAGATGCTACGATATTGTGCTTTGGAAACAGGATGCTACTGACGGCTCTGCCGGCGTGCTGCACATACTGTTGAAATACACGGAGATGTGGAGCTGCGAGATGCTTCAGTTGACTGCCTTTAGTCAGTAAATTCAGCTTTTTTTTTCCCTTCAAGTGTAAAAGTTGGGAAAGATAGTAGTGTGCAGTATCCTGTCATGCAGGATCAATGCTGCCTCATTAAAATAACAGTGTAGAAAATTAAGTTTAATGAATTCGTGAGTTGGATCTGTCCTGCGCCTGTAGGCGTCCTGTGGAACCTGTCCTCATGCGACGCAGTGAAGATGACCATCATCCGTGATGCTCTGACCACACTGACCAACACAGTCGTCATCCCGCACTCAGGATGGAGCAGTATCTCGCACCGCGATGAGCACAAGGTCAAGTTCCAGTCGTCGCTGCTGCTGCGCAACACCACCGGCTGCCTGAGGTGAGGAAGCACACTTGGCTACAAGTACATAAACTCCACTACTCTATTATCCCAAAATAACAGTATACTTACTTTGATAAGGCTGTCAACATTTTCACAGAACAACCTATTGAACTATAAAACAAAAACATTTCTGCTACATCTGTAAATCCGTCTTGTTCTAAACTGCAGGTGGCTTTTGGATCTATAGTCTGCTTTCCTCTTGTCTGTTTGTCATCTAAATGACTCCTCAGGCATATAATCCATCAGTGAGAAGCCCTTTCATGGAGATTTTATACAGCATGAAGTCTTTTAACTGTACATTCATTCAGACTGGACTACAAATGACAGCAACATGAATCTTAAGTCTCCTGAATTACAAAGTAACACTTCTGGATTGTTCATGATGGAGCACAAGCAGTTCCACTGAATGCAAAAGCTGGTCGTGAACTCGAATTTGTATTGTAGGTTGTTTTGGCTAAAATCCCAGTGTTTGTAGATCAGTGAGCATAGATAAAGATGTGAAGTATACCAGACTTGAGCCTGACATTTTTGGACAGTTTGTCAGTTGTTAGCCATCACTCTCTATGATAGCCTTAACCTAAATATACGTGACTGGCTCTTTCTGCATTCAGCAGACATATAGAAGTAAAGCAGAAGGGAACCTATTGAGACACCATTTTGTGAAGCAAAATAAACCTTTTGAGTGAAGTCTCGCTTTGAAGATGGTGAAAACAACAGTCTAATAATAACAATCTGGATTTAAACTTGCTTGTTTCCTTGAATAGCGCAACTGTAAGTGTTGAAAGGAAACATCTCTGAACTCATGCTTGTAGCTTTTCACTCACTGATGGATGCTATATGTAAAGAAATGCATTGTGGGCATTTTGTGCAGCCTTGTGCAGTCTTGTCATGTCAGCTCTCCAGTACAAATGGCTAAAGGTTCCTATTGGAGGATGGGCTCCTTGCTTGACTGTATCCAGGCAGGTTTGCAGCCACCCTGTGGGGGAAGCCACACACTGCACCTCACTTTATTGGTGTGTGTGTGTGTGTGTGTGTGTGTGTGTGTGTGTGTGTGTGTGTGTGTGTGTGAGGAACCTGAGCTCAGCAGGGGAGGAGGCAAGGAGTCAGCTGCGATGCTGCGAGGGTCTGGTGGACTCGCTGCTTCACGTCCTCAAAGCCTGCGTCAACACCTCTGACTACGACAGCAAGGTGCTGCCAAAGCGCACGCTCTCACACTTGCTTTTGTCACTTCAAAATACATAAAGACGCTACCAGTGTTGCTTCCCTCCCATCAGCATCCCAGCTTCTCATGTAGGCTACACAATCACAACTTTTTGTGGCGCCAACTAAGAAGATGCAGGCTGCATTGAACGCTGTGTTGTGGAAACGCTGCCTCCGACTGAAAAGTGTGTTACACAACAGTACTTGTCTCAGACAAGGACCAACACACAGCTTTTTGTGGAAAAGCAAAAATAGCTATTTTCATTGGTCAGTCGGTGCTGCAATACTGAATATTCATTATGAAGCCCATACATTCAAGCCTATAGGATTATCTTCAAAACACGTAGAAATATATGGAGGATTAGCTGCAAACTGTCAGTGGGGGAGGAGCCTCATACAAACATCAAGAGACACACTTGAAGACTTAGAATGGAGTAAAACAGCAGAACTCAAATACATAAATACAAAAGTGGTTAAAGGGACATGGATGGCACTCTGATGTCTGTACAAGCGTTTCAGAGATGCCTCATCTGAAGCCATATTGGTGTATTATAGCAGTATATCTGTACTTCAAAAATAAGGGTATGCCTATTTTCACTAGTGGATCCACGTAATAGTTCCTGAGAAATTGATAATTCTGACACAAAATATCAAATATCACCCAATGACAGGGGAGAGTCCTGCCTGGATGCAGATCTGGAAACTTCTGAACATTCCCCCGCAAGCAGGTGGTGAACTTTGCCTACGAGCTGTAATATTAAAGAAAAGGTTCCTCACTTTAAAGAACACTTAAACAATGTTATAATTTTCAATGAAGCATTTACCGTTATTACTGAATCCATCTCGTGAAGAGTTACCTGGACATATTTTGAAATAACTGTGTCTAATTGTTACCTTTTGGTGTTCATGTTAACTTTACTGGTAACAGTAAAAAGTGATGGAAAAACAGGTGAAAAAAGCATCAGTAAATGGTTAATAATGCTTGAGTCATACTTATTTAGCACGCTTGAATAAATTATACTGATAACTATCCATCATCAATGTGTTGCCACTGTCTATAAGGTGAAAGGACGGATTTTGTAATCTGCTGCCTGAACAAATGTTTTTGGACAGTTTAATTCTACTTTTAGGAAGAACTTTACAGGGACAAATTTAAACTTTTTACATGTTACTAAAACACGGGATGTAATATCCTTCGAACATTTTCATAACCAAAATGTTTCCACAGTCTAGATCCATTCCCGCTGGCACATTTGACAAATCTGCACGGTGGAAGTGAGAGGCCACTTTTGGAACCACACACATCTGCAGCAACATCCAGTCGTTTCAAAAACCTTATTGTTTAATCAACCAAACTTGAAATGTTCTCTTCTGGAATTTCATTATTAGGCTGTTTTGCATGTTCCTCTGCAGATCGTGGAGAACAGCGTCTGCACACTGAGGAACCTCTCATACCGGCTTGAGGTGGAAATGCCCTCCTCTCGTCTCCTCGGTAACCAGGAATTAGACACCCTGCTGGGCTTCTCGTCCCCAGCCAAGGAGCTGGACTACCTCTGCTGGGGCAAGAGGAGGCGTGGACGGAAGAGGAGTGGCTGGCCCGATGACAAGGTGGGAAATGCGGTTCTGGAAAACTGGAACGTTAATGGAATTATTTCTGAAAGGTGGTGATAATAAGGTTTCACAGGGAACAGTTTTTGTGTGATTTATGAATGTGTCTCTTCAGTAAACTGGCTTGCTGACAGCTTTTCAAATGGGATTATATGCATCTGCTCCCCAGCCAAACATGCACAACATGCTTTCATTAGCACATATTCTACTGCCAGGCCTAAGTCATCAGATTCGCTCTAAAATGATAAACTTGGATACATTTCTTGGATGAGTGGTTCCACATTTCTTGCTGCTGTTTGAAGTGGAAACAGGCAGATTCTGTCAGTTTTAATCAACAGAAATCCCTCAAGTGAGAGATCCTGGTTAGATGAGATGTCTGAAGATTCCCAGGTTGAGGTTATCAAAGAAGGGTTTTATTATTAATTAAGGACTTGTTCCAGGGTTCCAGGAACCTATGGGGTTCATTAGAGCTCATGGATGTCATAAGTACTGATTGGAGTCACACAGGGCGAGTGGTTAATAAATCTGGTAGGAAGGAATGAAACTGGAACACAAACGATCAGAAGGAGTGGCAAATATCTGAAGATTGTGGGTAGATAACCTCAGCAGACCTTTGGAACACAGTCACAAGATCCAGGAAGAACACTGGAACAAAAAAAACAGTTTCCCTCATCTGGTGTATCCAGACTGGTCCACCTGAAAGACCACACACACAAACATGAGGACTGAAGAACTAAACACCCCAGCCTACTCGTTTGAATAAGGAGGACAGATGGTTTAAAAAAAATCCCCCAAACCATCATTACAACTTGTAGGAAGTCAGACTCGACCTGCTGTTACGTGAATACCTGGGCATCACTTCCTGTTTGTTAGAAATGGATAAAAGGGGACATGTCTTCAGTAAACTAGAACCACACCCACACGGCCTCAATTCAGCCTCCTTGGATCATTGAAATGTCATAACAGTTTACATCAAAACGAGGTGGCCTGTTCTCACAAACTTATCACGTGGGCCATGGAACTGATTTAAGTTTTTCCCATTTCATATATATATTAAAAAAAAAATCCTTTTTTTTTTTACATTGAGTTTCTTTGTCTCCTGTTTGTCTGCAAGATCGCTAAAAGTTACGCAGCCCAGTTATTTGTTTAGTAGGATGATAGTTTGACAACCAATCACGTTGTATTTTGAAATGGCTCTGGATTTGATGACATCATATTGCTTTGGTGTAGGTATGTGTTGTCAGAGCGTCCCTCCTGGAGTCACATATTTATTTGTTTACCATATTTGTGCCGCAGTGGTTAAGACTAAGACCAAAGTTAATTCCTTAGTTGATGACAACAAAATGTTGGCAATTTGATCAAGCTAAGGTAAAGAGCTTCAAATACTCTTGCCGCTAATATGGATACCCTGCGTATTCATCAGTGGGACGGCATCGGTCCAATACCAGGCTTCTCACAGCCTCTGAGAGGGGCGGAGCTTCTGTGGCACCCCATGGTGGTGAAGCCCTATCTCAACCTACTGGCTGAGAGCTCAAACGCTGCCACGCTGGAGGGCGCCGCTGGGTCCCTGCAGAACCTCTCGGCTGGAAACTGGAAGGTATTTGGAAGCTCTCAAATCTTTGTGGGCTGACTCAGGTTTTTCAGCATTCATTGTCATGTGTGCATCCAGTTTTCAGCCTACATCAGAGCGGCGGTGCGTAAGGAGAAAGGTCTGCCCATCCTGGTGGAGCTGCTGAGGATGGATAACGACCGGGTTGTCTGTTCGGTTGCCACCGCTCTCCGCAACATGGCTCTGGATGGCCGCAACAAGGAGCTGATAGGTCTGAATACTCTCACAAACTTGAAAGTATTACTTGAAAGTGCAAGGAAGACAGAAACTGAGGTGAAGAGATCTTTCAAACTTCAACAGCTTGTTCTGAACAGGAAGTGTGCTACACCAAATAGAAACAGCCTTTTCAAGTCATGAAGAGGGATGTCTTTTATGATGATGTACTACAAGAAGTTAATTAAAAATATGCCGTATTCTTCATCTCAGGAAAGTATGCCATGCGGGATCTGATCAACCGGCTGCCTGGTGGTAACCCATCGGTGCTATCTGATGACACAGTGGCATCTGTCTGCTGCACGCTTCATGAGGTCACCAGCCGCAACATGGAGAATGCTAAGGCTTTAGCCGACAGCGGCGGCATCGAGAAGCTGGTGGACATTAGCAAAGGACGAGGGAAAGGGTATGGAACAACAGGAAGTTCAGGAATGATTAGCACATTTGTGAAGGACTGACTTGAGGCAAACAATGTAGCATGGCGTGTGTGTGCCGGTGTCGCAGGTACTCCATGAAGGTGGTGAAAGCAGCAGCTCAGGTGCTGAATACGCTGTGGCAGTACCGGGAGCTGAGGAGCCTCTACAAACAGGTCAGAGCACTTCAAGTGATCCCAGTTCAACTTCAGCATCGTTTAGTTGTGTAACAGTTTTAATCATTTATGCACTAAAATGAACAATGTAGTCAGTATTTTCTGACGTATTTTGAGTTGCGTATGCAGGACGGATGGAACTATACCCACTTCATCACTCCTGTCTCCACTTTGGAGCGAGACCGCTACCGCTCTCAGCCGACTCTTCCCACCAGCCCTCTACAGATGTCCCCCGTCATCCAATCAGGTGAGAGAAATGGCGACTGAGAAAAGTATTTGGTGTGTAGCACATCTGCAAAGCAAAATGAGATTTTGGGTGCTTCCCTCAGGTGGTAGTGCAACTTCCTCTCCGGCGATGCTCGGAATAAGACGGCATAGTTCCAACTACCAGAGGGCGCAGTCATCTATGCAACTCGATACGTATTATGGAGACAACAGTTTATACAAACGTCAATACACAGGTGTGTATTGATGAACTGGTAATGTGGCATCCCTCTGGGATCTCAGCGTAGGTCTTTTACAGCTTAAACACGTGTTCTTCATGTTAATAATATAATATTGTCACCTGTGACTGATTCCATCTGTCTGTGTGCCTTAGGGACTGAGAAGAAAACCCCATATTTCATTGGCACATATTCTTCCCAGTCGGGAGAGGAGCTGAGAAGGTCTCAGGTGAGAGGAGTCCTCCTCAAAAACCTCTGATGCTTTACATTGATGGATGATCTTCTGTTAATGGCAGACATTGCAGCACAAGAGTTTTATTTTTAGATATTTGACAAATTTCAGTTTAAGGATCCACTGAATGGTTTGAGAATTCAGTGGATCATTTGTCTGACCCAGTTAGACAACAGAGTGAGATTTTAGACTCCTCCACCATCATCAAAACATCCAATTAAGAAATTTTGAAGGTTCCAGATACTTGAGAATCTATTGATATGCTTGTGGTGGCACAATGCCAACAAGCCCAGCCGAACACTGTTTCCCCAGAGGATAAGGTCAGCCAATGCTGAAGTGCCTTAAATCTGCATTCTTTCTATTATTGCATTCAAGCGTAAGAGAAAATGACCTTCACCTCTCCTTTCAAAACATCTAATGGCTTCATGTTCTCGTTTCAAGTCTTCTTCAGTGCAGAATGTTTCCAAATGGACAATTTTGTGTCAAAGTTGTTGCTGAAAAGTAATTTAATTTCCCTTCCCAGCCCCCAGAGCCATTCTACGATGAACCCGACAGGAAGAACTACAACAGCTACAGAATGTACCTGTCGTCCCCTCAAGGCTACGGAGAGCAGGAGCATTTTGAGGACGAACCAGTCCACCTGACCCCATCTTCCCCTGACGGCTACGCCAGCCAGTCGCTCCGATTCAAAGCCAACACCAACTACGTGGACTTCTACTCCACCACACGGAGGCCTTCAAACAGGGCGAACAAGTTCACCGGCTCCCCCGACTCCTGGGTGTAAATCAAAAAAACACTAATGTGTAAGGTGTGTGTGTGTCTGTATGTGTGCGTGGCGGGGGAATGGATGTGTGTTGTGTGAAAGGTTGAGGATGCATGTGTGTGCCTCTCTGTTGAAACTGTCCTGAAAGACCGGGGCTCGGTTTCCCACGTGCAGCTTTTGACTACGGTAGACGTGTTCATAATGCCAGTAATCAGAAAATGTTCCCTTCAACTACAGACTGCCTGACATCCTCGTCCCCTCCAATAGTGATAATTGAAACTGTTCAAACGCTTTGAGCGCTCAACCCAGAACTATGTCCACCTCTCTTTTCAGTAAATTCACTGTCATCTTAAGGGTCTCGTGTTTGCAGGGAGTCAATGGAGTCACTATTAAACCCAGAATACACAGTTTTCTGAATCGTTACGAGCATAGCATCTGCTCTGTTGTAAGCAAACAGCACAGCCTCGTCAAAAGGTGCTTCTTGACAAACCTCGCCCTGACTTTGTTGTTTACCAGAGTGTTTGTTAGCGTCAAATGACTTCATTTTTCTCTGCAGTAAAAGTGTGCAGTGTGTTGGCTTTAAAACATAAATATTGTCTGCCAGCATCATCTTGAATATTAGGGAAAAATAGGAACTCGTAAAGAGACCCCGCCTGGGACAAATACTATTTATTTCTTGGATTATTAGGATTAGCAGAGTTTCCTGCTGCAGTAAATAAAACGCTCAACACTCCTCCGAACAGGATAAACCTCAAACGATATTTAAATATTATTTGGCCCAGGTTTGAAGTGGAGAAACTCTCGGGAACCTTTAAAGACTCAGAGAGCTGGGGTTAGAATTCGTAACCCCTCGCTTTTCTGTGTGCTGGCCAAAAGTGCAGTATATCATAAGTATGTGGTTAAAAAAAAAAAAAAAACGTGGAAATCTATTTGTACAGACACATTGGTTTAACCGTCCTGTTACATTGTTGTACTCAATATGTAGAACTTTATATGTGATTGTGCGAGGAAGAATTTTCTATTATTTATTGATTTATTTTTATTAATTTAACTGTGACCTGACCAAAATAGCCCATCTGTCTGTTCTGTCCGAAACTGATGATGACAATGTGCAATGTTTCAGAGGGAATATATGTATAGGGATTAAAGACTATATCATGACAAGCTGAAGTCATCTTTGACCACACAAAAAGGGAAATAGATTTATATATTTAATAGCTTTAATTGCATCAGTATATGCAGAGATGTGATGCCACAGCAAAAAACAAAAACAAACCCTTTTTAAACTGAAAACGATATGACGAGGTAAAGGTGCCTCCGTTTGTCCTCCCTGAGCATGCCAGAAGCTCGAGTCCATGCAGCTACATTCAGGTATTCATCACTTCATATCGCCACAATTTAACTTGAAACATCAACTAGAGAAGCGGATAAGGAACCTCTGAAAGCAACAATCCTGATGCAGCTCCTCAGGCATTGATGATTAAAAATATCTTGCATAAATAAACAGTTAGAAACATGCTTCAACATAACTTTGAGAAGTAGGTACAGGGCTCTGGTTGATAAGGTATTTTGATTTTAAACAGGCAGTAGAATATCTTCTGCTCAACATGGTCTTTTCAGGTGTTTTCTAAAGGCACAAGGCGTGTTGGTAAAAAAATGGCCAATTGTCCTCTATCGGGAAATATTCCATCTCTGTTCTCTGATTGGCTGATCAGGAGTTTTACAGAGCGAATAAGGAACAATTCACACAAAATATCAAACCGCTAAATCCAGAATTTTTAACCTGTGCCATATTTCCAAAACTTTTTTTTGAAATTCAGGCAATGTCTGATTGGCTGATCAGCATCTCTGAGACACAAACTCTCACTTCAGCTAAGTTACTCCATTCCATTTGTGAATTTGGATCCTGAATTAAATTGTGATGATTAGGAGATCTGTACCTTTTGTAAAAGCAAATTCATTCCAAACTTCTTCCTGCTGTAAAATGTTGTAGGCAGGCGATGTGAAAATGGTGATTAAAAACAACATACATTGTTTGTACAGAAATGCAGTCAGGACATTTGAGCAAAAACACCAATGATGTAGCCAGTTTTTGCTGACTGTCCGTGAAGCCCCTGTGGGGGCTCGCTGTTAATATTAAATAAATGCTGGTTTCAGATTAAGTTCTACATCTACAGGTTCTAACTGGCTGCTCCAGCATCAGTGAGCAGGACAAACGGCCTCCAGCTGATGTGTGTCTCATTCCTTCAGAAATCAAATCAGGGCCTCATTTATAAATTATATTGCATAATTATAAATAGAAATCAAAGCATCAGGAGAAAAACTAAGAACTGGACAGATTTTTTTTTCTTCCCAGCAGCACAATTTAAGACATGAGGCCCCTCATATCTACATTCACCAAATTAAATATTTCATTTCAGTATGTACATGATGAAGGTTGCGTCTCTGAGGCAGGACGGTCCGTTCTGGTGATGGCCTCCAAAGAAAGGGGCGGGGCTGCAGGTGAGGTGGTGGGCATGCGGTAAGTTGCTCAATGTCTTTCTGGAAGGAAGGAAACTGATTTTATGTGGTTAACAATCCGTTGACTGCTTTAGTTTACTCTAGACTGTTCAGTGTTAAAAGGAAAAAACGTAGAAGAGTTAATATTAGAGAATGGAAATAAAGTGTCACACATCAATTCTAAAAACTAAAGAGAGGGAAAAACAAGATGTGCTGTCACATGATTGCTTTTTGAGAACTCACAGCTTGCCGTTTAGTGAACATGGCCTCCGGCCCTGATGGAGCTGCTGATGGGGGATGACAGCGGGTGATGGCCGGGTCGGATGGGCTTGGCTGGGACAAAAGTAAAGCAAGAGGTCAATCATGTTGTTGTTTGTGTCCAAGTCTTCAAGTGTGAGACCGTCGACTCACCGATCTGTGCAGAGTAACCCCTCCTGGCCATGTTCTTAGCCCGCACCGCCTCTTTGATGCGGTCCACCTCCTGCTGGTAGCGCTTGCGGTCCCTCATGGCATTCTCCTTGGCCTCCTTCAGTGCATTCTCGAGGGCTTTCACTCGTTCTGCCGTGGCTCGAAGGCGCTTCTCTAGCTTGGGAAGCTCACAGCGAAGGTCTGCATTGTCTCGAACCAGCTGACCAGTAACAAAGACAACAAGCATGTGTCAGATTAGTGTTTGACGTTTAATTCTTATGTTCACAATGCTACTTCATGACATTACCTGCTTGTGGACCTTGGTAAGCTGCTCCAAGTTATTCTCCAGGAAGGAAATCTTCTGTTTCTGGGCAACGTTGCCAAGTCCCTCCTCGCAATCGAGCTCCGCACTCTGAAAGGACAAAAGTCCGATGAGCACCAGACCACCACAGGATGAGGTGAAACAGGAGGGTGGCTGGCGTACCTTCTTGACCCGCGTGGTTAAGTCCTGCACAAAGAGTTTGCGTAGGTTGTGCAAAGTCTGCAACTCCTTAGCCTGAGAGAACAAGAATGGAACAATTCTTAGAATTATGAGAAATGTCCAATTTCTAATTATTAAATATTTTGGCTTTTGTGTACAAATCCTATGAAAACAAAACTGTTCAACACTGAGTCTCAGTTGTGTTTAGTTCCGTCACATTATTCTTCTGAATACGAACAAAATTAGTTTGAAAAATTAATTCAGATTTGGGTGGTTGTAACTTGTAATTTGGCTTTTTTGAGACGCTCTCACTCAAATGGGAGGGTTAAATGTGAGAAGCAGTGTTTCACAAGCCTTGTGGTTGTGATGGCTAAGTGGTGTTAGGTTTGGCACACATATGAAACCGGCCCCAGACAAGAGGTTGCGGGATCGATTCCGTCTCTTGGAGCTAGTTTTGTGACGCCGTCACCCAAGGCAGAGGCTTAAATGTGACAAACCAAGACCTAAAAGTGTGAAGCGGACCCGGTGGCAAAGCGGTGTAAGCGCCGGCGTGGAAAGGGGATAAGCAGTAGACAAGAGGTTGTGGGTTCAATTCCGTCTTTTGGAGCCAGTTTTGTGACGCCGTCACCCAAGGCGGAGGGTTAAATGTGAGCAACGAAGTCATTGAAGTACGAAGACGCTCTGGTACGCTGGTTAAACCAACTGGCTTGAGCGCAGAAGATGGGGGGTTCAAATCCCCACCAGGTCAAGTTGGCACGGATGGCCCTCGGAAATGAAGCAAAAAGGCAGCGCTATGGCATGCAGAACTGAAAATCACAATGGAACACAACAAAGCTACGGCTAGGGGGAGCCAGGACGCCGGGAAAGTAGGGGGGATGTGACCATCCCCCCTCCAATTTTTTTTTTGAACATCAAACATTTATAGTAAGTACACATTACTAGTATATATATATATACATATACACATTACTAGTATTAATATATATAAATGTATGTATACTGTATGTATCATTTCATGTTGTCGTTTCCATCCTTCAGGTGATGGTGTAATGTCGAGGAGAAAAACTGAGCTCTCCTGACCATGTTCTTAGCCCGCACCGCCTCTTTGATGCGGACCAAACCAGATTGCAATGCAATGGGGTTGCAGAAGTGGCCTACACAGGAATTGTGAGTGATTGTATCACATGGGTGTGGTGCTGGCTAAAAGAGCAGGAAACAGAGCTCTATTGATCAGAAGTTGGTTTATATGATACATATTTAATTTTGAGAAAATTAGTTCATAATTAAATTAAAAGCATGACATAATTAATTTTGAGAAAATGTTTATTTATTAAATCTCTCATTCTGTCCATCCTTTATTGTTGGCAGTGGTTTCCATGTCCAGCTTCCGTGCTCCAGTCACTTTGGTTACACAGTCCCAGGGTGTCTTCATACATCAACAATTCCCATTTAACCCCCTCTTTAGGCCAACAGCAGCTCAAAAGTTACTTTAAGTAACTTTTCCACACACAGGATCAAGCCACCACCTCTCATCATCCACGCCCCCAACACCACAAGGGATACTCGCTCACATTTACACCCCAACCAGCAGGACTAATACACCTGCTGTAATCCACATGGAAAATTTGCAGTAGTTTAACACTAGAAATCTTTCATGATTGCATGTTCATCAACTCTGTTTTAAATTGACCATTGGTTCATGGATGATGAAGTCAGCAAAGGCACACCTGCTTGACATTTGCTGACATCTAGTGGTTGTAGCAGGTTATTACATTTAATAGAACCTCATGCTGGTGCATCACTCTTAAGTTTAGCGAGGAGATCTCATTGATATTTTTTTAGACTGATTGGGAGTGGCCAGCAAGCTAGTAGCTAACTAACTTCCCAGAGTTCTACACCGTGAACCACACAGTTCTGCCAGCAACCATTGGTTTTCTAATTAAGTTACTTGAAATAAATGTTAAATTACAAAGTTACTGTGTCTTTTTACATGGACAACACAAACAAAAAAGCTATTCTACTTAGCGATGTGTCAAACTACTAGTTTTACCTCCCGTATGGCCTATGGTTTCTTTTCTTTTCAGCAACTGCCTCTACGAACTCCACTAGTTCTCTTTGCTGCACAGGCCTGTGTGGCTACAAAGAAAACTATATGACTAAACTCGACCAAACAACCTCTCCTGGCTAGTGGTGCCAGAGCGCCCTCATCTGTTCAAGCAAAGCACCTACAAACGCTAGAACGTGCTTTGCTTGAATGAATTGATGTGCAGTGCTTATTCATTAAACCACCTGCCAAAAAAAATGACTAAACACATTCCACGTTGCACAACTGCAGGCAGTTAGCCAGGTGGCTAACAATGTTCAGCCCCCCCCCCCCCCCCCCTTTAACTTTATTGACAACACTGGAAGACAAATACTGACAGGGAGAATTCTGTGGGGTAATCAACATAAAACACATTCAAATGACTGAGTCTGACTCACCACTGTCTCCTCCAGGCCCTTCAAGTCCTCTCTGGCCTGCTCCCTCTGTTCATTCAGCAGACTTGGAGTGAAGAAGACCTACATTAATCCAACACGTCTGAAAAACATCCCATCACTTGGTTAGTAGAAGTTTGATGGCTTACATGAGCTTCTGCAGCTTTGCTTCCTTCTCCTGTTCCTCGGCCTTCAGTTTGTCGTAGTCTGACATGAGACGGCCCTGCTCCAGTAGGAGACCCTGGTTCAGACTGAGAGAGAGAGAGAATGATTATCCCTCAACTCACAGCTTCAGACTTCATCTGTAGTTGGTCCATCATGTTTCCTCACTCAGTGAGTTCATCCAGCATCCTCTGCTTGTCCTCGATCTCGTCTCGGAGGCGACTAAGCTGCTTCTGATGAGCTTCCCTGTGACTCTCCAGCTGCTCCTCCAGAGACTTCTGCAGGACAGAAGTCAAAAAGTGAAGAAGAGACCATCATGACCTCATCAGAACATCCAGCAGTCCTCCTCCTCTGCTCACCTTGATGCCCTCATCTCCGTCCAGCCTCCTGATGTCCTCCTTCTCTTTCTCCTCATGGATTTTCTCTGAGAACCAACAGAGACAAATTCTTTCACCATCTTTGTCTGTTAGTTTACTTGGCTTGAAGTATTAGTACCTACGAACTGACCCTGAGCCTGGAACTTGGCGAGCTCTTCTGACAGAGCATCCTGGCTCTCCTCCAGCAGCCTCTTCTTCTGCTCCATGTTCTGCATGTAGTCAGTGAGGGACTTGATCTTGGCCTGGTGCTGCAGGGACAATGACACAATCAAGTTACATCGAAATAAATGCAAGCAGGTCACAGAGGTCACGCGTTCTTATTGGCGCTCTTGCTTCACAAATGTGAGTAATTAGGGATCACAAGTCAAATTCAAACCTTCTCATTAATAAAAAAAAAAACAGGTTGATACCAAATCACTGCATGAATTTTGCTTTAGTTTTCCTTGATGTCTTTGTGTTTTACAGTTTTCATCATGCAAACTTTGACATTTCCAGATTAGTAACATCTGTGACTGAGACTCAGCAGGTGCTATCAGAACTCTTCAGTTCCGTTGAGCTTTAGTTTTTCAGTGTGTAAAGACAGAACTTCTCGGTGATGGTTACCTGGGAGATGAGCATCTGACAGGATGCCAGCTCTTTCTCATTGGCCTGGATCTTGCGGTGGGCGTCGGCCTGAGCGCTCTCCAGCTGCTTGCTACGGTTGACCAACGATTTGACCTCAGACTTCATCTTGCTGATGTAGAGGCGAGCGACGGTGAACTCCTCCTCCAGCGCTGAGCCGTTCCCTTTCGTTTCCGAGGACTGTGGTGGTGGTCACAAGTGTCAGAAGAATGTCAAAAGTGATGACTTAACATACGTTCGTCCTCACCGTTGCTGACTTGATGTCGCTTGTTCCGATGATGGCGCCAATGTCACTGAGGTCTCGCAGCAGCAGGTTCAGGACCTCAGCAGCTCTCTTCCTCTGCAGGCCACTCAGCTCCTGCAGCTGACTCAGCTCCCTCTGCACTGCTGAGAGCAATGCCTGAGACCACCACACACAACCGGAAGCACCACGGTTATAGGATATGGCGTCAAATTAATGCCCAAAGTCCACCACGAGCATGTATTATGCTCCGCCCTGCTCTGTACTGCAGGCACAAAAGTGACGCAGCTGAATTGGACTTTGGTGAGGAAGAGTTTGATGATTTTTTCCTTGAAACATGTTTCACCAAACTCCCACTCAGCCACGTTAGCTCAATACATCCATGTTTTAGTCATGGAAGCCACCGGGGTCACAGGGTGGGGACAGCGGGAAAGTGGCCAATCATAGACAATTTCTGTGTTTTTCCAACGTTTCACACGAGCGAGCAGATCGATACACCAAGAGCACAGACAGACATCTCACGTGCGTGGAGCGTAATACACACTCGTTATGGACTTTTGGTGTAAATTTGACGGCATATATATATACATCCCAAAATCATATCAGGGGACATATGATAGTAAACAAGCTGAAGCCCCTCCACTCACTGTCTTGTGCTGCAGCTCCTCTGACAGCTGCAGGTTGGCCTGCTCTCGCTCCTCCACCTCCTGACTCTTCTGGTCATAGTTGACCGCCAGCTCCTCCAGGGCCTGCAGCACTTCCTTCACCTCCTCCTTGGCCAGCTCGTTCTCCGTCTGCAGGCGGCACAGCTCCTCTTGGACCTTCTCATAGTCGCGTCGTGTGGATGCCAGCAGCTGCAAGGATACGGGATTTATTTAATACACATCGTACGCCCACATTGAGACATCGTTTCAAGTATTGAGTTTCAAACCTCCTCCTGGTCCAGCATCTGCTCCTTGAGCTTCTCAGCCAGCTGACTGTGCTGGTTGATCTCATCGTCCTGTAGAATTAGACACCACAGCACAGAGTTTCAGACACACTTCAAGCTGTCAGAGTGTTGTACAATTATAAAATGAAGGACTGGTGGAGGAGTGTAGCACAAGCCAAGAAAGAATGTTCATCCAGTAAAACCGTGAGAGCTTTTTCTCTCTTGGGTTTGATTGAGCTTTGCTGTCTCTGTGAGTCAGAGGGCTCTTCAGTCAGTGGGATTACATAAAAACTAGCAGTCAGAATTCCATGACTCTGAGCTGAAGGACGGAGATGAAGTGCCTCTCTGTCACTAGAGGTGCGACCAAATGCAGTTACTGCGTTACATCACAATAAAACAATATACTCCTTTACTGTGATGCCACCATGAGCAAAGTATTGTGATACTATCATATTCCTACTAATAATTCTAAACTACATTTTAGGATCAAGCAATTCCTCAGCTGGTAAATATGAGTAAGTATAGTTAAAAATATATCAGATTATAAACCTGAAAGGACCAGAATCTGGTAAAATTCTTCTAGAAGCTCCTCAAGTCAAATTAGAGGTTAAACATCCAAGGCACCTTGTCATCCAGCTGTTTGTACAGGTTACTGATGTCCTCCTCGTATTTGCTCCGCTCTTCACTGGACGCCGAGCTGCCGCCTCCTCCGGCTGGCAGCAAGTTATCAATGATCAGAGTGTTGTCGTTGGACTCCACACTCTTCTGGTCCTTCGCACTTTGCTGCTCCTCCTCGGGAACGTTCTCTCCTGGAATGTGAGCTCATCGTCAGTCTTGTGCATGTTTGTGACATCATCTGATGTCATGCAAGTGTGTTGGGTGAGCGCACGTGTGGTGAAACACAAAGGGTATCGACGTTTTAATCGAGCTTTGAAAGAGAGTAAGAAGAAGAGTGAAAAATGCTGAATTCAACACCGAGTTTATGGCTTAGCATGAAGCCAGCAGCTGACTCACATCTCCCAACAACACATCAGCATCATGTGTGTGTGTGTGTGTGTGTGTGTGTGTGTGTGTGAGCAACCATGTTTGTTTGTTCTACACGTATGTTTAAGGAGGATTCAGAGGCAGCGGTTGCTACAGAGGCAAATCATTATCAGCATTCAGATGGGAATTCAGAAGAACAACAGAAATGAGAGAGAGAGGAAGCAGAGGGAGGGCGAGTGAGGGAGGTGGAGTTTCAGTGGTTGCTATGCAACAGAGACAAAAGGGGAAAAAAGGGCGAGGATGCTGTGTTGGAGACGCTGCAGCCTCAGAGGAGAAAGGACAGTGTGGCATGCAAACAAGCCATATATTATTGATGATTTAAATGAATAATGAATATCACATGGCATTAAATCTACGATTTAGATTCCTTTGTCGAGAGATAAAGTCATCAGGTTTCCTCTCACCGTTCCTCCAGCGGCTGAGCTCAGCCTCCAGCCTCTGAATGACACTCTTCAGGCTCTTGTTCTTCTCCTTCTCCTTCTCAAACTTCTTCTTCCACTCCTCGGCTGTCAGTTCCAGGTTCACTGATACTGTGTTCTTGATGGTCTTGGCTCTGAGGAGGCGTGACACCAAAAAACTCTCTTCAAATGTTATGAAACATCTGACGGCTGAGCTGCAGTAGGTGAGACTCGGCCAGAGGAGCCATTTTCAAACTAATTTTTACATCAAATGGAAAATAGTCATGACTTCTTTTTTTTTTCGTGTTACTGAACACGTCCGCCACTTTTCAGTTGCTGGAGTTAAAATGCTTGAAAAGATATTTCTGATACTCTTAAATCTGCAAATAAAACCATCAAATACGTCAATAAATATTTGGAAAAAAAAAAAAGGAATGTGAGTTGTTTTTTTTTTCCTGAAGGGCTATGATAAAATATCCTGAGAAATTAGACATTTCTGGATCAACCCTTTGATTTGGATCCACTCTAAAATATCTATCTTTCAAGGCTCCGCCCCCACACCGAGTTTCATGACTCTAAATTTCCTCATAATCTCTAGATCTTTACCCTGATAGCAGGATTCTCTTTCAGATTGAAACGTGCTCAGCAGAGGGCAGATGGCAGCGGAGTAATCGCTCATCAGTCTGACACTTGAAAAGCTTTGTGATGTAACCAGTTTGTTGAAGACCTTTTGGATTTACAGGCTCCGAACAGACGGGTGGCACAAAATGTGATTAAACCAAAGTTAGATCTTAAAATGCAAGGACTGATCTCATCTTGAGTGTGAAAAACAACAACAGTCAAATCACTTGGTGCTGCGGATGTAGTCACACGTGTGTGAGGGTGACCAACAACCTTCTCATACCAGGATACATAAAAACAGCACAAACCCAGATGCACAGTGGGAGCCATCTGGTCACTAGTGAGTGCGTCACACTCTCACTCACACACACACACACACACACACACACACACACACACACACACACACAAGCTAGATTTGGCAGCCGTCACACGTTCCGTCCATTTGTATTCATGTTCTGACCCTGTCACAGTTGCAATTTCAGTTTTGAAAATATAAAATATCATAGCTTGTGAAAAATGCTTTAGACTCAGAAGATTCAGTAAAATTTTGCCAATAATAATGAACTTATTTAAAAATTCAAAATTGATGAGCAGAAGATTATGAGGGCCACTTTACAGGAGTAGAATGTGGAGACTCGGAGGAGAGAATCTCCCTGTGGAAAGTTAGCTTTCCTGATTTAAAGGGAGGGAGGAACATTTCATGCCTCGCATTGCCGCCATGTGAAAAGAGCCGTGGAGGAGGTGACCGTACCTCTGTCCAAACATTAGCGTGGATTTGGTCTCAGCCTCATTGTACACAGATGGCGAGCAGCAGATGATGATGGTGGTGCGGCAGTTTCCTCCCAGTGAGTCCTGCAGGATGCGCGTCATCTTGCTGTCTCGGTATGGAACGTGGCTTTTCTACAAACATACGTCCATTGAGTTCATTAAATCACATTTAATTACATACGGCGGTAGAAAGCCAGCAGGGGGGCGAACTCACCGTTCCCTCCGCCAGAGCAGAGATGACGTTCCCCAGCGCCGACAGAGACTTGTTGATGTTCTTGGCTTCGTCCAGCACTGCCCCCTCTGCTCCCGTCTTACTGACCTGTTCAACATGTAACGTTAGCAAACACGCCGGCGCACAGTAGAACCGCACCTCTGTCCTGAGGCCACTCATCCCCACCTTCTCACTGCCAGCCAAGTCCACCAGGTAGAGCTTCCCCGACAGCTTCTTCTCCGTCTCAATGTTTTCCTGCTTGATGTTGATGAGGAAGATGCTGTGGCTGCGAGAGCTGTGCTCGTTCATGTCTAGGAGACACGGAAACAGAACAAGAACTGGTCCATCTCGTCTTTCTTCCCGGAGAGGCAGTCAGTCCCTGGAGCCCCACCCATTTTGCCTGATAGCTCGTGCTACGGACACCAGCAAGGTGATAAGACGCTGTCCTCCACTGGTTTAGCGCAGAACATAAATCTACAAATTGCACCTTTAAAGACATTTTCTTGTGTTTTGGTTTAGCTGAGACACGTTTCATAGAGTGGCGAGGTCAGTGGTTGACGTTTAAACACATACTGGTCACTGCCACGTGCCGGTTGGCTTTGCCTTCATCGATGACGTCCATCACTTCCTCAGGGCTGGACACGAAACGCTCAGTACAACCCTGAAAGACACACAAGGAGAAGCTTTTACTTTCCCATGAACAGGATGTTTGCAGGGTCATCTTGAGGGAAGCGTCCCTGTCCACTGACCTTGACATAGGGGACTCTGTTTTTGTCTTCATGCACAGCGAGATTCGTCTTTGACACTTTGAATACAAGAAGAAGAAGAAGAAGAAACGCTCCACTGATCCTCCAGCAATCCGGGAAATGTCGTAAATCTGAGATGAGAGGAAAAGTCGTACTTACCGTCCAGCAGGTCTCGGATTTTGTCCAAGTAGATTTCAAAATAAGAGACCTACACACACACAAAAACATTTCAGTGTCTTCTTTTATCAAAAAAGACCAGTCAAGCTGCTTTTCATCTTGGTAGAGAAGCCAGTGGCAGTGCTTCCTGTCTTACAGAAATATTTGTACCTAAAGATATCTTTTCCTTTTGTTATTTCTCTGATTTGTAGAGTTCAACAACCTAAAAGCTCAGTAAGCAGCCCGTCTCAACAGCTAAAAATAACCTCATGGGCTCATTTGTCACTCAAACTACAATCAAACGAGTCACATGTAGTCTCACTTAGAGCTGTGTGCATCACAATATCAGAAATCAGATTTTAATTACTGTTACTCTCATTATTCATGAAGAAGAAAATGGACAGTATCTTACAAATTCGGCCAGGAATCAGTATATTTTTGGGCACAAATGTATAAAAGAATAGAATTCAACTTTCAATAAACCAGGAAATAACCCGGACGGATGGTCCACATCCTCCTGCTGCCAGGAGAACAGAGAAGAACAACGGTTTGTACCTTGATGTGAAACTCCAGGTTCTCGTCCATGGAGTAGATGTGGTCAAAGATGTCGTGGGCGATGCGAGGGATGATTCCCATCAGCTGGGGGTCGTGTAGTTTACCCTGAACACAGTGTCCAATAGCAAAGTTCACAAACGGATCTCTCAGTTTCCATGGCAACATGAGAGGTCAGAGGTGAAATTAAAAGAGAGAGGGTTTGAGATCACAGTCACAGATCAGAGAATAACAACAGGCTTCAGCGTCTGCTTCTGGATTAGTCGACTCTATCTGAAGTCATTCATCACGGCCTGAGGGAGGCAGGTGATGTCGTCAGTCAGTCCTCATCTTTTTGCTGAATCAGGAAATAAATCTGCTGACTCACTCTTCAGTCAACCTGTTTGGACATGAGAGCATCAGTGGGGGAACCGTGAAGTTCTCCAGCTGTGATTCCTTGAGTCCTGCTCTGAGCGTGAGAGGGTTTACTGTCCTCTGTTACACAACGCAGCTGTGCTCCCGTCCTCTAAGATCAACCAGGAAAATAAAGACCTCATCCAGACTGACAGCGCGGCGCGTTAACGCCTCATCGGCTCAGCTATAATTGTTTCACCCTTAGTCTCACCTCCATGGTGTGCGTCTTCCCAGAGGACGTCTGACCGTAGGCAAAGATGGTGCCATTGTACCCGCCCAGCACATCTGGAACGACAAGAGGACATGAGCGAGTGTGGACTGGGGCACAAAGTAAGTGCGGAACCCCTGGAGGGGGTCAGCCATGGGATGCCAGAGGTCAAGCTGGGGCCCCAGAATGGCTGCCAGATATAATTTTCCCCTTAATTTACTTATCTTAAGACATTAATACATTTTGTGCCTACAACCAATTGTTTTAATTGAGTGTGAGAAGAAGTTACCTTATTATTCAGTGTCAACATATTTACCGAGGGCACAAGTTAGCTTATCTTATAGCTACCAAATACGTAGTCAGGAGAAAACCGCAGGTTTAGACTTTCCTACCTTTGACGATCTGTTTGGCGCACTGGTCGTACACGTGCTCCTGCGACGTGTTGGGGGGCAGCACGCGGTCGAAGACGTAGGGCTTCCCCTGTTCCACCCAACCACAACACAACATGGCGTCACATACGTGGACACCAGGAAGCAGCACACGTCAAGCAAGCAGCTCATCGCCTCATCATTGTTCTGGTGAAACATCCAGAAGGACCTGGCATTTCATTTGACCTGATACTTGTACCTCATAAATACAATTTTATGTTTGTCTAGACTGTCAAGTCGCAAAAAACTGCAGTTACTTTGACTAACCTGTCGGTCTGTAAAACATTCACAAACACAAGATGACATTTTTTAGATTTTCTCCTCCATACCATGTGAAAGTCATTATTATCTATTCTAGTGCAGAGGACGGCAACTTCTAATTAAATGCATTATTAATGTTTTTATGAGTAGCAGTGGGAGTTGTAGTCGTAGTATTTTTACTTGCCAGTGTATTAAACGAATACTCTATCATGCAATATGTTAACTGCTGATTTGCAAACAGATACAAGCTGTCCTGAGAGTACATACACATCAAATGATCATGAAATATTACAATTTTAGGAATGAAAAACACGACTTTTTGAAAATATGCAAAATAGTTCATTGAAATAAGGTCATCTGCTTTTCATTCATAGGCAGAGCTTGACAGGCGTCTAGTGGGTCACGGCGGCCGCTCCCAAGTATCTGATGGTCAGAGGTGTTCCTGTATTTGTTACGTTGGGCTCTTTGGTTCCAGATCCTTCTGCTCCTCCCATCCATCACTGCTGCCTGGCTCCTGGTCTCGGGGGTGGGGGTGGAGGGGTCCTTGCTTTGAAAAGCAGCTCTCAGCACTCAGTTTTCTCTCTGACCCCAAAATAAACCACCCACCGACACAAAGAGTGTTTGACTGATGAGACGGTGACTTGCAGTTTGTCCTCTGAGCTGAGAGCGGCTGCTGAATAATGCAGGACGAGCTGATGAGCACACTCGCTCGCTTGATGTCTAACTGCAACACGCGGCTGATCTGGGATCAGCTTCATGACCAGATCGGTGTTGTCTATTCATTGAGATGAAACGGCGGAGCTGCTCGCCATACGCCGCTTTGGAGGCTGGGACGTGGTGATGTCACACACCTCCCAAGGATGAAGGTTCTTACGTTCTTATTGAAGATGACACATGAGCTCACTTACAGCACGACACCTCAGTGACATACAGCTCCGTTAACTCCACCCACATCGAAACCAGGAAGTAAAACAACAAGTCAGCGGATGGATTTGATGAAGCATCAACAGCAGAGGATATTAGATGTTCGTAGAGTTCCCACTGCACATGAAGGCAGCTTCAGCTTGGTGTTCACCTTTGACCTCGGCCTTATTTCTCCTGTTGTTGCATGTTATTGTCATGCATGTTTTCTTTTTCATTTCTATCTCATTCTGGTTTTGTGTTATTATTATTATTAATGTACAACTAGTGACTGTATTACTTCATGAATCTAAGTCATATTTTTTTACTTTAATATTTGAAATGGTTCATTAGTGTTGATTGAGTTCCTTTCTTTCTTAATGTGTATAAATAATGCTTGTTTTCACTGATTATTTTGACTTTTCTGGTATCATTTCTTTCTGAATTATTCCTCAGTTTGAGCTGACAAAATCGTCTCTATGACGCCCAGCTTTCCTCCCTGAGAGCCTGCAGGACTTTCATCATCATCATCATCATTATAATCATCCTCCTCCTCATCCTCAGACTCACCGTTATCACCACCGTGTCGTCCTCCTTGAACTTGGGGATGTATTTGTCTCCACGGATGATCTCGGCCTCGTTCAGCGGCCTGAAGCGGCACATCACTCTCACGCCGCACTCCGCCGCGTCCGCCATGACTGCCGCTTCCGCTGCCCTCCTACAGGCGCCGACACCCCCCGGTGTTGCCGGTGATGCTGCTGCAGCGATGCTTGGGAGGAGCCGGCGGGTGGTGGCAGGAGGTGGGCAGCAGCTCCTCCGGCGGGGCCTCGCTAATGACGCGCTTACTCACCGTCAACAACGCTCAGATCACATTTAACAAACAAACAAACAAACGCGATGAAAGCTGGATTCTGGAAAGTTCATGAATCTGCTGATTAATCGCAGCTGCGCAGCGTCCTTCATCCGAACCGGATGTCTGCGTGTCTCGTGGGCCGAGCTGCCATCACCGACCGAACCAACCGTCGATCTTCTGCACCGGAGACTTGCTGTTGCTCCTTATCGGCGGCGGCAGGAGCCTCGGGAGCCTGGAGCCGGACTGCAGCGGAGGGGGGGACCGCGGAGGACGCGCGCAGACAACCGCATCATCCCGTCATGCAATGGAGGCGGCGCGCTCCTGCCAAGATACGCCACGCCACGCGCGTGCCCCCTGCGTCAGCACCACCTGCATCCCTGATTCGCGCGTGCTCGCGCGCACGCATCTCTTACACGTGCTCGTACTCAATCGCATCTTGTGTGCGTTTGTCTTTTATAGGCTATAAATAATACTCGATAACGGCGGGTGGAGGAGAGTTTGAAACTTTTGTTCAAAGTCTTGGTGATGGTGGCGTGATGACATCATCAGGTCGAGGCTGCAGCTCAAACGTGTTGAAGCCGAATGCGAGTGTGGCGCTCGTCACTGCTCACCGCTTTGTGAACACTTGGTTGCCAACAGCGTCACAGAGCTCGCGATCCTGTTGATGCGCTCGTTATTCTTTGTTTTGTGAACTCGTCTCAATGAAGATGAGTTCCTGAAGCTCAGAGACAAACATATTCATCAGTAAAAGAGTACAATTTTTTATAAAGACGTTAGTGACTCAATATGCTTGAGGTTAGAGGAGAAGCAAGTTCATTGCAAAGGGGATTTTTTTTTCAAATTCAATCGAGGTAAAAAAGAAGTTTTGCATTTGAAGCAATCTAGTATCTGTCTTTACAAGAGGGTAATCTGTAAACTAAGAATGAATACAATCCAAAGAGCTATTTCATTTGAATGGCATTAAACTGTTTATCATTTCTGAAATGTGATTTAAATTGTAATTTTTCATCGAAACGATCTGCTCAAAGGGTGCTGCAGTTCCACGGTGCATCCACAGGAGGGCAGTGTGCAGCATCACGAACTTCCTGTCACGCCTAAAATACATACTTTGTTTTTTATATATTTATAACGCCAGAAAACATTTTGATAACAAAGTATCTGTTTACTATGAGAGAATAAAATGTATGACTGACTCAGCTTCATTTCCATACCTTACAAATATTTTGTATCTGTTGCTAAATGCTGTTTAGTCAATTTTCTTCAGGGCGACCGACTCGTTGTGGCGCGGCAGTTCCACGATTTCTCCATAGGAGGGCAGTGTGCAGCAACACATTCTGCCTGTCGTTAAATCGGATATTTTCTTAGCTGTTGCATTTAATTATAACGACAAAAATAGAAAACGATCTATTAACTTAAAATATAAATTTAATTTCTTTTTTGGGAGGCTTTTGCCCCATTATCGCGAAATGCTATTTAAATTCAAATTTTCATAAAGACGAGTCACCAAAATGGCGCTGTATTCCTACTATTCGTCCACAGGAGGGCAGTATGCAAAAGTACACGCTAGCTTAATGTTAAAGTGAGACTCCCCCCCCCCCCCCATACATTTACGAAGAAAAAAAAAACATGTTTGTTGTCTATGGTAACCAGGCAAGATGAAGTCGTGATTTAAATAGTTTTATATAGTTTAAAAATATTGTTAAACGTGATTGAAATTACAATTTTTCTTTGAGACTATCTGCTCAAAAGGTGCTGTAGTTTCACTATTCATCCACAGGAGGGCAGTGTGCAACAGCACGGAGTGGCTTTTGCACTTATGATGAGTACTTCTTTATGTATTTTCATTCATTCATTTATTACCTCTTATCCTGTCGAGGGTTGCGGGGGGCGGGGTGAGCCTATCCCAGCAGCCTTCAGGTGAGAGGCAGGGTTCACCCCGGACAGGTCACCAGTCCATGGCAGGGCCAACACATAGAGACAGACAACCATTGCCTCTCCCAGCCACGCCTACGGTCAATTTAGAGTCTGGATTAACCTGGTCCCTCTTGATGTCTTTGGACTGTGGAGGAAGCTGGAGTATCACAGAGAACCCACGCATGCACAGGGAGACCATGCAGACTCCACACAGAAAGATCCCGCGCTCCAACCGAGGCTGCGACCCGGAAGCTTCTTGCTGGGATGCGTCAGTGCTGACCTTTGCTCCTCGGTGCCGCCCCTCTAATTTACATGTACAATGCAAAATTTTTAAATGACCTGGATTCTTTGGAATAATTAAATCTTCAATTGAATTCGTTTCATACAATACTTTTTGTCGCGGTGTTTTTAAATGCTATTTATTTTTTAAGTTTTCGTAAATATTAGCCGCCAAAATATCACTGTATTTTACTATTGCTCCACAAGAGGGCAGTATGCTACTTTACATACTTTTCCCCCATTTATTTATAGCACCTAAAAAAGGGGAAAGATCCGTGTACTATAATGGAATCAAATCTTAAAGCGAATTTGTTGCATGTATGGCTTACATTTTTTTATTCATGTCTAAATTGTATTTGAATTCTAATTTTTATTCGAGACCATCTTACAAAATGGCGCTGTACTTCCACTATTTAGCCACAAGAGGGCAGTGTGTAACGACGCATACCGACGGGCCACGCTAATTTTTTACTTCCTGCCAGAATGCCGCTGTAGCTCCTGTATTTACCACAAGAGGGCAGCATGTAACACCAAAACTGGCTGTCAAACTGAAAGTGAAGGATTCCCCCACACACGTATTTATGACGCATTAAACCGTAATTTAGCCCCGAAATAATCCATAACCAGTTAGAATAAAATCAGAATATATATCTGAATTTGTTTTTTTTCACTGAAACTCTTAATTGTTCCTCGAGACTGTCCGCGACTGTGATGATGTAGTTCTACAATTTATCCACAAGATGGCAGTGTGTAAATGCAAACACTGACTGAGACGCTTAAAGGGGGTATTTTTTGGTTTCTTCATATAATCAAAACGCAAGAAAACATTGTACAAGGTTATCAGTAAACTAAAAAAGAATACATTTGATGCATTTTATGTATTAACAGTATGAAGCTAAATTCGATTACAACGTGATTTTTCTTGGGACTGTCTGCAACTGGGGCGCTGAAGTTCCACAACTTATCCACAAGATGGCAGTGTGTAAAAGCGAACACTTGCTGACGCGCTTAAAGCGGGTATTTTTTTGTTTCGTCATACAATAATAACGCAAGAAAACATTTTTACAAGATTATCAGTAAACTATAAAATAATAAAACTTATGTATTCTTATGGAGTATTTTTTAAACAATATGAAGCTAAATTCGATTTAGAAAGTGATTTTTCTTTGGAATGTCTGCAAATGGGGCGCTGTTATTCCGCAATTTACCCACAAGAGGGCAGTGTTTAAACGCAAAAACTGGCTGACACTCTAAAAGCGGGTATTTATTTGGTTTCGTCAGATAATCAGAACGCAAGAAAACATTTTACAAGGTTATCAGTAAACTATGAAAGAATACATCTGATGTATTTTTATGTATTTTGTCTTGACAATATGAAGCTAAATTCGATTAAAAAGTGTTTTTTCTTGGGACTGTCTGCAACTGGGGCGCTGTAGTTCCACAACTTATCCACAAGATGGCAGTGTGTAAATGCAAACGTTTGCTGACGCGCTTAAAGCGGGTATTTTTTTTGTTTCGTCATACAATAATAACGCAAGAAAACATTTTTACAAGATTATCAGTAAACTATAAAATAATAAAACTTATGTATTCTTATGGAGTATTTTTTTAAACAATATGAAGCTAAATTCGGTTTAGAAAGTGATTTTTCTTTGGAACGTCTGCAAATGGGGCGCTTTTATTCCGCGATTTAGCCACAAGAGGGCAGTGTTTAAATGCAAATACTGGCTGACACTCTAAAAGCGGGTGTTTATTTGGTTTCGTCAGATAATCAGAACGCAAGAAAACATTTTACAAGGTTATCAGTAAACTATGAAAGAATACATCTGATGTATTTTTTATGTATTTTGTCTTGACAATATGAAGCTAAATTCGATTAAAAAGTGATTTGTCTTGGGACTGTCTGCAACTGGGGCGCTGTAGTTCCACAACTTATCCACAAGATGGCAGTGTGTAAATGCAAATGCTGGCTGGCACTCTTAAAGCGGGTATTTTTTGGTTTCTACATATATTGAAAAGGTAAGGACACATTTTTTTAGTTATCTGTAAACTACGAAATAATAATCAAAAAATCAAGCTCATTTCATATTATTACATTGTTTTCTTATGTAACGCTATACATTTAAATTGTAGTTCTTTTCTACACTGCTCAGTGCTGTAGTTCTACTCTTTATCCACAAGAGGGCAGTGTGCAACGACACATACTGGCTGTCGCACTTGGCAGTTGTTTCTCAGATTTGTCTCACTGCGACCAGATCATTTGAAAACTACTATTCTAGGCTTTTTTTCTGGAATATAGAAGATTAAAATGTTTACATCACATAAAATGTAATATTTTCAGAATTACCACAGTAAAGGTTATAAATTAAGGTCTGCTGAAAATCAGCTTCTAATGGGCTGGGATTGGGAGTGTATAGAAAATGAGACCGATAGAAAAATATATGGCACACGCCAGGTTATTCAAGTAAGAGTGACCAGGTTTTTAATATCTTAAAACATCTGTGCAACATTGTTCAAAATGTTACATCACTGCATGACCTGTAATGTCTCACAATATTTACAAAAAAATGCTGCTTACAACAAACCATTAAAAAAAAGTCCAAACAATCTCAAAATAATGGACAAACTATACCTAGCCCACATGAATGCAGAAAAGAAAGATAAACAATCAAGTGCACATCATACTTCACGCAGGTCTATTTTTTTATCAAGTATATATTAGTGAGAAAATATATACTCAGTTACAGGTTGAGAAAATAAAATACTGACAGAGAAAGTGTGGAAGATTTAAAACTCACGCTCACACAATCACAGACCATCTCCAACACAAAAGATTCTTTGACCACAAATAACAGAACAGATCCAGAACACATGGGGGTCCCGACAGTCGGGCACCTGCATGTCATTGCACAATAAACAGAGGTGGGGAGGCAGAATGAACTTTACCGAGTGTTCTCAGACTGGAAAATGTATGGAGGAGTTTTCTTGTCACAAATGTGAGCGAAGGCTCTGAGGTGTTCAAGAGGATGCACACTGGAAAACAGTTTGAAATGCACCTTTTCAGGAGTTTTGAAACGCGTTTCTCTGTTGTAAAAGCAGTGTCACCCAAATGCTCAAATTTGCATCACTTAAAAAGTTAAATTAGCAACCAAAAAGTTCAGTTTTTTCTGAGTGCACAACAAAAAGATAATTGAAATAAGACCTTGTCAGTAAATACAGTACAATTGTTATTGTGCACTTCTTTAAGGAGTGTTTTCATGGCGGTTTGCTTCAAGTTTAAGAACTGTGACTTGGTGGAGTGCAACATTCGGCTTCCAGGTTAATGAATGTGTGAACACATTCCTTTATAAATACATGCCCACGAGTCCAGGAACCCTTCGGAGTCGGAGTGCTGACGCTATTTTGGCCAATTCGAAAAACATTTTATTCTGCCTTTAAATACCAAAATAAAGAAAAGCAGCCACAAAATTAAACATCCAATTCTTTACTCTTTTTTATCGACATCTCCTAACCTACACAAAATGTATTTTAGGACATTAAACTGTGTTTAATTTAGCATTTTAAAGATGCAGGTGGCAGCTCCACCAGGGAGCCCAAAACTTCCAGCTCTAACTGGACCGAGTTTTAGATTTTTACCAATTCTGATAACTTTCACTGTCACTGACTTGAACATCAAAAAATCAATCTAACATGATTTTGACAAATGTCACAAACTTTAGATCTGGCTTTGATATACCAGACCCCCACTAAAAAACTCTGCTGTCGTCGGATTTGACCACGCCGGTGCGATCCAGGACTCCTCAAGGCTCAATTATGTGATTGATCTCCAGTGAAACCGGGAAGCGTTCAGGACGTACTTTGTAACGTTCAAGCTACTAATAAATTAAAGGCTTTCAAGCACACATGATGAATAAACAGTGACGAATATCAGAACCGAAAGCAAAGGAGCTGCAGATGTTTGGAAGCAGTTGATGGTTGCCATCAGTTGGTTTATTGCACTTGATAATTCTGTAGTGAGCTCAGGTTTGACCTGGAGGAGCAGCTGTCAGCCGTCCAGCACCCCCGTCCTGCCTCAGAATGACCAAGCGACGATTCTGGCCTTCCTGTTAGCTAGTAGTGTTTAAACTGCATTTATTAGCAACATCATCAGCCTCCTCACACGTGCATATTCATAAATAGAACAGTAACAAAAACAATCTGATGAGAAAGCCACACTGTAAAAAAATGTTATGATCTTAAATAAAGGGAACATGACCTTTGTTATGAATACATGAGCTATTCATTTGTTAAAAAAAATTACATATACACATAAGGCTTGAGTTCTCAACTCTTGGTAGTATTATTGCCATCTAGCATATTTGTAAAGCTTAAAATAAATATGGAGCACTGTACATAAATAATTTACATCAATAAAACAGAACAAAACACAAGGCCCCGAAAATGTGAGACCCCACCCACCCCACCCCACCCCGAACCCCCCACCCCCATCCCGAGAATTAGTGTTTCTTATGATGACGGTGGTTAACCTACGGAACGTGGCTACAGTCATGGAGGAACTAAATCGCTGTACAAACAAGCACATGAACAGAAATGAAGGAAGAATCCCCCCAAACACACGCAGGTCTGACGTCTGATGCGTTTCAGGGTTCACCTTAGATGATTGGCGAAAATATTAAGAGTCCAAATTTGAAAACTATCGGAAACTTCTGTTCTCAAAACATTCCAAGACCTTTCGATGTTGCAGCATTTGTTACAGACCTACGTCTAATCGAGACTCTGCTGTGTTCGTTCGTGGCGTCAAACCATCAAAGAGGGGGTCGTGTTGTTCGAGCGTCAGCAGGACGACACCAAACCTGGCGAGCTGGATTTGCCCTCCGAGGTGGGGGAGCGCAGCACGGGCAAGCAAAACAAACACAAGCTCCAGAAAAATGGCTTTTCACCAGCTTTGACAGAGGCCTTCCACTTGAAGACCCAAGTTCATTCAAGGTACGCAACCTTCCATCACGACTGTTTCATTCACGTTTGCTCTTCATCTGTGTATGTCAGCTAATTCAGGAATGATTGCATGCATTACTTTTGTAGGTAAACCGTCAAAATCGCCACACAAGCCACCAACGCCACACTGGTGAGGCGTCGTCATGCTGGGCTTCAGCCAGCCGGCTCCAGCTCATCCCTCTGGTTGCACTGCAATATTTGCACTATGAAGAGCAAAACCCTTGAAATGCAACAAACACCAGACAATGATGTGCTGAGGGCGGATTTCTGCACTTGAACAACTTTCTGCCGGGTGCCCATGAAAGGGGAAAGGGACTTCCCATCATCTGTCCAGCTGCTGCTCACTGAACACTTCCTGCTGGTAAAGTTCATTCTGTGTTAAGATTCCAGGACAAATGAACACTGAAGTGACGATTGTAACGAAGAACTCATACTCATGCCTATTCCACTGCTCCCTTACAAAAGAAAAGAACCAAACCAAACCGAAGACAGCACGTTACAGTTCATCATATAAAAGCTTTAGGCTGTATTCTTATTTATCCTATGCTCGCGGCCATATGGAACCGCATTTCTGAATAGAAACCAAGACATTGGTACACTTCTTCTGCTTTGTTTTTGTACAATAAAAGATAAAATGTGCATTAGGTACGCTTGTACATGACATTTTACAATATTTACATACAATTCTTAATAGCATGAAATTTCAGGATTATCTATATACATATTGAAAATGTATCAGAAATATTTGGACTGTCTATTTTCTTAAATATGTAAGGTAATGCTCATAGCTTTTTTTTGTTTGTTTTACTGTCTTATACTAGAAAAAAATAGTTAATTCAGTGAGCTGTAGACAAATTGCAACCATTTTGATGTTTTTCTTCTGTTTTTTTCTTCTGTTTTGTTTTTGTTTTTTTTCTACAGTTAAAACTGTATTGGTGATTGGAGTTTCCAGCACCTTCAGTCATCAAGTCAAGTCGATGTCATGGAACATGATGTACCACTCAGAGTCCGTGTGTAGCACCTGTGAGAGCTCAGATCGCAACAAGGCTGAACGCTCGCCGCCAGGGAAGGCTCGGAGGGCGTTCTTAGGCCGACACATTCATTGTTATCTGGAGATCTTCCTCCTCTTGGGTTTGGGGAGCTTCACCTGACGATCTCTCGATGGGATCTGGAGCCAGAGAGAGGAATGTGATGTGACAAGCGGTAGGTGGGTGGAGTCAGAGCCCTGGAGGGTAACGACAGAGATACTCACTGTGCCCGACATCTTATCCAGCTCGCTCATGGCCTCGTGGATAGCAGCTTCCAAGTGATTATTCAGTTTCCCCGGTCTGTTGGACAACATCCACATGTCACATCACTGACGTTCAACCAGGCGGCATTCACGTGTTCCTGCAGGTCACCTCCGTAACAACAACGACCACTGCTGCTCCTGACACGCTCGATTAGTAACTGCTGCAACCTTTGCTTCTTGACAAATTTTAGTTTTGTTCATGTGGACATTTATGAACTTGCACAAAAAGTGTACACAAGCAAAACGTTAGCGTCAATTTTGTGTCTCATTGGCAGTCATCTCCAATTCTACCAAATGCAAATCTCAAAACACAACATTGTATCGCACTATGACATCGCTCAATGAAAAACTGACATCAGCTGACTGCTATCAACGCTCGTGCAGTCGCTGAAACATCAGCAGGGGCTCAGCTTGGACTGCAGTTTTTGGCCCACAGTCTCACTTCTTGATTCGTTTTTTACGCTGAGAAAACATCACCAGCAAATGCTAGCAGAAAGCAGAAACTCCAAATGAGCTGAAGCATGTAAATAGAGAAATAGCTGCTACTTGTTATTTACGGTCGCTGGTGTCCGCATGCAGATCTCAGATCAGTGTCTGTGTCCTCAAACACACAATCTCCCTTCAGTGGAAGCGTAGAGGAGCAGTTCACGTGTGTAAATTATAACTTAGGTTGGTATTAAATGCTTCCATTTTCCATATCTAGCAATTAGAGATTCACAAAAAAGTTGGTCAGCCTGGTGGTGCATCCAACTCATGTAAGGAGAGCTAAAACTGAGCAAAGGGTCAATTAAAAGGTGCAACGGAGGTCATAATAAAACCGTGTGATATTTAAAGAAGCCAAAAAATGGTGCTTTCTTACTTCAAGCCTCTTTTAGCAGCTCTGTCAAGTGCCTCTAGGTCATGAGTTAGTGTTTTCAGCTTCTCTGGCTCCACCTGGATGGGGAAAAGCAGACATCAGAGCACATTCATATGCACTTCCCATACGTCACCAGAAAATGAGAGTCATTCGGTTCATGAACTTGAGCACGGTCCAACAGTCACTTTCGTATCGGTCATTTCCTCTTGTGAATATCATTGCTGTAATAATTGTCTAAAACCTGGTCAGAATGAACAACCAACGTATTCGATCCTCTTCCAAGGTTTCATTAATTCAAGTCAGCTGCTAGAATAATGACGGGTGGTCTCTCACCTTGGCCTGCTCCCGCAGCTGCATAGCAGTGTTGTGCACTTGTTCGTCCCCAGCAAGCTTGGCAGGCCAGGGTGGGAAGCCCTTCAGCTGGCCCCACACCAGCTCGCCCATGTTGAAGGTCCGAGAGCGATAGTGAAGCAGCTCTGAGGAGGGCGAATCGGGCTGCCGCAGATCCTCCTCACTGCTGAGGCTTTTTGTGTCCGAGGGGCTGGGTGCCATACCGTTGAAGTGACCGTTGTAATGACCGTAGTCTTTGGCTGTGGCCAGGGGACCTTCCAGACTGGTGGAAGAGCTAGGTGACTGATCGTCCCCCGTGAGCTCCTGCCGTGGGGGACCCAGGACTTCTCCATAACCCCGGGTGTTGAAGTGCGGGGTGGTGCCGTTGATGTGAGCACAGCGTTCTACTGTCTGCTCCAGACGCTCCTTGTAGTTGACAGGTGTCCGGCTGCAGTTGTTGAAGCGATAACCATCGTCAAGGAAGGCCTTGCCATGGGCCATGGTCAGGCCATGGTCATTGGAACCCTCAGTGGGGCATGGAGGGGCAGGGGCCAAACTGGCAGGTCGCTCCATACAGGGACTACTCCGCACCTGGGTGGAACACTCCAGAAATTCCTCACCGCCCCAGGCACTGTTGTTACTGTGGGTGTCAAAGCCACCTCCGTGCTGTGTCTCGCCATCCCACTGCCCCCTGGGAGTGCCACATCCAGGGGAACGGAAGTAGTCATTGGCCTCGGGGACGTCTGGGGTGCTCTTTCCTGGATCCATGTTCTTCTGCCCCCCCCCTGCCCTCACCTGCCTGGGTCTGGCTTGCTGGGGTAACACCTCCCCATCCTGGTGCCCATGCAGGACTGCACTGACCGCTTGAGGGAGGTTGACGGGCTCCCCTATCGAGGCAGTGAAGGCACTCATGGCGCTGAGGGCGGGCACGGGGCTCGCCTGTGTGGTCCCGCTGACTGTGGTGGTTATGGTCACATGCATTCCCTTGCTGGCGGCATCCACCACAGCTCTGTAGATGGCATCCACTGACTCTGGCCCTCTGCCAGGCCCCCTATCAGAGCCGGGTGTGCCTGCACGGAACCCCTCACCCTGTGGCTGCTGCCCCTCCCGAAACTGGGGGTGTGGCAACATCCCCTGCTGTGAACACAACAGCAGAGTCACAAAATGCCTTTTATCATCTGCAAGTTAAAAAATGTAGTCCCCCTTCCCACCTGGTAGTTCTGGTAGAGGCAGGCCATGGAGCCGGTGTTCGCGTTGTTGCCGTCTGTGTACGATGGGTTGTCAGAGAAGTGCTGCTGACCCTGGTAGGCCGGGTGGGAGGCCACGCCCTGCTGCATGCCTTGATGGACCTGCTGCTGGTACATCTGACCTCCACCTGTAGTGACGTGAGGCTGCATGCTACCCATACTGCAGCCAAGTGACGAGGCGTTTCCTGTCGAATGTCAGACAAAACTAATGAACATTGTCTTTTCTAAATGAAAACAAATATTGTACACAGGTGTAGACCAACTTTTTCCACCAGAAAAATTGACATATTCTACAAGGAAAGTTGCACATCACCAATCTGTTGCGCTGTAACCTAACAGATGAGCACACCACCAGGTGTGCAGGGAAAAAAAAGCATCCAAGGACAAAACAGGATCAAAATATTTCAGGGCCACAGATTAATCAAGAGAAAACCTTAAAGTGATATATGCAGACAAAACTGATGCAAATTCAAAATCTCTGCAGCGTGACACTGTGTTTGTGTGTGTGTGTGTGTGTGTGAGGGGTGACTGGAGCAGCTGGTACGATGCTACGTAGCTGAAGGGCAGCTGTGTGTGTTCTCCATTTTTTTCCTCCTCTTTTCTTTCTTTCTCTCTCTCCTCTCTAACACTGAGAGCCATGACTTGGCCAACCCCCTACCCCCCCTTCCTCCTCTACTGCTATGATATAGTGACGGCTGTTGCCGGGGGAGGTTGCCATGGGAACCAAGTGATGATTGGTGGTGCTGTCCGCTGCCAGGAAGCTTGTTGGGGGAGTTGAGTGGGTGGATGAGGGGGGTGATGGGGGTCGGGTGGTGTGATTTTAGCCTGCTGGGGGATGGGGGTGGTCAGCTGGGTGGCAGAGAGTCTGGGGGGGGGGGGGGTTTACAATGAACTTTGGGGTATTTGTTGATGAGTGGGGTGAGTGGGGGGGGGGGGGGGGTTCAAAGCTCACTAGCTGTCTCGAAACAGATGGTTAGAGGCTAATGCTACCAAGCCACTGACTAGGCCACTTTCAAAGAGCTTTCAGTGCTCTTATGACACCCAACATGTCATCTGAATTAGCTTCAAGTAGGAAAACATACAAGGCTACACAGACTAACATCTGCCATTTGATGGAAAAATCTCTTTTATCCCAAGAGCCTGAGAGTGCTTAAGTTTTTCTGCCACCAGTGCCTCTCAGAGATGATGAACCCATTTGAGGAGCTGAGGTGAGTTCTTTCCCTCCTCATTCCTCTTTGCACTTATAAATATGTTTTATAGGTACTAGTTTTGCATTTTTAAAAGGCAGAAATCTTAGGGGAAATTAAATAAATGCTCCTGTTTTGTCTTAACTGGGAGGAGGGGTGTGTCTGTGTCTTGCTTGATTGACATCAGCTGATGGGTTGCCAGAGTGGAAGAGGTACTTTCTACAGAAGGAAGAAAAATTGACATTGCTTAATCAACCCACTTAGACTACTGTCAGTAAAATGCTGGTAATTAATAGTGGAAGAATCAATGGCGCACGGGTGTGAAATATGTCTCGATTACCTCTACTTCCTCTACTCTGTCAAATTATGGCTCCCTCTATCCCTGTCAACTGGGTTTAGTTTTTGTTGTTGTTCTCATAAAATTATACCATTAACAGAATCAAAATGCAAACAGCCTAAATCCTATCGTACCGGATCGTTGGCTAATAGGCCATTTTCTCTTGCCGTCTATTGTGCTGCATGTAAGCGGATAGTTAGCGACCGAGTAGCCTGCAAACAAAGGTTAGAACACTCCTCATTAATCTTTGTTTGGTGACTTGTTCAACAAGTGAAACTGCAGGACAAGATGAATGCTCATATTTGCATGTTGGACAAGAACTTCAGTGGGAAAACGAATGTGAGTTGGTGCTCAGATTGTGAACTACAATGGAATGTGACACTGATTTAAGATCTGATTTGCTGGATTAAAATAAGGTATCCCAAGTGTTTTGTGGAATTACTTTGAAACTAAAGGGCCATCATGAAGCCAAAGTAGTGATTTACAGGGCAGATGTGTTGGCCTAAATTGACAAAACGACATGGTGAGTGGTGTCCTAATTAGCAGTACAGCTAGTTTATAGAATAGAGAAACTTTTTACGACCCCTCGGTGAAATTCACATGTCCAGCAGCTCTTATAAAAACAACAACAACTACTCTTCCACTTCAACAACAAAATAGTGTATGGATGCATAAAACTAAATTTAAACAGTGTATTGTATAGTGCAGTCAGCATCTGGCAGGGGCAGTGTATGGGGTGTATGTGTATATGATGACTGACTCAGGAAGTGCTGTTAAAGACGGTATGTTTTGACATGTTGAAGTTATGACAAGAACAAAATGATGTACAAATACAGGGATGACTTAGCACATTGCACACATAGAGAGTGACGGAGAAGGAAATGAGGACCTTTCACCCATCATTAACAAATCATGCAATAGACATTTGAAAAAGCACATAAAGGGGGTTAAGTGACTGAGCATGAATCATTACCCATTCACGTCTCCCATCATGGTTCTTACAGCTCTGTAACTGCACTGTGTGCTCCTTGAGAACATAAACAAGCCTCCCTCTGCTGCCCACATGGCTTGTGGGTAGCGAGTCTCTGGGCTACAAAGGCTTAATTTCCATCTCATAGCAGCTAATTCTCTGTGTCAGAAAATGTCAGCCTGTCTTTAAAGTTACAAGTTGACAATATAAAGTGTATTTCTAGTGTGGGAGAGACAGCAAGAAGGTCCTCTCAAACAAGTCATTGATTGGTGCTTATCTTCTATTTACAGGGTTCATCCACATTTTACCAAAACACTGCCATCATTTTTCCATGACTTTCGTAGGTATTTCAGGAAAAATTTCAGAACCATAAATTCTCTTAAACATTTGCTGAAATATCAACCACAAAAATCTCTGGAAAAATTTACCAGCGTATCTTTTTAACAAAAAGGATGACAAGCTATGTAGTTCGCTCTATGTATTCAAGTAAATGAATACTGATCAAAATACATTTTTATCAGTCAAACCTAACTGCACCGAACATACTTTGAATTTCAGATATCTGTGGAAAAAATTCTAACGATAAATTTGGAGACTACATATCTCCAAAATTGTCTGATTTCATTTTTCAAAACTTTATCATGCCTGGAGATTGCTTTTTTTCTTTTAAATTCTAATTTCATGACTTTTCCAGGTTTTTCCAAGAACATATGAAACTAAATTTAATGATACACAAAGACAAAGAAACAGGATGAGGCAACAGGTTGCCAATCTTCTCCCTCAATATAACTCCATATGGCGATAACATGGCTGAAAGTCTGTTAAATGAATGCCAGTTTGCTAAGGAGAGACATTTCGAAAACAGCAATTGCAATAAATTTCTCCTATGTTCAGCCCTCCTGGTGACAATCGTTATGCTCTTCCTTCTGACCTACAGAGGACCACATGAATTTCAATGACTGGACTTGGAAATACAGAAATCGGGGGTCCTGCTGATAAGAACAGGTGGCCTGCAGCAGACCTCAGAGATACAATCTCCATTATAAAACATATGAGGACACACAGATGTACCATGAATGCATAAACTCCTTGTCTAGTCCTACAGCAGGCTGGCGATAAAAGAAAAAAAAAATCTAGGTCTTTTCAGTGCTGTCAAAACAAATGTACACACAGTCATTTATATGCACACAAATAAACAGCACACACTGTAATACAGACATACACACACAGCCATTCAAACACACACAGCCCTAAACCTTCATCAAAGGCTTCACTCTGGTCTTTATTCAGGGTCCATCGTTACTATAGCGACCAGCTAGCTGCAAGAAGCTCTTTAGAGCACCCTATCTGGGCTGCTTCCCTTAAAGCATGATGCAGATCCCATTTCCATCTTCTTACGCCATTGACTGATGCTAGCATACAAATAAAACAAAGAGAAACACTGGCTGACTGACAATTAGCTAAGCTTCCAGAGATGAGGGGCTGGCTCATTAGCTAAGATATTGGAGGAGCCTGCCTGTCTGGGCTCAGGGCCTATCACCTAAATCCTTTAGTTTTAGTTCACTCACCACTACAGGAACAACAACTTCATCCAACCACTTGCTCATCACAAGGAAGGGAGGGTGAAACTCATTCATGGCATGAGACAAAAACACCATACTGCAGTTTTAGGGAGGTCATTTAGACCTGAGTCACTGTGGTCACCTTCAAATGTCACATTTACTTCAATAGATTTGGGAATATCTTTGGAAATGGGGCTCAAGGATTTATTCAAGTGGCTGCTGAGGATTTTGATTGTGCTTTTGGATGTCTTCCTATACTGCAATTTCTACACCAAGAAAACAAACCAGAGTATGGTTTAACCAGACTAAAATATACAGACATTAACACACTTGTTTATTTCCACGCTGAGAAGATGCTGTTATCCTTAAAAGTGAAGAGCAAAACAAAAGACATCTCACCTGCATCGGAGATAGTCTGTGCACAGCTTCCATCTCCACCTCCATGCGGCATCACCACCATGTTAGTCCGCCCTATGCCATGAAGGACATTCTGCTGTGAGGGGTGAGGGCCTGAATGAGACAGGGGTGGGGGATTAGTGTTGGGGCGTCCAAGTGGCATGCCATCAGGGCCTATTAGTCCACCACCAGGCCCCATAGGCCCACAGTTACTCATAGCAGAGGCCTGCAACTGGGCCATCATGTCAGGAAACTGGCCCTGGCGAGAGCCCAAGTGGCCTCCAGTGGTGTCCATGTTCTGGCAGTGCTGCATGCCATCTCCTGGACCCCGCACCCTCTGCTGGACCAGGAGGTTCTGCGGAGGGCCTACAGGAACCATGGATGTGGCGTCACTGAAGTGCAGCTGAGCAGCTCCTTGAGGACCGGGACCTGGCCCCGGGCTAAGGCCAGGACGATGGCTGTTCCCAGCCATGTTGTGGGAGCTCTGACAGCTCATGGACTGGAGAAGCTGGGCCATGGAGGTGTTGGGGGGAAGGTTTCCAAGTCGGCCCACTTTTCGGAGCTGCTCAGTGGCACTGGGACCTGGCATGTGGGGTCCACCCATGCCTGGTTTGTTAAGTATGTTATAGACCATGTTGTTACTGTTGTCATGGTTTACTGATGCACTACCAGATGACTGCTTTCGTTTGCGCATGGGGTCCCTCTGCTGGGCCATCAGTTTGTCTCTCAATGCTGCCCGACCACTCTGGCCCTCAGGAGCGTTAAGCAGCATGGTGGAGTTTGGTGGGAGCATGGGGTTTAAAGTGCTGTGTCCCTCCATGCCTCGAGGGCCGCTAATAGAGCTCGGGTGTGGACCGCACCCTCCATTACCTCCACCACCTGCCCCCAGGCCTGCCATACCAACACCACCACCAGCTGCGGCAGCAGTGCTGTTGCCAGCAGTGCTGAGTTTGTTTTGATTTGCTAGCTGTGCTTTGGCTGCCGCTGACAGGAGACTGCTGGCGGGGAAAGAAGCAGCATTCTGTTGGTTGAGGATCTGGTTGAGGGGCATCCCCAGGAGTCCTGGGTGGCCCTTCTGGGAAGCGCTGGGGGTAGCCATAGAGGATGAGGGAGAGGAGGACGAGGTGGGTGAGTACATGGGGTTGTTGTGCTGCTGGGTGCAAATAGAGTTTCCCATCCCAGACAACAACTGTGGGTCTTTGTACTGATGGTGGGGGTCAGTTTTGTTGGTGGAGGGGCTGGAGGGCATTGCTGGCCTTGGAGAACCCATAGCCGACCTCGGGGAACGAGGGGGAACCTTCATGGTGCCACAGGGAGCCTGGGGCCCTGAGGGCATTGCAAAGTTCCCATGGTCAGAAGAGGTGGAGGACGAGCGTGAGCGATGGGGGGAAGCCTCCATCCTTCCAAGGGTGGCACCTGCCATATGGACAGGAGAGGTGACCGGAGAAGGGGACATTGAGGAAGCTGGACCACCCTGCTGAGTCCTTTGAACATGGCCACCGTGCCCCACAGGCCCAGGCTTCACTGTGGGTAAAGGTAAGTTGCTTGGCAAGGGAACAATGGCGGGAGGGGGTATGTTTACATTCATCATTGGTACCTGAGAGTGGATGTTAGGCTGGAAGTTGGAGGTGTTTGGAGCATTGGCTGGGGGCTGACTGACTGGCTTACTGGGGATAGGGTCTAGGATGCCTAAGGGGTCTTTCTCAGATGTCAACTGCCTTTTCTGAAGGGCACAGGATGGTGGTACAGATGGAGGGGGTGGTACAGGGTGCACAGGGGGTTGTGTTTTATGGTGGAAGGCTGCACGGGGCATATCCATACCAGGAGGGAAGTTCCCTCTTGGTATGTTCATGTTCATGACAGGGCTTTTGGCAGTGGCCGTTGGGGAGAGGGGCGTGCTAGTCCTCCCTGTCATGGCACAGGATGGCTGGCCTGCAGGCGAACCATGGAGCATCATGCTGGGTGGGGACAGAGGCATCCTAGAGTTCCCATGGATAGAAGCTGAGCTGGGACTGCCGGCTCCTGGAAACCCACAAGGATTGGTCCTTTGAAAAGCTTCTGGGCTGCCCAGAGTGTCCGTACTAGGAGACTGTGAGCCATCTCCATACAGCTTAGCACTGGATGGAGGTGGGCTCAACATGCCTCCATATCCTGCCCGGTAAGGAGATTTGGGGCCAGGCTCACCACTGGCCAGCCTTTGCGGTCTAGTATACCCAGTGTAGATCTCTGGCTGCTGGGCACCACCAATCTCCTGCGATGGATACAACCGCTGCTGCTGCTGTCCAGCTGCCATCATCATCTTGAAAGGATTCTTGCACTCTGGGCCAACAGCATTGGGCAGGCCATCATGGGGTTTAGTCCTTATTGCTCGTTGAGTTGTGGAATGCGTTGCAACCACAGACGATGTACCTTGAAGACAAACAAAGGACATTCAAGTTAAAATCAATAGCAACACCAGGAACAAGATATGAGGCAGTTAAGTGTTATCTACAGGACACATCAGCAGGTGAATAATAAAGTCACTAACTAGACTAGATTTTTCTGGTAAAGTAAATACCTAAATTACCAGGCACATTTTACAGCTGCTTCAGTGGTATGTAGGTAGGATGTCCAGCCAACTTGCTTCTAAATATTTAAGAAGCTTTATGTTCCTCAGGGTTGCCCTCAAGCTGTAACTTAACAGTTTCATCAAGTAGAAACAACTGGTTTTACTCTTACCTCCCCCTGAACTTGTCAACGTGAGAGGCGGATGAGTCTCCATGCTCTTGTGCAGGGTCGCCACAGCCAGAAGCTTCCTCTTGTGAATGCAGAGTTTGGTGACATCTTCATCTGCTTTCACATCCTCCGCAGTCCTCTGCTTGACAGCCGCCCCAGGGTCGAAGTTGAACACCTGGGGAATAATATTGATGATCAGTGACTAAACCATGAAAGATTTTATGAAACAGCAAGTAATTCGTAGAGGCAGCATCCACTGTATTTCTCAACTGCGTAAGGTAGTATGAGGCAAAAAATGTCTCTGCTCTCAATGACCCTTTGAATTAAATTTTCTCTAAATCAAAATGTCAAAATAACTGGTTAATGTGAATGCCTGAAGACTGCCTGAGGTGTGATGGTACTGAATACAGCATTGCTTTTATCACTGAACAAGCAGAACACTACAGTTTATTCCTTTGATACATTTATTTGGAATGCTCTTAAGTATTTACTTTTTTTTTAAGTTGGTTGCAGCAGAATCAAGACCTCATTTTCCAAGACAGAGGATGTGTTGAAAACATACCAAACCACGATGCTAAAGCTATAATTTTTTTCTCTACACCTCCAGTGGTTATTAAAATGTAAGCAAAATGACCAACACAAACAGATATCCCACATTTTAGGATGATTGAGACATATGTATGTCTCAGAGCAGAAAAAAATATCAAATCTTTGTGCGTTGCAAAAACAAGAGACAGCAAAAAAGGTCAAACTGCTTTCTGTCTGCAGGTCTTTGAGTATTTGCTTAATTTAACCATAAATAACAGCCGAACAGTTTCCCAAATGAGGCAATATCAGTTTGATAATGACCTGATCAGACAGACGCGTTGCGACAGTGACAAATTTAGCATCGAGGTGGATAGTCAGTCGGATTAAGCCCATGTAATTTGATATAGCCTCAACACCCCGACATTTGCAGCTTGGTCCTTCAGCAAGCTTGAATTTATTTCATACATTGTATGCATGTGGAACTACTGTGGAGAAGGGAGTTAGGCTGCAGGAATGGTTTGAGAACTTTCTGTGGACGTCTCTGGACTTTTGCTCCACCACCATCACAAGTGGAAAAAGAATCCATTATGACAAACATGAATTCAAGTTTACCTCAACCAAAAACTTGTTACAACCAACTTTCAACTTGACAAGGGTGACATTTTGATACTCAAAAGCTCATTCAACAAATGCCTGTCAAAAGTTGTTTTCACCTTAGTTTGACACGATTTTTTCCTCATTCCTGCCTCTGCCTTGAAAATGTCTCAAGACATATCAAGCCCTGATTGCTATAAATCGAACTATTATGCATAAGGACAGGCCCAAAGCTAACGCTCAATCTCAATGATTTGCAGCAAGTACAACTGAAGAACCTCAATATTCCCTGTTAATACATAATTGAGTCTGCTGCAGTGCAATTACCAAATGACCCTTTTAAATAGAATTTAATTATAATTGACAAAAACATAAAATATCACCCACCAACACCATTGAATTTAACCAAAATATGACTGCCAACAAAACTAAAGACATCTGATCCATGTCTTATGTGAATTATACTTATGTTGAAGCAGTGGTATGTTTGAAATGACATTATTCAAACATTTTTCTTTTTTCTTCCAAATTACGATGAACTACTGATGATTTACCCTCCGATTTAGACAATACGAAGTCACATACCATCTCTGTTTAGATCAGTTGTTTTTAATGTTGAAACAGAATTACCTTGTGGAGGATGAGCGGACACTCCAGACCGCATTTGCAGGTTCCGTCTGTCAGGAGGTAGGCTTTCACCTGCTCCAGGCTGGACAGCACCGACCCGCTGGGACTGCAGACAGATAAACCAAATTTTGATTATGCGACTCACTCAAACATGTATCAATATAAATATTTTTCATAGCATTATGGATGCATAATATTTCAATTTTTTGGCAAAACTGAACAGGCAGACATCAATATGATCCGTACAAAAAAACAGTTTAATTAATATTCACATTTTGTCGATACTCAAACACGTGTAAACAATGTGAACCTTTTTCTTGATTTCCATAACAGTTGGAAAGGTCTGTAAGTCAAATTTACAGCAGAGGAATCTTGAGCAAAACTCATGGGACTGATATTAATATATTTAAGAAAATAAAAAGAGATATCTACACATGACTGGCCAATTTATTTGTACGGTGTTATATCAAAGTTACTAGTGCTGTGACAATAGTAGCATGTGGTGTAAACTTAAAAAAAAATAAATACATGCCTTTAACTTAATTTTTTTTTTGCACTGATATTTCACAGGTTTGATGCCCCTGCCAATGTTTTATTCAGGGATATAAATCACTGAGATGCATTCTTACAGCCGGTTGCAAGTCGGAGAGATGAAATCCACACAATGCCTGTCCTATCACCAATTAAAAACTCAACATTAGCTTATTACTATTTCTCAAAATAAAATGGCTGTATTGATCTACAGATGGCAAATAATAGGGTTAGTGCAGCTTTTCGTCTTTTCCTGCATGTCTGAGTGTGTGTGTGTGTGTGTTTTAAACTCTCTTTAAGACAAATCACTCAAAAAGGTTCATCTTCACCCAATTCACTATGACAAAATATTGATATGAGGTATGTTGGAGGACCTTAAGTTAAACATTCTGATCAGGTTTTAAACAAAGAAATATGAGGCGTCTTTGTAAGGAATACTTGCAACCAAAGAATCAAGCACGGTATGTGCAACTGGTTATTCAAACAAATGCGGTGATAAATCAACACAACAACATATCTACAGAGAGAATCTACGACTACACATCCCTGAAGCAAACGCACCCTTTAAACATAAAAGAACACAAACAAAAACAAGTGTGCAGTGACAGTATCAGGCCACGGTCAAAGAAGTAGACAGAATTCTTTCCAACACCCAAAATAAACCTGACACCCGCCAACTGTTTTAGTTCATTGTGGCTGGTAAATACATGTCATGGTGACTGGGGGAGGATCCCACATTGATATTTTGTCAAGTTTGATGGCCATATCAAAAATCTGCAAGAATTTTAGAGTTCCTTTCCCATCATGGCAAATATGTGGTCTGCAGATGATTTGTATCAAAGGATCATATACTGCAAAGCGAACAGCAGCCTCAACAATAATCGTCCCAAACATATGAGATCATTGCGTCTAGTGTATCCTCATCACACTGCAGCTTCAGCAGAGCAGTGTGGGAACGACGACGAAAAACTTAAATTTGTCTTACCTTACGTATACGACCCCTCCACCATGTTCCCCTTTGCGCTGCCAGCCAATGGGGACCTGGACAGGGAGGGCCTGCCTCTCATCTCCCGCCTCACACTCCTTTCCGCCATTCATTGCTCCACTGGTTTTACTCTCAACACCTCAGAGGGATATTTATCAGACATCAACCAGTGTCTCTGCAATGTTCGACATGTTCGTCTTCCAATGCCGTGGTGGAGGAAGGAGGGTGGAGGACAAGGGAGGGCAATTGGGCTTCGACTCTCAGGTGGAGCTGATGGGACGGTGGGTGGGTAGGGTGAGGCGAGCTCACGAAGACCCTACCCTTTTAGCTGCTTCATGGCTATGGCACAGAACGACACATGGACTCCCATTACTGCATCTTGTCATTCAGAGCCATCTGACTGGCAAGATGGATGACAATCAGGAGTCTGTGATGTCACGATGATGTCAAAAGGAAGACCTTACTGTTAGTTCTTTACCATCTGTCTTTTACCACCTGAAATACAATCCCTCAGTTGGATAAGTGGAGTTTGTTCAATATGTTTCCCAAATGCAGGTGGTTTGTAGTATTCCCATGGTTCCTGTGTAGGTAGAACAGAAGAGCACGAGAATTAAATCATGGCCAATAGAATTCTAAACTAGCTAAAAATTAGTACATCTTATGATCCATGGGAAACATAAAAAATTGCAGAAAAGCTTCTTCAATATCTGACATCAGTGTTCTCATTTGCCTGCAATTACGAGTGCCTTCTTTGACAAAAAGTTGAGCTAAATTGCCGTTGAAGAAGTTATACTGCATTCACGTAACTTTTGGAGGGTAAAAATTCAAGTATTTAAAGGAACTTCAACCAATCCAGATCACTCATCATTGTTTCGCCAATATCTCTTTACCCCCTGGAATATGAACAGAAAATGTTTTGATAACCTCGGCCACGAATGTCGATACAACACTATGACATCATTACATTGATTTCAAATTGAAATTTATTGTCACGAATATGAAAACAAAAAAAAATCACCTCCATCAATGCCACACATCACTAAAAAATAAAGACTTGCTTCACTTAACTGTTATTGCAGTTGTTAATATTGAAAGAACGCCAGTCACTGGAGTCTGTAGCAATGTTACCACCGGCTACAATTACAGCAGCACAAAGCACTTATTATTCAAGTGCATTAATATTTTATGCTTTAATATACGCAAAATCTGCAATACAGAGATATTTAGTCATATTTTTTGAGTAGCAATATTGTCAGTTTTCCCCCTCCTCCTCTCACAGGTAGGAGCCCATCAAAGCTGGTACATCAGCCTGAGTGATGCAGCTCCATGCAAAGCCTCCTCTTAACCACTGGTGCTGCTGACTCATAACTGCTCAGCTGCGACCAAACCCAGCGACACCACCACAGAGGAAGAGCCGGAAGGAGGAGGGTCGTGCTAACCGTGGCACAGTAAAAACGAGGCAGCAGTTACATACGCAGAAGCACCTCATCATCTCAGGAGAGGTGCGTAGCATCCTATCAGAGAAACCACCACGTCGTTAAAATCTCATTTGTAACTCCCTGTGTGGAAAACGCAGAGGCAACAGGGAAAACATAATTTCTATTATTGCATTCACGTTGGAGGAAAAACAAATTACCCCCCCAAAAAAACAATTGCGACGCTACTGTCTGAAGATGCTGTGACAAAGGTTTCACCTCCCTCATTTGGCAGTTTGTATTGTCATCAGTATCTTAAAGCAGAGGCAGAGAACAGACTCGAAAAGAGGGGAGTGTTTTGCAGCTAAAGTCCTGGATCAGGTTCAAACCCAAGACATTTTCATTAAAGCGTACATGGGTGCCTCCGCCAAATGTTTTCATCTTAACCTTTGGCAAAGCTACACGCCCAGAATCTGCCACTTTGCTAATGTGAAGCACAATTTAAATCATATTTTTCCATTTTACTCTTTGTTTCCTTCCACAATTCTCTGAATCTCAACAAATGCTGCCTCGACAATACAAATATTATATCATATCATATCATATCATATCCCTAATGGCTGGAGGAGCTTCTTTGAGATTGTGTTTTTTGAATATTTACATTAATGACATAGCAACAAGATCGCTACAAAATGAGTACAGGGGTGCTCAAATTCAGGGCATTGTGTGTATGTTGCTCGACCACCCGAGTTAAAAAGTGAAGTACAAACACAACCTGAATCATGGAGACAAGTAGCTGACTGTGCAGGGCATGCCATTAATATACTCCCAATACTTTCTGCAGCTGCTTCACACTAACACCTTACAGGGAAAAAGATTGCAGCTGCAGGATGCACTGACTGATTCTTGTGGCTAAGCTTGAGCCAGTTTTCAAATCCAGTTTAGACACCAATCTGACCTGAATGAACTTTTTTTTTTTTTTACCAGATTCTTCTTTCACATTGCTGCAGTTCGGGTAAACCTCAACTGCATTAAATAATCCCATCTTGCTCAATACTGAAATTATGGTTTAAGGAATTATGCTGTCATCTTTGAGAATAAGTTGCTAAGGACTTCATGCAAACTAAAAGGACTTCAAATTACAAGTAACAGAACTCTATTGAGTATAATACACATTTGATGTAAACACCACTGTTCACTAAGACCAAACCAAAAACACACTGCTAACAAACAATAATAGTAGTAAATAATAATAATAATAATAATCAAGCCGTCAAAACATCAATTTCACATGATAATTACAGGCTTTATGTTGTATACTTGGCCTGACACACAGAGCAAAACACGGAATAAATACTGTTGCCCTTCAGATTTTATATTTTACACCCTTCGATGCAAGGAAATTTTAAGTGAGGGCAATGGGACCAAATTCTGAGAATCACAGAAGTAGTGTCATTAAAAAAATGTTTACTAAGTGTAACCCTAACAGTGATTAGAGGGTAAACATCATTTTAAGGATGAATCGTAGTCGCAAGCATGAAAAAAAAATAGGCGGAATAACCTGCAATAAAATGAATTATTTAGCAGACGTGAATCAGCATTAAGGAGAATTTTCATATATACTTGTCACCTGATGGATAAAAGCCTGGAGTAATACAATAAATAAATACGAGGAGAAATGTGGAGTAGAGAAACGAACGTCACTGTGGACTCTGCAAAAAAAAAAAAAAAAAAGTGTGGGCAGCAAATTTTTGGTACCTAAAATCTGATGTGAAAAGGTGGAAATGATTTGGCATTTCTGACCCCAATATTCAACATCAAGGAAAAGATGCACCTCCATTGGAAACAATGGGGGGGGGGGATCTAGCACCAAAAAGCCTTACGTGTGACGAGATTTATACACAGTTTGGACTTAATCCGGGAGAAAACTTTAAAGAAGCAGTGTAGGACAAGTATATGGGGGGGGGGGGGTGCATAGATGTGCACATAAACACTGCCCTGCTCGAGGGGAAAAAAATCTTTTCGATCACAAATGCCATCAAAATGATAACTGGAACCACAGCCAAAGTTTGCCGGGTAACTGAATTTGTGGTCCATTAAGGACGACTGATTATGCAAATGAAAATTCCCAATGTCCAAATGATAAAAGAACAGGATGGGATGTTCGCCGCCTGCGTTTCAGAGCATCCTGAAGACTCAGTAGCTCCTTTACGTTCGTTATTCACAGTGAAATTATACTCTAAGAAACATGAAGCAAGGGTCCACGTAGCACTCGAGTTTTCATCTGAACTCATACTGACGATAACATGAAAATGGTTACAGTGGCATTCCAGTGATGACTGAAGGGGAACACTACCACGGTTAAAAAAGCAGTTACATGGAAACCTTTCCTCTGTCAAGATTACCTTGTTCGATGGGGAAAAGATAAATATATTCATTACTTTAGAGAAGTGTGAAATCATTGATACATACTTGTTGATCCTGAATGCTACTGACCTGCCTCAAAGTGACTGAAATCTAATTTTGACCAATGACAACTTTAAAACCAGTCAAAGACTGTATTGAGATATCAGAATTTATGACCGATGCATTCAAGGGAACACTGATGATCTGTATAGTTGCTTTCTAATTCTGTCTCCAAGCTAGAGAAGTTAGTTGAGATGTTCTAAACATATTATAAATCACACGGAACTATATTTCAGATTGCAAGGTTCCTGATTATCTCTGGTCAAGCTAATTTCACACATGTATGTGGAGCTGTCACTTCTGTTGTCACATAAAGCACATGTGTAGAAAAAGTGGTTGCAAACTCAATTTGCTCGCACTAACCCAGGAATAATGACCAACTATGCAGACACCAGAAGTGATCAGTCCTGGTAGTAGGCTACATTACACCCATCAAACTAGCATTTCCATCTGACTGTAAGTCCGTGGCTAGGTGTACCGTTAGCGATGTAAGTGTATGAGCTATTTTATCATCATCAACACTGACAGCTACCCAAGCATGCTAAATGACAAGCCCCTTTCAACCAAACTTGACAACCGCTTCCCTAAACATCCACAGGTACAAAAACGATAGCCAATTAGCTGTGTGAACATTAGCCAGACTGTCTATCAATTGTGCTAAGAGTTGCTATATTACCGTATTCACGTCAAAGTGTAGTTTTGTTTAAACACGTGGCGAAATATGCAGCCAGAACACATCCTCCGCAGGCCTGCCCGTTAACGAATGACCGTGTCAACAAGCGACATCAGCCCTGTCTGGCTGTGCTCTTTGATGCATTGGACCCAGCATCTGAACTAGCTGGGGGTTAGCATGCCAAGCGTCAGCTGTCGAGCTACCGTCAGTTAGCTAGCTTGTTGTAACGAAAATGAATTAACCTTCGAACTCGGCTGTGCTTGTAACGTTTATAATTGGTGAACCGTAACCGGGGTCGACATAACGGGGGCCCCACGGCCTATAGTCTACCTTCAAACTGTCGAAGTAAAGAGCAGCTAGGCCCGCGTAAGGTTTCGAGCCAAAGGGGCCAGGCAAGGCCAGGGCCAGGCCGAGCTAGCACGGGTTAGCTTAGCATGCTAGCTAGCTAACAGCCGTGCAAACCCGTTGCAGGGAGCGAGAGAAGAAGAGAGACGCTTTTCAGCACTAACGTTTCTGTCCGCTTCAAATCCAACTGAAAACAGTCCGTTCTTACCCGGGCATCCCAGCGAATGCGTACCCGCGCTAAAGCAGTGGAGTGTGCTAGCACCAGTACGTTTCTGACCTTAAGAAAAATAAGAACAAGAAGCCTACCCATTAGTTCTCTGCCTCTGCTGGTTCTCCTATACTGGAATATTGGAAATGATGGAGAAGCCCACCGCGCATGCGCGGCAAGAGCAGCTAGCAGATGGGAGAGGTGATGCACCCCTTAAAAAAAAAACAAACAAAAAAACACCGTCACATGAATAATTATAAGGCTGGAAATAAAAACTATTAAGCAAACAAGTGAATATCTCAGTTAGGTGATTTTTCAGATACAATATATTATCAATCAATTTTTTTTTTTTCAAAATGACAAGATATAAGAAAAACTCTTATTTGGTAAAAGGTTTATTGCATTTCTGTTTTTTTTTTTTTTAGCTAGCACTAGGACTTCACTACTATATTTTTTAACTGAAGATGCTAATATTTGTAATGATGTTGCAGAAGTGTGGGAAAAATATGCATCATGATTGAACTTTATAATTCATATCCCACATTCATGCAAAGTTTCAGGTAGTGCAATATTCCAGTGAAAATGAATCACTGTGCGGTAAATATACGATCAAATAAAACACAGCAGAGTTGCTATAACAGTAGTAGTTCAATAAAAAAATGTACTACAGGAATGTTAAAATGTATTAAATTATGAATCAGTGATTCATGAAATTAATCATGAATGTATCAAACAGGTTAAATATATGGAAGCTAACAGAAACCAGCAGCTGCATGAAAGGAAGGAAAACTGTTAGTACAAAGTACATCTATAATATCTTGAAGTATTACATAAAATTGATAATAACCATGAAGTTGATGTAATACAGGGAAACACTTGTATAAAAATTCGGAATTAAAATGTTGACTATCAAGGTACTTTGCAATCAGCTGAAAACTACTACATCGTATGAATGTGGTGTAATTTCTTAGCTACATGATTATGTTCTTGGCTTGTATGGTGTAAATAATTAATTACATTAATTGGAAGATAAGAAATAAAACAATGAAAAGAAACTACAATCTTGATATTTACTGTTAATTACTGCAATTTTCTCCCACTGGAGAAAAGAAACTCACTGGTTGCATAAAATATGATGGTAAGGAGCATCAGGGTGCTCTTGAGCAAGGCAGTCTTGTTCTGTGGTCGTCTGCCAGCTGATTTAAATGTAAGAAAACATCCATCCATCGTCATCTTCCGCTTATTCCTACACATTAAGGGTCGCGGGGGGGCTGGAGCCTATCCCAGCGTCAATGGGCGAGAGGCGGGGTTCACCCTGGACAGATCGCCAGTCCATCGCAGGGCCAACATGGAGAGACGAACAACCATTCACACTCACATTCACACCTACGGTCAATTTAGAGAATCAATCAGCCTCGTCCCCAATTGTATGTCTTTGGACTGTGGGAGGAAGCCGCAGTACCCGGAGAGAACCCACGGAGAACACACAGAAAGATCCCGTGCCCGAGCCGGGACTCGAACCCGGAACCTTCTTGCTGTGAGGCCACAGTGCTAACCACTGCACCACCGTGTAGCCTTATTGTAAGAAAACATACATATATGAAACACATGGTTTAGTGCTGCAGCAAAAGCAAATGCTCAGCAAAATAACTTCCCTGGATAAATAAAGGTCATAAAAATCTTCTGAAGTCAAAGGAGATGCAGCTGAGGGTGCAACACTTGATTTTTGTCTGAAGGTCAAACCTGAGAAGATGTTAAATTAATTCAGCGCAAAGCTGCTGTAAAAGGGCCGCTTCATGTATTTTTAAGGGCAAACACAGAACCGAATGTGTCTGCCAAGAGTTGTATTTTAGAATAATGTGACAGGCTAAATGTGAGCGGAGGCTGGGAAGCGATTTGTGAGATATCTGGCAGTTTATTGTGCTGTTTTCATCCGTCAACCGAAAACCACAGGAAGCATTAAAGTATCTCCAGAGCTCCATCATCACTGGAATGAGTAAAAGATGCTTGCGTTCTTCCCATCTGATCAGAATCAGACCTGTGATGGCATTCTTTCCATGGTTTGAGACACAGACGCCATCAGGATAATTAGTTTCAGCTTTTGTAATGTTTCGGCTTCGAGCCAGCATTTGTCACACCTACATTTTGTTTCATTTCAAAACACTGAAATAGCAATTTTTGGCCTCACAGGTTCACATGTGGCCCCCATTAGATTGCATTTTTATTCAAAGAAAAAAGGGATTAAGGGAAGGATACATGTGCCATACATAAATAGAATAAGAATGGAGTTGGTAATCGTTGTGTATATTTGAGTCATAAACATGGAAGTTTGTATTCAACTCATTAAAATTGGGTGATTGTTTCTCCAACCGTTACCATTGGGAAGTTAGATGTTTAATTTCCTAACAAAACAAAGGTAAATGAATCCACAATAAATATCGTATGCTTTCTTTAACACAATAACCAGGAGTGCACCATGGAGAGCATAAACACAATATAATTCAACTTTTCATCGAGATCCAAGCAAAAGCCTGCATTTGATTAAAGGTTAATCTTAATATACTTGAGAATTTTATTGGGGTCAGCGTGATATTTCCAGAGGAAATAAAGAAGAAACAACGCTTGATGTCAAAACCCATCAGCAACTGAAACCAATATATGAGCCTTGGAATATTTCTGAAATAACTGGAGGTGTCCTTAATATATATATAAAACAATACTGCTGCTGCTACTACCAACAATAATAATAATGACATAAAGAAGAAGAAGAAGAAGAAGAAGAAGAAGAAGAAGAAGAAGAAGAAGAAGAAGAAGAAGAAGAAGAAGAAGAAGAAGAAGAAGAAGAAGAAGAAGAAGAAGTTACACATAACGTTGATATTCGTCTCAGCCAATCACGGCCTGTAACGTAATCAAAGCCGGAAGTTGTCTCTATCGTTCCCGCGAAGATTAAGCGTTCTCTTGCCGTGGTTATCTGGACTGTCTTGGTGAGTTTTTAAATGTATTTCTGGACACACACCGCGCAACAAACGGACCATAACTTCGCTCCATGCTCAGAGGGAACTCGGGGAGGACTTTCGAGCACCGGAAGCGTCCTCTTGGCAGAGGAGAGCTTCGCGATACCGAACTCCGTTCGTAAAAGTCCTGAAATAGAGACTCTTTGCTCTTTGGTAAAGACTTCTGCGTTCTGGAGAACAACCTGTTCCATAGGCTGAATACAATTAGGTCTGCTTTTACTCCGGCGGACATATCATGTCGAAGTGTATGTTTTCTTTTTGCAGAATATCGACACTATGGACGCCTGCTCTTGTATTTTATTCTTTTTAACAGACACCTTTACCATGTTTTCCTGGTGAATTTGCATCACGGAGTTTTTAACAAGCTCAGGTGTGGGGTTCGGCTGGATTTGTTGCATTGTAACTATGCTCTTTCACCGAAAACGCAAAAAAATTAAATGAACTATGAAGAAATTTTGTGTAGTTAGGACATTATGACATAAAACATTCAAGAAAATAAAGTTGGCGATTAATCACATATATTTTAAACAGTGCCTCTCTTTTCAGAGTCATCATGAGTAAACGCAAGGTGAAAGACTCTCACCTGCCTGTTGGAGAATGCATCACACAGGTTTATATTCAGTTACTCTTCAGCTTTGGTTCTGGCCAAGCAACTGGGAAGCTTATTCCTTTGTTTTGGTGGTTTTCCTCAGCTTCAGACCATTTTAAGGGAGCGACTTTGCCACCAGCAGCTCCCCACCCAGCTGGAAGGAGTTGAGGCACAACACAAGTAGGTGGACTTCATCGAGGCTACTTTGACTCTTGCCCTTCTCATTTAAGAGATTTTTCCATCTCGATCTTGAATGCTTTAAAATGGCCCAGAGGGTATGTTTCCAAGTATCTGTGAAGAGAGGTGTGTTGCCTAAATGATGCTGTTGTGCATTTGTGGTCAGGATGAGGGTCTGTGGGAGTCTCAGTGACCCACTTTGGTGGTTCTTGACAGCGCCGTCCCAGTTTGGACTTGGGCAAACTCCATTCCCCAGCTGACGTGGATGCTGCACAGGAACTGGAGGCGTTTCTCTCTGGAGCAGCTGCTGGGGGGAATTCACCTGTGGCACCAAAGGTTTAGTTATACTAACTATCATCTACTTCTGTCTCCAGACACTTGCTGGAGTTGCTGAAGCGCACAGCAGTACAAGGGGAGAGTAACTCTGTGCTGATTGTTGGGCCAAGGGGATCCGGAAAAACAATGGTGAGCCTCCCCTGCCACTGTGGGATTATGGAGGAAGATGATGGATGGTACTGCTTTTAATCCTGGGGGGCTTCTAACATGGAATGGTCTCCTTCTCCAGCTGCTGAAATGTGTGTTAAGAGACCTGTTGGAGGAACAGGAAGCCCAAAAGAACGTTCTACAGGTTCATCTCAACGGTACGTTGTCACATTCTCATGCATACAATGTAATCACACGGTTTCCTTTTGTATTTGTAAAGGTTTGAATTCATATTTCAGCAGCAGCACTTTTTATGTTCATGTTTGGGCTCTCTGTCATGCAGCCTGGAATTAATCATCAATTCAAATACATGGAAATTTGTCAAGCCACATATGCAAGAAACCATGAGTGTTGCACACAGGCTTCACGATTCAAATATGAAAATAGCATGCATTCCCTGAGCATGACCTTCTGCTCACCTGCAATACCTGCATGGCCCATCAGGGGGCCACGTTTCTCACTACTCAAGAAATCACATCACACATCCAACCCTTGGAGTTGCAATACAATTATTTAAAATGTAGTTCTGTCATTGCTTATTTTTTTCAGAAGCCTCAATTTTGAGGGGGGGGGGTTCTTTGAAAAATACGAAGAAAGTGCTTTGTAAATTAACTGAAAATTACCTGAAAACAAGCAAAAACAAATTAAATGACAATTATTAAGAAATTAGCAATGAATGATGATAGAACGTAATAAATGATTATACTTCTAAAGCGCTGGAGCACTGTTAAAGTCTGGTGAAAAAAGATTTTTTAAAAAGTTTTTTCTTTTTGTAAGTCTCCAACTCCAAATTAGCCTCTTGGCGTTAAGCCGAGTGATGGCTCTCCAGATCATGTGACGTGTTTCTTGGGTTTGCTGTAGGCCTTCTGCAGACTGACGACCGGATCGCACTGAAAGAAATAACTCGTCAACTCCACCTGGAAAACGTTGTTGGTGACAAAGTGTTTGTGAGTGAACAGAGAGTGTTTTGACTTCCACTTTTAATAAAATAAAGAAATAAAAGCTCTGAAATTTTCCATTGGTTTCAGGGAAGCTTTGCTGAGAATCTCGCGTTTCTGCTGGAGGCGCTGAAGAAAGGTTGGTTCAGAGTCTCTGTGGCATTTTAAATGGACGCCAGGTTTGATGTGACCAGGCTGCTTTCATCCAGGTGACCGCAGCAACAGTCGGCCTGTGCTGTTTGTCCTGGATGAGTTTGACCTGTTTGCCCACCACAAGAACCAAACTCTTCTCTACAACTTGTTTGACGTCTCGCAGTCAGCCCAGGCGCCCATCGCCGTGGTTGGCCTCTCCTGCAGATTGGTGAGCCTCTGTGATCGACCGACACTCGTGTGCCCCCCGTTGGTTCTGTCATTCTAGTGGTTATTTGTGTGGCGGTACACAGGATGTTCTGGAGCTGCTAGAGAAGCGGGTGAAATCCCGGTTCTCCCACCGTCAGATCCACTTGCTGAGCAACCTGAGTTTCACGCAGTACCTGGAGCGGATCCGAACTCAGCTCAGCCTGCCAGATGACTTCCCAGACGCCAGGTTCGCTCAGGAGTGGAACAACAGCGTCGAGGTGAATGAGACCGGGCTCGGTCCAAACAATTCAAATGAAAAGGAGAAGACTTGCAGCGGCAAACATTCCTGGTCAGACTTGATAGAATCACGTCAGTCTGCTGCCTACCAACCTGTTTTCTGATTTTAGAGTTTGTGTGAAGACAAATTGGTCGAGGAGGTTTTACAGAGACACTTTAACTCCAGCAAAGACTTCCGCTCGATGCACAGGCTGCTGGTGAGAGCACCTCAGAATGGTCTGGAACGGCTCAACCCAAAACTGCTCATTCATGTCTCTGATATGGGTTTTGTTTTGGTCCTGCAGATGTTGTGTTTAAGTCACGTCTCTGTCGTCAACCCTGCTATTAAACCTGCCGACCTGGTGGAGGCCAGCCGAATGTGTCTCAGTGACGCCAAGGCGAATACACTTCACGGTAAAGTCTCTGAACTGTTTCACTTCGTGGAGATTCTCACATGAAACCTCCCAAACACTTTGTTTGAACTGATTTAGGTCTGTCCATCTTGGAACTCTGCCTGATCATCGCCATGAAACACCTCAACGACGTCTACGAAGGAGAGCCGTTCAACCTCCAAATGGTTCACAATGGTATGCTGCCCGGAGTTTTGGATTTGTGGCATTGATATTGAAATAAATCGGGTTCTAACAAACCTAACAGAGCATTTAAAGAATTATACCTGAGGAAAATGGCAGAAAAAACATGAAAGGGGGGAATTTTTTTTTTCAACCTTGATTGTAAATTATATATAGCCTTTAAAATGTCTTAAATCAGATTTTACAGGTCTGAACTGATTGAGGTTGACATCACTTGATACAGCTGCGTTCCTTTGGTCTGGCTTTTAGATGTTTTTGAGGAACAACTTGCATTGATGAAACAGGCAAATCCAATGCAGAGCCAGGATTCACAAATGGAAACTACAGCCTGACCAGAATTTGTTGTGCCACTCAATTTGTTTTTGTGGAAGTATGGACATGAAAAAAATGTTTTTAATTAAAAAGAATCTTGAACTGAACTTGTTTAAACTTGACCAGTAAGTCTGAAGAAGATAAGCCACCATGTGATTTTTTTTTAACCTTAAAATGTTTACTCCTTTCACGTTTGGTTATTCAGAGTTTAAGAAGTTCCTGCAGAGAAAGTCAAACTCCATGTACAACTTCGACCGGCCTGTCATCATGAAGGTTGGTGTGAACGTGCTACCTGAAAGGAAATGGTTCATATTTATACTTGCACATGTTGAAAGTGTCCAAACTTATTTCCCGTCCCTGGTCAGGCCTTTGAGCACCTGCAGCAGCTGGAGCTGATCCGGGCAGTCGACGGCTCAGCAGCTAAAACGCAGAGGGAGTACCAGCTGATGAGGCTCATGCTGGACCACAGTCAGATCATGGAAGCCCTTCAGAAGTACCCACAATGCCCCACAGACGTCAAGCAGTGGGCCATGTCAGCGTTCGGCTAGGGTCCCTGCACACCTCTGCTGGGAAAGTCTTAAACACAGAAATGAAGGTCTTTGGCCTCATTTTCAAATGGATAAATATTTATAAATGTATTTTTTGCTGATTACTGGCCTTTTATTTTCTTCTCATGTGTTAAATGTATTGAAGTAAACTGAATTGAGAGTAATGTCACAGGTGGTATTACCCGCTGGCTGCAGACCTAAACTCTCAACCGAGTTGATAAAGATTTAAAATGGAAACTTATTTTACAATTCTGACATCAGGCTATCAAATTCATTCATGAGTTCCTTATTTATTTATAAATACTGTGAATCTTTTTTAAACTTGCAACTATTTAATTTCTATTTTAACAAGTTAGCTGGTTACTGAATACTGCCGCCTAGTGGTGGATCTTCATTCAAAATTGACCTGGAGAGGAATTCCATTGGAGAGATTCAGGATTTTATAGTCAAAGAACTTGCATTTCTGCCATGAAAGGACATTCTGTCCATACGCTTCTGGGTCGGTTGGACTTTTTCCTTGACACGTTCAGAAGAGCTTGCCATATGGACGCAAATGTAATATAAATTAACACAAGTGCAACCGTAAGGACTTAGGAGGGAGTTGAAGGGAAACAGTGCTTTGGTTTTGCAGAAGCTTGGGTTTGTAAAGTTAAAAATATATAAAAAGTCTTTCATCAGGTTTGAATTCAGCTTGCCTTCGAGAAAAAAATGTTTTAGGATAATCTTGTTGACGAATGGCACAGAAAACATAGCCTCCTTGCTCCGTGGCAGAGGTAATTAAGGACCTGTCGGGAAATAAATTTGGTGGACAAAATAAAAACCTCAGCATTCACAATCTAAAAACACATTTATTTACATCACGTGGATCACTTCAACTGATAAAAACCACGACCGGCTAACATTAGCCGAGAGACACAGCGCTGATCGAGCTCCTCTGGTGTAATGCATCCAAGGTTTCTTATAGTCTTTCTGCTTAAATACTTTCGTTCCCTCTTGTCCCTTCATTGGGAGGTCAGAGGTCAGAATCCCTGCAGCTGGTAGAAAAAAGTGGGATGCCCCCCACCTTCATCGTGTTCCCAGTTTGAAATTCAAGACCTTAGTTTCTCATCCTATTTTCACATATTTTGTAATGAACATAAAATGCACAGTCACATGTTCAAGGAGTAAAGAAACCATTTTACAGACTTGTTGACAACCCACTGACTTTCTCCCCACAAAAAATGTTTATCTACTAGCTTTAAGGAGCAGAAACCTTGTGAGCATTGATACCATTAGAGGCTGCATGAGCAGATTCTGGATCAGTGCTGCAACTCGGAGAACCTCGGGGAAATGTGGGGTCAAAAACTTGAAGTGTTTTTACTTTTTTGTAGAAACTTCAGGCCTTGCAACCAGACTTGTCTTGCTGCCAAGACAGTCTTGGCGCGAGGTCATTGGAGTTCAATGTTTCCTCTGGGATTACCAACAATGGGGACAAAGCAGGAGGTTGAGATGCTGGACTGAAAAACTTGTAGTGGATGAGTGTATTGTCATATATTAAGTATTGCATTTTGCTCTTTTAAGAGCTTCGAGGGGTCTTCAAAATGTAACTGTCAAGGGATCCGGATAAGTTCCATGAGGAACACCATTGGCCATTTCTTTTTTTCTTTCTTGCCAAGGAACCTTAAGTGCTTTCTTGGATGCCTCCTTACAAAGTACTCCAATGAGCCTCAAGCTTTTAGCTTAGACAGAGCTCAACTTAGTGAAGTTTTGAATCAAAATACAAGAAAGTATAAATGAATGTAGAGGAAACACTGAATTTCACACGCACTTATAAAGATTCAGCTCAGAGTATATAGTTGATACAGGTATTTATGTTCTCATGTCTGTACAGATCCTAGACTGCTTAAAATAGTGGGGGCAACAAGACACAAATGTTTCACTGGTAGTTAATATGCACAGCAATGTGAGGTGCTGGGCTGTAGAACGCCCATGTAGAAGAATGCAAAGTCTGACGCGGGGAAAGTCCATTCAAATACCATTAACTTGGAACCAAAGATTTGTAGATTGTCTCCCGTTGCCTTTACAGAGGTGTTAACATTCACATAAGAATACAATTTTGTCATGGAAATTCAATCATTGCAGAATTTTCTTCTTTTTCTGGTTGGACTGTGTAGTCCACCTGCTAGTTCATTGCCCTTATTGCAGGTTCACATCTCGGCCATTCAGCAGGAGGTGTATGAATCGAGCTCCCAAATGCGTCAGTTTTACTTGTTTCTACAGCAACGGGGCACAATCGCACAAAACCAGCCAACAGCAGAGCCCTCTAAAAGGTACACAGGGCTGGGCTTGACCCATCAAAGTACACACAATACTGGATTCCAGGAGTCTGAGGAACATTCATTCTCGGTCATTTGTCCATAGACTGAATAGTAAGAAGCATGTTACAGTTTATATCTTTTCTTTTTTTTTAATTAATTAAAGTATTTCCTGAACTGAAAACCCACCCCCAACCCCCCAACAAGAACCATAAATTGTGCCAACTCTTTAGAACTTTATTTTGAGTTGCACCTGAGTTCTGATACCCCAAAAACCTCAGGCCTGTAAATTAAAAAATAAATACAACATATCAATATGCAAGGTCACGGATTAAAAAAAAAAAAAGAAGAAGAAGAAGAAAAAAATTAAATGCTACAAGTTATTTGTGTATGTGTGTGTGTGTGTGTGTTTCTGAAAGTCACTCCTGCAGCTGATCCTTACAGAAGTGTAGGGTAGTTTGCGGCACTGGTTGCATATAACTCGCTAGAACTTAGAAAAGCATAGTACTGAATCCCTGAATGGTATTTGTTGGTTTGGGACAGTTTATCAGACGCAGTTTAAATTCAAACACTGATGTTTTTAAAAATCCACTTGGAAATACTGAAGAGCCTTTTAGAACACGAGAAAGAAATATAATACTGGTATTGTCCTGTTCTGTTGGTGCCAGTCAACGAGATGTGGAGGACGAGGTCATCAGCCTTGAACAGCAACATCTGTCGATAATGCCTAATCATTAAAATGAGGGAACTTCTATTTTGCGTCGATCAATTATCTCAAACTTAAGTAGAGGAGTTTATTCAGCTCTCTTCCCCCATGCTTGATTCAAGAACTTTTAGAAAACAGGAATTGTCCTGTTTCAACTCAAGGACCTCGGTTTTAATTTTGGTTTGTTTGCCACACTCTCTACCCCTCCAAAAATCCCTGTGAGTGAGGTAGTAGTTGTTGAAGGGCTGCTGGGATTTGCAGTACTGGTCGTCCCTGACTGTTCAAGCTTCACGAGGATGTTAAAGGTTCTATATGGACATTCATCGCATCCTGAAGAAAAAAAAAGCGAGAAGCACAACAGAATTAAGTTACCCTCATTCCTCTGGATGCTGTTTTGGCTTGCAAATTACCACCGTCTTTTCATCCTACTAGGACCTAATCCATCGAACTGAATAATCAACTTGCTAGCTGCACTGATAACTTCAGACTGCGCACACACTCAGGGAGTTCATTCTGTGTTCAATAAGCCATTAGGCTGGTTTCAGACAAAATCAGGCGCTGCAGCATTTCTGCTGCGGCGTGGGTGTGTCACTACATGGCCTGTGACGCATCTTGTGAACTAAAACCAGCACCTCCCACACACACACACACACACAAAAATCATAGTATAAGTTAACTTAAATTTTACAAACACTTGAATGGGGGTCGCTTTCATCCAAAAATTGTCATTTTGGGGGAAAAAAGATGACAAAAAGATATTTTTGTAAAAGAAAGGATTGAAACATCAAATAAATCAATGACGCATCAACGGCAGGGAAAGCGGTTTGCCGGCTGCTTTTAAAGAAATGGGAAAAAGAAAATTCCCAATCGCCAACACAGACCCTTTCTTCGATTTCCCTGCACTCAAGATGAAACTCATCATTACCTTTCTGTCCTTTACCTGACCAACAGCGGAGGGCGTCTTCTGGTCTGGATTATTTGACTGGCCCCCCCAGTGTGACATCAGGCTGCGTATTTCCAGCCCGAATAACATTCAATACCCATTCAAAGGAATGACAACATAATTTGGTCTGAATCCAGCCTTACTCCTCCGCGCGTGTACACAGACAGCAGTTTTTGCACGATATTCATGTTCTTGATGTCTTATATAGAACCTTTAAGCAGTGAGTGTTTCTGAATAGAACTAAGCAGCAAAATGAAGCGATATTAATGCAAAGATGCTACAGTAAGTAAATTCGACGATGGCTTCAACTTCCTTCAGGTTTACTATGTTGTTGCAGTAATCATGCAGAAATGTTGTTGCACACTTACAGCACTTCACTTGTTTATTAAATTGCACTGTAGTGCGTGGATTTTTCATGGAAAAGAGCCTAAATATTGTAGGGAATTGATTTTAATCACTTGTCAATTTCATGCGTCAGTGATTCACTTGGCTCCATTTTGACTGCTCTTGGTTTTGATTTAAAATGCCCCAATATCTATTGCCTGAATCAGATGTGGTTTGGTAGAAAGAAGTTTTTTCATGTTTTAAGCATTCTGGTGGATTTGAAAATGATTGATTTTAAACTGAGTCGAGTGAAACCGTCCCAGAGCTTGAGGAGAGACTGCGGGTTTTGCCGGCACCAGTGTTCAAATGTCCCTCAGAAGAAATAAAGATTCAAAAATGTCATTGCTGCTTTCGCAACAGTGGCAGATACATCCGTTTTGCCTGACATCTACAAGAGTAACTACCGTGGATACGTAGAAATGGCACCAGGATGAAAGAGAGGTTCCTTGTCTCCACTTGTCTGATTGCGGATAGCCGTGTGATTGTTTTATCAGTGTGAGCAAGATTCAAAACCATTGATTCCAGCCATATGAAAACATATTTATCCATTTTAACTTCTGAGATTCCAGGGCCTGTACTACGAAACAGGTCTGTAGGTTCACGAGGTAACTTTAGGTTTAACCGTTCTCAGTTTCTGATCAAAACCTCAAAGCGCCCACTACTGGCCAATCTTAGATAATGGCACCATTCTGCATCCCTGCTTTTGCTGCTGCAGCAACTCATTCTGATATTATGGATTTATATTCCTCCTATTTTTATGAATGATGGTTTGCGCCTCTTGAATTTAGACCTTTAACCTTCTGCCATTACTCATCTGGCTGCTGTAAAGTTATGTCAAGCGAGCTAAGGAAAGGATTCCCAGGGTATTTGACCTTGCTTCGTAGTACAGGTTGCAGGTCTTATTAGAGCATGCCCCAGTTGCATTCAGCTTGTTAAAGAAAAAAAAAAACCCAAAAAAACAAACAAAATGAAAAAAAAAGAAAAAAAGAACACATTACAAGTTAGATTTAGCCTAGCATTGACATTATCAATGCCTGTTAACTGTCTATCAAGGCCTTGTGTTGACAAGATTCTGTGGTAGACATGACTTGGCCAGCCTGGGGACAATGGTTGACCGACTGCAGCTCAAGCAAAGACAGAAATAAAAATGAAGCTGGCAGGGCAAAACCAGGACCAGAATAAGACCAGGCAAGGTCTCAAGCACTGGCATAAGACAGGACAGACAATATCCCAAGTCCTAACTGTCAGGGATTAGTGTTCAGATTAAATTCTGGCTGATTGCAACACCAAGACACAGCACGGCTAAACCCCAGCAAGTGAAGACTGGGAGAGAGAGAAAGAGGCGAAGCATAAGAATCAGCAAGAGCAGAGGAATTTCAGTCCAAGACAATGAAGAGAAGGAGGTGGAGGATGTGAGGTGGTGAGTAGCAAAGATTCCTGAGGCGTATAAAAAGAGAGCAGAAACTCTTGATAGTAATCCAAAAACATATGTGTGCAATCAAATCAAAAGCAAGCTGGCTCAGCTAAATACAATTCCAAAGTAGGGTTGGGTACCTTTGGAAACTTCCTCAAAACTGCACTTCAAATCTGATACCTCCTCTACAATAAACAAATTGGTTGATTTCTTTTAATTTTTTTTTGTCAATCTGGTTTTCTAAACAGAATCAGACAACACAACTGATTTCACAAATTAAAAAACAGCCAACAATGCTCCAAGAGTTTGACAACCTTGAAGCGTTTAAAAACCTTGTGATTTGGTACAAATACCAAAAATCAAAAGGTATTGCTGGGTGTGATCACCCAGCGCTAATCCAGAGAAACACTGTATATCCAGATCTCACGGCCCAAATTAAGTTTGATAGATATTATTACTCCGAAAGGTGACATATCACATAACTTCATCCCCCTCTTATTAGAGGAAAATCTCACAGAGAAAAACAAAACAAAAAAAAGTTATTATTCAGTCAAAAATCAAAATGGAGCAAAAGGAGAGGAAAAGAGGGAGAAATAATTGTGATTATATTATATGGCCATGTCAATCAAGGCTTCGCTGACTACATTACCCATGTGTGTCAAGTGTTAACAGTAAATTGTTCGCATGTCATGAAGAGCCAAGGTTGTGGAAAAGTGTAAGCTATGACTGAACAGTGAGAGGGACTCATTTGTGTCCATCTGAACTGAGGTATACCTGGTTGAAGGAGGTTTATGGTTTTTATCGTCGTAATGCTTGAAAATGGACCCCCCACCCCCTCCCGTCCCCCTCGCCCTTTCAAATAAGCTTGATTACCAAGTTGTCTGGGTCCATAATACACTATGTACAGCAGCATTACACTATAAACATTCAGAAGCCGTTGCTTATTGGCAGAACGTTAGTCGTTTCTTCAAAAAAAAAAAACAAAAAAAAAAGCACACAAGAAAACAACAAATGTATCAAGAGCCAGGTGCTCATCTTTTTTTAATACACTAAAATGCACTGAGAGTTCCGTGAAATCTCCGCAAGGTCTCCTCTCTCTGTAGAAAACCAAGCAGAACACCTCCTATGTATATAAAAACAATACATGATTAAAAGTGTTTGTTGAGTGTCGTCGTCGTCGTCCCGGCATGTTAGCACTGTCACTTGGTGACGTCGTTGGTTGTTGCAAATATCCTGAATCGTTTGCTCAAGAGGAGAAGTTTAAAATCCCCAGGCACGCATATCAAAATGAGGTGGAGATCAACGGATGTGGTGAGGTGGGCGCAGGGTGTTTCCTGAATGCGAGTAGCGACCCGCACTTACAGAAAAGAAAAAGACAAAAACAGAAAGAAAGAAGAAACACTGCCAACCAACCAGGGTCGGCCTTACATCCCCTCGTGTTGATCCAATGCAAGCTCATCAGGTGTCGGTTGATCAGCTGATCATAAGCTGGACTCCTTGGGTGGGAGGTCCACATTGGTCACCATGGTAACTACAGTGACAATCTCCTCAGGGCCGATGATGGGGGCTTGACGCTGCATTTGACCGATGCGCTCCTCAACGCAGCCGGCAGACAGGCGAGCCTCGGCCTCGTGGTCCCAGCAGTCCTCGATGGTTTCACAGAGCATAGCGAGACCCTAGGGGACAACAGCGGATCCAAGGTTTGCAAAAAGGTGCAAAATTAATTTGATCACCCTTTTATCAATTTTATCATGCAATGTAGGTCATGCAACTGGGAAACTGGGAGTTCCTGTCTGAGAACATCCCACTTCCTGGTTTGAAGCAGTAACAAGACAAGTACAAACATGGCTGCCCCCAGAAAATTTGCTATATATTTGCTGTACCAAGCAAAAAATACTATCAAATAATATTGTTGTCACCTGTTTGAATTATGCTGCCTACATGAAAATAGGCAACATGACACACATGGATGTTTTGTCTGACATCACAATCAAATTTTTATGGTTCCTCCAGAAACGCTGCAATGTCTGATGATGTCAATCCTACTCAAAACCCTACATTTTTTTTTCACTAAATAATCTGTGTGTTTCTCCATCTCTGAGGTTGTAACCTCCCCATTGAGTGCGTAACACACACTAGATTTGACTAAGTCTCTTCTGGCTCACCGTGTGTTTCTGCCAGCAGTCTCGCAAGCAGGGCCGCAGTTTCTTATGCACCACCACCTCCTGCATGTCCTCTAAAGAGGGATGCTGACCCACCTCCTCCTCAAAGGGCAGCATATATTCATCTACAGGGCCTGTTAACACACAATCCACAATCTTATTTCAAGGACAACACAAAGGAACAATCTGATGGCAGTATTTTCTGTGTATCTCACCATCAGCAGCAGTGCATCTTGCTGCCAGCTCCCAAAGGACCAGGCCGAAGGCGTACATGTCAATGCGCAGGAAAGAGTCACGCTGGAAGTTGATGGCACCCTCCAGGACTTCAGGAGCCATGTAGCGCCGCGTTCCCACCTTTGGGTTCAAAGGTTCAGACGAAGACGTCAAAGGTCAGCATCCACACAGAGGCACGATAAGAAAGTCAATCGTCAGCAGAGAGGGAGAGCAAAGTCATGACGCAGCTCACAGACCGGCTGAGACAGTGAAAAGTGATATTTGTCATCAAGGGCTTTGCTGCTTAGCTGGCAAACATATCAAACCAAAATGATGAATCAGTTCAAAAAATGTGACAGTGAAAATGTGGACTTATCTAGGGATGTTTCAGTCAGCAATATAATCATGATATTTTTACCACACCTCCCTACTTGGCATCCACATCTTCCGCGTAGCTCAAATAATCACAGAGAGATGTTTTACATTGACTCTGACTAGCACGGACAGGCTTGAACTCAATAGGTTGCCATTATTCTGTCCCACACTGCCACCCATAGGTGGTGTGAGGTACTTACACCAAAAGAACAGTGACTCAATAATGTAACTGACAGCATAAAAACAAAACATCTAAACAGCCGCCCAGGGAGGCCGTAGTGCAGTAATGATGATGGACAGTTTAACAGCAACTGTACCTGTCCATGAGTGTCTCCTGCTGATTTTCCAGCCTCAAACTTCAGGGCAAGTCCAAAGTCAGCAATACAGGCTGTTAGGTTGCTCTTCAGCAGTACATTCTTGCTCTTTATGTCCCTATGACAAAACAAGAAAGACAATCTTTCATGTAGATCTATGAGGGAGGGAGGCTGAAAAAACGGGAGGCTTAACAATGTCTTGGTTATGTACCTGTGAGCGATGGAGGGCTTGTGTCCATCCTTGTGTCCTGGGATGTCTTCGTGGAGGTAGGCCAGGCCACGGGCCGCCGACTGAGCGATGTGGCACAGCTCATTCCATGAAACCACGTTGGCCTTCAGGTAGTCTGTCAGCGAGCCCTGAGTGGAGAGGAAGGACAGATGATGGGCAATGGACCCTCCAGCTTCCTTCCCAGCATATCAACATGTCAATAACATGTATCTGCAGTAAGATTATATACTGATGTATGACTTGATCTGGAGCAGGCCACATTTCCATGGTAACAGCAATATCACTCCTGGGCGGGCTTTCAGTAAAGCTCATGAGTCAGTTGTTGGAATCAATGAAACTGATGGCTCCTAGACGAACACATACAAGTTGCGATTGATGGTACAGACAGCACAGTCAAGCGTCTGGCGCCAGCATGACTGGGCGGCCTTCGCTGCAGCTCTGTGTTTATGAACTGACTCTAAATTTCCTACCACTGCACATGTATTGCTATTTTATTTCAGTTAGTTTATATTAATTACTACCTACAACAAGGAAGCGATGTTTTCAGAGCAGCTGGTTTGTAGGATTACGCAAAAAACTACTTGACTGATTTTCATGAATGTTAGGGAGGATGAGAACACGGGACACGGAAAAATCCATTAAATTTTGTGGGTAAGCCAACTTTTTCCCAGCTTTATTAACATTGAGAACATTTTTTGATACTGATGTAAAAAAAATGTGGCAAGAATGGACTATATTTTAGGGTGGGTCAAGCTAAAAGGGAGCATCCATTATTTTTGTATTTTTCATTTAATTGAATTGATTTTGTTCAGAGTTTTATTTTATTTTATTCTATATTGCATGATCACCCATTTATGTCACTGTCAATTCTCAGGAAATCTAAAATTCACTTTCATGGAACAATGCCAGGCGTATTTGCAGGGATATTATCGTTCCATAGGATAAGAAGTGACAAGCTTTAGTTCAGGGGGAGCTTTTTAAGCCTGGTGGAGGCCTTTAGTTTAGCTTTGCTGTCATAATATTCCTTACAGTCCCTGCTGTTGAGACTGCCCTTTCCCTTCAGGGGTAAATAAAAAGCAGAGAACATTCCAGACAATGAACTACTTTGCCTAAAAATTTCAGCTCAAATTTAAAATTTATTTTGGGTTTCTTGAGTTGAAAGTCCTTTTATCTGCTACTTGAATTTCAGGGTAATTTATGAAACATTTGAACTTTTCTAAACCCCATCACATTTGAATCAATTCAGGTAACAAACTGCACTGACCAAAATCATAGCGCTGTGACTGCAGAATTAGCTCAGGTGGACCGATCTATGTAATGCACCTGTGTCATTCTTCTTCGATATACAGCATCTTACATAATGTATGTCAAGAAGGTCACATCTGACAAGGCCAAAGGCAGATGCAGTTCAACTGAGAAACCACTAGAGGGCAAGCAGCACCAACACAAATCAAGTTAAGAAAATCTGATCAGTCCAGTTGTCCTGTTTTTGGATAATCAACGTCTGGAGTGCCAGCACATTCAATATTTTCAGTGTTAATTCTGTTTAATTATGAAAAAGCAGGTGACCATACAATGTTCCTTTGACAACCTGCTGTCTTAGCGTTGTGTTAAAGACAACAGAGGCATAATATCAAGGTAGTTTTTGTGGCAGCATGTGGCTTTTGAGGCGAGCCACTGCATGCTACCTCCACTCCTCGCACACCGAGCTGCTGCATCAAACATGGAGGCATAAATCAGCTGTCAGGAGTCATGAGCAAGGAGACTGCAATCACTGTTCCAGCTGTGTTACACAAGCCCAGCCCAGTGAACCAGCTCTTCCAGACCTGCTCAAGGAAGGAACAGCTCTGCAGATCAAAGTTATGAATCCTTCAAAGACCCAGTACAAAAGAAACAATTACTGAATGTATTTGATGAGCCACTTTATCGTGTTTCTGACATACTACTGCTCATATGACCTTGCTGAGCACTCCAAGACAAATTTCTGCAGTGTAATTTCTGCTTGGAGGGGTTATACAAATAAGAGTAGCACTTGTAGACTTTCAAAAGAGCGAAGTGGCTTACAGAGATTTGTATTATTAGCCTCGCACTACACCCACTCCCTGTAATTATTCAACCTATATTCATGCAGGGAAGGTTTCTTGAGCACAGCCATTCAAATTCTTGACCGGGCTGGGAACTTCAAGCAAGTGAAGCATACGAGAATCGCTCTCCACTTCGCCTGTAATGACCCTCAAAACACAGAGGCACTTAAAGTCCCAAATGCAGCAAAAAACCGTGGTTGAGTGAAGCAAGACGGGTCTCGCCAAGCTCTAGTCCACCCTCTCTGGATAAACACGGCTTAGAAAAGAGGGACAAAACATTGTTAAGTATGTGGATGAGCACTACAAATGTGCAGGTTTTCCTTCTGCCCAGTGTGCAACTTTTTTAGCAGGAGCTTTTCAGATATTCATACAAAAAACATGAGGCGATACAGTATGCTGACTATAATGTTTACAGGCGCTGCACTAACATGGAAACAGCACATTTAGATCTTGATGGACACATTTCTACGCTTCCAAACCTTTGAACCAAGAAATTCAGCTTATTTTTCCATCTTAAAGCGCCACAGTATTTTGATATATAACATTTTTATTTGTTTTACTCAGACTCTGCGACCAGCTATCCTCTCCTCCAACACTGTTGTCACAGCACTCTTTCCCTCTCTTTTGTCTTGTCAGATGCTTCATTCCAGAAAACTTGGAGGATTGTGTGACCTCCAAAAAGAAAAAGTACTACAGCACACCACTCAACAAGTCAAAAGTTCCTACTTGTAATACATATGGAGAAGCAATTGTGTGACATCACACCGCAACAATGGCAGAGGCCATGGAGGTGTACTGTGTAACTGTACCCAATAAACTAGGGGGCATTCAGACGGCGAATACCTCTGCAAAGGCAACCTCAGCTTTTTACACTACGTTGCATGGATCTGCTCCAAAATTTAAATTCTGGTGAAATTTGGGGCCACAGTCTGTAGTAAAAAACCTGGTAACAGACACACAAAAAGTACAAAAACTAAAATAATACCACACAGAGAAATCTGTTCTGCATGTAATTGATGTCACTAATGTTAGCCTTAGTAGCTAATGAAGGTAAGCGATTCCTGAAATGAACGTCATCAAGAGTATGAACACAAACATTGATAATGATAACCTGGCTTTGACTTTGAATGGAACAGAGTATTAGCTCAAAGCTAGAGCTAAAATTAAATAACCTTTATAATCAAATAGTACTGCGACATTCACTGCACTTTGGCATACACAAAAGGTTTGCCATAAAATAATGGATTTGATGGCAAAGCTATTGATGCTACCATCCAAAAGAGGTTTTTATTGTCATCTTTTTTGTTGATGGCATTGCTCTAAAATCACTTTCATGCCTGCAAATCTTTTGTGATTGACACAAATACTGTTTATTTCAACTGAGGAAATTCACTCATAAAATCAATAACCCAGATCAAAAGTAAGACAATTGCCCTATAGCATACCTTTTCATGGTAGGTGGTGATGAGCCACAACTCCAGGTCCAGGTTGTTGTTCCTCTTCTCCACACCGATAAAGTTCAGGATGTTTTCATGCTTCATGCCGCTCACACTGTAGATCTCATACTCATTCTGCCAAGACAGCTTGTCCTGGAGGAGAGAAGTGACAGGAGTTATTCCTATTAAAAGACACTTAATTAACACAGGTAATGTTGGAAAGTCATAAATATAACACAATATGAAGGCTCATCGCTTGCAGGAAAATAACTTTTATGTTGTAAAGCCTCATAGAGTTTTACATTCTTATTCAATCCATGAGCTTTCCACTCTAGACACAAACATCAGTTTCATACCTGGATGGGGAAGATCTTAACAGCGACATATTCGCTCAGCAGCTGGGCCTTCCACACGCAGCCGAAGTGCCCCCTGGCCTTCACCTCGATCAGCTGCAGCGGTTTGTGTCCAAGGATGGGGGATGGGGGCGAAGGCCCAGGATCCTGCAACAAGAGGGAGAGCAAAAAGAAAAAAACAGAAAGGAGGACAGTGTTATTCTTTATTTTTGCAGGGCATTAAAATAGCATGGGCTTACAGTGAAGGTGACCTGGTGTTTGGCTCTGCAACAGAGTGCTTGAGGAGCTTAGGCCAGCAGAATTATCTTCACATCTTCAATCAAACATACAAATTACATTTTTAGTTTTGCTTTAAAGTGATGCCTCTATATCTTTTATGCCATGGCGTTTCAATGCTGTTGCTTTATTTATTTTATGGGTTTACAGGTTGTTTTGCATTGCTCTGATGGTTTTGGAGAGTCTGTATAAGTTCACTATTACTACCACTGGAGTTTTTGGCAGTGAGGACATAGCATACCAAGCAGGGTTTACATTTATCCCATCCAAATTCAATTAAACCCCTTGGGGCTGCATTTGTTTGAGTTGATAGAAGCAGGACTGTAACTGGAAGGCTGCCAGCCTGAGGAGAAGTGAGTGGGGAGAGATCCAAAAGCCTTTGCTGCCCCTGAGCAAGGCATGTCATTGGTATGAAGCAGAGTTGGCTTCATGACTGATGAAAATGAAAATATTTAGTAGCCAGTGTCTCTGACCCTGACAGGTCAAACCTGATGTGTGAGCTGTATGTCCATGCTAATCTCATACAAACAAAAGTGAAAGCAAGGAGGCCAAGTGTTCCAAATCTTAAGTAGGTTAAACACAGCTGGTGATCTGGATTAAGCTGATCACTTTCACATGTGACTTCACGGAGAAGGGGGAACGAGGATAGCGAAACATGGAGAGAGGGGAGGGAGGGGAAGGTTAAAGCATAGCATGCACAGAGGGAGTCACATTTCCAAAGGATAAAAGGAAAAGGAGGAAGACTGGCACATGATTGATGGCCTTTGATGAAAGCAGATACAGCTGCTGTAAATTCTCCATTTTATTTCCCTGCCTCTGCAGGGATACTGTCAGTTTAAAAAGAAAAAGGTATCTTCCTCCAATGTTCATGTTTTTACTTGAACAGAGGGGCTCGATAAGCCAGAGCAGGTTTCAGGACCCTGAGGCTCACAGGATCCGCTCAAACACTATGATAACATATCAAAAGTGCACGCTTGTCAATCCAACTTTCCATAAAATGCCCTTTTTGAGTTGGTTGCTCTTGAGTGACAGACCAGGCTCTTGCACCTCTGTTGCATGGGGAACTGTGGGTAAATTTCAGCACTCACAGAATACCTCTACTTAATTTACCATCACAGCTTTGGCATACCAACCTCTCTTGAAGACAAACACAGGAGAAAACTGAGCTAAAGCAATGCTAGCAGCATGCATGCATGCTGTAGATCATTTAGCAACAATGAAGGGTTTGATTTTTATTAAGCTGGGATCAGACACAGGCTCTTTAGTGCACACAAAAAAGTCAGAAGTAAATCTTAAATCTATTGGTTCACTATGAACCACAATCATCGGATTTTCAAAAAGAGAGAGGCATTCATGTCTTCAGATGTCTAAGTAACGCAACAGAAAATTTGTTCATCATGAGGAAATAAAGTAATTAAATCTGCGACATTACAGGCTTCGCTATTCAACTGCTATGAAGGGCGACACAAAACATTGGGCACTGGAAATCTTAGCGGACACAATTTGTAGAACAATCAGGCACTTAATTATAAAAAAGGAGCACAACATTACTTCTATTCAAGCCAATGATTAAATCTCACGTCAGAATGTCATTATTGTTTTATACAAGCTTGTTCCTTCAAGCAACGACAGATAATTTTGCCCCCTTGTGTTTCCAAGTGGTATTATGTGTCTCGTTTTCATCAGAGACAAGCAGTAACTGTATAAACCAAAGCATCAACACTTTTCTGTTGAACACAGTAATGACCACAGCAGCCGGAGTTGAGGTGGAGTAACAGAAAACATCAGAAGAACACTAAAGCTAAAGCTCCTAAACTGAATGGACTTCAAAAAAATTATGGGACAAAGACATTGAGAGAGATTGATGAGGAAATATGGAACAAGACGACATAATCTTGTTGAATCTCTACAGCAAAGTCCAATGACATCTTTCTAACTTCAAAGTTTTACATCTGTTCCAATGAACTCCAAAATACACGGTAAAGTCAAAACTACAGGGGGCCCGTTGGATACCTGGATGTGGTGATGAAGATATGATTTCAAAGATGTATTTGCACAATGGCAAAATATAAATTACACACACACACACACACACACACACACACACACACACACACACACACACACACACACACACACACACACACAAAAATGACGACGAGGTCCAAGTCTTGGAAACGACAAACCACAACTGTGGGGCTTTTTCAGTTGACTATTTCATCTTGATCTTCATGGGTCTTCATGCTGCAGTCAAATGCAGATGACATTGGTCCATAACGAAATTTTTAGTGTGAGGAAAAATCTGTATTTTTGTTTAAAACAGGCCTAATATTTACTCTTCAAAACACCAAACTGCCCCACGGGAATCGTCTAATCAGTTTTTGAGTCAGTGCTGGAGCGGTACATACTTCTGCAGTGGGTACTGAAGTTTATTTTCACGAACCCTGAATGAGTGAAAACCTATATGCTGTTATATCAACTACCCAAAAAGTGCAGAGAGGGCAAGGGGGGACTGAAGTGGGAGCTTATGTGTTTGCTTAAAGCTCTTTTTCCCTCTAACAGAGAGCTGTAAAGCAGACCTGCTGTCACTACTTTCACACCAATGCCAGCCAAATGATGGGGAACATTACCCACAATGGTTATGAGCTTGGATTACGGACTGAACCAAATGGTCAGGTGTTGGCATCTTGAAAAACATCTTCAAGAACACATTGTGCAGATCAAAATCATGATCTATGGTTTCACAGAAATGTTTCACCACATCTACTTTCACGGCTGTTTTGTAAATGTGAGAATGTACTGTGGGGAACTTTGGTGGAGACAAGGTTGAGATTAATTAAAATCTCTCTCATGTATTCTAGACAGCAGAGCACCAGAGGTTACTACATTTATCTTGGGTTTCACTGGCTCCTGATCAGAACGTTATGTTGACTTCATCACATCAAAAAGTTAGCTTACAGTGCAGTGAGTGATCCCCGATTTATCCACTGAACTCAAAGGATTTGTCCTCGGCGGGGTGTAATTTCAGACCTTGCGTATGAATGTATTTGGCAACACTCATTCAGTCATTTGGCAGCACTGTCTGGCTTTAAGAATAACTGACATCAAATGGACTGAGGTCTGGTTTCTCCTACTTTGGACTTTTGGATAAACCTTCAGCAGCAGACATAATAAGATACAATATGAAGGGTTTAAGAGTTTATGCTCCCACAAATGGATGAATGTACTGTCCAAGCCTGCATGAACTTATTGGCTGGGTTTCCATCGACATCTTTTAAGTGCATTTTGATGGTTTGTTGATGCAGAGGCCAATATTTAGCAAAAATAGGAGGTTGGTTTTGCACTTAACAGTAGATGGAAATACCTTTTCTGAATAAGTTCTATCTTCAGCCCATCTCCCTCCAAACTGTCCCAACCATGGATGTAGTCATAAAAATACTGTTGGGTTGGGGAAATGAGATAGGAAAGCCAATCAAAAACAAGAGTGACTCAATCAACTGGCTAATTAGTGGGTGAAAACACCACTGAGTGGACTTTGGGGGGTGCATTTTATGAGAAGTCATGTGTTCATCACTGGTCATGCTGTGACATGGCAAGAAGAGACAGAGGGAAGAGAAGGAGACATACGTTTTGGTTTGGGCCAAAAACCTCATTAGTGGGTTCTGAATTAATGAATTATTGGTGCTAATGCAAGAAATGGTTCCAAATAAGGTTCACAAGCCCATGGCCTGCCAATGGAGAGGGCCTAAGAGTGAGCATTCACCTCACGTGACTGCTATGATGGTGCAGAGAGAGGAAGCTGTTTTCACTCATCCTCCAAAGGTTTAACAATTTACATTCAGTTCATGATCTGGAAGGAAAAATACTCATTTAAACACCTCGACAATCATTTTGCAAAGACAGATTCCTGTGCATTTTGTTTTGACTGAATCACCAGTTATTGGCCAGAAAGGAAGTCTTCAGGAGATATGTTTTCTATATTTTATGTCACTGGGATTCTGGCGGCCATCAAAGCAGCCATAGTTGCACCACGTTATCTTTTCTGTTCTCGCTGTGCTGCTCAACACGGCTCATCAGGTCTGCACGAATGTCACAAAGACAAATTCTTCTGTGGCCATTGTGCATGACGAAATATGTGATAGGGACTGGGATCATGATGAGCATGAGAAAATGATCAGAGAGGGACTCTGCGGCATTCAAAATACCAGCATTCTTCATGGGTACAATCATGTTGAAGCCTAAAGACCCAAGCCAAATTCCTACACACTTGAGATACTTGGCAACCGACCTGGAAGACATGATTTTGACATGAAAATAATGACTGACGACGGTGTTGGTGTTATCCTCCACAGCCGCACGAATGAGAGTTTTCTTCACACTTGAGATGATCCTGATGTTTATGTGCACTAAAAACCAGCACTAGCTTTTCTATCTGCATTGGTTAGGTGGCCCAGTTCGGCCAGGCCAAGTCCAGACCTCCCTCAGGAGACACCGGATCCCTTGTCCGATCACAGGGCGCCATGGCCTCAAACGGAGGTGCATTACACTTAGTCAGCACAAAACAGGAAACAGGAAAACAGAATCTGCTGCTTCACGCCGTTCTTCCCAACACTAGACCATCTCCCATATCCTAATCAAGTTACACATTCATCTATTAAATCAGAACAGCAGTGGGTTCGTTTGAATTAAAGTTCAACTTTAGCGTGACATGCGTGCACAGCTGACAGTTTAAAGGTTAGACCAGCTGAAATAGCTCCAACATAAACTTCGGTTAAAACCTAAATCTGAACACATAGTAGGAAGTTCGCAGCCTTTTGAAAGGCAGGATAATGGAGGATTTTCTGACACTTTAACCAGTCAATGTCAATCTCGGAATTTTACACGATCCAAGGTCATGGGCTGCGATTATTCTAAGGCTTTGTCCAATGTTATCAACCTTTTTGTGTAAGGGGAGTCAAGGTAAGCTTTTAAAGATTGGTTTCTTTGCTATTGTGAATCAAAATATCCAAATACAAATGAACAAAACAAGCTACAAAGTGATAAAAATCAGTGCTGTTAAATGAGAGTTGAAAATGTCAGTTTCTGTGAAAATATTTAGACTACACTGGACGTGACCTCAAAGTGGTTTGGATAAATCTTGTGTTTTTTGTGCAATGAAATATCCATGCAGATTTAACGTCCAACAAACGTATTTCAACATGTGTGGATTTTACAACCCAACCTCAGGAACAACTAACAAAATATCAAATTTGATCATCTCGCTATTATTCTTTTATTGAGCCCTCAGAGCTCATACTGTAAGCTCATAGCCCACACCATTAATATTCAATTGTTCATTAATATTCAGGTATTTGTGAAGAAATTTCCCAAGATATTCTAGCACTTTCCATTTTCAAATTCTGACTTTTCCAGGTTTTTCATGACTTTATGAACCCTGCAATGTACTGTCGTTAATATGAAATTCGACAGTCAGTCAGGGTCTTAAATCCCTCAGAAATTCTCAGTTATCGAGTGAGCTATTAAGTTTTAAAAAGTGAAAGATGCCAGTAATTTCTGCAGCCCTGCTTCTACTCCAATTTGATAAATTGTGAGTCACATTTGTAAATGCTCCTCTTCTACTTAAGCAATTTATACACAGAGACTTGAACACTGTTCCAGGTGATGCTCCTGCTGCAAAAATGTATTCTGCACTCTTCATTCTGCATGAGGCGGAAAAACATGCTGAAGTTTCCGGCACAACCATCTCTGCTCTGTCTCTGCATGGGAAACATGGCGAGGCAGCCATAGGTCGAGCAGATACCTTTCTGGAAACTGGGTCACATCACACACAGTACGTTACATAAACATCACATGTGGACATTCACACAAAAAAAAAGGGGGGGGGGGGCTGCATTTGGAGCCGTGTTGGCCACTTTCCACCATGCACAATACATTTTTGGCAGGGAGCACAAAAACATCCATGCATGCAATAAACCCAGGCAGAAAAACAAAAAACAAAACAACAACAGACAGAAATGTGTTACAAAGCGAGTAAACAAGACGCTGTTGGAAAGCAAAGAGAATAACAAAATGACGGTCTGGGATTGAGGTGGAGAATTCATACCAAGCTCTGAACCCAAAAAGAGAGGGAAATTAATAGTGTTTCAACTTCAATTGAACTGCTCTTACCTCCACCATAATGTGAAAGGGGTGCTTGATGAAAAAGAACATAAGAAGCAAACAGAGAAATTATTGCTATTTTCTGTCAGTTAGTGGATGAAATAGAGGCAGATAAAAGGTAGGAGATGACGGATCGTCCCCGAACAACCTCTCTCTCTCTGGCTCTCACTCCAAATACTACCCTGGGACACATGAAGGAGCATAGGTCTGTCTGTGGGCTTTGTAATCCCCCATGGATCTCACACGTTTCTAATTAACATACCGCTCACGGCAAGATGGCACATTTAAGGAACTTAAAGGATGTTATTAAGCAAAGCAACTTAACATAAATTAGGTGGTGTAACAGGAACAAAAACTGTTTCATGATCACAAGCATGAAGTTTGGAGATGCATCCACTTATTCTCAAGGATACACAGATACAGTATTTTGGGTACAGAAAGTGAATGAATGTGGTTCTAGAATCTTTAGGCAGAATTGATGTCCATCTAAATGAGGGTTGCTTCCACTTTCAACAGACTAAATTGAAGATTTTTTCAGACCTCTCTGAATAAAATTCAAGCACTTTATCACAGCCATAACAAAAGTGCCCAATTTCTCGCTGGTGTTCAGATAAATTCCAATGGGACTGTAAGGTTGGGTACTGTTGATCTAGTTTCATATGAGCTGTTTGGGAGAACTGATACAGGATATTACCATTATTGCCCAGACATTCCCCTTCAACACATTTAATATGATACAGTTCTAAAAACATACTATTAACTTCCAGATCATATAAACTTGTAAGAAAAATGCAAATTTAACATTTTTCCATACTTTTTGTAGACCCTGCAGGAATCCTGGTCTCTTACTCATGGTTACTAATAAATTATGGCGATCATCATAGAGACACCACGAATAATTTTCACTATCCATCCACGCAGCTCCATTTCAGAGCATTCCTGGGTAGGGAAAGGTGTCATGTGGAGGGCAGTAACACACCATTCCCTGTAATGTTCTTGCCTTTATTCACAATACAGCTTTCCCAGCACATTCCCTGGAATGTTACTCGGTTTATAAGTGGGAATTTGGAGGGCAGATTTGCTTGAAAATTGATTCTGGCTCTCATTCACACATGGCCCCTTCCTGAAAAAATGCTTTTACACTTTGGGGAAAGGCTGCAGGTATGGATGAGGTTTACAAGGACAACTAGAGAGACAGAACATCAAACCCAGGGACTCGATAAATTCACACGCTGAGGCAGCATTTCTGTGTTTAAAAAAAAAAGCAAAGTGCCATATTTTAGCCATTGCTTTACGGATAATGAAAATTAGTATTTTTTTTCTAAACCTCATTTTGAGGAATTAAATGCAAGTCACTAATCTATCTCTCAAGAAAGAATCTTCAAGTATTTCATACTATAGAAACACAGGACCTTTGCCCAAATAAGATGGTATACCAAGTTTTTACGTGATAATATCGGCGATTCCTTTCCCATCACCAGCAGAAAAGTGTCACATCTCTTCATATGCATGTAGTTAGCAACCAGTTAGTATGAATTTAGCACAACCATGTCTATCGCCTGTTAGCCTGCCTAAAAAGATCGTGACACGCAAGTGTGTTTACAGTACTTGCATGCAAGCAGCATGTCTATCTGGAAGTCTTATTTCAATAACTTCCAATCAGTGTTAACCAGTGAATAGCCATGGCAACTGCACTTATTCAACCTGGGATGGATAACCATTGCACTCTTACAAACAGAAGACAAAATCCAGATGTTATTGCGTGTTATGGTACAAATAAGCGCAAAAGTCTGCACAGTCTCAAAAGAGAAATAATTGAGATCCCACTAGTTCACTTCTTTACCAACACAAACCAGAATCAAGCTGTTGAATGTTAGAGACCAGCAGTTGTTTCAGAGCTCTAGGGAAAGCTGCACTCAGACAAACACATAAGTAGCCCCATGATAAAGAAATGGATTCGATCTGTAAGATGCTTAAAGATGACACAACACGGTCCCAGTTGAAAAATGGCCAGATTTATGTTAAAGTGCTGCAGCTCCAGGACTCCTCATGTGAAAGCTGTGGGTTAGTGTACTCAGACAGAATCAATTCCAGTTTGCTTCCACTTTGCACTGTGATGTGAATAATGGAGGCTCGGTGGCAAATATGCAGCCCACAATACACCACAGTCATAATGACTTTTCTGGATGCGACCGGCTCCACCGGATGTGAGTTTTTGGGGACTGGTGCATATGTGTGCAAGAAAAACCAACATGGAATTTGTGTGTTGTTGGAAGCAACTCCACTCAACTGTATCACCTCCAGCTCTCTTCAAGTGAATCAGACAACTATATGTGAAAGGTATGACGGGAGTTCCTCCTTCCACTAATGATGATGAAGTGAGTCATCAAGATTGCGTGCTTTGTTACCAAACTGAAAACAAAAGGCAGCAACGAAAACATTCATGCTATTTACTGCCTATGTGACAAACTGAGGGTATAAGAAGAGCAAAAATGCAGATATTTACAACAATAACATGACACTGTGGATCTATCTTTGTCCCTTTGTTTGTACCATCTGCATCTGCTTGTTTATGACATAATCACATTCCTTTTAATTAGAGATTTAGATGAAATGCGCCATTTAGAAAGGCCACACACTGCACTTGGCCCACAGATGTTGTTGGAGACGACACTGGCACCAATGATACTGACAACAGTGTCCTTAAATGTGCATTAAGTCGCAGCAGGTGTAGGCAAAATACATGAATATTAATCGTTAAATAGCTCTACATATAGTCTTTTGTAAGCGATGTGATTACTGACCAAACACTATTAGTGATGGCTGTCTGTATGTCGACATAGTCAAGACTTATTTTAACAAAGTGTAACTCACTTAATTTCCCTTTAAATGCCTTTGGACAATTCATGCATGCAACTTACAGGAAGAGCTCAGTATTTTATTGTTGGGTATTAGATGTGAACAGTAATAATCATGATTGTGGTGAAATTATGGGTTTACATTTACCAGGGTTCATATGCATTTTTACCTGAATCTACATTCTTTTTCTACGACATTTCCATGACTGAAAATTTCATGCCCAGATATTCTCTGAAACATCAGTTTACAAATGAGAAGTATGTAAGGAAATCCATGTTAAAGTTTACATGTGTATGTCTAACTAAAACTAATGACAGGCTACCTAGTTTTACAAAAATCAATATCAACCAAACTGAACCACAGGTACACTAATATTCAAGTATTTGTGAAGCCTATTTCTATGACCTTTCCAAAATGCTTTCAGTCTTTCTTTTAAAAATAAAATAAAAGTTTTCCAGGCCCAGAAATTACAGTTTTGAAATTTCATCACTCTTCCAGGTTTGTCATGACTGTATGGACCCTAATTCTATTATAAGTGTTGCTTATTACACTCGCCAAGGAGGTCATGTCTCGCTGTTTTTATAAAATGTGTCCTTGGCTATGTGCTTGACAGAACTCTCTTTTAGCTTTCAAAAATTTAGATAATTTGTTTCGCAAGGTTTGATTCAGTAAGCTGTGGTGGAACAGGCCAAGTTATGGTGGCTACAAGCTTTCCTGAATGACTTTGCAAGAGTGAACTATTTCGGTGATTGTGATTGAGTCACCTCTGCTTTTTTAATACAGCCCTGTGGTGCAACACGAAAACACATTCTTCATCAACGCCCCCCAAAAATAGACAGAAATAAATCACTCCCCATGTCCCCTCCTGCTGCCTCGGCCAATCTCCGCAGTTTTGCCGTCTACCACATTAGAAATCCATTCCTAAACGAGCTTTGGAGGCAAGATAAAAGATCGCAAATACATCTGTTTGTTCAAGGCGCTTTCATGTGGCACGCGGGTGGGGTTTACGGCACCTTCTACAAAGGCTTTTAAATACATTCCCGCACAAGTGACCTTGTTTTCTCTTCCTGTCCTTGTGCACCTACTCATTCATGTGCTAATATGCGCACACATATGCACAAATTATACACATCTGACAGGACTCATCTTGGCCCATGTGTGATTTGATGAATCTTTTAACGTCATCATGCATCATCTCATCCACTCCTCGTTGACCTGGTTTTAGGATGTTCATTTATTCATTTCCAGGTAAGATGCTCCACAAGCATCTTAGAAGTGTAGTTTTTCAATTGAACGCTTTTTAAAAACCCTACTATCTTTGTGTATTGAGCAAATTCAATAACTAAGTTGAGAGAATTGCATGTCTCTCCTCACTCCCTCCCCCGCACTCCCCACCGCCACTCTCTGAGGCAGAGCTGCGAGTGTCTCTGTGTTTAGTTTTGTTTGCCTATATAAAGCCTCATCAATAATGCAGCGGCCCCTGACTCCTCTTCCATACGGTAGAAGCTCTGCATGGGTTTTCTTTTTCCCTTGCTGCTGAGGAGCAGAGAATAAGCTCTGCTGCTACTCGTGAGCTAAAACTGCCACAGAATCACAAAATTAATAAGGAATATGAAAGAGAAGCCTTGTCTTCACTGTAACAAAAAGTGGAGATTTTTGATGTTTTTGAGAGGGTGGAGGAAGTGACCTGGAAGGTGATTTGAGTGAAGACATAAAAAAAATGATTTAAAGTGTTGATATGAGGTTTTTATGACTTCAAAACTGGAGAAAAGCTGATGACAACAAATGACAGATAAGAACTAAGGTGTAATGTGTGTGGGAATAAGGGAGAAGTGGTGAAAGGGAAACAAGTACAAGGCTGGATGTGGGTCAACATTGTGGTCAATATGAACAGCACAGTACCTATTCTAAAATTTGAGTGATAGAGGACTCTCGTGTAATTAAAAGCCAATTTGATATGAAATGCACTCCCCCAATGAAGTGCTGGCACCCTCATCTGATGCATTCATGTTCGGTCTGTCCGCTCAAAAGAAGTGTCCAAGAAAAAGACAAAAAAAAAAAAAAGACTCATCTCTTTCCTTCTCCCAACTTTGACAGTGAAGCAGTTACCTCAACTTTCCACACAGTGTGTCTGTTCTAGCTGACCCTAACTTTGTCACTCTGCTGTGTGGGGCAGGAAAGGCCAAGACTGATTCAGCCCACGAAGAAAAAGGATCAGCGTTGAAGTTGAAGGTTGGGTAGATGCAGGAGGCAGAAGACTGTGCTTCACTGTCTCAAACTGCAAACCTGAACAATAATTACCCTCCAACAACTTATCCAGGAGTGCCCAAATTGGGCCCTGCGTTAACAAGGTTGGATTGGGTCTGAAAGATGAAAAATGAAAATAATAAAAGTAACAATAATAATACTAATAATAAAAAATATAAAATCATTACAAATTAAACTGGAAATCACTTCCAAAATTGTGTTTTTTGTGACAGAGAAATGCATTTTAAGTTAAGTAGCATCCCTATTCATCATTACAGATGTTGAATTTGTATTTTTGATAATATTGCATACGCTGTGTACGCTTGTGTTCTCCTGGTTCCAAATGTTTCAAAAATAGACAAATAAGGTAATAGAAATGCTTTTTGGGTAACTTAACTTTGACGACTACTCGGTTTACTGTCCAAACCTCGACGTATGTATCTTGAAGGGTGAAATTATTTGCCACACAGGAACTGAAGCGTCTTAAATTTCCTCAGTGTTTGCAATAAGCAATGGTCACCGTGTCTGAACAGACAATAAGAGGACTTCTACCACCAGTAACTTTTAAGAAAAAGGACCCCAGACTGTTTGATTGACAAGTAACCTCAGCGATGAGGAGCACTGATGAGGACATGATAAGTGCCCAGGAGTCATGGAGTCTGAAGACATGGAGAAATGGTAAAGGAGATACTCTAGTCTGAGTTTTAAGTGTAAATTTTTCACCCTGGTGGGACTTACATGTGTGGGGACGAGGGCTGCTGGATACGCCAACTTGTGGTGTCTCCACATCCAAAAAGAGAAGAGGACGACAGCAGCCAAGCCTATAATGGGGACCAGGGAGTAAAGCAGAGTGCTGAAGAGCTGGGGCTTCGGGGAAAATGGGTTGGAGGTGGCTGCAGGAAGAGAAAAGATAGTGAAGTCAAATTAACACTTTTTGTTGTTGTTGCTTTTTTCAAATAAAAAAATTGACATAAGGAGAAAACAAAGAGGAAAAAAGAAAGAGTGTGCCTGATTGGCCTGACATTGGTGCTACATCATCTCTAAGTGCAGCTTACTGCCACTGTGCTTAGGGCTCATATCAATGCACGCACACACAAACACGCAGTAGGATTAGCAAATCCATCTCGTGACATCACGTAATCTGCCTGCCAAAAATAACAGAGCTCTGAACTGTGCCTGACCCCTGCAGGAGTTGCAGGGCGGTGCCTGCTGGCTCAGCCTGTCCTCCCATCACAAGGTGTGACAGTCTGATTCGGCACCACTGTCAAAGCGACAAGGCCAACTGCCACTGTCGTCCCGAGGCAGCCGGAAGGGAAGCTGGTAAGGAAATGGGGGCCATGGGGCTGCACCAGCTGCATCATGGGACACTCAAGGCTTGTTTCAGAGAAACTGTGCAATTTTCTCCCAAGATTCAAGAGCTAAACAATTCATCGGAATCTGACAGAAATATGGCCTTGTGCATATCACTGAAAGCAAAATGTGTGCCAAAATAAATCAAAATATCCCACCATGAAAATGCGTTCTCTTTCTGGTACAGATTCAAACAAAAACAAGAAAATGCAACATTGACAACTGGTTTGTCGAATATTCAAAGACAACAGACCTGTATTCCCAGTAAATTGGCTTTGTTGTCACAAGCTTCAATTATAATTGAATTATGTTGTTATATTGGCTGGATTATTTTGTCTTATCTGCGAAACAGGTTTCCAAACTCAAATGTTTTTAGGCTCCATAAACACGTGCAGCACCACAATACTTTATTTTTTCATGGTATGTTCATTTTCATTTCACTTGGCCACACAGTCATTGAAGTACTCTGATTAATTCTTCAGTCCAATGATTATCTTTTTCAAGTTCCAACATTTTACCTTAGAAGGACATTACAACTTCACCTCTGATGGCAAAACTTCAAGTGCAGACCATGTCAAACCTGGTTTGGGCCACTTTTACGATCCTTCCTCACATCCCTAAATATTTGCCAAGACCATAACACCTGGAAGCTCAGCAGCAAGCAGCTGTGACATATTTTACATCTTTGTCCAGCATTGAAATGAAAGACCTGTGAATGTTTCGAGATGAACGATACACACCTAACTTCACAAGTATCAACATATTTTCAATGTTCTGGGATTCCTCTTAAAAGTACTTTTTTAAATGGAAACGTGTTTGGGGGGACTGAGAGAAAATAAAGAAGAATTGACAACCCTGCCTTCATTTTTTTTGGGTGGCGTGTTGCCATGTTGCACTGTACATACTGTAGGCAGTTGAATGGTGTGTCTCCTTAGGCGTGGGGGCATCAGGGGCGTACAGGAACCTCTCGTTACACATGTTGCCTTCACAGCAGCAGAAGAAAACATCAGGACTCTCCTTCTTCTCCACACACTCATTGCTGCAGAGGTTCAGACAGTAGAATTTCACATCAGTAAACAGGTTCTGGCAACAGTTCATAATCAGTGAGGACTTTTGTTTGAAGGATTTTTTTTTTATCATAGTTGTTTTCTGCATGATCAATGTCAAGGCACAGGTCATAGTATCTGTATAGAGTTTTCTTGTGTCATTTAATACTAGTGTGGATGAGATCCTCGACAGAGATAACAAATAAATATGTGAGGGTTGTCCATCATTGTGACTAGTTAGATAACTGAGGGTGATCCACTGTAACTAGCATGCATACTGCCTGATTATCTCTGGAACATGTGAGTGCTTGCAAGATTGGGAAATCCCACAGACTTCTGGGAGAAATGTTCCCCAACTTTAAAACTCTTGCATGAACTGGTGCTGGTAATTCCAGGCTTCAGTGTGGCAAAAGATCACGAGTTGAGAACAAATTGAAAACAGACGTGAAGTTTTTGTTGCTACTGCTGCAAGTGCCTTGTGTTGTTTCTCTTCATGTTCCGTACATTAAATGTTGTGATCAAAATCATTGTTTTTAAATAGGTTATGTCTCATTAATATGAAAATCTAAATAAAAATGAAAGGTTATAAGAGACTGACACAATTTTTACAATCCTGTCTGTCAAAATGCTTGTGGCTTTTCTTTTTTTAAGCTTTATCATTCACAAACCCCCACACACAGACACACATTCCTGTCCTTCCTCTCTATTCCTTTGCTGCCCCAAAAGACATGAAAGAAAAACATTAATAAAATACCTCCTACACACGCCAACAAGCACACATGTACAACAACAATCACACAGTGCACTCACTCCCTCTTTCACACTCACAGCCATCAGATAAAAGCCAAAGGAAGTGGCAGCCGCCCTTAACTTGCTCTGGACTCTCTGGGGAGGTGAGGTGGCGCCGTCTGAGCAGAGGTGCCCAAACTGAGCTGACTGCAGAGTCGAAAGCAACTTCATCCACCAGGAATCAAAGAAAAACATGCGCAGAAGTGGTTTTCAAGCTCCTCGTCAAAGTAATGGCAGGCTGACGCTCTGTCCAGGAGGCGACTATGTAATACCTATTCATATTCGTTACATCAGGCTAAAGCCATTTTCAGAGGAGAATCAAGCAGCAGTCAGTGGTAATTAAAAATGTAGCCTTGTACAAGACATTTAGATGAGCATGATCGCAGGGGGCTAGAAAGGTCAAGCTCTCCTGACATTATCCACTTTGACAGACATATTCTAATTGAGGTTTTTCACATCGTCCACAAATGTCAACATATAGCCTCTTGTAACAGCATATAAAAGTCTCTGAAAGCAAACTTTGAGACTTATATGATGCCTGGAATTGAAGCAAATATAAATAATTCTTAAATTTGTAAAAGTAAGTTGTTTTTTTGAAAAAGATGTTTTTTTTCCATTTATGTGGGAAAAAAGTGCTTTAACTTTTATAGTCGATGAAAGTCAAGGTTCATCGTATTTAATTCTAGTTCCCGTTTCATGATAATCTAATTTTTTGAATGACTATAAGAACTTTTTTTTTTCATTTCAGGTTTTCATCAAATATATCCCAGTAGTTAACAGCTTAAATGGGTATATGGAGGGAAAAAATGTCTGTATAAAGTGGAAGCACCACAAAATTCTTTTTTTTTTTAAACTTTTAACTGACATTTTCAAGTTCAAGTGGGCCGCACTCTCACTGAATTGTGAGACATATGCAGAAATATTATATTGTGAAAATATAGAAACTTATAGTAACTAAGTTGAGGCACTACTCGTATTTCTCTGGGTGTAAAACTTGATTTTAAATGTTTTATTCTTTGCTGTCAACCTTTGTTTTCACTGCCACCAGCATACCTGTCGTAGCAGTTAACATCGTCCAACCAGCAGCCCTGCTTGACGATCTCCACGGTACCAGAGATGTTCTTCCAGGTGGCGAAGCAGTGCCGCCTCTTGTCTTTATCGCCATAGCAGGGCTCAATGCCGCTGCGGTTGGTACGGTCCTTCTCCCAGCTGGAGTTGTAGTAAATGCACTCCTGGGTCTCGGAGCGTCCCAGGATGGCTCCTGTAGAGGGCAAAAGGATCATTAAGATACACTCCTCTTCCACAAGTTTGCCCTTGGAAGCTTGACCATCTTTTTCAGAAATGATAAAATGGTAAAAAGAGAAACTATGAAACATTTTACATTGGGCAATAGAAACTGAAAGCTTTTGAAATTGATCATTTACAAGTCACTGTGGCTGGGAAATGAAAAAGTCCTTTTCCTGCTCTGTTGTTGTCAAAGAAGACAATTTAATTTCTTATCAATAACTGGGGGAAGGACATTTCTTTATGGCCTCCAAGATGTAGTGAAATTGTAAAACATGTAGTAATAATAACATTCACTTCCATGGTACTTTTTCAGAGTTCCCAAGTGCTTTAGAGTCAATACACCAATGAAAAATGAGAGCGATTTTAAAGATGAGCGATAAAAGCGGCCAGGCATGACTGAAGAAATAAGGTTATAGAGGAACACAGCTCAGCTCTACTTGCCTCCACAATAAAGGAGACTCTGATTTCCTGCCCATGAACGTAGGCAGCGCCCGCATGACAACCTGTCAGTTTAGTGTTGCTGCCTCGCATCACTGGTCCACTTCAATCGATGACAAGACTGAACAGTCTGCCTCTGTTTGCTGTTCACCCAAAACTCCACTTTCAAGTGAAACACTGTCATCGCTTCCAACATCTCATCTGCTTCGTTTGTGATCCCAGAAGTCCCATACCAAAATTTCTATTGTTCTTATATAGTTTTAGAAACATATTCATGTCAAAGCAGGTTCTTATTCCAGTATTTATTATAGCAATGTTATAATTACACTAAATTCAATGTCCTCGTCTCTGTTGTGCTATCAGTGTTTTCTAATGACAGATCACTAGAAAAGGAAGGCCTGTTGTTCTTACATATGGAGTAAAGGATGCAGTGATTGTGAATTTCTGAGCTGATATTGAAATAATAATGAAGCCATGGCCGATATCAATATGTTTGTTCTTCTTATGTTGGTGTATGTCAGTTTTGTTGATTTTTCTACCCTATTCCCCTTTGTGTGGCAGAAAACATGGGATATTTCTTTGTGTATATTTTGTCATAAAATCTTCATTTCAGCCCTTAATTGCACCATCTTTGAGGATAAATTCCATCCTACACATTTCTAAATTAATATTAAACATAACCTTTCGCACATAAACAGATAAAAACTGGCCACTGCCATCTGTGAATCTGTTAGATAGTTGGAGGGACGCGTGGTTGTGCTTATATGCGTTAGTAAGTGACAGAGACAGAGGCACTGTGCACATTATACCGTCCAATGACACCTTGTTCAGCACCATATTATGTAGAACCTCACAGTCATATCACTAACTTTCTCCAGCACATACGATAAGAGTCCCACCACCGATCCAAGACAGCTGTCTGTCCTGAAGCAGCCAGATGCAACGCTTCCCCATCACCTGTGTGCCTGTCAGCGCAGTGTCGAATCTGCCCTTCTGCTCTGTTGCAGTTTATGAATTAAACATATGAATGTAAAGCTGTGTGGCTGCTATCTCCATGTGCAATATTTTTTATCTATCATCTATTTTTAATTAAACGGGGCTTTGCTTTATTAGATGACCATGAGAATAACCTAAAAAAAAACCTCATACCCTCCTTCATTATCAGGTCAAGCTGATTAAACAATCTCAGACCTGATATGAGATTTAATCGTAGCCTTGTTCATGTCCATTTTGATAAAAGCAGACATTTGTGTGGGAATGATTGCATGGTAAACACGCCCCCTTTCTTGAACACGTTGATAAAGGAGAGCCATTTTATTTCCTGTTACTTCTTTCTAATGAAACCAGTATCACCATTTCAGTGGTTTTAAGGTGAAGCTGCGATGTAAGCTAAAGAGCATTTTCAATGCAAATGCTGCAACCTACACTGAGCCCTCTTATTTGGAAATAACTGAAAATGTGAGGGCTTTTATCATTCACCATTGTGTGAGCTCATTCTGAGGTAGCATGCAATGAACATCTTTGATTTTATTACTTAAAGTAAAGGCAGTTGAGGCCTACATGAGCCCTGGAAGCGCCGCAGCTCTCCTTTCAGCTGCATTAACAGATTGGAGAGAGTGACCACTTCAATGGCCGGCAAGGTCACCCTGCCTCCAAGCACCACTGATGGCATTTTGGAACATTAAATCCATTTCACATGGACCACCCAAACTATTTCACAGCAACAGGTGCAAGAGAGCAAGAAAATGGCTGAAAGCAAAGAGGGAGAGGGATGATTGGCGAGAGTGATGTCGGTTAAACCGCATGCAAATGCAGACAAACCTCACATGTATTCACAGAGAAACATGTAAACAGAACTGAATACGATGGATGTACTGACTGGAATTTGGATATCCAAGCTATTGAAAGCAACTCACTTTCTAGATTTATAGCCTTTTATATATTGAATTATTCTGACTGCAGCGTACTGTGGTTTGCAAGAGGACTCCAATTTGAGAATCCCGGCACAGCCTGACAAAATCTATCATGGAATGGCAAAACAATTAATTTCTTTTTTCAGTACAAAAAAAAAACAGTCAGCAAAGGAAAAACGCTGAAAAAAGCATTCCTAAGGAAGCATATAATATTAAATATATATATATATATATATATATATATATATATATATATATATATATATATATAGCTACAGGTCTGATATATATCCCCATTATGCCTTTTGGTCGTTGTTAGCCTTCAACGACTTCTGGAGATTTAGGAGATAAAGATGTTTTGCTGTGACCAGTGATGCGCAATAAATAAAGAGGGACAAACTATTTTCCTTTTCACCTCAAGGCAATAAAAGATTTGATATTTTCCTGGGAAGATCCTGTCCTCAAATAACCTGCGTCAGGGCGATACTGCAGCAAAGTTCCATAGACATAATAAATTTGCTGTGCTTGGGAAGATTATCAACTCCATCGGGCTCTTTAGCAGTTTAAGAGTCCGATGCGAGGTGCCTGGTTTCAATTCTCTCTTTTCTTCTTACATGGGGATGAATTCACTTCACTGTGTCTCATGGGAGCCGAAGGCACTAATGATGGAGAGGTTTGTGGAGGTAAAGAAGAAAGATGGCTCATTAGCCACTTTAGCCATGCTAGTTCTGCTGATCCACACAGAGGTGCAATAAAAGCAATTATAGCAGAATACCTGTATTAACAGGGCTTGACAGAGCTCCTTCCACAAGAGTCTGAGTATTGAGAGTACTGAGACTCATGTATTTCAGAGATGCGTGTTATACTAGTTTCATGGTATACCACGGTTTGAAAATGTCACAACATTCAAACCATTATGATTTGCCATCATACCATCATCATGGTATCTCCTGAGGTAAAGTGCAGATCTTACATGGCTTTTCACGCCGGCTGCACGCCTGAACTTGCCGGGAGTATGAGTGATTTCACTGACAGTGCTGTGTTGTTTACATGAAAATGGCTGAGGGAGGTGCACATGACGAGCCCCCAGAAGAGGGATCCCCCCAGTCTAAAAAGTCCACGGCGTGGGAATATTTTGGCTATTGTACAAGCATGGATGGCCAGTTTGAGTACATGCAACACTTACAGGCAAGGAGTGACTGCAAGAGGAGGCCTTTATACACCGGTGCATTCCAGCTGCGACACCATTTACCTCCACCAGCAGTGTGTCGCACGCATTGTGTTTTGCCTGTCCAGTTTTGTAAACTTGCTCTGATTCTGTTGATGTGGTGATTGTTCCTCGGTTTCTGTGTTTAGCATTCATGGCTGCTTTTCATCCTTTCGGTCTGTTTTGGCGACAAGAAATCAGTATGTGGCGTTTAATTTTAAGAACTGACTGAATCCACTATGCTTTTTGTGTGGGGGATTCCTGTCTGGTACGATCTGCTCTATGCAGCGTGGACCACTTCTATGTGACATCGACTATGGACCTGCTATCTATACCTGTCCCCCTTCATTTAGCCAAAAATGGCTTCATAGTGGGTGGCTATGGTTAAAGCAAACCAAAACTAAGTTGAAAAATGTGTCAAGAGCCCAGAGATTTCATATAAAAGTAATGCAATTAGAATGCGAGTTTCAGACAGTTTCAACATTAAAAAGCAAGCTTTTAAGGAATCCCAGCACGCCTGTGAACCCAATTTTAAACTCCCTCACTTCTCTAAATCAAAGGCTTCCAATGTAAACCTTGAATTTATATCGACAAGATAAACTTCACCTCATGTAAACTGACTGTAAACAAATGGTGCTCACATTTATGAAGCAAGACAAAAAGCCTGTGGTCTTTGTTCTACAGCCAAGGCAAGCTGCAACACCTCGGCAGCTCCACTGATGACGCCTTCACTCAGGTATTACACTGTGAGAAAGTGCTGCGGGTCCATGTGAACTGCAAATATAGTGCTCCGTTGTAAATACATCCGTTACAGCTCAAATAAATCACTTCTCCAAAATAAAGTGCCATTACAGGCTGGTTGCCTATAGCGCTGTGTGCCAAAGGTGGGAGAGAGCTGGCCAGCAGTATGGTGGATATGATGGATATAAAGTAGAGAAATCAATCCTCTCCCCAAGTTGCAGCTCAGAGTTCACTAAAGCGGATAATGTCAGCGAGTGCAGAGCCTACACGAGTGATTGTGCGAGGCCATACAATAGGGCTTCCACCCACAAGCACACATCCAGGCAATAAATGAGAGAAGCCTCTTTGTCTCACGCATGGAAATGTCAAACATTAGTGGCACAGGCTCACTTTGTTTGCTGTAATAAGGTTTGTTGGAGAGAAAGATTGAGAAGGAATGGCGGTGGGGGGGCAACAAGCTATCAATGCAAGGTTTCCTTTGTTATAATGCTGGTAAAGTATATTTATTTCATTCTAGGAAAATGTCTGTCATAATAAAGTCATGAAAACAAGTTCAACAAAAGAGAAGCAAAATAAAGCAGCTGTATGCTATTTAACCTGTCTAGTTAATTGATAATAATGGCTGATTGTGAATAAGCAGAGAAAAGCATACTAATATATAGTCTGTCCACACAGACCTTCACCACATCTACAATACACTTGCAGCTTTTGTGATGTTTAACTGATTGTGTCCCTCGAAAGGAATGCTTTTTGTCCTCTCTCTTCATTAATAGGAATATTTGCTCACGAGGGAGCAAACTGATGAAACTGATGAGAAATAGCATGATATGGAGACGTCATTCTCTCCTCCAGTTTTGCTTGAGATTTATCAAGGTTAACCACGACCTACTTTAGTAACGGACATTTCAGCATTGCCTCCCCTGCAAATCGTCTAAGTACCCAACCCACTTCTCAATCCACATGGGCTTTTTGTGAAACCGCCCCCACCCTTCGCTCCTTGCAGGCTGCCTGAAAATTCGCTCTGACATTTTAAATTTTACATTTGGGGGCATTTTATCCACAGTGAGGAAGCGCCGAGTTCCTTTTGTGCCAAACAAGGGAAACAAAGGAGTGCAAATACAAAATGACCACACAGGGCCATCAGACAGGATTGTTAAGAACAATTAAGCTAACAAGAGGGGAGCTTATTCACTAATAGGAAGATGGAAACGATGGTGAACTTACTGATTCTCTGCAGCTGGCTCTGAAAATTCCATCTTTTGTCTGACAGCTAAGAGGTCACACAAGGTAGAGGCAATTCACAAAACCAAAATGTGAGATCTACAGTGTAGGCTGTGACACCAAGGCCAGGAAGAGCTTTCTGTTGAATAACGAGATGCTCTGTGATAGACCTCAAGGTTGACAAACAGCCAGTTTGCTGCTGCAATAAGTTCACAACACACATGCACGCGCGCGCACACACACGCGCACACACACACGCACGCACGCACACACACACACGTGAATTAATCCTAATGCTGTCAGTAAAGTCACAGCAATGCAACACAAATTAGAGACAAACTACACCTTAAATAGATTGCATTTTGGCAGCAATGCTCTCATAAAATTGCTGTGTGTTTCATTTATTCCTTAAATATTTTAACTGTGACATCTGATGAGAAAGTTCTCTTCTTGAAATTTTCTTTTCTGCAAGCCCACCAGGGTTGAAAAACGACTGATTTTTCCTTTTCAATCCAACTGCAACTGATGCTCGGTCATTTCGAAAGATTAAGAATTACCTGATTGATTTCACAAGTACTACAGCAAGAAGACAAACTGTCACAAAGTCATTTCACTTCAACTTCAGTTTTTAAAGTGAGATTGACATTTGGCCCTCCATTTATCAATACCATAGGGAATCAATATTAGGCAAATATCAAACTGATTTTAATATGAATAAGATGAACTTAACTGAACCCACAATGGGGAACTTCACACATCATAGCACCTTTAAAATAAGGTAGGAAAAAAGCATGATAAATAGAAGTAAAAATAGACCAAAAATCTAAGATTTTTGAAAATATATATAGAAAAGAAATCAATATGGATAAATACAGATGTTTTAAAACAGACAGTGAAAAATGATTTATTAATATTTTCATACTACAAAAAAACAGCGATGACATAGTATATTATAGCATATAATTTGACGGTGTTAAAAATAGAACTATATAGAATATTCAACCTGAGATTTAAAAAAGTTTTTTAAAAAATCGTTTAAATTATAAAAAAAACAAAAGCAGATTGTTAAATCATTTCTCTGGCCATATTTTCATATTATTCTTAATGTTTTTTATGTTGTCATAATGTTTTTGGATCTGCAATGCAGCCAGGATTGCAGCAGTTACAGTCAAACAAGCTAATCGAGGAGATCATAACATCATAATGCTATTTTGCCTGAGTTGCAGGGATTGTGCAGACAGGCCTACCATGACAACACTGAAGTTGAGGCTTTACACTGTTTTTTAAGTAGCGTGGGTAAAATACCATCCCAAACTTACTTTTCTTCTCGTGTAATCCCCACCGGATACAAGCCAGGCTAACACCACAAGGATAGATATACTTGGGATCCCGTGTACTGGCACGTTTCTTTATTATCAGAGAGAACGAGCGACAACACAGGAACCACATAGCCAAGATGATTCTAGGCTGACCTGCAGCCAGGCCAGTGAGGTGCATGCTGGGTGGGAAATAACCACTAACCACTTGCCAACTGTTTGAGAAATTTTGACAAAGCCACAGTGGCAGGCAGTCAGCCAATGCCCGGGGGTTTTGTTGTCTCTGCTGCACCAGTACTACCGGCTGGTGAAACAGATAAAGTATCTGATTAACTTGGGAGTCACTGAGCTTATGAGGTGGGATAGACACAAACACTTTATAACAGCAACATTAACTGTAACCAAAGAAACCTCATCTGCTATAGAGGTCATATTTAAGCTTGAACAAGAAAAAAACTTTGTATCTATTACTTTATTTTCATCTGTTTATGCTGTTTAATACCACCTTGATTCACAGTGTTGAAGAGAACATTGCAGTTTGATTTTCCTGTAATGTGCGAACGTTTCTGGTTCCACAGAGAGACATGCAGACTTTTAACATAAGAAAAGAGGAACAACATTACAGGTAAGCTGATTATCTGCCAATAACGGCATTAAAATGTGACAGTTCAGGAGGAAGAGCTGTCCATCAGGCATGTTTTGCCTGACTACTGCTGAGGAATACAGGAACTAATATCAAATTTCCTCCCTGTGGCTCGTCACAGGGGCCGGCTGTGCTGACTCCGGTCCGTAGCCTCATAATGAAGTGGCATTTCGGCGGGCCAGGCCTGCACTTGGCACCGTGTGCACCAAAGTAGGTAAACAACTCATTCGTCAAGGCTTTTTTGTTTGTCTGCCAGGAGCAGGGATTGTTCGTTATGATGGAATTTGTTCTAGGGATCAACTTATCATCTGCATCTCGGCAGAGATGAAATAAATTTGCCATGATGTATGGCTGTTTGGGGCACTGGTTTGCGTGGGAATGTGTGTGGGAGTGGGAGAGAGAGAGAGAGAGAGAGAGAGAGAGAGAGAGAGAGAGAGAGAGAGAGAGAGAGAGAGAGAGAGTGTGTGTGTGTGTGTGTGTGTGTGTGTGTCACCAGCAGTAAAAACAAATGTGAGTGATGATTTTTGAATAGTGTTGAATAAAGAAGTCAGGCTGAGGCCAAGGGTCGAAATGCAGTCTGCAGAACTGGCCTCTTGGTTTGCCAGCTATGCTTGCTGCTGCTGCTGATGCAATTCGACACTCCTCGCCCACATAACTGACTCAACAACACAACTAAATACAGCTTCTCCATGTGTGAATAACCACATATACTCAGTACAAACCTCCTCCTGATCATAGTAGTGTTAACAGCTTGCTGCACTCATTGATTTAAAACAATGGTTGCAGCCGCTCTGCAGTGAGACACCCAAGTTAACAGCCCATTTTGGACTATGATTATCAGAGATGTGGTGTCAAGCTGGGTTCAGGAAGGAAACTTTGCTATAAAAACCTGACTGAGATTGAAGTGGTAGACCAAAGCCATATTAGCTAAGAAGCGCTAGACAGGAGGAGCTGGCCAACACAAAGTGTATTTGGGTGTTACAACTAGCACTTGCCCTATTTTAGACATCTATGTTATTGTCTTCTTTGCAGATTAAGCAAGAGTTTTTACTTGTTCATCAGTGCAGAACAACAGTCCATGTCTTTATCGAGCAAGCTTTTCTGAGATCAAGTACCTGAAATTACCTCTCAGACATGTCTGCTGTCCTACATCTTGACGATTCGTGCTACCCCTCACTTTTGAGATCTAAAAACCCTCTCACGCAGCGGGGCCACCAAGAGGGCCACGGGACTGCATAAGTTATCAACTGAAGACAGCAGATATCCATGAGACGCTCAGTTACAATGCAGCTTTCATCCACATTGAGACGGTAATGCATCAGTCACTTGTTTAACAGCTCCAACATACGAGAAGAAGACAGTCTTCTTCTCTACAGTCCCTGTAGAGGAGAAGATATGGAGAAGTTTTTAAAAAGTAAAAAGGAAGAAGAACATCGTGCTGACCCCCCCCCCCCCCCCGCCTAGATTTTTGCGAAAATACAATCCCGACCATCAAATACAGCTTCATAAATGGAGGTAGTGAGGCAGTGCCAAGAGCCCAGTGTGGGCTCACGCTGTCCATAGAAGCACTAAAGCCCTCAAAACTACAGCGGCATCCAGAGACCAAGCATCCGACGCTCATGGGAAAGCTGGTGAAATTTTTTTACGAGAAAGGAAAATGGGCTGCAGATGCAGAAAAGGTTTTTTTTTTAATACAAATCAAATCGAGACTGAGGTCAATTAAACCTAAACACTGTTAATATTTAATGGGCCCTGGGTCGTTTTGTCCTATAAAAATTGGGCATCAAAAGTTCAAAAGGGTTAGGGACCCCTGCTCTCGTGTGCAGTAGGCATGATCTATGTTTCCAACAACAGTTGCATTTTGATGCCATATAAACAAGAAGTACTGTTTATAAATCCTGCAGGAGTTGTAGCTAATCTGCCGGGGAAGTCATGCAATAAAACATCATAAATCACTTCGACACACTAAATCCAACCTCGCTTTTGCACCACAGCCATCAATCCGTCTCAGAAATGTGGGCAATCCCAGTTAGAAATGCATCCTTCCACCAGGCTTTAGGGCAGCTCCTGGCTAGCTTGGATAAAGATTTTTTTCATCATTTATAGCTGTTGGACTATCGTGGCTATCAGGCACCAGGGATACCACCTGAGTGTATTTTGAGTTTGGGTTTGTTTTAGAGTCTAATCCAGAATCTACTGGCACAAACTATGATGAGCCTCATTGGCTTTATGAGGGTCTGCAGGAAAAATATGGAAAATAATGAAAAATATTATGAGTTGCAAGGGAAAAGATAAAAGCAAGAATGACAGGAAATTAACCATTTCCACAAGACAAAAATCATTTTAATTCTACATTTTCTTGATGTTGCTCATTGAGTACGTTGCAAAAATGTCAAAAAATAGAGAGACACAGGCAGACACTTCTTCTACAGGGAGAGCAAGCTTGGTCTTAGTGGACGTTAAAGCTCAATCAGATGGTGTCGTGACATGGCAGGGGTGGTCGGGTGAGCTGGTTACAAAGGCTGCACTCTTTCCATGGCCAGGAGGAGGGGACATGGTGAGAGGGGGCATTAAAAACCACCACACTCAGCGACTGAATCCAATCCCTTTAATCCTCACTGGTATGCTCGAGCAACTAATGCCCATTGGTCTCCGCTTCAATTAACGTTGATGGGGCCGCTTGCTGGACAGGTCAGGAGAGCACCCAGCCAACTGTACGTTTGCACAGGGAGCACATACCGCCGTAGCCCTGTGTCCTTCATGTGTAATGGGCTGCAGTCAGTCACTGCATGCCGTACATTCTTTACAGGACAAGCGATTTAAAAACGCCTCGTTATCTCTGTCAGGGCACCGTAGAAGGATCTGCAACCCTCCCTCTCTGTCTGTGTTCCTGAATTGTTTGGATTTATTTAAAGGGTGTGTTAAGTGCCACTTGGGCTTAAAGCTGAACTGCATATTGAATTTGCAGTGATATTGCTATATCACCAGCCTGCAGCACGGGCATTTCAATTTATTTTTATAAAACAAACAAGAGGAGAACAGAGTGGGTTGGGGGGAGGTACAGAGGAAAAGAGGCTGGCAGACAAGCCATTACATATATGGAGATGGGTCCTTTGTGAGTCCAGTTCAGTGAGAGATTTCCCATAATCCACTGCAGGAAAGCTATTGAATGTGCTTCAAGCACCCATCACAAAGCAATGCTTAGAAAAAAGCATTAGAAAAACACACCAGAGTTTATTTTGCGAGTATGTGCTCATCAAGTTGTTCCAGGTCAGATCCAGTCCTTGAGTTCACTTTCAAAGGATGCTTGATGACGTTTGATGTCACGCTTTGTGATATTACTTCTTACCACAAGATGAGAAGCCACAATTGTGTCATGGAGCAGTAGAATGTGGGTCATATACACCTCATTTCAAAATAGTCAAGTTAATTTTATTTGAATAGCATCAAATCACAATAAAAATGATCTCAGGACATTTAACAGGTAGAGTAGATCTAGAACCACATTTAATTTATACCTAAGAGTTTCCTGTGAGCAAGCACATGCAACAGCAGCATACTGTCTGCTAATATGCTGAAAGCCAATTTATTTCCTATCAGAAACTCTAACATCCAAAGTGTCTGTAAAAATCTTGCAGCAGTTTCAGATATGTTAGGAAAACATTCTAACAGGCTGATGATCAACGAGATAAATAACAGGCTTTTGCTATCTCCGCAACAAAATTAGCCCTCTCACCCTGGGCTATTATCAGGTAATTCTATTGCCTTGTGAGGGCTCCATAGACTATAACATGAAAATTACAGGGTCCTGTTCTCAAGAGAGGGAACTATGAAGCGTTAGATTGGTTTAAGAATCAGAGCAGCAGGAGCAGTCTTGCAATCGTGCTGTTGTTGTGAAAAAGAAAAGCTGAGCTTTAGCTATAGATCTGTCTTCATTCCTCCATTCACCTACGGTCGTGATATCTGGGTCACGACAGAAAGAATAAGATTATGAATACAAGCGGCATAAATGGGTTTCCTCAGCAGGGTGGCTGGTGTCTCCATTAGAGAGAGGTGAGAAGTGTGGTCATCTGTGAGGGACTCTGGAGTCGATTTGCTGCTCCTTTAAGTCAAATAGAGCCAGTTCAGGTAATTTGGGTATCTGGTCAGGATATCACCTGAACACCTCCATTGGTAGTTTTCTAGGCACGTCCACCTGGGAGGAGACTGCAGTGTGGACTGAGGACAAGGTGGAGGAACTAATTTTCTACACTGACCAAGGCACACGTCAGGATCACCCAGTCAGAGCTGGTCATGGTGACCAACAACTTTTACCCTCAATCTCAGTCTTTTGGTGAGGGTTGCAATTGACAGACAATTTGCACTGAAGGTTGTAGAGAGAATAATATTTTGTACTGTAATAAAATCTGAGGAAGGTGTCAAAAATTGGATACTGCCCAACCCAACTCAACTGGTCGAGACACATAATTGCACAGGGGATACAAACCTGACAACAGCCACATTTAACTTTGGCTTGTTTACATGCTACCCAATCAAATAATTAGGAATAGCTGATAAGATGTCCCAACAATATCTGCATTTTAAACAGTCAAAAGGAATGCTGGCTAAAGGCACTGGCTAACATTCACAGGTTTATTCTGTGGAATTTCAGGGGACAGTCACAGAACAAATGAAATTCTTATTTTGACCTGCTTAAAACATACTAGAGTCTGCACCCTGCATCTCCAACCAACACATTCCTATCAAGAAAATATGATATTATGTCCAACATATTCTGCTTTGCAAACACTACAAATCAAAGAGCAGAGAGAAAGTACAGAAATACACTGGGTGGTCAAGGTTAGCCTACACTAGATCACAGGCTGCTGCTGATGTCTGTAAATAATGCACCGCCTCGTTCTGAGTCATCTCACGTGGCCCTCTAAGACTTGTTGTCTGCCGTTCAATTATGTTCACTGTTTGCACTCACCGGCTTCACATTTGTACAAGACAAACCAATAAATGCTGTCAATAAATCCCCCTCTTTCATCAGTGCAGCCGCCCAATGACCTCGCTGACTCCTAGCTCATCTTTATATTTAGTGTAAAGTAATGACACGCACTGGTCATGGGGCCCCTCGTAGCCAAATAAAACCCCAACACTTGTGTATTTTTAATTGAGATCAGATTACAGAGGCGGTGAGTGAAGAATTTGGCTCCACAGATGCAGAGAGTGTAGCCATGCAGCCTTTAAGGATTTGTTTATCAATACCAATGATGACTCAGTAATTACCAGGAACTGCTGAGATTTCAAAATGCTCTTTACCATCAACAGTGCTTGGGAAGAAACTTGTCGAGCATAAAGAGATTCAAGACAGAACAAATCCCCTCTCCACACAATGTTTCAGAAAGAGGTGATACAAGAGAGCCAGTGTCAAGCTGCAACAGCTAAAAAGACATGTCCTCCAGGCAAATTGCTAGGTTATTTCTCTCTCAAGTTCTCAATTTAAGGATACCAAAAATGACCATGGACTTGTTGATGTTTTGCAGTGACAAACTTGAGCCCCCCTATTTGATGTTTAGGGTGTATTAGATAACATTAAGTGACAGCACCAATGACAAGCGTGACAGACCCTCAATAACATCAGCCGGTGTCCAACCCAGCCTGCCGAGTCCCCGAGACACCATTATCATTTAGTGGTTTTGGTGACAAGAGGTTAAAGCGACCTTCATGACAGTGAGGAATCTTGGCAAGAGAATGAAGAGGAGGAGGAGGAGGAGGAGGAGCAGGAGGAGGAAGGAGGGAGGCAGGCAAGGACCCTCAAGAGAGGCTGAAACAAGAGAATGATGAATGTACAGCTCACAGTTTTTAATCAAGGATCAAAGCAGGGCCTCTCTGCCTGAGCAGCCGGCCTGTCTAGACTGAAACTCTCCCAAGCACATAAAGCAACATCTGCAGGATGCATTCATTACAGTATAGGACCATTCTGGTCCCTTTTCTTGGGTACCAACACATCAAGTGGTCAAATGATTAGAAGAATCTATTAAATCTCTAAAGTTCTTTGCAGACGATTTAAAATATTGGTGATGTTATCCACCCCAAAGCTTCATTTGTTTTAATGGGGGACAATTCGACTTCCCATTACGGAGGTACACTCTGTCAGCATTTACATTTGAGGCTTTTAGTTGATGCTCTTATCTGGAGGAGTAAGTAGGCTTTTGCTCCAAGGACATGCCAATGGGACCAATGGCTGCAGCGCGTGTCAAACATGTGACCTTCCAGTAACAGGGTGGCCTCTTGTCAGCCCCACTGACCCACATGGCTCTAAGACTACACCATTAATCAGCTGCTGTCAGAAACCACAGGGATGCAATTTCTACTCACAAAATGTCAAGGAAACCTAGTTTTCTACTAGGTTAGTGTTAATGATTGAATTGTTTTAGGTTATTAATATTTATTTCCACGCCTTTGAGAAAATTTTCACAACGATTTTTTTACGTTTACGCATTAAAAACAGAAATCCATCCCAAAATCAGCTTGCAATTAACTGAAATAAAAGACAAGCTATGTGGTTTGATACAACATAAGCAAAATACAAACATTAATAATTCAATCATGTTTCTCAGTCAACACAACTGAACCATGAATATTCTAATACTCAGGTATTTTGAAAGCAAATTTCCATGACTTTTCCATAATTTGCTGGCTCCATTTATATTACAAAACATTCCCAGGCTGATAAATTGTTCTTTCCAAAAGCCATGACCATGTGAATCATGATACCAACTAGACATTTGATAAAAAGATAATTTAATGTTTAATATGCTTTAAATTATTATTCTCTCCAAATAAGTCTGAAAATTTTACAGGTCTGCATACTCCCTTAAATTGATTCCTTTCCAAATGTTTTCCAGTAAGGAAGGTACTAAATCTGTTTGCACACATTCCTTTGCATTTTCAGTATCTCAAATTTAATGTATTAGAAAAGCACACTATATTAACTTTCCGTCTCATATGTTTCCAGTTTGCTGCCTTGCGTAGCAATGGGGAGCCCAAAGTTACCAGGAGCAAGCTGAAACACATCCCCACTCCTGAGGAAAATTCCCTTTATAGCAATTATGGTGTTTTGATGATTCGTAATTTCGGTGGAAGTTTAGATAATTTTTAATGTGCTGAGTGTAATTTAAGAAGCCTTGGGCTATTTGTAAAGAGCTGCAAAGCCCGCCACACAAGCAAAACAATCAAGTTGTTTGATGGCCAAGAAACAATGATTGAGTGACCTTTCCAAATGTAATCTGCACAACTCCTTGTCTTCTGAATTCAGTTTAATTAATGCCAGTCTTGCAACATAATGGAAATTAAATTGACTCTGAGTTACTGTCAAATTTCGCTCACAAGAAATAAAGGCAATTTTCTGGGTCAACTGTGAGCTCCAGTCCTCTGACTTGTACCTGCAAAACTAGAAATACAGCATTCTGGTTGAACGTTTTCTTATAGTGCATCTGTCACAGTGACCTTGACCTTTGACATCCAAAATCTTCCAATTTTATCATCAAGTCCCTGTGGCTGCTTGAGCCAAATTTGAAGAAATTCCCCGACAGCATTCCTGAAAAATAGTGTTGATGATGACTCAGGATGCGACATTTGTTTTTTATTTCGTCAGTCTGCTTGACACTTCCATTTTTTCTGCGATTCAAAATTACCAAAATGAACCAAACAAAATATGCAGTCTTATTGTGAGATCTGTTTGACCCCAATTAAAAACACTATCACTTCCCAAAACTGCCATTTCCCCAAAGCAACATACTAAACTGTGTACAGGTATAAATGCAAGTTCATCCTCATCCGCATGCCTGTAAACAGATAATCTTATGTCGCCAAATGTACATAAAAGTTTCCTCCTGAGTGCTCAAAGCGCAGAGGCCCTGGCCGTGGGCTCAATTTAAGCAGTATCAGTAAGATGGAGGGAGGAGCAAGCCACATGAAAGCCACATCTAACTACACACCACCTTTGTTCACCATTTTACCTCCAAACATGAACTCAGAACAACACTTTTTGTGATGCAAGTGATATACGGGCCTGAGAGGAAGCAGCTTGGCTAGTTGGGCCCAAAGGGAAATTGAGGCTACATCTGGCCTTAACAAATACACCTGTGCTTTTGGAGCCTGATGCATAATGCAAAAGAGCATATTAGAAATGGATAGGGTGGAGAGAAATGGGACAGAGCTGCTCGTCGGCCTCTGTTCGCACCAAACACACGAGGGGAGACAATGGGGGAGTGATTCAGGCACAGCTAGATTTACATTCATCAAAAACTTGATGTACATTAAAACGCCCATGTTCTTATTCATTACAGTGTTATTTCCTGGTAATTTGGATTTTATTTTCCTCAAATGATGACATGACAACATCAGCAAAAGTAAAACTTCTGCAAAACAACAGAACTTGTCTTTCACAGTTACCTTTGACCACCAGACTCATTTCAGATGATCCTCAAGCACCAGCAGACTTTGGCAAAAAATAACACTGCCTTGTAATCACAAAAGGGAACTAACCTTGAACTTTGATCACAAACCCTTTAATTTCATCAATCACAATTAGGCCAAATTTGGAGAAGAAAAAGGCATTAAATCTACTAAAAGAGAAAAGTGGCAATAAACTGTTGCTGAAGCTTAAGAGAGTCAATAGGTGAGGAGAATTCCAAAGTTCTAGATTTGTGTGGAAAACCAAAACAAACTCAACACAAAAATCTGATGTTAATTCTCCGCAGGAGACAGAGAAAAGTCCCATTTCTAGTTTCTATAGGAAGGTCAAAAATCCAGCCTGGACATTTATAAATCTGTCGACGAACAACTTCAGGGGAAGGAGGAGCTTGACGGCCTTCACTCAGTGACTGCAACTGCTAAATGTTCTCCAGTTCAATGTACAGAACATCCTGGACTGACGAGTTCAAACACCATTTCCAGTTTGATGTGCAGCAGGGCTGAAACTGAATCATCAGATTTGTTCATTTAAAAAGAAGCAATAAAAACAGGAACATAAAAAACAAAACAAAACCCACAGTTGTTTAACCCTCGCCATATTGACGTAACCTTCCACTGGTGTGCAGTCGGATCAATGTCTGTGTGAAACTGCTGCAGTTGACAAAACAGAAGGATAGATATTAAGGCAGAGCATGAAGCCTATCCAGCAGCGCCAGTGTGGGATACACGTCAAAAAAATACCTCCCAATTTACCCCAAACAACTGGCAGAACATGACCAAATTAAATATGCAGTTATGAATATATATGTGTGACTGCTGAGGATGCCCAGCAAGGGGCCGAAATTTGCTGGCTTTCAGCGTGACCAGCAACCGGCTGGTCAGAGTAACGTCTTTTTTCCTAACTGGTCACGTGTCATGGTGGGCTGCTTCACTGGGAATACCACCAAGTCTATTTTTACGGACGATGCATCAATCTGCGCAGAGCAGATCAAGCCAGACAGGAAATCTTCACATAAAGGCATTGTATAGCCAATTTTCAAAATAAAACACCAAGAGCATGCTCCTATTTATAAAAACTGACCTGAAAAGGACACTATACACACACTAGAAGTCCATGTGCAGTTGATAGAAACACATTAATCAAGGCCAAAACGTTCCACTGGGAAGCCACAACGAAAACCTCCTAAACAACAAACCTAAGCAGACACCTGTAACTCCATCACCCCATAGAGCCTGCCCATTTTCAGGAAGCCAACAACGGGTCTGCGGCTAGGTAGCGGTAACCTTCTGTCAAATACCCTTCTTCTATCCTTCATTGGATGCTGCATTCAATCGCTTTTGTTTGATAAGTAAACGATATGTCAGACTCAGCTAGATAAACAGCACCTCATTTTCAGTAGAATTTTATGTGTCCCTCTTTCCAGTGGGAGAGCACTTCATTTATTTAGAGAATTAATTAAGAAAAGATCCAGTTGCCCAGTGCAATTTGGGGGAAAATGAAAGAATACTACTTTCTGCAATTATAAAAATTTAATTTTTGCACTGAAAAAAAATGTTGATTTGTATGTTTTTATATTCTGTCAAGTACAGCTCTTGGAAGAAAATCAGACTGGGCAAAAATCATTATCAGCAGGTTAGACTGACAAAAAAATCAAGAATTGGCCGAGAAAAATGCAATCGGTGCATCTTTAAATGCGAAGGCCAAAGGGTTAAATGGCCAATGACAGGCTTATGTTACTGTTATCATCTGAAATGCAGCAGATACTGTGTTCCTTTAGTAGGGTACTTGGACCTGATTTATAATGTCTGTCTAATTTTCACCTTGAGATAAATGCATGTTTGCATTTGGGCCTGGCAGATACATCAATAGGCTGATATAAATCTGTATTCATTTCCTTTGAGGAACATTTTCATGACCAGTTAATTTCAAATGAACTTCATCCACTAATAAACAGGTATTTTTTTTAGACATGCAATATTTTTTCCAAAAGTTTCTATTTATTTATTTCCTGAAAACTTGTCATTGACTGGAAAAATGCTATTTTAAGGGGAGTATTTAACAGTGTTGAGTTCTAACGTAACTAGAAATACAGAAATATTATAAATAGATAAGACTAAATAAAAACACAGCCATAATAATAATGAGTATTTCTAGTTCATTTCTGATGCCAATGCTAATATAGGATGCTAATGTTCTTTTACTTAATTCTAAAAGAGATTCCCATTGTTCTACGCCCAAACACTGATATCAGTCAGGTTAACGCTTCCTCACACCAAATTCTAAAACATGGCCAACTTTTAATCACAATCAATTTTCTCCCAGCCTTCAATTCATTTTCCAATTTATTCTGGCATAAAGAGAACATCATTTATGACGCAGCACTGTAAATACTCAAGTTGCTTTTCAAAAGAGGGACCGAGGTTCATTATCCACCTGCTGCAATGCCCTATGATCACTTCTGGAAGTAAAAAATTTAATTTCCAGTTCAATACAGATATTTACACACTTTTCTCTAAGTAGCTAACCCAGAAGCGCCTTTACACACTTTGTCAGACAACCTTGATACATTATGTGTTACAGCAGCATTCAAACACCCACTGAGGAACAAAAACAGTGGGCAGCAGCTGAATGCACTGTTAAATTAGCATGTCATCAATGTGATCAGGGACATATTCTATTATGCAGCAAAAGCATTAATAACACCAAGAAATCCTTGATTAGCAAAATACTGCTGTCATAGACTGAGAAGAGAAAAAATATTTAAGGCCAAAATGAATGGTTATTTTCAATAATGATAAATCTGCTAAAGAGCAAATGCATTCAGTTTGCTATCATACATGACTAGCAGGGAAGCTTCACATTGAAGAGGGCGGAAACAGACACTTCTGCTTCAAATATAGCCAGAGCGGTTTAAAAGGTTGCAAAAAAATTCTCGATCAACTAATGGATTGCGAACAATAAACATGCATTTCTTTTCACAGAGAACTGAAAATGAGGCTCTTTGCTGTTGGGCCAAGCGTTCAATTGCTGCTGCTCATGAGTTACATCAATTTATCACTTCCTGACTGCGCAAATACACACTACTGATGCCAACGAGAACAAAAACCACACTATTGACCAACATTTTGCATGCTGGGATCAGCCTCATAAAATGAAGCCACTCCAGGATCAGCTGCCCTGATCAGAGGTTTCTTGGCATCATCATTGAGCTGCGCAACTTGTTTCACAAAGGATTACTATCCCACCTCAAGAAGAAACTATTCATTGCCCAACTCAATATGGAGTACAGTCCCCATCTCCAGCACTGCCACACACAGTTCAACCACCACGATCACAGCACTAGAGAGGCGAACCCAGACTTTAGAGGACATCCCAGGGTGTGCTGTCAAGGGACAAATTCACTCCCACTGCGATTTCATTTCATACTTCTCATGTCATAACATTTTTATGAGAGCACACACACATCTTGAAGTACTTTGTCCATCCTCCAAAAAGCCAGACAAGGAGACGGTTCTCTCTCTTCTGTACTGCACGAGGGAGTTGAGACTCATGCTAGTTAACTTAGCATGAAGGATCGTAGTGGTTGGGAAATGTTGGTACGCCTGAATCAACCATCGTCAAATACACTTTTGTGTGAAAAACAACCTGAAATCGGGAGACATTGTAATTTTAGAATCAGTAACCTAGTCAGAACTACCTTCCTGACTTGGCGCCATGATTGGAAGCAGCACCAGAAAACTTTGGCCAACAAGGCAAAAGGTTTGTTGACAAGTAGAAATTCAACTGCTAAACGTGGCAAATTTTGTAAGGAAAGATGAGGAAACCTAAACCTGTGATGGAGGAATGCTAAAACTTACCACCCACTTCCATTCACTGCACAAAACTACCTAGCATGGGTCTCAGCTCCCTAATGCAGCACAGGGGACAGAAGGGTATCCTCTTGTCTGACTGTGGGATGATGGATGGCAAGAGAATTTCCTGAAAAGACGACGATACTCATCATCCCCAAAATGTAACAAAGAAAACATAAGAATGCAAAACACTGCCAGTAAAATCTCACATTTTGAACAATTCCATTAATATTAAAGCAAAGCAATAATCAAATTTAATATAAAAAGGAAAATCCTGCCTCCAGGACCATCACAAAATGATCCTTTCATCTATCACAACCCAGAAAAACCAATGGATAACAGCTGTTCTCATTAGAAGCATTGACATGTTGTTATAAAGCTCTGAAAAAAACAACCTCTGGCCAAATGTCGGATGATGGATGTGGACACTTTTATACATTACAAGAACAAATGTGAGACTTGATGTGGGAATTAAGTGCATGCTACTGCAGAAATAATCCTCATTGGCACATTAAGCTCCTGAACAATGACACATCTTATCAAACTTTAAATTAAAGCTGTTGTCCCTTACTGTTTACACAGCAGCTCAGTCAAAGTGAAAGCATAAATTATAGCTGACATGATCAAACCAAGATGACAAATGCATGTTTGGTGATATCATCCAACAAGAACATCCAAGAACTGATTTTAAAATCCAACCACATCCATGAAGCTAATATGCTGGACCACAGAGGGAAAAACACCCCTGAATTAACCTATTCCTCCATATCATCACCTCACTGACATTCATTACACATCCAACCCTGCCAAAATGAGGGCATATAAAAGGATGTTCACCAATGTGAGGGCTGAAAATTGCTTCACTGCAATGAGGTTGTTACAAGAGTGACTGACACAAAGCTTCTATGACCTTTGCAGCCATGTTGCTGCTCAACACTGAGGTCCATGAGCAGCAGCATGTTGAATCTGAATGCTGGACTGCTGTTTTTAAAAGCAATCCTCACATGCTCAGTACCACATACGTCTTGATCTTCATATAAGGCCTTGTCCTTCGGTTTATTATTAATAGCAATGCATGCTATTATCAATACATCATCTATAATGTCACATATTGTTCATTTCCCTACACATGAGTTTCAATACAATGGGTTAGTGTTGGCCATTTTTGGAGTCACGCATGAGGAAAACTGACAATTCATTGATTAGTTAATTAAAAAAAAAAAAACATTTATCAACAACTATTTCTATAAGCATTTCAGTCTTCAAGCATTAACATACTGGTTCCAGACACTTAAATATGAGGATATTCTGTTGTGATTTTTTTTTCATAATTTTTGGCAGAAAATCTAAAGTCTTTGGGGTGTTTATGGACCAGAAAAGCACTTTGAACTTTGAGCTCTGGGAAATTCTGATAAGCATTTTTTCACAATTTCATGACATCATAAACTCAACAACTCACTTATCAATTAATAAGATAAGTGTTAGTAACAGCCCCAATATGGGGTAAACATTTTCAAACAATGTCACAATGTTGACATTATTTCTCCGTCGTCCAGTTTTGTGTGATTGCTGAGAATAAAGCATTAATTTGAGCAGCACTGCACAAACGCTGCAGGAGTGGCTTGTTTTTGTAGTTTGCTAATGTTATTTATTTGATTCAGTCCAACAGCCATTTTGAAAACCGTATTGTACATTAGTGCATGGTCAGGTTAGTTTAAGATTGCACGTTGAGATGAAAAATATAAATGTTAAATTTGGGATTTTTTGTGTGCATTTGACAGGCCAGGTGCAACCTTACAGAAGGTGAATTTTGGCCCCCAGGCCCCACTTTGGGGAGCCCCGTACCAAAATGTCTTACTTGTAGACTTTTGCACCCATTCAGACTAAATTGTGAGTGACTGCTCGATATAAAAAAAACCATGAGACAATATCATATTTAGACTACACGATACATACTGACATATTGCCCAGCTCTATAATAACACTGATAAATATCAGCAAAAAAAATCCAAGGCTATACATCCCCTTAATTATTGAAATTACTACAAGAATGGAGTCATTATGAGGACACGCCATCAACAACACAACACCTGTCCCGTATTATGTCATCAACTAGCTGCAGAAACTAAATTAAAACTGTGTACTGGGCGCATCCTTTGGGGCTCTCATGTGCATTCACACATGGAAGGTACAAATGAGGCTGAAATGGCAGTACCCCCCCCCCCCCCCCCCACCCCACGGGACCGCATTGCATTCTCCACAGATAACCCCCCCCCACACACACACACACACACACACACACACACACACTCTTTGCATGCTGCAGAAGCAACGACAAGCATCTCCGGAGCTGAAACCAGTGCCTCCACACCCACCTGAAGAGCAGGAGATGAGGAAAACGGCGAAGGCCAGTTTGGTGGCGTCTCCCATTTTCCATTCGACTCTAGATCCTGACGAGGACGAGAATTAAAACAGCAACAACAACAAAAACAAAATCTCAAAGAGTCAAATTAAACGTCTTGCTGCAATAAGGAGCACTGTCTCTGCAAAAATGGCATCTTTCAATGTCGAGATAAATCCAAAATATCCCGGGTAAAGCTTGTCGTACTAGTCCAAAATAAGACGAGGGAGGAGGGGAGGATTCTTGGTATGTCCAGGTTTACAGAAAAGAGGGCGACTTCTTGGCATTCGAGCCAACGCTACCATGTATTTGCAGCATGTTCATCTGTGCTTCTTGGTGTTTAACCGGTTATTTTCGGAGCAGCAAGCCGTGCCTCAGCCCGGCAGAGCTAACATCCATTGGACTGGAAATCAAGCGCACTCCGTCCTCCAATCAAACTTCTCCTCGGTGAGCTCTGTAGCATAGCTTCAACACGGCGTCAAAGATGATCATTTCCGAACTTCTCGCACGATATAGCGTCGTTGAAAATCGAGAATGTGGTTATATTCCGCCTGGAAGCCTCAGTTTCGTTCAACAGTTCAGCGGGGCTGCCCGGCCACAGTCGAAGCTCCGTCCGCTCCAGCAGGGAAACGCCGACGATTACAAGGCGCTCTGCGGGGTGTTAGCCCTCCCCAAAGCAGGCCAAACAGCCTCCCTCCGTCGAAGAAAGAACCGTAGACACGCACCGGCAAGATAGCAACAACAACCAGGCAGTCGTTAATCCACGTAGCTAATATGGCTATCGAGTTTAGGACGAGCTGGCTTTCCCAAGTCCGCTGTCTCCTCGCCTCTGGTCGGGACAATTTCAAGATGGCGTCACGGACTAACATTAAGGCTGCCCAGCTGATGTACAATACTTCCGGTACAGCTTATCAAACTAAACTAAACTACGGGACCCAACGTGTTTGTGTAGAATTTATATTTTTTCCCTCCTATGTTATGCATCTTTTCAATCTTTACTGATTATAAAGGCCTAAATTCAAACTTATATTATCTTATTTAATTAATTCATTATGTAATGGATTGCGACAGAGCACATAAACATAAGTATAAAATGTAAGGCCTAAACATGTTAGGATTAGTAATTAAGCTAATTTTTATCCGTGGTCACTAGGCAGGTAAAAACAATGAAAAAGAGAGGGGGACAAGAAACAGACAAATGTTATTTTCCCAAGGAGACAAACAATACCATAGAATATTCAGTTTAAAACAGTTTAATACATATCACTACATATATTTTGCGCTACAAGTTAATTTTGTGATTGTCGAATCTTGCATTTTCATTTAATCTGAGGCTGCTTTGTTGAGAGATTTTATTATCTCTGTTTCAAAAAGTGCCCGGGCTTCTCAGAATTTACCCTGTCCAAACGAACGGTATCAACTGGTCTTGCCTTTATTTGGAAGGTGAAGTGTTTCAACATCCGGGCTCGTTCTAACTCGCTTGACTCAACTATTTTACGAGCTGGAGGATTGTTTTTGTTCGGGTAGCCTGTTCGTTTTATTCCCTTACGTTTGCCGTTACCACAACAGAGGGGCGGCCAAAGTCCGAAAGTCGGCTTTAGAAAACAAAAAACAAAACAAAACAGAAGAACTCAATACTTGTATGTCATATAGTTGCAGAAAAAAAACAGTGGCTAATCTGTGTATCCGCATGTCTTAAATGTCAAATGTATTTTCTTTGTTGAAACTCAAAGTGCATTATGGGGGGATACAAAACACCACCCCATAGCTAATTATAGTAATGCTTCACAGGTTTAAGCCATAAATCAACAGCCTGTCTATAACATACAACCTGTCACTCCATGTGGGTCAACACATATTGCACCTCCTTATAGCCTCAAAGTGCAGAATGTACTACGCTACAGTCACATATTAGATTTCAACATGGGTTGGGTGCTCAGTAATAAATGCTGAGAATGCCATGAAGTACAGATATAGGCTTGGCCCATCCCCAAATCTGTGTGACACTAATCTCTCTAATAGCCTGGAGCAGATCTCCAACCATAAGCGCTGCGAAACGATTAGGAGGTCAAAGGTCTCAGGGGATTTCTCTGCCAAGCTGGAAGCTGAGTCACCTGTTCTATATTGGAGCATTGGTCTTTCATCTTCAGCAAAACACACAGTCTTGTGCATAGTTGAATGTTTAGAGCTTCGGGCGCTGACACAGGCTGGGTGAGGAGTTCATTTGCTCTTGATTTCATTCTCCTACCGGCGATTGAGAACTTTCATCCCAAATCTCAGAAAGAGCACCTCAGCTCCCCCTGGAAGAAACCATTTCACAGAGGGGAAAAAACATGAGGAATTTCTGTGTGACTGGCAGGTGGTCATAAAACATCGATATCAAGAAACAGAGAGTCACTGCATAATAAGATTATAGTTCATCGTCAGATTCCTTTGTCTTGCATCACAAACCATTAACTAATTAAATTACTGGCATTCAGGGTGAACCTTGCACGAACTCTCACTTTACCAACCCTGCTGGAGGGATCCTGCACAGGACCACAACAGTGAAAAGCAGGACTTCATTCATGAATGTGTCGAAAGTAGAGAAATTCTCTGTTATATCTGGAAGTATAACTAACTGCTCATTTGTTTTTAAAGACCTTCTTTGCCCGATTATTTAACACAACACTGAAATGAATATCATCAGGATAATAAATCAGATTCCTCTTTTTATATAAATTAACAGGAAAATGGCTGAACTGGGGCATGACATGTATGATATTTTACTTGTTTTACCTCATTTATTTCTGGCAAAATCCAAGGCATCACATGGATGTAAAATGTTAAAAGATTATCCTCTGATTTAATAAAAGAGTCAGAGAAATTACAGAGTTAGAACAGTTTGACGTTTTCATTTGAGGTTGAGGTTTGTTAGGGAATAAAATATGAGATCATTTTGTTATTGCAGGGGAAGCATCATGCCAGGTCTCATTTTAGGTTTCAATGAAAAATCCTGTGTCACTCAATAGGAAGACAAATGTTTCCTATTTTAAAATACTGTCGATAGCTTGTTCATGATGTTCATTCACATTCATAATATTATCACGTAAAACAATCACGGCGAGGAAAAGCAGGAAACACTTGAACAGTAGCGTTGCTTTATCTGTGTGCAGGGTCTGTAAAAGACTACGCAGCTGAATTTCACTCAACATCTGATCGAGGAAAAAACAGGATTTTCATTGAAACACTGGCATGATGCCTCTCCTCAATAACAAAATAATCTCATATTCTATTCCTCAACAAACCTCAACCTCAAATGAAAAGAGCATAACAGTGATTATTGAGTCATCATGACGAAGGGGAAAATTTGATGTGGAGAGGGCGAGCTTGTTCTGTTTGAGTGGGGAAGACCTTCAGTCCTGCTCCTGCAGATTTACAGCCCAGCTCATCCCATTACTCAACTATCAGATGCCAAATCCCTCCTAATGGCATTACACGTGCCAGAATTACGTATGATGATGCTTGCTAATGAGAGCTCAGCAGATATACCTTACTGGAACCAGTGGCCCTCGCACACACAGCAGCCCCGTGGCTCTGCTGCAGCTTAATGGACTCAGTATTGAGTGTCGGGGGAAGTCAAATTTATCGACAAAGTGCTTTTAACAAAAAGCAGGTAGCTTGCAAAGTGTACTGCAGAGCAACAAAATGATGTCAATACATGTAGCTGGAATACAAGCAGCTGGAAGTGAAGGTGTCAAAATGGTTAATTGGCAAGGACAGAAGTGGTGTGTGTCTGGGATGCACTGGAGTTTCCCATCCTCACATTCCACTGCTGCAGGTCCCCTGCATCTGGAGGGTCATTGTCATGAAGCCATACCTTCACTTTCTTCATATTTTGGGTGTGAGGAGGGGAACTCTTCCCAGCACACGCTTCTCTCTTTAACCTTCATCATTATTTTTTGCATCTACACATTTTAAACCAATATTGCTTGTTAGTTAGATATAATTCTGGCTTTAAGCAGAAAAATGTTGATATAATTATTTAAAACGGATTGGATTAAAGGTTTTTGGAGCTGATTAGCATGCTAACTTGAGCAGGTATCTCTGCATAGGCAAACCTTGAGGTAACACAGTTACTGTTTATTTACATATTGTTGTATAATTTCCATGTTTCAAAGCTGTCAGTCTGTCTGTTAGCAGGATAGCACAAAAGTTCAAAGGCGGGATCTCCTCAGTGTCTTGTCGTGTCCACTAAGGAGGAACAGACAGGTCTGGGGCAGATCTGTTGATCATAGGGAAAATGTTTGTCTCTCTTTCACACTGGGTTTGGTTGAGGTCGCCTTGGTAGAGGTATGGGCTCTCCAAGTGGCCTTTAGGTCCTGAATGTTGTGCTAGTATTCAGAACCTTTTCTTACAATAACGGAACTGCCTTTCAAACATCAGGAAATGGTTAAAAATATCTGGGCAGCATCCGCTGAAATTTGTGCGTTAACTACATAAGTCAAGCATATTTCAGGGCGTGAGGGAGAATATTATATCGAACTTGAAAAGTGGGAGGTCTTTTGGGGGCTATGGGGTTTGACATCACTCATCCCGTGAGCGGCACACACGAGCCTAATCTGGTACACTCACGGCTCAATGTATTTGGACCATGTTAGTTTCCAAATATTCACTTCTGTCTGGGTTTTGGTCTCAGTGTTTGATTTATCTGGGTGATGAGGAGGTTGTCATTTTCCAGGGGTCTCTGTTATTTGAACACTAGGCCATTGTCAGGGAGTTTTCATCCATAAAATACTAAATTGACTTACTGGCTCTGCAGTCTGAAAAACAGCCCATAAAAACTGCAGAAAGCATTCAGTGAAGCAAAAACAGAATCTGTCACATTTGAGACACAAGCACAAGTCACATTAAAGTGTCAGAGAAGTAGAATTCCACCAGGCAGCGGTCCAATATCAAAGCAGAGCCCCCTTGTGAGCCAATGCCGTTTGCATCTTCTTTGAATATCCTCAGCATCCCTTTAAAACTCAGCAAGAGAGCAATTCGCCATCATTTCCTCATTGCGCTCTACCGAGTGAGTGTTGCTCAAGATGCCCCTCATGTCTAATTTAACACTTGTGATTAAAAACAATAGCACCAGCGTGTAGCTAAGTGGCTGAGCAGCATGGCTTTAGCAATGCTCTCCAGATACAGCCGAAGCCTTGCTCTGAAGCACCCAGGAAAATGATTGATACGGCTGCTTTTGGTTTGTCGCGATGTCACTCAGAGCGATTTATCTTGTCATGGCTCTGTGCAGCGGGAGCCAGCCAACCTCCCCTCTGCCCTCGTTCTGTTGTTTCAGCATGAATGATCTTTTCCATTGACAGCTTTGTTCATGCCTGAAGGCAGATCTGCACCTGTAACCAAAGCCCGGTGGATACCGGCCTAATTACCGTTCTCATCTGGCACCTGGCTGCCTCCCCTCGTCCCTGCATGAACCCATACAGCAAACCACAGAAAAAGAGGCGAGCCTTCATCACGGCTGCTTCCGCTGGATGCAAACAACATATCTCTAACGCAAGAAGAAAGACAGCTCAAGGTCAGAAGGACACGCAAACTCTATCGTTACATCAACAATCGGTGATGACAGTTCACACTTATGTCATGCAGGCAGGTATCACTGTCTTCTTAATCCCTGGCGTGCCTGCTGCGATCTGTTACAGCTTCTGTTTTTACACCCAGACATGTGAGAGCTGTCAGCAGAAGCAAACATCAGGCTGACGGAGGGACTACTTGCACCCAAAAGGTTAATGGGTTCACCTCCAGGATGGCAAGTAAGAGCATAAAAGAGTTAGAATAAATGGATCTTAGTCAGTGAATGCCAGTATAAATGAATGTAAAGCTTTTGCAAAAGAGCATGCAACCTTCCTGGCTTGAATAGAGGTCAAATAAACAGAATTTGCTGTGTATTTCATTCCTGGATTTTGAAGCAGGGTAGATGATGACAGAATAGAATAAACTCAACGAAGGACAAACTAATTGTGAGACTTTGGCATCTGATTCTTGTTTTTAATTCTGCTTCTAGCTCAACGCTGCTCATATCAAGACATGCTGCTGTAACATTTATATGCTAATCTTGCTCTTTGCCAAGCTCCGAGTTGAACACCATACATCTCGCTTTTGCCATCTTCCTCTTTGCAGTCCAGCGTTTATTTTGGTTTATATTTCTGAGTTGCTTCAAGCCACAAAGCGAAGAGTCCTGATTCTGAAAATGGTGTTTTTAGCAATTGGCCCAGCACTGTCAAATTGTCTCCCTTTCTAGAGGAGCTGACGTGATACAGACAGCTCTAAATTTAATATGGAGCTGCCCCAAAATACAAGTCGGCATGACCAGGCTGGTTTGAAAATAACACCAGTAAAAGCTGAGGCGGCCCATGCTCAGAGCATGACGTGAGGCTTATGCAATTGTACAATTAGACCGCGATATTCGGGGAATGTAACTCAACACCCCAAAACCCTTTTAGACAAGTTGTTACCAACGTTTTGGAGGGTAAGTGTGCAGGCGAGGTGTGCATGTGCAAAAACTATCAGTGGAGAGTCTAAATGATTGGACTTAATTCAACGAGGTTCATCCAAAAAGCTTCTGCAGGTAGAGAAGGATCAGAGTTAGTCAGCGGGGAGTGAGAGGAGGCCTATGAACTAATCATGAGAAAATCACATGTTTACACAACTGGAGATGAATTACTGCCTCCAGCTCACGGCCAACCAGACCGAGCAGAGGCCTATTCAAAGTGTTGGCACTGGCTTAATCCCCACCGTTAGCTTGCGTGTGTGTGTGTGTGTGTGTGTGTGTGTGTGTGTGTGTGTGTGTGTGTGTTTGTGGTCATAGATAATAGTTCTGGCCTTCCTTAAACAGTGTGACAGCACGCAACAGCTGTAGGAGGCTCTGCCAAAGACACCCCCACATCCCCCTTTCAAGTCTCTCTCTTTACATCATTTGAATTAAAGAGCAAAATTAAGTAAAAATAAGATTCGTATCAACTATGAAATTACATATAAGCAATCTTTCCGGGGGGGGGGGGGGGGGGGGCGAGGTGGCATTCGCTCACCAACCCCTGAACCTCATTCTTTCTACATTGCATCATTTAGTAGATGATTTTTTCCAAAGCTACAAGAACATTTTTCATCTTTGAAGATGAATAATTAGCATTTGTGTAGGAGCGTTATAAGTTCAGGGTCAGGAGTGTAGCAAAGGGAGAGGGTCATCACCCCACCTGGGGCTGGAACCTTGTTCCATTGACTGCTACACCAAAGAGGCAAGCACGTTGGCATGGCAGGTGTAACCCAGAAAAGTGTGTTGCCCTGTTTCTGACAGAAGCAGGGAACTCATCCCACCATGATGGTGCCGTCCACCAGGGTGAGCACCCACTGAGCCCACACTGGAATGGATGAGCGAGAACCTGCAGGAGTCGTGGAGTGGCGGGAGCGTGTTGAGGCTTGGAACCTGACCATAGATTGTAGGTAGGGACGGCGAGCCAGTGAGGCCACTGGAGGAGGGGAGTGATGTAAATTAGGTTGGTTGAAGACCAGACAGGCAGCAGAACACAAGGGTCTGTACCCTCAGGAGCAGGTCAGCACTGGTCACCCAACACCATCCCGCCAATGTTCCTGGCAGGCTGAGACGGAGGCAAATGTGGTGCCAGTGGACATGGAGAGGTATGTGATTGGGGGATCTTTAGCTGGGACAGATAATAAGGACATAAATGTGAACTTCAATTTAAGATGCATTTTAAACCCTAACCAGCCAGGACTCCAAACCAGCAGCTCCCTGCGCCCTGAGAAAGTTGAACCCAGTGAACCAAAACAAGCCGGATCTGAGCCTAACACTGCGGAAGTCTCCGGTCCACACACCCCTCATTTTCTGCTTCCTCCTAAAATAAAAACAAATGAATATCCCAGCCTGTCTGACCCTGTCGGACCTGAACTTGACCCGAGACACTGACCGTGAGTGGTCCCGACACGCATTAGAAACAATGTGAGAGACAAATGAGTTCACCTGTAACAATCAAGAGGAACCTCTTTGTTGGGGGCTGTTACTTGTTGAATGGACCACTCAGCTGCAGGTTATAGTCAGAGGCTTTCAAAAGTTGAGCCAGAAATGAGCTTTTTGATTATTGTTACTCACTCTTGTCATATTGTCTCCATAGTAAAAATGTAATAATTCTCTCCCACTCTGTCTTCATCTTCCACTCCTCTCTCTCTCTCTCTCTCTCTCTCTCTCTCTCTCTCTCTCTACTTCCCTCTCTAGACAAAATATTGCTGTCTTCCCACAGCAGATGGCTGAGCTCTGCCACCCCCACTCCCACAATGCACTGGTGCCCCATGTAGGAGTTAAATCCAGGCATGGCCTCCGCATGCACACACACCTCACCTGTGCAACTAAATACGATTACATCTACATATCCATGCTCGGTGCGGTAGATTTAGAAGCTAGACATTAGATGCACTAACTGTTTCACTGTCAGTGGATTAACATCCTCACTGCATTTTGGAAGAAAAACTGTAGTCAGTAAGGATTTTCTTGAGTCAGGAGAAGCTGCTTTACCTTGTTTTGGAACAGAATTCCTCACTGGGAATCTGAGGGAGGGAGGGTACTGTACTTGGTCCAGAGACAGTGACATCAGCTGTGCCTTCGGCGCCGCTTATCTCCACAGGATCTCCCCAGCTGCCTTGGCATTTCCTGAAATGGGCCGCACATTATCACACTAACGAGACTCTACAGCCTTTTGGAGGTAAATGGAAACCACAGAGGTCTCCATAAAAGTTGGTTCTTTCTTTTTCAGTGGCAAATGGACTTATTTTTATATCGTGCCTTTCTACCTTAGCAGCCCTCAAATCGCTCCACAGTGCTATCTCATCCACACACACACACACACACACATACACACACACGGTGCCACACTCCTCATCAGGAGCAGTTATGAGTTCAGTGTGTTGCTCAAGGACACTTCAACATGGTCACTGGGGGAAGTGAGGACTGAACCAGCAACTCTTAGGTTGCTGGAGGGCTACCCCACCTCTGAGGCACGCTGCCCACTGTTTCAATGTGGCTATAAGAAATAAGCATGATTATGATCATTTAAAATGATGCTTATTCACACGAAAGGTATTTGTTTGAAATCTGACGGTGTGTGAATGGGTTTGGTTTCCTGGCGTGATTCATTAATTCCCACATTTCCTTTTCAACCTGCTGCTTGCTGTGATTGGCTGTTGCCTACAATAATACAAAAAAAGCTTTCCATGATTGTGTATTTCTATGTTCAGTAAATATAGTCTTTCTCTTTCAATTTGATGAGAATCTGATCTATCAAAGTGAAGTTACAGTAAAACAGTGCATTTCATCAAATTTAATGAGACTGCTGGAAAAATAATAAATGGACTCTTCTTGGAAGCTCATCTTTCATTATGGCTGATACTTCTGAAAGTATACAGACCTGCAACTGAGTGGTATCACCCAGCATATTGATCAGAAGCCTTGTTTCCATCAACATGTTGCAGCATGAGGAATTACACGAGATCCATTTCATGTTTTTAATATTCATTCAGAGGATTTTTAAGTTAATGGTTCATAACTGATTGGGAGATGAACCCCCCTCAGTGTCCTTGTTGTTCTGGATATTTCCATAACGTACAAAAACATGGTTGGTTGGAGTGAAATATACGTGCACGGAAGAGGTGACCAGATTATTCCTCAGGCTCAATCATTAGAAAAGCACCATGGATCTTTTAGATGAAAACAGCAACAACTGGGTCGCAGTCATATAATTCCTGTTACTGACTTTTCCTTAAGCCTAGCGGAAAAGCTCTCGAGGTCAAGGAGTGATGTGAAAGAAAATTCACAAGGATTAAGAGAAGACAACTGCAGCACTGAGAAAATTCCTAAACTATAATTATGCAATGACAGATGCTACTGATGTGGCAAACTTTTAAGTGCTTGAATGAAAGAAATCTTGGTTCCATTTTGGTTTCTCACACTCATCCGCCAGGGAAATGCTGATTAAACATCCACTGCTGGTCTGTTTGCCTTCTGTGTGATAGCGTAGGACTCTTGAGGAGGGGGTCTGTCAGGAAGGCTCGGACCTCTGGATGTGGTGGTATCGAGTCTCCTCAGTGAATATTGGATGTACTTTGACTTTCTGTCCAGCCATAATTCCAGATTCAGAGCCTAATGAAGTCCACAGAATGCAAGACAACATTATCAGACTAATTTAGAGTGGCGAGATGACAGCACGGGTAACGGATCAAAGAATTAACATCTGGAAAGAAAAAGGTTAAAACATTGGGCTCTGACGGGTTTCTTTTTTTTGGCGGTTATAAGTCAATGTTTGCTGAACTCCAGCTGAGCGTCTGTGTTTCTGAGTTCAGCAGCAGATTGACATTCCCTTGGAAACTGGCGAGGCGGAGCAGGCAGGCGGGACGAGTGTGCGCCACAAATTGGCTTCATTTGAAGTTATTTGCTTCGTTTAGAGAGCTTGCAAGGACGCGTCACAGGAGGAGAGTTTAACAGATAAACTACCTCTGTTTGTTTACTTCCCGTGGCTTGTTTACCGTCTCACATGCTGACATGCTGATTCGGAACTCACCAAATCATGATTAATGCAGCCTTTGAGCTTCCAGAGGTTTAACACAGTTTTACAAAAATAATACTGCCTCCCGTCCCAGTTTACCTCTTCATTAGTCTCATTTGCACAACAAAATGAAGCTTTTCATATGTGTAATTATATTAGTAAATTGTAAAGAGGCTTGCAGCTTCATACATGTGCAGACTTGTGCAGGAATGAACGTTAGCAAGCCAGCGATGCACAGGAAGACAATTGCAGCCCCTCACACGCTCGCATGGCACAGCCAGCACAGCTTGCCATTAGCTCAGGGTTGGCCGACTCCAGACGATGTTTCCAATCTCTCACACCATCTGCTCCTCGCCTCAGCACTGAAGGAGGAAGAGTGCAGCTTCCTCCTCCTCCTCCTCCCTAGGATGCTGACCATCTTGTGAGGAGGTGTTCTGGGGCTCCTTGGTAATATTATTGATAGTAGTCAGCGTGTAAACTTCTCCCTCAGTTTTCTAATCCTGATCCACACAATCAATAACACACAGATGAGCATTATAGGTCATAACAAGTCAGTGACTAATACCCGTCATGGCTTGGTGCGGTAAAGTGGGACTTTGTTGAAGTGAAGGATTGAAGGACCCACTAAACACACATACAACTCACAGCATTATGTTGTGGCTGATTGGTGAGCTCTTTTAGCAGAGTTACATCAATAATTTTCAATTAATTTCCTTGAAATAAGGACTTTGGTGGGTTTTCTTCCATCGACTGATTAATGTTTTCAAACAGTCAATATTTATGCTCCACCTATTGAGATCTCTCAGGTTTTAATGGGGGTTTGTAACCGATTAAGCACTGTTGCAAAGACACAATAAACCAACATATGCTCCAGAAAAACACACACGGAAAGATTCATGGCTGTTCACTTGTCATGCTGCTACAGAGACGCGTTGAAGGCTTCTCCTTCAAGGTTGAGGGCTGAGAAATGATATGTGTGCCTTCAGCAGAATATAAAGCAGAGGACACGATGCATCATGCCAAGAGCTGACAGAAATATGACATGAATCATATGTGCTGATATTACACAATGTACTTCCCTTCCTTCTCTTTCTCGCTGCAGCTCATTTTCACCGACATAAGAAGGTTTTAATGTTAATTTCTCCTTCAGGCCTATTTCGTGTTAGTACAGTGATTTGTTCTAATTGAGGGGATTTTTGTGGCCCCCTGAGTGTTGGAGATGAAGAGTGAATATCTAACCATCATGGGAAGTCTTCTTGCAGAAGGTATAGATGATTTCATAGCAACTTCAAGGACAGTCACCTTTGGGGTGTATCATCTTTTTTGTTTTGCTGTGCTGTAATTTATATTGTGCATGAAGCCATCTTCAGTCAACTTTTAATCCAGTAAGTGGTTTTCTATATTTCTGTGAAAGCAAAGCTTTACAGGGCTTGAAGTTGTTTCATCAATCCTTCCTTCCATCCAATTTAGAGTCTCATGCCTGGTCTGAATGTCCTCTACCCCAATAACGTTGTTTTCTGGCCAGTCCTCCCAGGGCTCAGCAGCAGAGGAGGCACAAAAACCAGTCACTCACAGGTTTTGTTCAGTAAATCACTTTGTCTTGCCGACATTGAGATCACTTTTCTGCAGTTGTTCGACCATCGCCCGTCCTTTTTTTCTTACAGCTGCATTCTGTTTCGTCCAAGAACCATAAAGATACAGACAGAAAATAAGAACAAACAAAAGTCTTTTCCTTCATGTAAAAAAATGGTAATTGCATGGGTAAGCAAGCAAATAACTGAATACATGGACAACTATATAACTGAATACATAAATAGTATATTTTGTAAAGGCTGTTTCTGCATTTTAAATGTATGTATTTATTTTTATTTCCATATAATTTATGAACTAAATTCTGTATTTTTGGATTTCTGTATCTATTTATTTTATCCATCTCTACATGTATTTCTGAAATAAAAACACCTGTATTTAGTCATATACTTATTACTGTATTTATTGATTTTTCCTGTCTTTATTTATTCCTGGGTTCACACGTTTATTCATTTACATATTTTTATTTCTGGATTTATTTATTCTTGTGGTTTTTTTTCATCTATTTATGATATATAGTTTTATTTTGGAGCTGCACGGTGGTGCAGTGGTCCTCACTGTGGCTTCACAGCAAGGAGTTTCCGGGTGTGAGTCCCGGCTCGGGCGTGGGATCCTTCTGTGTGAGTCTCCATGTTCTCCCTGTTCCTGTGTGGGTTCTCTCTGGTACTCCAGCTTCCTCCACAGTCCAAAGACATCAATTTGGGGACGAGGCTGATTGATACTCTAAATTGACCGTAGGTGTGAATGTGAGAGTGAATGGTTGTTCGTCTCTGTATGTTGGCCCTGCGATAGACTGGCGACCTGTCCAGGGTGAACCCCGCCTCTCGCCTGTAGATGCTGGGATAGGCTCCAGCCCCCCCACGACCCTGACTAGTAAGGAATAAGCGGAAGATGATGAATACATTTTTATTTTGTATGTATTTATTCATTTATGGGTTCACTTAATCATCTATTTCTGTGTCCATGTTGATGAGGACAGTGGTCAACTGTAACTACAGCAGGAAGGAGGAAGAAGGGAGTTCTTATTCAATAATTCAATAACACATATAATCTTTCGAAAAGTACACTGGCTTGGTGCCATGTTTTCTTATACTTTTCAGCTTTTTACCCAAAATGAAGCATGAGACTTACACTTTCTTTATTTGTCATTTGGATTTTTATCACAAATGAAATTTCGTACAATGGCTCAGGCACTGCAGGAATTAGATAAGAACAATACGTACAGCAAAATCATAAATATGCAAATTTAAAAGAAGAGATATAAAAAAATGTTGCGTATAAAAAGACTGGTAGGATGCTATGTTGCACAGAGAACTTTCTTATATAGATAAATATCTAGCTATATTGCACAGTGTATAAATATAGAAATATATATATTGCACGGTGTGTGTGACAGATATGGATGAAAAGGGCAGTCCTGTGTGGGCGTGGTTGAGGGAGGAGGGGGAAATGTTCACATGGAATGAAGCAGTCTTATGGCGTGCAGAAAGAAGCTGTTTGTGAGTCTGGCTGTTCTGCTCCGCGTACTGCGGGATCTTCTGCCAGACGCCAGCAGAGAGAGCAGTCCATGGTGGGGGTGGGAGGGGTCTCTGGTGATGTTATGGGCCCTGGTCAGGCAGTGTGTCTTAGCAATGTCCTGGAGAGGAGGAAGTGGAGTCCCAATGATTTTCCCCACTGTCCTCAGCACCCTCTGTAGGTTTTTCCAGTCAGAGGAACTACAGGCTGCTGATCAGACTGAGATGCAGCCGGTCAGGATGCTCTTCCTCCATGAGGTGGTGAGAATGGGAGTGGATAGGCTTACTCTCCTCATCCGGCGCAGTAAGTACATTCGCTGCTGGCCCTCTTTACAAGGGTGCCAGTGTGGTTTGACCAGGTTAAAGAGTCCGTTATCTGCTCCCCCAGGAACCTGGCGCTGCTGACGATCTCCACTGCTGAGTCGGTGATGACGAGAGGAGAGTGGCTGGGCTGGTTCTTCCTGAAGTCCACTTTGATCTCTTTTGTTTTCGAGACATTTGGGATCAGGTTGTTGGTGTCACACCAGCCTGCCAGATGTTTCACCTCCTCTCTTTAGGCCTGTTCTCATTGTTTGTGATGAGGCCCACTACTTTCGTGTCGTCTGCAAATTTCACGTTGTGGTTAGTAGTGGACCTGGCACAGCAGTCGTGTCATCAGCTTGAACAGCAGGACTCAGGACAGCCCTGGAGGGAGGCGGTGCTCAGGGAGATGACACCGGAGACATTTTTTTTCCCACCTGCACACTGGGGTCTGTTGGTGAGGAAGTCGAACAACCATTGCAGAGGCGGGTGCTGTAACCAAGGCGGGCCAGTTTGCTTATCAGGTGTTGTGGAATAATGGTATTGAATGCGGAGCTGTGGTCCAGAAACAGCATCCGCACGTGAGTGTTCTTCCCTTCCAGATGCTCTCGGCTCCAATAGAGTGCGGAGAAGCTGGCGTCCTCTGTCGAGCGGTTGCGGCGATAAGCAAACTGGTACAGGCCGAATGTTGGGGGGAGTCTGGCAACCATGTGAATTACCGTTACTGTGGGTGTTTAGAGAAGCTGTCTGACTGCTGATGTTATTCTTTAGCATGCACATGCTGCAATCAACATTTAGTTCATTGTGATAAGATAAGAAAAGATATGCTATTGGCGCTGCTCACTGATCCTCTTTGAATTGACTGAAACAAATGGCTGAAGACAGTCAAGGCGACAGCTTTGTGCACCCGCAGAACTCTATTGAAGAACTATTTGTTGGATGTGAGCCACAGACAGTCTTTCAATCTTGAGGTGAATCTTGTTTCTTCAGAGCAGATGTTATCACTGCCACTTCATAATCAAATATTCAGAGAGCACACTTTACAACAAAGGAGTAAGTGGATAAGAAAGTGAAACGCACGACGGCGAGGCCACATTCAGCTGGTGCCACCACCCACAACGGTAAGTATGACACAAGCAACAACAGCCACAGCACTGCACTTTGCCGGATTTCTCCAAGGGGGTCCAGTCAGCTGGTCTCAGAGGAGAGCAGGCCGTGTTCTGCTGGCTTTGAAATGGTGCTCTTAACCACCGTCAAAGAGGTTTGATCTCATTCTTATTGTGAAGGCTTTCAGACCATGTCAAGTATCAAGTCAATGGGTTCAAGTCTAATTTGAAGATTAAATATATTCTTTGAGGGACAAGTCAAGTCTTTGGCACTTGTTCTCAGATCCAACATCAGTCTCAAGTCTATAAATCATGAGTGTTTTGTGTCAAGTCTTTGGTTTTATTTCAAAGTCATGGTTCAAGTCTTCAAGGGAAAGTTCTATTTAAGTTCAGAGACCGTGGGCTCAACTCAGGTAAAGTCTCAGGTCTTTTCTAGAGTCTAGAGGTCGTGGACTTTTATTCTGGTGCAGTGTTTTATTATCTTGTGCTTCTTAATCCAGATGATCGCAGGATCAAATCTCTGCAGTTATGAGAATAAATTATCCAAGAATCATACCGGTCCTATAAACCTCGTCTTTTGCACGCACTGCTTTGAGCTCCATGCAGATGTCTCCATCTTCCTCATCACGCTCCTCTGCTCCAACCTCCCCCTCCTCCCAGCCTGAGTGCTTCACTTCTCTCTCAACCTTTTCAATCCATTTCTTTTGGAAGCAACGTTCCCTCTCTGTCACTATTTACCTGTATCTTTAAGATATCTGTCAGATACCTCTGAATAATTTATACCTGCAGACCTCTCCTTTTCCTGTTCTCTTTCAATTCAATTTTCTTTTTAAAACAAATGCAGACCCCTCTGCCCCTTTCTTCTTGTCGTCTTCATCTTTCAAGTTAATAATTGCTCTTTCTCGCTGGATGTGGATCACTCATGTTTTGGCTGCTTTTGTCTGGCGTAGTTTCCTTCTCAGTCTCATTTCTTTTCCAGACCTGTCACATTTTTCCCTCTTTCAGGCCCATTTTCTCTCCTGGATGTTCTCTCCTCATCTGCATCTCTTGAAACGTGTCTTTTCATGTCATGGAATCGTATGTAATTCGTTCTGATGTTGCTCTTCCTCTCCAAGTGCAAGCCTATATCTCTGTCTTTATTTGTAACCTTTTAATGCTTTCCTAAACCATCAGCTTAGCAGGGCAGCTGACAGAAAAAAGATATAAAAGTTACTGATGGCTGAAAGGCTTGACACAACTAAGTGATTAAAGTCTTTATCAAAAAGAAATATTGTATTCAGTAAACATCGAGCGGAACCACTTCTGTCACACTTGATGGGTTGCCATGGTTACAGCAGGTGGAACCTCTATGTTTGCTCTGCTCAGAATGAAGTAATGTTGTCTGTGTAAACAATACCTTTGGAATATGTAGTGAGCCACACAAGGCCAGGACCTGGGAGTCAGACGGTTCCTGCAGCAGCTCTGGCGGCACATCATACTGAGAGAGGAACGTCAACAGCTGCTGCAACGGACATCCCGCTGGGGACACACTCCACCTGTCCTACCAGGGCGACTCAGAGATCAGCAACATGTGCGTGAGATGCAAGATAACATATTCATAAATAAGTTAATCAAGTGCCGCAGGGATGGAGTATTTTGTGTTCCAGCAGGAAATTAGCACGTCTATGGGATCCCTCCAAATATAGTGGGTGGGATTTTTACATTGGCAAGCAAAAGTTTATAATAATTACATCAAAATCATCTTCACCAATGACACCACTTTTATTTTTGAAGTATAAATGCAATCACTACATGACTCTGTAGGAAACAGCTTTGCTCAGTAAGCGGTGACTTCCCCTCCATCTTTCTTCTGTTTCATGTGAGTCAGTACAGTCTCACCTCAGATGAATCACTCTGTCCTGGTCTGACCCTCCACCAGACAATAAAATCCAGCAACACCTTCCAAAAGCAAGTGACGCTTGTGTGAGTGTAGCTTTGCACCAATTTCTCCCCTCACCGTTGCCCCTCAGAGAGTTGTTCACCGGGTGTAAAAACATGAGGAAACTGTGTGTGTAGAATCTAGCAATCCTGCCTTGATGAATTACATAACCAAACAATTATCGCCAGACAAAAAAGTTTTTAAAGAGCTCACAGGAAGCCCAGAATGTGTGATTCTCTGGTGAAGCAGAGGCTGCCAAAATCTTCAGCTTTTGCTGGCATGAAAATATTTTTGCTAACTACCTGCAACTATTCTGCATGTCATTGTAGCACGTCGCTGCCTTTCCCAGCAACAAGATGGAACAAAAATGACACTCAGGTGTTGAACAGCTCTACAGGGATTCTTCTGTGTGTGAAAATACAAGCGCTGTGTGAAGTTTCCAGCTCTGAACAGATTTCTACGAGACTGAGGGCCAGCGCACATGCTGATCAGAGTTTCTCAATAATGTGTCCAAACACAGCCAGTGTTGCAGGTTTTATAAGGCTCCAACAAACAGACGACATGTTAAAGAAGTACAATAACTACATAATTCAGAGGCTCCTTGGTGTCCTCACCAGCCAGCTCTGAAGGTTGAGCTCTCTTTCTCCACTTCAGACCTGCCTAACGTTGCACTTTACACTCAGGAGAGGACAGTTTTCAGCTCCAGAAGCTTCTTCCAAATGTCTTCACACATAATGAGGCTTGTGCAGGGGCCTCCTGTCTCACCCACATCCTCTTCACTTTTACTTGGCTGATTTGTCTGCTGTTGGTCCAGGATGTGCCTGCACCCTTTAAGCTAACTCGTCCTCAGGTCCACACAACGATGTAAGTGGACTGTTTGGACTTTCTAATCATTTGAGCATTGGGTGGTTGAAGGAGGGGTAGGCGCCGCCTGATTTAGTTTTTTTTCTTTTCTTTTTATACGTATTCTTTTATTTTCTTTTTTAATTTTACAAAAGAAACACGGTATAAAAGCAGTGTTGCATAAATCTTTTTGAATCATACTCTGATCATGAACCCTCCCTCCTCGCTCCCACTCGCCCCCCCCCAGTAAACTATGTCACTAAATCGATCAGCAACTGTTACAGAGCGTTTTGTTCTAGCTCCCAACCTACACTGACAATAAATTACTACAAATATAGCCTCTCTAGCTAGCTGGCGAAGTCGGCAAATGGGTTTCTTATCTGTCCAAGAGAAAGGTTGCAACTTGCTCGTCCGTAGCTCAACCTATAGTTTCTTTACGACTCCTCCGGCGAGCAGATGAACCCCCAAGAATCCCCGGCGCTGCACCAAGCCTTTTATCCTTCTCCTCTCATCTGTTGCTCATTCTATAAAAGACCTTTTCCTTTTTGCTGTGGTTTTTTCTGGATCCATTATTGTCCTCCTTGATGCTGCTCGCCCAACACCGATCCAACAAGGAATGGATACCTGCTTTAGGCTTCCTGGTGTTGGCCTTTTGATGGACAGCTAAGCTGCCCAGTCAGGTGCAGTCTGGTTTCAGCTGTTGATGGACAGCTTAAGTTCCAACCAATCTAACTGGTAGCAGTTTTTGATTGGGTGGAGGTAAATTTGGCCCTGCATCCTGTATGTATTATGGATTTTGATGCTTCCTTTTTAAACATCATTGTTTATTGATTGCCATCAAGACATCATGACAAATTCAGGGATTATAACAAAAAGTGCATAGAAATCTGGGTGCCTAGCCCTCCTTTAGGTTTAGGTACAAAAGTATTTGATTCGGAAAATACCCTTGTTTGTGTTCAAATGAGCACAGGTCTGATGAAGCCAGGAAGCCAGCACTCTACAATTCTACAATTTCATTTAGCAGACGCTTTTGTCCAAAGCGACGTACAAGACAAGCACTCAGCACTGGAGACATGAAATCAGCAGCCGTCTCCTGCTGCACAGTGTCACCTCTCCATCAGCGGCCGTAGGGTATCCAGATATCCAGTCAGAACAGACTCTGGCTCCCTCTTCCTCCTTAGACGGACTTTTCTCTTCTTTTATTGACATTACTTCATCTCCGACTTTCCTGTGGTAATAATTACTGCAGCCACAAGATGGCACCTGTCTCAAATATGATTGCGATTCATTTTAACCTCGTATATTTGTCACCTTCCTGCTCCTTCTAAGGATTTCTTCATTGAAAGTGGTTCAAATTCTGCATGCAGGTGAAAGGTGAAATCTCCATGATCCATCATTCAAATCATATGCATTACCACTTATAACCTGCTGGGGGATGATAAAGAGGAAATGAAGAGCAATTTGTTTTCACTTTTGAGAGATGTTCTTGATTCCCAGTTGGAGACAGGGATCGGACAGCCCTCCATCAGAGCCAACAATCATGGTCTCAGCCACCTGCCTCCCATCCCACCTGATCTCTCACCTCCTCTCATTTCTGAGCTGTACATGCGGAATGTTACTCATTAATTTGTTGATTACGAATGTGTAAAATAATGTTAACTGTATAATATATTTCCCCCTATCTCAGCCAAATATGCAACTTTTTCAAGCTCATCCGTCCATCCATAATTTGGCAGCAGGCGTTTGCTTCCTCTGCCTGGGATGGAGCGAAAGAAGCGCCAGCCTGCCTTCAGGGCTTTAAGGCTTCCACAAATCTTTCTCTTCTCTGCCTTTGAAATACAACACCCTCTCTCCAATGACTACAGACCACCACTGGAGGTGTCGTGGACTCCTGCAGAGTGAACCGAGGGGACCTCTGGGGTGTCGGCTTTGAATGAAATGCTGTTCATGGATGGTGCAGAGGGCTGGAAAGGGAGCTTCTTTTTTAAAAAAAAAAATCCTTCTCATTTTCAGGCTGGCAAGAGTCCGTTTGATGAAAGATGGAGTAAAGAAGGCATGCAATGAAACAGATGAATAAAAAAGATGATTAGAAAATATGATTCAGGGTTTATTCCTTCACAAACAAGCGAAAATGAAGTTGTTGTATGCCTGAAGCCTGATGCAATTGAAGTGTAATAAAAATAGCTGCTGGTGTTCAGGATTCGGCTCCCTGGAGAGGCTGTTTTTACTGCAGGATCAGGTGAGCACTGACAGGTGTGTGTGTGTGTGTGTGTGTGTGTGTGTGTGTGTGTGTGTGTGTGTGTGTGTGTGTGTGTGTGTGTGTGTGCGTGTGTGTGTTCGTGTGTCAAATCTACAGTACAATGACACAAATACACAAACCAAAATAGCCACTTTCTCTTCACTCTGAATGTAAGAGTGTGCATCTTAAAAAGAGCGGTCTGAGTTCACCTGGGTGACTTACTAACAGAAAATAATCCTAGTTCATCATTCAAGTAGGCCATCTTATGTTTATTTAGGCATATTACATTTGTTTTAGCGGTAAATTTGTACATATCACCCATTTAAGATTCAAAAATCCCCTAAATAATCTTACTGAGCCTGCTTTAAGGTTTATATCCAGTGTTGAATAGACGACAGTTTTATCAAACCGAATCTGTTAAAGGTACTTTTCTTCTTCTCACCAGCTTGGCATCTTCAGCTCACAATGATAAGTATAATTTTCCACCATTTTTTTGGCCACCAGCATAGCTTGAGTGGACACTTGAGTCTGATGAGACCCGTGGGTACCTGATGGACTGATCCAGTTGTAACTACGGTATTTTGGAGAAAATGTGGCCAAACAAACATAGTGTCTGCATGTACTTACACATTAATAATTGATAACAAAATTTAAAGACCAGTTTTTAAGCACAGACTTTTACAGTACCTCTAATCTCATATTTTTCACAAAAAATCAAAACATTTACTGGCTGGACTTTCAGGACTGCACCATCTTCACTTGAATCCTATTTCCACGCCTTCGTTATTCTCCGCTGCTGTGGTTTTTGGCTCTTTTCCATCAGAGTACCTCAAATCATTTGGGCTTTGTACTATTTTTGTCTCATGTTCCGCATGTGAATCAATAGATCCTAACAGGACAGTAGAGATATATTTACGCTATATTATGACTTCTCTCTGATCCTTTAGCATCCAGTTTCTCTGAGCAGCAAACATGGAAGAAGAAGCTTGGTTTGTTTGGTGGTGATTTCAGACACCGCTCAGAGACTCCTGCAGGGATGGTTTGGCCAGTTTTTGGAGCCAGAATACTCTCAGTGGCTCTGAGAGTGAGGAGAGTGTGATTAGAGTGGCTAAGGCTGCTGTCAATCAAGCAAACAAGCTGCCAAGCCAACAACACTTAGTACTTTGCTTTTTTTGTCATTTCAGATATACGCTCCTCTTCACATTTACTTCCTTCCACATCTTTTCTGCTCTTTTCTGCTCTCTTTCCCCGAATACCACCCTCCTCTTCTTCTCATTTTCCCACCTCCTCTCCACTTTCCTTCTTTCACCTTTAAGTGTGTCATTAATAATGCTTCAGCTCTCCCAGAGCATTCATTATCGCGGCGGCTGCAACGCCTACTCCACTGCAATCAATCCAAATTAAAAACTAAAAGTCGACCCAAAATAGAAAGAGTTGGATGAGTGTGGAGGGATTGCCCCCCACCTCCACCCCACTCCAGAGGGATGTCAGTGGTGCTTCGATTTTCATTGCTGTTGTTTTCATTTATTTCTCACTTGGCGCTCCAACAGGAAATAATTGAAAAGAATGTTGAATCAAATAGGCAGTAGGGGTGTGCCACTGCATCTGGGTGGATGTGTCGTCCTGCGGGAGAGTTCACCTGTGTGTGTGTGTGTGTGTGTGTGTGTGTGTGTGTGTGTGTGTGTGTGTTTTAAGATCAGTTTAAAGCTAAAGTTTGGAGCATTTGTCTCCATCTTGTGGCAGGGACTGGTATTGCAAATACCACATGCATACGAAGCAGTGGATCAATTGATTTGAACTTCACATAACCCTGCAATATGACACAAAATGTGAGATATTTATTGATCTTATTTATCTGTCAACATTCAAGTTAGCAGAGAGCTAAACAGAATTAGCCGTCATTCATGGCAAGAAGGAAGCCACATATCCTCCATCAGCTGCGAAATCTGGAGAGGTTGACCTGGCAATGATGAGCCCAATGTTGGCACGATGATATTTGCTGGGAAAAATGCAAATGTTAGGAACCCCCATGTGTGTGAAGATAGGTCGCACAACAAGCTTATCTGGACTTTAGCAACCTGATGGAGGTGTAAACCAATTGGAACAGAGGAAGCAGTTGATGGATGAATGAGAAATTAAAGAGTGTTACCTTGGAAACCAGTGTAGGATGACCACAAGTGACAAACTGTCAGTGACAAAGCAGCAAGCAGCAAGCTTCACATGCGTGTGCAGCTTGAGAGCAACGTGTGTGTGTGTGTGTGTGTGTGCGTGTGTGTGTGTGTGTGTGTGTGTGTGTGTATGTGTATGTGTATGTGTATGTGTATGTGTATGTGTGTAAAACCTTCCAGGAAAAGCAAGTCTGCATGCAGAATGTACTGAGGGTGTGTGTCTGTGTGTGTTCCTGCAGTCAGATAATGTATTTGGGAAGTCCAGTCGTCGCTCTGACGGGCTGCAGCTCTTAGCAGGGAGCTAAATGATTGCAGTAACTTGAGAGCTTGGGCTGTCTTTTGCGTAACCTTGTACCTTTTCTATATTTTCAAGTGTTGACAATATGGGATCTTTTTGACCTTTTCTTCTTGTTCTGCATATTGACTGTGAATCATCCATCTTCTTGGTTTCAAATAGATTCTGTAGAAAGTCTTTTCAGCTGGAAGTTAAGACTCCTTTTTTCTCGTTTTCATCCTGTTCGTGTCTTTTGAGCCTCCTGAAAGAGGACATTTGTCCTCGGACTCCATCAAAATGTTGAGATTATCAATCTTGACCAGAGATTTAGTTTTCAAGTTGTCAAACAAGTCAATGAAGTCAAACATGCTGAGGGGTTTATGATTCAGGTGCTGTTTGGAAGAATCGTACAAAAACTGCTGGGCTGATTTTCCTGGAATTCGCTGGAAAGGTGGACCAGGGAAGAAACAGAAAGATTTTAGGGCGGAGCCATTTAACATGGTGGGAAAAGTGCCGTTTTTATGCCCATCGTGTATTTTTATGTAGAGTAATTATGGCTTTGGGTTTTATGTCCATCTGTTTCACGATGTTGATGCAATATCTCAGTGACAGCTTGAGTCTGAATTTGGTACAAACGTCTCATGCTGCTCAGGAGTGAACATTTTGGTAGTCAAAGGTCAAGGTCACTGTCACATTGTGATGTCTGTCCCATTCCCCTCAATGTGATTCCTTCGGAACACTTAGAGAGGATTTCTCTTCAATTTGGTAAAAAAAATCCATGTAACTGCTGTAACTGAGGTGGGTTGAGGTGAGAGGTCTATTCATTACAAAACCAGTCAATGATGGCAGCCTCAGAATGCGTTTCTCATGTTAAAATCTGGTTATTGAAGCAGCACAGGTTGACCATCAGGCGCCAGAACATTTGCTTTGTCCTCCGCAGTGACGCTCCTCATCTGCCTGGAGTGCCCTTGGCTCTTGGCCAGCATTAATTGCATTCAGAGACGAGTCAGAATCACGGAGCTAAAGACGAGCGCAGCAGTCTGCCTTTCTATCGGGCTCTTTTTGTCTCTCTTATGTAATTACCTCCACTGTGGAGGTTGTGCTTTATTGCTGTTTGCTAGTTTGTCGGTTACTCTAAAACTACGGGTCTAATGAAACATGGTGGAAGGTTGGATCATGGGCCAACCCATTTAATATGGGACAGATTTCATTAACATCCAAGGGAATGTTACAGGGACCTTTTTCTCTCTGAATACACTTGTACTGAAACAGATGTGGTTACCCTGAAATGCCTCCCTGAGCTCCTGAAATAGGAGGTGTTAATTGAGGAAATGTACGCCTGTGGAGGAAGTGCTGCTGTGAATAGGATTAAGACATGAAAATAGGACTGTCAGGGCCTCATCCGCAGATGTCTTCTCTCCACAGGATGGAGAACAGAAGGCATCTGTTGTCTCGCCGACATCCATGATGTGTTTGACATCACACAATGAGGTTTAAGTGGTATTAAAGACTGTGAGCGTTCACTTACATGGCCTCAGATCCGAGACGGTTTTAAGTGCCTTGCTTAAGGGGACATTTCCTGACGAAGAGAAGCAACAAGATCTCCTCCAGACTTTCACTCCAGATGTTGCGAAAACGAGACGACTTCCACATATTGTAATATTAGACTCCATAAGATGTCTTTTTATTCCACTCTGTCCAACAGCATCACGTCTCGCTGGGCTGTTATTGTTCAAACAGCATCTCAGGAGAGATCATTTGAAGGAGCTAATTCACACCTCCAGAGGCAGGTGTCAGGAGCCACTATATTATACAACAGCCCCACCTCTTTGGATTCTGGCTGTCAGTCTTTACATGCAGGAATTGTCATCTTCCTGCGCACTCTTCAAAACTCACTTTTACTTCTGTACTCCTGTGTAACAAAAGGGGTTGCCATCACAATTTTTTTGCATTATTTTTTTCCTCAAAAAATGCCAAAAACAACAAAAGACGCCTCAAACAATTTTGCAGTTTACATCAACCTTTTCGAATGCAGCACTTGAAAATGTTTCAGGATGTGCTGATGGGAACATGGCTACATTTGTTTGAAGCATTAGCTCTCTTTCTGAAAAAGGTAAAACCCACCCTGACCAAGCACAAAACCTCTTTGTGAAGGTAAAATGCCATCTCTATCAACCTTTCCTGATTTGAGGGTGGTGATGGAAACATGGCTGCTGAGAGAGACATGTTACGGATGTGAATTTAAAAAAATCCTCTTCAGAGGATTGTAATCACACTCCGTATGTTGATGTGGAGAGAAACTCTCCCGCTATGAATCAGGTGTTCTCTGCAGACCCTATTACCCCCCCCCCCCCCCCCATTTCATACAAGCCTCCTTCTGCCTCCCCGCTGTGAACGGTCTGCATCATTGCTGAAAAATAGATCTCTCGTCCTTGCAGCTCTTGGCCTCGGACATTTCCATTTCAATTTCTACGCCTCTTGCTGCCTCTGGGAAGGACCTTGTTATCTGACGTGGAGGATGGCAAGCAAAGCCAGGTTTTTAAAAGTCAACGCACAGGAGGCCTGGGAGGCTTTCGCATGTAACGCAATAATCTTAAAGCCCTTTCAACGACATGCCAAGGTCTCCCAGTTTTGTTTTCTTGTTGCATTTTGACCTGCGTTCTCACACAGATGTTAAATGAATTTCCTTCCCCTCCAATCATTGTATTATTTACTCTGATTTGTTCTATTCCTCGGCAGTTGAGGATGAGAGACTCATTAATGGACCCCATTCATTTTTAAAATTACTTTTAGGCCCCCATGTTGGCCTATTACGAATAAAAGCTCTGACTAGAGCAGTGACAACAAGAAGAATGTCAGCACAAAATAATGAATAAAACATGTGACTCGGAGCTGTGTGTTCAATCAGATCCATTTGCGGAGGTTGGGGTGGGGTGGGGGGGTTCGGCCGCACAGATCGATGGACTCTGAGAGCACAGGGATCCTTTTGTTGGCTGAAAAAGCTTCTTGTTCTCTCCCGGCCTTTCATCTTTCATTTAGGCTCGGGGCATTGATTTAGCAAGCAGAAAGCCATTGACATCAAACCTGGACACTGTCTTTTATCCCTCACGGTTTCATTGAGGCGAGGATTTACAGGTACTCCAGTTGTCAGGTTGCCAAGCTACTATGTAGAATTTACATCAAAAGGCAGGATTATCTATCATATATGTCAGGGAGAACATGTCCTTCAGGAAATGTGAAGGGAGGATTAATCGTTGCCGACCTCAATAGGCAGTCTTTAAGAATGAAATTCGACAAGCGAGTGGGCTTGCAGCAAGGTTGCTGGTCCAAATTCTAAATTTGGATGTGAAGACTATAAGATGTTAGGGTACTCTTGAGCCACGGATTGATTGGTGTCACGTTTAAAAGCAGAGACTAGAGAGCGATGACTCGGACAGCTGTGAAGCGAGCAGATCTGGTGGCATCTTTGCAAATGAGACAGAACATAAAAGTTATAGCAAACATCAAAAATGAACCCAAAGTAAGTCATTTTCCATGTCAAACACTCCTGAAAAAAGATGCTAGCACTGTCTTGTAATATTATTTTAGACGGCAGGAGCCAAAAAAGAGACCCAGAGGCAACTCTGGTGATAATGTGTTGCCCCCTGTTGGTAATCGTACCCTTAATAGATGATATGGGACGTTTTTTTTCAAGAGAGGAAACTTTTGCTTGTACATCTCTAGTTTTGCAGTCACATGTTGCAAGTTTTGCAACTTGGTTTGGTTGCTGATGTGTTTTTGTCTCCTAATTCTCATGGTACTTTAAGATGCAACTGTGAGGAGAGGCCATTTCAGCGAGTTGATCCACCCATCACTTGGAGGACAGAAGACGCTGCTGATAACTCTTAAAGCATCATCTTAATAAATGATATAAATGGTGCATTCAAGGTCATTATGAGCGAACATGTTGAATCCCAAATCTGAAACTCCAGATGTTTACTTTGACTTGATGAGCTTGTTTGTGTGCATGTCTCCATTTATCTCCGGGGTTCAACTCTAACCAATCAAATTGCTCAACTTAATTGCGAGCCTTATTGGAGGATTGATTATAATTAGACTTGCTTGATGGGAAGTTAATATCCGTCAATTATGCCAGAGACAACGGAGTAACAAAGATGAAGCGGCGCTCGTCCTTATTCCCCTGCTGATGGTTTGTTTGGAGCGTAGGATGACAGAGACTCCAGGCTGGCCTCAATCTGTCTTCAAGAAGAGATAGATTTGAATATTAAATACGTCTTTTTAATACTGTATCTCTCTGGGGAGGGTTGCCTTAACAATGGCTACACTTTTAAAGTGTCTTTCATGAGACGGCGCATTTACAATACGAGCTGCCAGTAATATGCTGCCCTCATCCATCTGTCTCTAAACCTGTTTTATCTGCATCTGTGTGTTTTTGTATTGACGGAGAAGGCCCATCCTGTTTATTTAGATAATAAAATTCCACTACAGCATAGACAATGAATAGAGGGCATAAATTTGGACAAACTGGTGTAGGTTTTATTGTTCTTTCGCTGCAGGTTTAACAGAAAGAGAGTGTGCTACCAGTTTATAAAGACCAAAATTTCATTGTGTGTTTTAAAGAAGAAGTCATGGACAAGTCTAGTTAATTTAAGGGTCCTTCAGGATATAACAGATATGAGAGAAATATCTGCAGTATTGTGTGATTGTCAAGAGAAGAACAAAACAAGCCATCAAAGAGGGTTTCCTTCCCACATTCACACTGCAATTTGAGGCTTTTCTGCGATCTAAAGATTTTCTTATTATCTTAAAACAAAAGGATAAATCAAGGTATTGTTGTTTTAGAGTCATTCTCCGTTTATCGTTCTGCGGGTCAGAGGCAGGAGTCATGAGGAGGGAATAATTGCCAGAAAAATAAAACTTTCCATTTGAATTTACTCCTGTTAATCTTTTTTTTTAAAACACACACCAACTTCTGAGGGAATTTGCTGGTTGTCTATCATCCCCAGAGCCAAGACCAGAGGATAGAGACCCTTCTCTGCATGTGTGGCATTAGCGAGCTGAGACCCATGCTAGTTAGCTTAGCACAATGAATGGTAGTGGGTGGGAAGTGTTAGCAAACCACTGTTGTCCTGGCTTCTAAAGTCAACCATGATAAGTGTTATGTATTATGCTGTCACTTCTCCACCACTACCTTTAATATACTGAAATGATTCAGGCCATAGGCCATATAACGGGCAAAATAAGGCCAACATCTTTATAAAATCAGGGATTCTACAATTTACACTCTGCTGTGCAGCTTCTGCAGAGAGTGAAGTAACATTTCAGAACATCAGGAGGCAAAGCGAGAAAAGATGTGAGGCAAAACTTTGTATTTGCAGTAAAAACCTGCATGTAAGAATCAGAAAATGAAATGTGAATGTAATAAATGAAACACTTGGCACAATGTGGGTCGCACCGCAGGTGAACTTGAGAAAGCCACAGTGTGAAACCACCTGCGGTCGACTGAATACGCTCCAAAAATGGCGACAAGCACGGAGCATTCACAGCGAGCCGGTGGGTCGGGCGGATTACACCCTCCTGACCACAGGACAACAGCAACGGCAATAAATCTCTATGCCTCACTGAGGTGCAGCTGCAAACACACACAAACGCGCACACGTGTGTAGTAGGTTTACTCTCTTCCCCTGAAGTGATTTGTGCAATGGAGCATCCTGTCGGAGGGGTCAGAGGTCATCATGGCGATACAGTGGGATGGTTGAGGTGAGGTGAAAGGATGGCCGGAAGTGTGTGTGAGTGTGTGTGTGCGTGTGTGTGTGTGTGTGTGTGTGTGTGTGTGTGTGTGTGTGTGCTAAACTAATTTGCTGAACTCCCTGATGCAGCAGATGGAGAGAAGATCTCCATCTTCTTGAATGTCTCTTGGGATGAAGGATAATTAATATATTTCCCAAAAAGTTGTTTAGCCATGCCAGACCCCGACAAGACCTGGACCCGTCACTAAACGCCAAACACACCCATCTGGTTTGTGTCTCCTGTGAGACGAAGTCTTCTCTGCTCATACATCAAGGCTTCAGTGCTGTAATTCAGTGGATGGACATTAACAAGACCACTAATGATAAAAGTGATGGGGGATTGATATTGTCCATAACTTTCTATAACAAGACATTTACTTTGACACCCTGTCACTTACCAGTTTATTAGGTACACTTGGATTAAACTAACAGTGCTGCAGTAAATCCTGCTTTCGTGAGGGCTATGATTTTCAATTTTTATTGAATCTGTCTGATTTATTACTCTAACAATTCTGATTTATATAATTAAAAAGTTTGGGAGCTTGTATTCGCCACCCGGCTGATTAAAGCCTCAAGTTTTCTGGATATTTACAGTTCTGATTTATTTCTTAAAACGCTTGGAACAACTGTCTGTTTGTTGGGGGGGGGGGGGTGAGGCATAGGAAGCATTTATGGATTGATGACATTGAATTTGACGAATTCATGAATTTGATGCTGAGCCCTCATCACCTGTCATCATCTTAGGAAGCTGTATCATGACACCACCCTAAAACATCAGCCGGCTCAATTAAAGTTTGTCTAAACTTCAAAAGGAATCCTTTTTCAAATTAGTCGAATAAATTGCATTTTGTCCTTTAAAAAAATAGCTATCTGGATGTCTGTGTCTGGCATCTGTGCTTGAATTTCCCTGATTTCAACAGGCTTCAACCTTGAGCTCCAGCCAGAAGCCAGACAGGCGCCACACACGCTCAACTGTGCTGGTCGCAGGCCAACGTGCAGCACTCCTGTGTTTGTGCCAGCGCTGTCATCGCCACTCCAAACACGCTGCTTGATAACGCCGGGGAGAAACACAGAGTGCCGCTGCCAACACGCTATCTGATCTTCATGATACAGTATGAGGGTACAGTGAGGGAACGCCCCCCACCCTCCAGCACCTGTGCGCATGGAAGCCGTTTGGCCCTGCTGGTCACAGATGTGCCATTGATTTAGCAGCACAAGCCTTGGCAGGGACTCTACCTTTTGATTTCAGTTTATAATCTTTGACACTCTGAACTGATGTAAGGAATCTCTCTGTATGTATGGTCTTTCTCAATTATCTCAACAACTGCGGGTTAAACATTAATCAAAGCATGGGAACAAGTAATAGCTCAAAGCCACAAACTAATTAAACTGTGGAAATAAATTATGTCTTGTAGACGGAAATTGAAGAAAGTGTGGGAACAAGACATCTCACTCATCAAATTGTGAGAACAAGTTATATCACGTCGCTCCAATTAAATCAAAGCATTGCAGGATATTTTTATTTTCATTTTTGGAAATTATTTTATCATCTTGTGGTCAGAAATGAATCACATTGTCTGGACAAGTTACAAACTGTGGCCATGTTGCGTTAGATTGTGGGAACGAGACACACTCTGTGGCCTCAAAATACGAAGTGCAAGTTAGATGGTTGTTAGTTTGTTCCCAATCTCAGCTCAAAGTGCATATTTTGTGAAAAAGTTTGTTGACTCAAAAGTTTGCTTCAGCTGTTCCACTGCAACCTCCAGCGTGTTGAAACAACTGGACCTTGACTTGAGCTGTTTGTTTTCGTCAGCAGTGTCATTTTATTGTTAGTTACCTTTTATCGTGCAGTTTAAAAAATATGCAGAACTTCCATGATGCAAAAGAGACACAAACACAGGGATAGAAGAAATCTTTGAACTGTTTGAATGAACACATTGAAACTGAAGGGTGTTGAGTAAGAAGCTAAGGGAAGCGGAGACGTGGGGGAATGAACTGCAGCTCTCAGCCGCTGCTACACTGTTGCTAAGTTGGGGCGCCAGCTCATTGTTGCATTCACACCACTGGAATTTGATTCACTGCAGGTCTGCGAGGACTTTACCAAGGATGCACAACTTTCTGTGACGGCTGTGACACAAAACACAGGTGTGTGACCTGGTGAACGTTCAACTGCAGCAGCAACACTAAATGTGATCAGACCACAAAAACCTGATGTTTTGACGTGAAAATCAGGTCAGTTATGTGATGAAGTACCCTGGAAGACCTTATCTAACACCTGGACGTCGAACTCAGCTGCAAAAAGAGACTTTCCTGCATTTCAACCATCACTGGGCGCCGTGGTCAGCACTGCTGCTTTACAGCATGAAGGCTCTGGCCGGCCAGGACCCTTGTGCGGGGAGTTTGTGTGTGTTCCATGTCTGGTGGGTTGTCCCCAGCATCTCTGGCTTCCTCAAGCACCAGCCACAGATGTGCTCGCTTGGCTGATTGGAGACTCTGCTTGGCCTGTAGATGTGAAGGGTTGTCTGTATTTGTGAGTGTTGCTATGGACTGGGGACCTGTGCCTCACAGTCTGCATGCCCCCAAACAGGATAAGCGCTTGATGAAGGAGGAAATGCTTCGCCTAATAGCATCACCAACTTCTTAATAATCATCCATGTCCAGGAAGGATTTCTTCTTTTTTTCTACACGCAGTTTTGACCCAAACATGACCCTGTGACCCCTGTTTGTCCCCCCCTCTGGAGCCATGATCTTGCCCAAGCCAATTCTTGCACACCACTGCTATGAAAGCCCATGTCAAAGAGCAGTGGATTGGCCGGTGGTGATGTAATGCACCTAATGAATTCATCCGGCTCCTCCTCCTCCTCCTCTTCCTCCAATTGCCCAGGCAGCCGGCCAGGCAGCATGAGCTCATATGTCCTTGGAAAAATAAACGGGCGGGGGGCATCTTTCACTCTTAAGTAGCCCCTTGACAAATGAAATGGGGCTGAGACACTTTTTTTTTTCAAAACACTTCAGAGAATATGAGCACTGTTACATTGCCGTTTACATCTGAGGCTCTTTTCTGAGGCAGTAAGGAGTAAAGCTGCAGCTAATCACTTGTTACCAATAAACACTCCAAGAAAAGCTGAATTTTACTCCTGTGAAAAAATCCCATCCGCCAGGAGAAGCAAAAACAATGTGGGTTTGGGTTTCACATCGTTGAGATGTGGTGTTCATTGTGACTTTGACAGCTTTTTTCAGCCAAATTTTGGCTGGTTTTATGTGAATTCATGTAATTTTTACAGTCATCCGTAGCAAGTTAAACTACTCTCATTTTACGGTCACACTTGAGCACTTAGAACATAAAGTCCTAGAGGCTGAATCCAAATGAAAGTTGTCATTACACAGGAGAGATACTTAACACATCAACTGCCTGTTGAGCTTGCTGATACATATTAAATAATGAATTTCCTACAAGAATTTCTATGTTTATCTAATCAGGGACGAAACAAACGAGAAGAATATCAACATCAAAGTATGTGGCTCAATCTGACCTCAGCAGCGTTTATGGCACAATATCTTGAACAACACTGACCTCTGGCGGTCAAAATCTCAAACTACATCGAGCAATTCAGCTTGAGCACATCACCGAAATATGCTTCAGCATGAAAAAGAGACATAGAAATTGTTGTTGAAATTAATAAAACAACAGTTATAACGCATCGTCTTAATAAATCTTGATCTCAGTATATTTCAAAATAGCACATAAACACAGGAGGAGGTGGCGTTTGGGTGATTAAACAATGGCTACATCTAATGGCCAAATAAAATAATACAGTTTCGTGAGGATGAAAAGCTTAGAAGACTCAAAATAATGAGTTTTTATTTCTACATAAGCACATTTCATCGTAGAAAGTGCACTTTATATCGTATATTATGTTACTGGAACAATTGTGCTGTGATAGTCAGGATTTCCTTGTCTTATTTCATAACTAACAACATATTTCATAGATATTTAATGTTTTTTTTTATTGTGCAGATATTTCACTCTGGATTTGAACCAAATTTGATGAAAACTTGTCTGACGTGTTGTGAGGTAGAAATAAAACATGTAAAACAGCTTTGTAAGTCCTCAAAAACACAAAAAGGTTAATAATAAGGATCCAAGTTAACCAATATATAATTTCTTTATTTCTAATTGATTATCATCTACATAATCTAAAATCACTGTGAAACGTCTTCTTCATTCCAGTTGTTTCCTCATGAAATAAATCGTTTAAAATGTTAAAAAGACTATTTGAAAAATTATTATTTAGATGTTTTATATTGGCTTCATTATGTTTGGCTTTAATCATCCGTGTTTTTTTTTTTAATAATACCAAGTGACAGAAATAAGTTCGCATAACACAAAAAATAGATAAAGAATGAATTGAAAGAAAAAAGACGGAAAGAAAAAAGGTTTAGCTGCAAGCTAATTGGTTCGCAGGTGAGTGAGCTGTCAAGCCCGCTCAGCCAATCAGAACGCAGCACAATTAAAGTCAGGAAAAACGCAGCTGTGTCGATTGTCGTCTAATTACTCGACTTTTCTCCTGGAAAAAAAAAAAGTCTTTACGCGGACAAAGAAACGGCCCGTGAGTTTGGTGAGTTGCTTACATGAGAAAAAAGAGTTTACTTATATTTTGCTTCACTGTCCACCAATAAAAGTTATACATTTAAAGTACACGTCCCAAATGTGAACCGGGTGCTTGTGCTAACTTAACAGTTCACCCCCACCGGCTTAGTTTTAATTCGGCGTTTCACGAGTTTTTGTTTTCTATCGCGTCGACTCGTTCCTCAGGATAGAGCAGCTTCCCAGCAGCGGTTTGGTTCTTGTTCAGCTCATTTGTGTTCTTCCGTCTGCACCAGTGTTGAAGCCACAATAGTCTGATTAGAAACGTTCACTGTCGGGGTTCCTACAGCCCCACACGTTCACAAGTGTTACCGTAAATATGCCCACTAGAGCTCCCTCTTATATTTGTATAGGAATTGATGAAAAAGTAAAAATTAGAATGTCAAAAGCGCCCTGTTGCATATTTAAAGTGAGTGGAGGGAATAAAGAGTAATTCTGGACCTGCACAGAAGTGTGTGGGCTTTTATGACGTAATCCATGTTGGAAAAGGGTGTAGTTAGTTTTTCACCTCTGCTCAACATGGAGGCTCCTGTCAGGCTTCATAGTGGCTGAGGTGAGCGGGTTCATGGCCCAGTACGTGAGCGGGGTCCAGGAAGGACTGGTCAGTAGAGCAGTCAGGCAGTACAGCAAGACCAGGCAGGCAAACCTGTGCACGGCCTGGACTGACTACAGGGAAATGACTCAATGCCACACGTGGAAACTGGAGCGCTTGTACATGTCCAACATCAACAGGAACGCGTTCACCCTGCCATGGAGGCCACCGACACTGAGACACCCTACCAGTGGCTGGAGAAGGCTGGACTGAGGCTCCGCTCATAGCAGCAGGCGCCACAGCAGGCCCTTGTGCTGAGGGCTCCTCATTTATACAGAAACTAAAGCAGCAAAAAGTCACAAACACTTGATAAGAAGGAGCTGATACCAACCGCACTCTGACATTTAAATCAGATGGCATCATTTAGCATTTTAACTTGAGCTTCTCTGTGAGCAACCCACCAGGAGCACTGGCTCCCCACAGTATGGTCACTGGTAGTCTGTGTGTGTCTGCTGAGTGACTGTTGAATAGAAATAAGTCTGCCAGCTCTGATTTCCTGATAGCTAATCCATCTGTTTTTTTGTTTTTTTTGCAGTGACGCCATGGTGGCGTGGCGTCGTGCCCGGGTGCTTTCACCCCACTGCAGGTAAACTTCAGCGCCTCAGGTAGACTTGACAAACCTTACCATCTCTTCATGTCTTGGAAAAACAGATCAGGCGTACCTGTAAGAATTATGACACTGAGCTTTGAGTTTACGAGTAATTTTAATACATTGAAGTGGAAATATGACATGCGCCTTTTAGTGACCAAAAAAATGAAATATGCAATGTGTAAGATTTAGTGCTGCTCAAAGTGCTTTTGTAGTTCTAGCGTGTAACTGATATGTGCTTGTTTAGGGAGGAACCCAGCCTAAGTGACTTGTCAGATTGTAGCGACGCATTATACATGTAATAACAGTTTAAGGATACAATCCATCACCGCTGTCCTGGGCTGCATCAGGCCTCGTGTGTGTGTGTGTGTGTGTGTGTGTGTGTGTGTGTGTGTGTGTGTGTGTGTGTGTGTGTGTGTGTGTGTGTGTGAGGTGGGGGGGGGGGTGTCCCTCTCACTGGGTCATCGTTTCTCAGCATATTAGATGACAAATAATTGGTCATTCATCAATAACAATAAATGAAAGCTGAAATGATTTATTGCCTTTATAACAAAAATGGGGCTGCGATGATGATGGAGCAGTCAAGCGGAGAGGGAGCGGGAGATTAGGAAAAAGATGAAAGGGGAAGAATGAAGATGAAGGAAGAGACGGGAGGGAGGGAAAGGAAGGAGGAACTATCGGAAAGGTGTGGGTGGGAAGTCGTTGTGACAGAAAAGATGGATGGAATTCACAACCACGCCGGGAAGAGACGGAACAAATGTTCAGATGTTCTGAGAGCAGAAGTGTTGTTCAGTTTTTAGCATAAATATCATAGAAGTGAGACTCCAGAAATCTGCGTGTTTCATAGCCCTCAGGCTCTCATCCTCCTCTCCAGAGGTCACTTACCTCTAAAATAAAGTCCAACTCTGAATAATTATCATATCCCATAAAGCTGGTTCACCCCTCCTTTTTTTTTCCCTTCAGCGTTGGCGTCCATCCAGGGGTGCCACCCCAGGTGACAGGTAAGATGGACTTTTTATCTCATTTTGTCTTCTGCAACAACGGCTTCTTGGTTGAGTCTTCATTTCAGAAACCAACTCTGACAAAAAAAAAAAAGCTTTTTAAAAAAGGAGGCTCAGGTAAAGTAGAACCAGGAACCATGATTTTATTGAAGGCGCACGTCAGGTTTTTGGGAAAGTCTTGTTGTCCATCGTCTCCAGAGCCATGTGAGACGATCCGCCCGTCTCCCTGTGAGACCAGCTCTCGTTAGGCCAGCACGCTGAATGCCAGTGGATGAGAAGTTTCAGAATAACGTTCAAAAGTCATCAAATACACTTCTGTACGAAATGATTTTTGCCTGCATTTGAACAATAATTTAAGATGACAACACATTTTGATTTTAAGGAGTAATGCAAAGCCGGAACTACTTTCCTGACAGGGTGCAGTGATTTCATACAGCACCAACAAGTCGAAGTGTTTGTTGATGAGTCGAAGAGTGACTGCTGCTACGAGTCATGGCTGACATGGGAGGAGATGGAGATAAATCAACACTCTGAGGCTGTTCATGCTAACACTTACCACCCACTACCATTCATTGTGCTAAGCTAACGAGCCTGGGTCTCAGCTCCCTCAGGCAGGTGAGAAAGGTGTCTGTATATCTTCGACTTCCTCAATCTCTCAAATATTCATTGATGGAGGAATGACTTTGTAAAACAAGGCGCAAACTTTTGCACTCATTCAAAGAAAACCATATTCGGCTTCATGATGAATTGCTGAGCGACAAATACTCAGGAAACAAAGATGTTGAGCCATTTTCTTTCACTGGATCCTTCCTTTTGGTCAATGGGAGTCTCATGAAGACATTATGGATCAAGGCTGTTCTCTTAACCTCCCCTCTCTCCACCTTTCCGTCTCACCTCACCCCTCCCCTCTGTCCTCTCGACGTCATTTGGACTTCCCAGCAGATCACGGCCTCCTCTCTTCTGCTTCTCTGACTTGTGTAATTCTGTTCACTCTCCCCTTCCTGAGTAATTGAAGTAATTTCCCACCTTGGCTATGATGAATGTGTCCCACACTCCTGCCGTGCCCTTCTACTTTAGCCGGCCTAATTAAAGAAAACATTCCATGATTGCCTATTTTTCCTCGAGCGTGACAACCTATTATTCTCCCCAGCACCTGATTAGAGAGTTATTATGCTTAGATTTAGATTGATTTAACCGGGCAGCCTAATAAAAGACTACTTGGGGGTTGATTTAAAGTGGGTGAATTGCAGGTTTTGGAGCCAGTCACCATGTGTAATTGTTATTACTGGTTCATGATACCAGCGGAGTGATGGGGAGAGGAGAGAAATTGAATTAGAAAATTAGAAGGTCACTTGACGTACAACAGGTGACATTTTGGGACATTCTTGCCCTGATAGAGCTGTCAGGAGGAGGGATGTTGAGGCACAGATTTGTCCCCAGTGATAAATCACATCCATCACAGCCCGCAGAAACTGACATATTTCTATCAAAGCAAGATTAATCTCTCCATCAACTGCAGCAACGTGGCTCATAATCATGGACTAGAATTGGATGCAGAATGGGTAAATTGATGGCTGTTTGTGTTGTGATGTACGGTCTCCGTAGAAACCAAATGGGAAGATGCAGTTCCATAACACCAGCACTTTTTGAAAGCAGTCATTGCTCTGTTGATTTGTAGACCTGCGCCTTTTAATTAAGACGAGAGTTCACTGTTGTAAAATATGTGGTTTTTAAGTGATCCCTCTCACCTCTGAACTTGTAATTTCCCTTTCAAGTACTCGGTATTGCTTTAAAGGAACATACAACCTTTTTGGGAAATTGCTCCTATTGTCCCCCTTCCTTCCTCTGTGTGTGTGTGTGTGTGTGTGGGGGGGGGGCTTAGACAAAGAGTGACAGCAGGAACTACTTTCTTGACTGCTTGTAGGGATTTGATGCATCACCTCAACAGCTTCATTGCAACTTTGGTCAACAGGGCAAAAACGTTTAAAAGAGCGACTGCCACTCGTCATGAGCTTGAATGATGATCAGCAGCAGCCGCTGAAAACCGTGACTGAGAGGTTGGTTGTTCTCCAGATATCTCCTAACTTTCGAGGGAATAAAGGGCAGGAACAGGAGCGAAGTTGAACTTGGGAACTTGTTTTATTTGACCGAGCGCTTCAGGAGGACAGAAGAACAAGACAAAGTAACATGACATGACAGTTTGTTCCTAAAATTCTGTAAATACACATCGTTGTATTGATGCGCGACTTGCCGAGCTGATTGATGCAAGGTTGACTTTTTATTGATATGGATGCTCTCAACCAATGCTGCCATATCTTAGACATGAAATCTTTACTCCTCTAAGGCGCACTAATGCCCAAGCCTCAGTTAAACTGTCAAAGCTGAAACAGCAGTGTTCCTCCCTCCTGGCTGCAACTGACACAATGGAGCTGCTCTCCAAATTATGACTCTCCTCAACCTTCTATCCAGGAAAGCGTAGCAAAAACTGACAATTTACACCACTGCAAATATTTACTTGGCAGCCACTTTGCCTAACATCTGTTTTGGACCTCCCAACGCTGAATAATGGCTGGCCTTCACCGTGGCCTCTTTCACATCTATTTAGCATAACTGCACTTACTGACGTGGCTGAGCAGCATTTTGATAAATGACACGATTAGAGCTAAAATGAACAATTTGACTCGGGCCACGCCATGAAAGCGCGGGGGCTTTACACGCGCTGTCAGAGGGGTGAATCAAGTCCATCTTTCATGTCTGAAATCCAGCAGTGTCAGAGAAAGCTGGTGTAAGTTGTCTTTGACATGTATTCACTGTCGGGATTATTGGCAGTCACTCCTTCACTGTCACGGTGAGTAATGGCCGGTTCCCGTAGTGCAGCTTGTAACTGCGTGGATAGATTTGTATATGAATAAACTGATGGGCAGATGCATCGACGCTGAGGGTGTATTCATATTTGGAATCGATTGTTGATCTTTTTTTTTGTCACACTTTGGAAACGAAACAGTAAATGCAGATTATTATGATTGTTAAAGGCATGTTCACCTCATCAGTGTGTGTGTGTGTGTGGTACAAGTACATGATGTCTGTGTAGGTTCTCATTCATCCAGGTCATCGTAGATCGAAGTGAAGTAAAATCTGGTAAACTTACGTCCAGTTGACCAGATTTTACTTCGCTTCGATCTGGTACAAGTACAGTTAAGGTAGAATTCTACACACGTCTACGTCTTCTTGGCCTTCTCTTTCTCCAGCTCACCTGCTTCTCCTTCATGTGACTGAGGGACTGGGACCCCAGAGACGGCCCCAGCTACTTTCCTGACTTGGTGGTTGATTTGACGCAGAACTTAAAAAGACCCATCTTAATTTTGACCTGCAAGAATGGGTTACCTCTGGATGACTATTTGTCACAGGTATGCTAACACTTCCCACCCACAGCCATTCATTGTGCTGAGCTAACTAGCGCAGCCCCCTCATGAAGCGCAAGTGTAGTATTATCCCTAAAGTGTGAAGGTTTATGCTCTCCACCTTGTACTCTCTGACCAAATACTAGTTCATATCACAAAAACTTTGTCTGTTGAAGGATTTTCTACTGCCCACAATGCAACTCTGAGCAGCCCAGTAGTTGAGTTGAAAGTAATAAATGCTAATGATAGTTCATCAGTTAGTGAGAAGTCTGTGGTGTAATCCAGACATTTACATCATCTTGAAAATAGTGATTTTCAACTCGTGTGTTTCGGTGCTACATTAAAGGTTGAAGTGTAAAGGGTAGAAACATGAGAAAAAAGCAAGACTGAGGAGAGAGATGACTATGACGACAAACTGAGTGATGGAGAGATGCAGGAAGGAAATCGGAATAAATGGCATCAGAGTGAAAAAGCGTGGTGAGAAATTATACATCACGTTGAATATGTTGTTGCAGCAGCTGGCTGGACGATAAAGCTTAACATTAAAAATAAAGAGATGATTTCTTTAAAGGATTAATGGCACTCTGAAGCCACTGATGATCACTCACTGAAGACTTCATTATTGCAATTAATGGGTCCCCTCTGCTACTTGACCCGAGCGTCAGAATTAGTGGCAAGGAACCTTTAAGTCAGATGGATGAACTGCCAGAGCCACGCTGGCTAATTGGCAGCCACAATCAAGAAAGAATATGTATCAGAAGAAGAAGAGGGCTGCATATATTAGCAGAATAACAAATGAGGCTGTAAGCAACATGGCAGCAGCGACTGTCAGTGGCGGAAGAATGGTGACGGGGGGAGAGATGCAAATAAAATGGTTTGGGAAATCAAAGCCGGCATGGCAAATATTTTTGAGGAGATCATCGGTGTTTTGATTAGCATATACATAAATCTCTGGCTGAGAGAGAGTTGTGGTGTTGACTCTGGTTAAAGGACATCTTTGTTGTTTTGGTTTTCATCATTTCCCTTTGTTTTATTTAACCAACAAATTTATATTTGCATATTGTTGTTTTATGTATATTTTTCTGAACATTCACTGCTCAATTTGAAGGATTTAAGTTGAAATATAGAAAAATGTAATTAGAAGTAGGCCTGTTTTTAGAATAGAAATCGATTTGACCAGCATCGCGCTGCTTTTATCTATTGGGAAATTAAAGTTTCTCATTGAGTTTTGCCATGCATTTGAGGATGATTTGGCTCAAAATTCATGTGTAGCAGCTGGTAAGACGTTTTCTGAATTACATAGATACACACCTGGTGTGACCACATGATCCTTGCTCTGTCTGAAGTGATGTGTAGGTGTAAAGTCGATATTAGCAGTGTGGGCAGAACATTTCGAGCCCTCCGGGGCTCCACAGAGCTGAGATGAAAAGGGCCGAGGTGAGTCGTGCTGCGTGCAGACAGAAGCTTGTTCCCCGCCACAGCAAACAGAATCAACGGCCTCTTCGTGTCTTTACATCGATTTATTTTTTTTTTCCTCTTTCAGGCAAGAGCAGGGAAGGAAAGGGATGAAACATGATGGCGCGCTTTCTTTCTCATGCATCAGGCAAGTCGGGCATAAAATAGTCCGTTTGGATGGGTGATCATGAACTGGCAGCAACAAGGAAGTAAATGGATGCACAGACTCCCACCTCGCCATAATTTATGGAAATGATATTCCTTGAAATGGTGGCGGGAAAAGAAGCAGCTGAGGAATGGGCGGCCTCGCTGCATGTTTAACTGGAAACTCTGGTTTAGCTGATTGGAAAACGAGAACCGGCTTTCATTTTCAGTGAGCTTTAGCCTTCATTGGAGGAATTGCTCAATTAAACTCAAATATGTCAGTGCGTCAGCTTGCTTGCGTGAGCGTTTTGAGGGAAGTTTTGCTTCAGCTTGTTCTTTCTTACAACTGAATATTTCCTTGTTTCTTCACTTTCATTTTTTCTATTCTGGCTGGTGGTGTTTTATTCTGTCAGACAAGTGCAGGCTGGAACCAGATTCAGATCTTTTCAACTCAACATGGAGCTTTACCTCGTTGTGAATAGCCCACGCGTGAGCACTTGCAAGGAGTGATTCACTGCTGAGGAGTCACCTTTAATCCCCAACGCCGAATACTTGTTTTCTCATGCCATATCATAAAGATTCAACTTGAATTTTCTCTGTTCTCGTAGTTTTCCCCTTTTAGTAAAATCACCATTTCTCTATTTATCACCTTGAATCTCAGTGAATGGCACATGGAAGTGTAGAGCTGAGAGGCTTGCAATACCTTCTCTACTATAAATATACTATAGATCTGTTTTATCAGATAACTTCTGTTTTCTCAAGGAATTGTGATAATTACTCTCCTGCAGGTTGAGTATCCTCAAAGGTGCCGTGAAATGAAACGCATGTAAACACACACGTTTTGTTTTTTTTAGACCAAGTCCATGGTTTTTCTCTACCTCATCCTGCACTCAGGGGTAAGGCATGTACTTAACTGCCTCTGATGAAAGTGTTCCTTTTTTTTGTTGGAGGCCTTATGCTCTTTCCCTGCTGTTAGCTTATGTCGGCACTAATCAGCGTCCATGGCGGGTCCCTCCCTCCCTCAGTGTTTCTACTGCAGACAAATGGCGCCCCTACTTCCGTTGCAGGACCTTTTAACTCTTCATCTCGTATGAGAGATTGTTCAGAGTTTCATAGCCTTGTAATCTGTGAGGCTAGACAAAGGGCAAGTTAAAATCTTTAACATCCTGACCATCAAGAGTTTCAGCTGGCTCATTAGACTAGCGTGTAGCTAAAGCTCCAAACTGACAAGTGCAAAGTATGCGTTGTTTTAGCTTAGCTGATGCCCAGGAGATTAATGGTCCTACATCCTCTTGCCGCTGCAGTTGTACTTCCAGAAGTCTTGAGACTTGTTCTGGTTGTTGCTCGTCCACACGACTCCTTACTTGGACAGGCCGCCACCGTCAAGGCCAAATGCTCCAACAGTAACGGCTCCATTAGTATGGTGATTAATGGGCTTGTCAGAAACTCCCACACCGGTGCCTCTCCCACTTTGATTTTCCTTAAACACACTTTTTTTTTTAATCCAAAATGTTGCATCAAGCTAATTTATTCTAATTATGCACCCTGCCTGCTTCTGTGCTGCGTTCCCCAACAGCCAGCTCCCCCACCCTGCTCTCCTGCAACCTTTTGGTGCAGATTAACGTAACAAAAAGTCTATTAATTAATGTTTTGTGGCTTTTAATTTCTGGCAAGGATGCCTTCTTGATGCAGCTGCCTGTCGAGGCCCGTCACTGTTGAACTCGTGCCAGGGAAGTGCAGATGTAATTCTGTTATCTCTTGCTTAGTCGTTTACGCAAATTAATTTGAACAATTAGCCCTCTACCGGCCTTTCATGAATCATGCAAGAGGAGCTGCCAAAAAAATGAACACTCCAAAGATTTACAATTCAAAATGAGATTGCTGCCATTTTGGGAATAAACGGTAACACCTGCTATAGCACAGACTTAAACAGATGAAGGCTTGTAAAAAAAATAAATAAATTGTGGATTAAATTAAATAATAAACTTGAGTTAATATAACCTACACTATATCTCTGTGATTTAGAGGCTTTAAAATCACCTGTGTGATTTGGTGAGATTTAATTTATATGGTCTTTACAACGAGAGAGGTTTATCACCGGGTACTTTGCAGATACCAAAGCACAGAACCACTAAAAGAAAAAATAATTAGAAGCAGGACACAATGTATCCCAGAGAAGCCATTATACTAATTAAAATAGCTGCTAACCTTACAAGATTTTCATTAATCTGTGGTTTCAGTGGAGAGTTTTACTGTCCCATGTTGGTCTTAATGCTTTATCAGAGGAAATGTGTGGGCACGCCATGAATTCTCTTCTTGTTTTAACATCAAAAAATTGAGAATTTTAACATGCACTCACGTCAGCATCATCTTTGTGAAAAATGGTTGTGGGAAAATGTATTTTTCTGTGTATGATGATTGGAATTTAAAAAAATTAAGATGACATCGATGGAATTGTATTAATTGGCAATTTACTTTTTCCTCACATTGAAGTGAAAGCATTCAAGTAAAACAAAGTAGCTCATTTAAAGTTATTGCTCAAAAAGTAAGATTTATTATAAACTACAGAGGTTAAAACACAGGTTCATTGAAAAATGGCTGAGGAAAAATAAAGGAATTTTGAATCTAATATAAAATAACATGAAGATTTATTTTTTTTAATGAAATTGCTAAAATATCATTTAAGAAATCCTTTTTTTTTTTTTTTAATCTGAGGTTTATTTAGGTTAGACTTAACCACAAAATGTATATTGCTCCTGATAATTGAGATCCATTAAATTAGATGTTTTCTTTCTGAAGGCCAGCAGGGGGCGACTTCCCTCTTCTCCTGAGCAGCTCTCACTCTCTCCTGCCTGCAGGAACAGGCCTTTCCTGGACATGAAGCCTGTGTGTGTGTGTGTGTGTGTGTGTGTGTGTGTGTGTGTGTGTGTCATTAATGGCTGCCTTTCAAGCCGTCAGCTTTAATGAGCTGATTGCAAACGGAAATTGAGGTTTGAACTGTAACTGAATCGGCAGATTCTTACTTTCAGAGGAGGGAGGGAGGACAGGAGGGTGGGAGAGATGATGTCCCAGCATCCTCTTTGGCATTAGTGTTAAACACTAGCCCTTTTTTTCTTTTTTAAAGAGGCCATTAAGCAACAATAAGTGGGATCCATACGATCTGCTCAATAATGACATGTAATTTTGTGACAGTTATGTGTTCTTACGCAAATGTATGGGGGATGGCTTCTCCCCTGTAAGTGCCCGCTAACTCAATTGAGCTTGTGTATTTCTTCAGCTCCGTGTTTAATGTGCATTAAGAGTTGAGGGACGATGACTGAGGAATGTAATGGTGTCTTGTAGCACTGCATAAGCCTGTTTGTTACATTTTTGAAAGAGAAAGAATCTTGACTTGCTAATTGTATCATTGGTTATATTAATTATGCTCATATAAATGTAATAATTGATTGGAATGTATTAAAGGCTAACTAATTTTGACCTGAAAGGTCGATTTATTACTTAGCTTGTATTACTCTTGATGTCATTTCGATGGTATCACACTGAATTAGGTTGTTGCCAAGTAAAGCCTCAAACCTTTTTTATTCTACATCAACATTTTAAGGGTATTGAGAGAGAGAGAGAGAGAGAGAGAGAGAGAGACTACCGTCAGGGTGTCAGTTTACACTTTAAATGCTTTAATCCTGTTTAACATTTGTGGAAGGCGTGAAAGAGGTCAGAGGTCAGTCGGTAGCCTTGACAGCTAGTCTGACAAACTTTCAGGTAATAGTTTCAATATGTCCATCAGATGGGGAACCTGAAGTGGTGCCCTTCCTTGGCCCACTTAAACACTCTCAGTTCAATGGCCTGAGGACGAGAGGAGCCTCTTCTTGTAAAGACAGCAGTTGCTCAAGTTGTCATTTTTGTCTTTGGAGAGTGTTAAATGTTTATTTTGCTTCTAGAAACACTTCAGGTCATTGATGTCAAAGTAGTGGTGAGCTCATCAGCCTTCGAATGGAAGGATTCAATGTCTTTTTTTTTCCTTCTTTTTTTTTTTAGTTTTAGGGACGTGGTATATAGTCCTTTAAAAACACCAGATTTTTCATATAAAGGTGCTTGATTCTGGAAATCACTCGTCAACCCCAAATCTTTAACATGAGGCATAAATTGATCATGCTGCTATATTTTTCTCTGGGCAATTGGAGTTAATTTTGATCGAAGTTAACGTGGTAAAGTAAATCAAGTGCCGATGAATATCGATTGCTTAGAATGAATGTCATTTTTTACATTAACGTTTGGATATTTTATATCCAAATTGAATGAGTCTGTTTTTAAAAAAAAAAAAAAATTAATCTTGGGTTTGCTACCCTAAAAGTGCCTGAATTTGACAACAAAAACCAGACTTGTCGAGGGACTTGAAACACTTCTGTTATTGTGAAGTCTGCCGTTGATGTGAGTTGCTCTTTTTTCCTTGTCAGTTCCTCCGGCCTCTGAGTTTGGCCTCCCTACCTCAGATACGATGAATCCTCTGTATTGCAGCTGATGCCAGGCTGCTTGAACCAGGCTCTGTTTCTGCCCTCTGCCTGTTTCTCCCGTGAACACTTGTCCAGGTAGACGAGTTCATCGTCGTCTCTTCATCAACATACACGACACGACCGCTTTCGTTAGTCGTAATCACCTTAATACAGAAAGCTGATGAAGCCGCCGCTTGCTCTGCCTCAGCCCTTCTTTCGGTGTCTTTTTTTTTTGTAATGGTGCTGTCATAACTGCTCTGCTCCGTCTGCCTCTAAGTAAATCTGAGGCGCCATCTTTTAAACGAGGCTAACAAATGAACACGTTACCCCCGCCCCCCCCCCCCCCACCCCCACCCCCACCCCCATCAGACAGCTCCTGACAGTGATACATGGTCTTCCAGATGAGCTCTGAAAAACTGATGGATCTGTGACGGTACAAGCGCTTAGATAAACTAATGCATGTAATTACATTTTCCATTCCCACTCTATTGCAAAGCATCTTATTACAATATCATTAGCTGAAATGGTCGGCAAATAAATGATATACTTTTTGCGAATTCCTCCTGTCTTTTTTCTTATATTGTCATGAGAAGTTGAGTAGCTGAACTGGAATATATTGAATTTGTTAGCTTCTCAGGTGCTGCTGTCACTGATAAGAAGCAGAGGGTTAGAGATGGATTTTTTTTTTTTTTCCCCTTGACCTTCTGACCTATAATCTGTGTGTAAAAACTAACCCAGCTAAGCCCGTGTTGGAAGCTGAAAACAATCATACTGTCTCTGGAAACACTCTAATACCTCGCGTGTCCTTTAGCATCAGGTTTTTAAAAAAAAAACAACATTATGTGAAGTTTAAACTGTGGACCTGCAGGAACGTCCTTCGCCAAATCAGATCTGTAGAGAAATTGATTGACTTGACTCGCACGCGGAGCTCGTAATGATCGCTGTGTATGAGCATGTGTGCATCCATGCTTCTACTTATCTCACACATTTGGGGGGTGTGTTAGTTACAGTGCTACAGCTGTGTGTCTGGCACTCATGAGTGTGTTTATGCATGCATATTGCTGCTCTGACTCGCCGTGTCGCTCGCTCGCTCCAATACTGTCTCTCTTGGAGTGGGCTATGCAACAGCTGTGAAGAGTGTGTTTAAGTGGCTATTTTAACATCCATGTACATATGACTGTGTGTTCTTGTTCGTCTCAGACTATGTGCTCATGACTTGGTAATGTTGAAGCTTCATGATGCTGCTCTGGCGTGTGTGTGTGTGTGTTTATGTGCAATGCTCAATCTCTCGCTCGCTCACTCCGTCTGAGGGTGTGTGATGTCGTCGCAGAGTGAGGGCTCATGTTGGGAGAAGCAGTGGAGCTCATTAGGGGAGTACCAGGGGAGCTGTGCCGCTGTAGCGCACCCCCCCCCCCCCCCCATCCAACGCGGTTCAGCTCCCAGCGCTTCTCTCTGGGCTGTTGCAGTACCGCCTGGCCAGGCCCTCAGCCTCCTCATCCTTCTCAACCCTTCATCTGCACACATCACTCTGAAGGCTTCTGCAGGCCGGCGCGGCGTGCCAATATGCTGTTATATGCTGCATGCCAGGTGCACCTCACACCAGAGTCGGGCTGGTTTGTAGTGCTGATTTTTGAGAATGAAAGGTTGCATTAATCTGATTTCTGATTGGTCTCTTGGTTTAAAAACTATTGTTCTGTCCCTCTAATACGGCCGTAACCACGCTGTGTTTGCTCCACTGCTACAAATCACTCTGCCATGGCTGTGGACTGGTTCGGTTTAAACCTCCAAATATTTGGTTTGGATAAATACCCTGGGTTCAAATATACACTTTGTGAAGGTTAGGGGTGCAACGGCTTAGCCGGTTTGTTTCGTGGTTTTTGGATCATGGTTTGGTAGATGTGTTGACAGAGGAGGGAGACACCCCCCGCAAACGACGGCAAAACACTGGGCTGAACTGAAGAAGAAAGACCATTTTATTTATTTACTATTTATGGTCGCTGGTGTCTTTCCTCTGCTCTGTGCATTCATCACTTCTGTTTCCTTGCATAACCAATACATTTATGGTTTGGTTCTGTATTCCTAGTTCAGTCAGTCATGAAAATACCAACCATCCGCCTGACTTTCTCACAATATATTGTTCTCTTCTAATTTGCTTCTTGGCTTTGTCTCTTAAACATCAACACAGGTCATTGTTGGTGCTTGTATTTTCACCCTGTCCAGTCTCTTTTCATGGGAGCTCAAAACTGACACTCTTCCAACAGAACCAAGAGTCATCTTGAAACGAGTTGGTTTGCCGACCAAGCTTTAAAAAAAAAAAAAAAAAATACTGAAAGAAATTTAATTTGCAACCAAATGCTGAAAATCCTGTTTTTGAAGCTGTAAATTGAGTGTTTGACAGTTTTTTGCTTTCAGATTAAATATCAAAATGATGCATTTTTCTTGATCAGTAATTGTTTTAGCAGTGTGGAAAAGCGGGTTTATCTATTAGGACAGATATGGGTAGTGAAGACACCAGCAGAAACGGGAAATGGCAGTAAAAAGTCAGGGTCGGCATGCTTTCATCTTTAGAGAAACACTTTTTGATCTGGACCAAGATTCCTTCCTCTGACTTAATATTAAACATCACCATGTCTAAATGAGGTGGCCAGTGCTGCTGCCACATAAAGCTTTCATCATGGAAGAAGATAATTTTTGCATGATTAGTGTCCATACCAATCATTTCTGCAGCAGCCTCACATCCCCGTGTCCCCTCAGGACTCTGAGCTGAGGGATTCAGCTGAAAAAAAATTGTTTAGAGGGGCAAATGAAACAGTTTTATCATTATTTTTGTTTATTTTTTTTTATATTTGATGCTTAAATGAATTTTAATGTTTTTGCAAATGAGGAAATTGGGTCACCACCGCGTTGGCTGAAGCATGAAAAGCACAAATTCAACACCAGAAGATGTGATATCAGAAGTCAGTCATTTCCTCATCATTTGGTGGTGATCATGTGATCCCGCTGGCTGTGATGAGCACGATGAGAGCTTTGCTTATTCTGCTCAGCTAAGAGTGTGGATGGGCAGCCATCTTGTTGGCCACTTGTAAACACGAGCTAAACCGTCTGAACTGCCTTGAGGCGGCTCCATTACAGCAGAAATCCTAATCATAATTATTTGGGTTGAGATTTAGGAAGCACCATGTTTGCTGCTTCTTCTTGTGCTGGGATATTGTGTTTGCTGCCTTTCCTTGTGTTGTGCTGTAAAATGTTGTTCTCCTTTTCTCCCATAATGTGATTTAAATCTCTAAACTGGTGAGGATCTATCACGAGACTTTGAAGGGTGTCTCGCTTTAGCTGCGCATCCACTTCTAAAACAGTTTTTGTTTTTCATATCTGCGTATAAAAAAAAAAAGAAACCGTCTGGATTTGTTTCACCTGCTATGCTCTTGAGCGTCCTGCCAAGCCGTATCACCACGGTGGAAAAGAATACCACAAAGTTTTGTCTTGACCATCATGTTTTCATAAACGTTGCTTGCCAAATTTACAATTTGAATGTAATTTTTTATGAATTGGCTGTGGTGTATAAAAATTCCTGCGATAAAAATAAATCTGTTGCAGTTAAATGACATTGGCTATATATTGATATGTCGCTCAGCACTAATAGAAGCTGGTATTTGAGGCAGTTTTAATGATTTTACCGATATCAAGCAATTAATTAGCATCCACTTAAAAGTACTCTGTCCTGTTAGAACAGGATGAGAGAAATGATGTTTAAAATGTCTTCTAGTTCAGACTCGTCTTGATTTGAGGATATTGATGATGCAAAACAAAACTCAGGTTTAACATTTACTCTGGAATTAATGTTGAACAGCCTAAGTTAGGACTAAGACTCATTTCTTTAGGTTAAATTACCTGAAATTGTCTCAGCAGTTCTTGATGGATCAGCTTTGAGTCATCACATCTGGCTTTACTTTGTAAGAATGACCTCTGCACAATGTTACAGATACAAACAGTAATGTTACACTGTAGACCGAGCTGGTCGCTCAGCTTCTCTGGATGTGACAAATGAGACTTTCATTGCATAATTATCGTTTTCGGGATCGCAAACGTGCGAACAGAATTTGTCACTGTCACTTTGTGTGTTTAAGGGCATATTAATCAAGTGATTAATTGCCAGATATTACCCAGCGAACACGGCTCGTGTTCCCATTCAAGTGCTACTTTGAGCGTGATTGGTTAATGATTACATTTTGGGTTTTGTTTGCAGAAGGCTGAATGGATTTGTTGTAATATTTACTGGCATGTCTGGGGGCGACTTTCCGATGCATTTGAACAATCTGATATTAAAGATGAAGATGTTTTAATTTCCTGGTCTGAGAACTGGGACGCTGCACGAGTCCATATAGGTTTATGAGAAATTTTTAAATTTAGCTGGAAAAATTTGGATCACAGTATCTTGGTGGCTCAATTTTTTTTCTCTCTCCTCCCTTCAGTTTTTGACATTTGGCATTACGACTAACACTCCCTCAAGGCTTCATCTCACTTAGGTGATAATTGTGCTACTCTTTGTTTCAGTGCAGATAAAAGCCTCTGTCTCCAGCTACAGCAGCAAGTCGATGTGAAAATATTAATATCACAGTAACAGGGAAAAAAAAAAATCCAGATTTAAAAAAATAATAATAATAATCTGGTCCCTTGACATATTTATCATTATTTAAACTTAAAAAACGCAATTGCCTTGCTAATTTTATACAGTAAAAATTCGCAAAAATGTTCTCATAAAATGAGGCTGTTCTTTTTTAGAATTGGCACAAATGGAACCACCAATTTCTGACACTTGCAATATGTTCATCAAATGTATCAACAGTATTTAATGTAAAATAAGGCAGATTGAGGGTTTTTATGCATTTAAATCAGTTGCTGGTTGCATGTGTTAATTCTGAAAAAAGGATCAGTGCTGTAATTATACACTAGAGGGAGCTAAGCTAATGTGTGATGGAAACGTTTGCATTCATCCGCACTCCTGAACACACGCACACACACACCCTTTCTCACACACACACACACACACACACACACACTCACTCACACACAAACACACTCTGCTCCAGTTCAAAAAAACAATCCTAATTGGGCCTTTTTGCTCTCCTCCGACTCCGCGACACTTCTCTCAACCTCCAGTCTTGGATGCACAATTTAGTTTTGACAAATGTGATGTTTCAGTTAAATTGTTAATGGTGGTACAGGACTGTGCGAGCCAGACATCAAAGGGCATACATTAATACGTGCTGCTCATGTTATTTCTTGTTCTGTTTAGTCTCCCGGGGAGAGAAATACTACTCTAAGAGATCCTCCTGTTTTTCCTCTTGCCGTTAATAAACCCTGATGTTTCCTAAAGGTAAAGCACCTTAAATGAGGAGCAGAGCTGGAAAAAAAAAGAGCAAGGATCTGAGAACAAGGGGGCCGAGCCGGATGATCTGCCAACGTTAAGAGGCACGCTTTGAAGAAAATTCCATCAAACGAAAAACAATAAGGGAAGCGGTGTGCATGTAGAAAGCTAGTGTTAAATACCTCGTGTGGTTCAGAAATGCTTAAGATCTCAATTGGCTCCATTAACTGGCATCTGGAGAACAATGAGTTGAATCTATGAGGAGTTTATAAAAGGCTTTTAGCGATGCCGTCTCCTTCCATATGCTGCAGCATGATTGCATTGCATCTTCATATTAGGCTGCACACCTTGTTTTCTCTCGCCGCAGTCAGAAAATATGTTGTTTGAACAGCAAAAGGCAGGCTTGATTTTCGGCAAGTCTGGCAGGTTCAAAAGAGGGCTGGAATACAAACACTCCTATCTATTATTAGGCTGGGATTTAGAGATCAATTCCAGCATATTTATCAGATATGCGGTGACAAGTAGTGATAATACAAGGGAAAATTTACAGCAGGGCCTCTTTGCATCTTCATTTGAAAAAAATCAACTCTTAAGCATGCAGGGGAAAAAAAGCTTCTTGCTTGTTTCAGCAGATGAGATGAGCAGTTGACATTTTCTCCACTCTGCTGTGACTCAAATACTTGCTGTCACATGATGTACAGTCAACAATACATCAGGGAAAATGGTTGTCGATGCAAGAAAAAACCCCACTTTTCTGTAGCGTAACCTGGAAGTAAACATCAACGTGGGTTCCCTCCATCGATTCAGTGGAATTTTGACATTGGATTATTGTAGATGAGCGGTCGCTACAAGTACAGAGGTCGTGGTATGGTATGGATGAGCTACGTCACAGCTGCATGACCGTAACCACACCTGCGCTTCACGCGTCTTCTGTTGTCAACATGCCTTCAAAAACACAGATGCTTTAAAATTCACCACTGTGGTATTTACTGACCTATTTTATGCTGTTGAGAAAAACTAAAATTTTTCTCAGCTCGCGTTAACCACAAATCTTACTTGAGGCATTTAACCAAAAACCCTCTGACCTGAAGACGAGGGAATCGGACGCTCAACAGTGCAGACTTATTTCTGGGTTTCAGGGATTTCTGCTCTGCTCAATCTTGCTTTGGCTACTTGTATATTTGAGGTAATTCCTCTTCAAAAAAAAAAAAGACAACCAGGAAGGTGTTAAAATACACCTAATATTGAGCTTATAGGACAATTATTCTAAATGACAAAGATTTAAATATTGCAGAAATAAATAATTTGATGGCTGGAAATTTCCAGCAATATGTTTGATTCGAAGATGAGAACTAATAGAGAGAAATGTCTTTTGTACAGCTGACTCGATCCACGGAGATGACGCGTCTAATCACTTGATGTTAAGGCGCAGGTCTGCTGTTGAACTTCGGGAGGTTAAAGGTCATCCTCGTGTCCCTCATCGCCATCCTCTGAAGTCGGAGCAACCTTGAGGCTGCATCACCCTCCTCACTCACTTACCAGCGAGGCTGGCAACTGTCCTAATCGGCTGTAAAGCAGGTGAGAGACACACAAGACCCCCACGCTTGCAACTTCTACATCCTCTTCGTGACACACAAGGGCTCGTGCCAATTGTGTTTGGCATTTCCGCTGGGCCTCAAAGCAGTGCCATGGGCCTTTACCTGTCAGCTCTGAGACGCTGTAGACATGATGGGAGCAGAAAGGGGCCAGGTGGAGGTGGACCTGTCAGTGCTGATTTGTCGGGCCTTCACTCACCGCCTTCTCAGGCGCCAGCAGAAGTATAGCTGCAGTTTCAATGAAGTCTGTGCTTAGGCATATGCACATCGGCTGTGACTTCCTGTCCAAACACTCGAGTAGTGTCTTTAGGACTGCATTTATTGCTGTCTAGGTGCATCACCCTCACATGTCAACGGATAGCGCCAATGGCTTGTGCTAATATTCCTGATGAGCTGATTTATTAACTCTGTGGCGCTTTGGCATCAGCCTCGCCTGGATAAAATGTTGCAAATCACAAATATGTCAGAATATACCTTTCACATTGACATTTCTAGATATCAGCATGGTATTTTTCTGCTGCTTGTGGTGGTCTTGAGCGGTGAAGGGATGGTGTTTTACAACCAACAGCCTAGCCTGCTGAAACAAAGTTCTCTTAAAATGCATCAGTGCTGCAACACAAGTGCGTGCCTGAATCTGATCTAGGTATCCGATCTAGGTGATTGGATTTTGATGGACAGGACAATTTTTGCCTGTAACTCTCAAATTCGCTCACAAATTATGACAAAATATCGTGCAAATGATCCAGAATATGAAATTTGTTATGCAAAAGGTCAAAGGTCAGCTTCAGTGTCATTTTTTGGGCAGGGGCTTGAATGTAAGGGACATTCATTTCAATGAAGATGTGATGCAGCAGCGCTTTACTGGTTGGTGGGGGTATACAATCAGGAGACGTGTATTAACAAGGGTGGGAAACTGTGAATCTGAAGTAGTGAGACGAAACGTGAAATCATTATCAAATATCAGTGAAGAGGTTTCATATGGGACACATTTAGAAAACAATGTTGAGGCGAGCATGTGTCTGCATTCTTTTCCCACTGTTGTGGCGTGTTTGGACTTCTCCGGGATCTGTGCTGTAACCTTTTTTAGCCATTCTGGCCCTTCCCTCCCTCTCCTGCCTCTTGATTTCCCCAAAGTGCTGTGTTTTATGTGTGCTTTTCTCTGGAAACGGCGAGCTGGTGGGGTCGAGAGGAGCAGAGACGAGCGTCCGAGACGTGGGAGAATGAAATGAGGTGGCTGTTTATTCTCCCCGCCAAAGCCACATACCTTTTTAGAGTGGCTTTGGAGCACGGCCTAAAGCAACACCAGAGGCCATGTATACAAATTACATGTCTTGCACTGAGAAGAAGGCAGGATGGAGGGACGGGAGGATGAGGTTCCCAGTAAAAATAATAGCGGGCAGTTATTTATTTCAATAGAGTAGTTTTAAGATCCATAACTACTTTGAAAGATTATGAAAGGACTTGCTGCTTTAAAAAAAAAGAAACCCTTTCTCGTTTTTGTTCACATCCATTTTTTTGCTATCTCCGTTCAGGGTTCATCTGGAGGCTGTGTGAGATTATACAACATCAAGTTGAGCGCTCATGTTTCATTTTACAGAGGAAACGAAGAGTGACTATGATAGATTACAGCGAGGAAGAACTGTTCTAATTGAAATGAATATCATAATTTTTCTCCCTGTATTTTTCTTGTCTGCCCTCAAAGAGGAGACCCACATTGTGTTCACGCTGTAATAATAACAGGGATATTAGTAATAAATGCCACACCGCTTTTGTGGTTTCGAGATCTTTGGGGAGAAATAACAGCCAACGTGAAATGATGGGGATAAGCGATCCAACAGAAATATATAAAAATCCACTTGAACTTACATTTTCATCTTTACGCAGCACCAGAGTGGCCATAGAGACAAAACTTATTTTGTGGCCATGAGATATAACTTGTTCCCACAGTTTGATTAACTAGTACAAGTGCATCTTGTGGCCACGAATAATATTGTGAAAAAAAATTCCATAAATTGACAAAATGGCAGGAACTCGTCACATCTTTTGGCCACAAAGTAATCAGATAGTGAGGACAAAGTATTTTTGGTTACCACGTGAATCAAGTTGCCTTCCGCCCGCTTTAATTCATATCTTGTGGCCACAAATTGATCTGAGTGTAGGGAAAGGCTTGTTTTTCCTCCATCTATGGCCTCTCCAGTGCACCCTAGTTGTTTGTATAATATGAAGCCTTTTTTTTTTGGAGAAACCACCTTTTTATTGGACTAGATTTTGGGGATTTGTCCCACTGGAGTCTTTCCACAGAATGTGTATTCAGCTGCGACGCCCGACACCTTGTTGTCTTTTTGTTTGAGCCGTATCGTAGATGTTAGTGTGCTTGAAATGCAAAGACATCGTGTGATGTTTACCTTGCTGGCGCTGTGTACAAGGCTGTCCTTTTTTCTTCAGTAACCCTGTTATTAATTGTGTCAGGCTTATTTATTATGAAGCTTGTTTAAGCACTTTATCTCTGCTGTGAAAACCGCTGTACCAATAAACCCATATTATTATTGTGATTATTCTTATTTACTTTGCGCTTAAGTAACCTCAGGAAAAGTGACAATTCCTGGAGTGTTTACACACATTAATCTGCTGCACAGTGCTGCCTGAGCTAGGATTCTGCCCCTCCCTCATGTGACTGAAAGTCCCAGAGTTGATGGGGGCAGGATGGGGGTCAGTGTGAAGCAGGAAATGGGGGTTCCTCCGTGGCCAAACTGATGACCAGTGGCTTGGAAAGCATACGCCCATCCATCATGACGGTCCCTATCTTCCAGTCCGAGGCGACCCGGCTCAGGGTGTGAATCGATGTCCAGCGTGTGAGCAGGAGTGAAGTCGACAGTAATTATAACCGTTGCAGTTCAGAGAGAGAGGTTGCTGCTTGTGTGTGAAAATGTGGAAAAGCAGATTGGGTGATATCCTGACTTGAGAGGAGACTCTATATTCCCTGTGTGTGTGTGTGTGTGTGTGTGTGTGTGTGTGTAGGCTCTGCATTGTTTGGCAGTCCAACGTTACATTAGTGGTGCTCTCGGCATTGACACACCCCAGCTGTACTGTGTATGAGAACACAGGTTTGTGACTATTTTAGATTTTCCTTCCAGTCTGCGGTTCGCCGAGACATAATCACGCAGCCACAGCAGAGCACTGGTTATTTATTCTTGTCACAGACAAAAACACAACACATACATGGAACATTCAAAGTTTTACTAAGAAGAGCGAACTTGAAGCTACAAAAACAACAGGGGGGGGGGGGTGCGGGGGACGTGCAATGTCATGCACAAGTGCCCGTGGGCCGTGCAGAGTCAGACGCAGCTGCTGGCTGGTTGTGCAGGCTGGATGGTCTCTGAGGCGATGCAGATGTTGGGACCCCGCAGCCACATTAACGCACCTCTAACCCTGCCCACTACCCTGACTCATGGGTGACGGGGCTGTACATGACATTCCTTCTGCAAGATGCGCAATTTGGTTCAAGATTTGCAGCCATGCACAATGCAGCATATTTTCATTTATGAACATGCTGATCTTTCTTTACTTTATGCTTCTTCTTCTTCTTCTTTTTTTTCCTTTTTTTTGCATCAGTGTTTGCTGTGGTCACTAGCTCCACCTCAGACGGCTGAGTGACGCAGCCTGAAAGAATTCTATAGAAAGCTGCAACCGGCAATTTGTTGCTGTTGGATGAGAATCTCCGTATTTGTTTTTTTTTTCTTTCATATATTAATGCTATTGGTCACCCTTTACAGCTGACAGTTGACAAGCTTTTGACCAAACTCAAACCAGAGCTTCAAATGCCCTCCTCGCTGCAGTGGGGAACCACACACACACACACACACGCACACACACATCTGAAGCTAAACCGTGATGAGTTTATTTCATGGAACCTCTAGAAATTAGAGTTTGAAAACACTTCCTGAAGGCTGATTGTCCAAGTACACAGGACCAATGGCTCTTTCTTATTTTGTTTTTTTATTAACGCAGGGTAATGGACACTTCTATTAATTGCATTACTATATCATAGTATTCTGGGCTTTTCCGGGTCAGAGGGACGTTTGCAGCTGCTATGCTACACATTGTTGGGGATCTTAATGAATTAAACAAACATACCAATCATCCTAATGCAAAGAATGATAGCAGACTGAGGTAGAGAGGTGCACAGCAAGTAAAAGATACAATTTGGAAGGATCTGGTCATGAAAGAAATACCACAAAAATAACTACTGCAAGGTTAAATGTCCTCATTCCAAGTGTGTGGAAAATTTGTAAAACTCATGTCGTAATTTTGTGATAATGGTTTATCATCTTGACATCATGTAGCAAAGCTTGATGTTTCATGATGAGGGGTTTAATGTATCTTGTAACAAGATGGCCAAGGCAATTTTTATTATAATTTATGGCGTTCGTGTGTCGAAATAAGGAAGTTCATCGATGTAATTAAACAATAACTATCCCAAGATAACAGCTGTTTTTAAACTGGAACTTAATAGATAAATTAATTCTAGATTAATTTCTATTGATCACTTGTGAAATGATTTCTTCATTTCAGCACTAAATGTAACGTTGTTGAAAAATGAAGTGGTTACTAGAAGACTAACTGAGATGTGAGTACAGGTGAGGAAATGAACAGTTACTTTCAAGTTCCACTTGATTTTTGTTTTACGATGTCGGTCATAGTGCTGCTTTGAGGTATCTGTCAGTGAAAATGAAAAAGTTAGACTTTTGCATTCAAGCGCAAAAGTCACATATATACAGGCAGCAAAATATACATTTCTTTGTGAAACAAATGGAAGCAACTTAGACTACACGAAAATAAAAATCTGTCTGCCCAAGTGGGGCACGAGGCAGAGGAAAAGCACCACGGCGGGCAAACAGCCATGAAATCCCCGATGCTTCCTGCCAGTGTGCAGATAGGCTCCGCCAACTGCCCAAATCCAGAGCAAGTCCTCATTCCTCTGATGCGGGGGGACACCACTAAAGCCTCTCCCAATGTCAAGTGGCATTTATTAAATACATGGAGAGGAGAATGTTCCTCATGCGAGGGTCCCTGGTGGTCTGTGTGGTCCAAGCTGGAGTGCCAAGCCGTCTTTCTCCTCGTCTTAGTCGCGTCTTCTCGCTGGTGTTGACGCCGGTCCAGATTCCCAGTAATCCCTCGCAGCAGGCCTGCTCGAGTTTCAGGTACACCTTGCAAGTGAACAAAACGTCTGGTAAAACACGAGGCTGACGGGGACGATAAATATTAGAAGACAGAATGCCTCTGGGAGATCCATTCTTCCAAAGAGCTGTTTCATGCTCAGGACTTGAGAGGATTTGGGTACAAATCACATTTTGTTATTTCTTCTTTTGTGTGCCGTGATGTTCTGGCGAGGGGGTAGAGTAGGGTGGCATCTTCCACACCCACCCAGTGGAATCATGGGTGGTAAGTCTTTCCCACTAGAGCCATGGTGGTTACAGAGGGGCTCTTGTGGGGCCTCAGATTAGTTTTCGGGCCGGCCCTGTGAAGTCACTGGATCTTAATTTCTGTTTTGCTGCAATCTGCCTGTGCAGACTACACTGCCGGCAGACCCCAAGTCACCCGCTTAATGTTTATTTTGGCTACAGCTGTCCAGCAATCTCAAGAACATGGGAGTTCATATCCAAGGATTATCTGTTTTTATTTGCTGGCCGTGTTTAATGCCTTGTCCCGGGTGTATCCTAGCTTTTGGTCAAAGAATAGAACTGGTGGAAAAAAGAAGGAGGGGCTACAGAGAGGAAGCGAGTTTAGGAACGCAGCAGCCCCTAATCCTTGGGTGACCAGTGGCGAGACCCAGATGAGCGCTTGCATAAAGGGAACGGGAATAGTTTTCAAAACTACCATTGTCTTTTCAATGCACCGAGGCACATTAAGCGGAGAGTTGGAGTCGAGGCGGGGCGACATGAGAAGTTATCAGTTCACAGTTTCAGAGGATATTGCAAATCAATTTATTAGATTATGAGGCCTGCTTTGAGCTCTGCTTTTTTTTTTCTCTCCCCCACCCCCCACCCCCCATCCTCTGCCTCCATATTTTAAAGGAAACTCTATTTCCAGATTATGGAGCACTTTATCACAGAACAGGGAAGTATAAATTCTGGCCCAGACATCCTAAATCCTATTTTCTCTCTTAACAGTAACGTGTCTTCATTTTCTCAAGGACATTGACATAATGGACTTAGTTATGCTTTGGTCTGTATGGCACAAGTTGAGATATGGATCCCTGCAAAAACAAACTTTTGTCAAAACAGTTATATCTTTGACATAAAAGCACAAATATTATTCATACACTACATCTGGCTTCATTAAACTATGAGAATAAAAAAATCAATATAAAGAAAAAATAGAATGTGCTCATGATGGTTTGTGCGGCATCAGTCCACATGAAGTATAATAACACGTGGTTGCAATTAATCTTCCTGCAAGTGATCCAATTATCCAATTGAAGCTGCAGTTTATGGATGTTCTTTGCTATCATAAACCTCGGACTTCTCTAAGACCAATGAGATGATTTCTTAAATGCTATTAACCATGTTTGGAGACTATTTCTTACTGGGGATTTTCTTCATTGCCGCTTTCAAAGAGGCTGCCGCATCCCTGCTATGTAAAAGATAATTCACAATGGTAATCAATGCTCTGTAATTCTGTGCCTCTCGTGTTGGGCTGACTTGGAATAAGACCCTTGAGGGGGGAGGCCCTTCTTTCCACTGACGGATGTCCTTTTTTTGGATCGTGTTTCATCTTGTACCAAGGATTAATGGACGTGGTTGCTGAAAATAGTCTTGATGGTTGAAATGTCATATCAAGTGCCAGGCAGTTTTGAAAAGTTAATTTATGTCTGAAGGGCTGCAGTCAAGAGAGCAGGGAGCCTAAGTTTTCCAAGTATTTACTCCATTATGTTCTCAGGATCTCAATCTACAGAATTGCAATTGCAAATTTTTTTTAGGCTTGCTTGGTGGTTTTGGAATATCACAACGAAGCCCCCGGTTTATTTATCTATTTTCACAATGTCAATTCATTGTTTAATCCTTTTAAAAGAACAAAAATAAAACTAGAAAGCGCTTAGAGAATGCAGATCTCCCGCGAGGTGTACGTTCAGCCTCTGGCACTCTGGTGCTCGGGTTGTTATTAAAGCTGCAAGCAGCGATGAGTGAGCTGATAGAATGAAAAATAACAAAGGTTTCTGTTCGGTTCCACTGCTGGAATTCAACACGGCCGTCAGGATTTCATCACTTTGAGCTCAGGATCATCATAGTTGCTACTTTTCAATCCAAAATAATGATTCTTGTTGGATTTGAAGTAATGCTTCAAGGTTCTGAGGCCCACTGCACATTAAGATTCTGTTGCCAGTAAAAAGCCGCTGCTTTGTGTGTACCTGTCACATTTGGTCCTGTTAAAACCAAAAAGACATGCAGAAGAAAGACAGTCGCTGTTGGAAAAAGCTGTCCCCTGCTGCTACTGTTTATCCAAAACGCTGCTGTTTTACTTGTGCTAATGGACGAGGGCTCAAATCAAATCTGACCCTGAGAATGAGAGCAGGCATTACCAAAAACAATAAGCCTCCTTTTTCTCTTGCTAAATTGCTGCACAAAGCCAGCCTCCATTTGGTGAAGTCTTTTATTTTTAAGGCTGAAACAGATAGACAGTTAAAGGTCTGCAAACTACAGCCGAGACATTATTGACACAAATTTGTTTGCTTGGTTTTACATTTATTTATTTACTTGGCTTCAGGTTAGTGAGGTTTTTCATTCAAACTGTATCTCAACGTATAAACTGCAGTATGTGGCACTTTAGGTCCTGAAAATATTGTATTTAGTTGGAAAATATTCCCATACCTACAGTGCAGTGAAAAGTAGCAAATGAAAAATATTCCGCTTTGCAAATTCACAATAACCTTGTTTATATATTTAATTTGAGTCTGTGCTTTGCTCGAATGATCGTAAGACAGTTGTGTTCAGTGATTGTTTGCTTTTCTGGAATCTTTGAGATTCCTCCGTGATTATTGTAGGACAGACCACACGCCCTTGTGTATGAATCGCTGCTTTTTTCAGCTTCTTTCAACATGAACACTTAGAGTAAGAGCTAAAATATTTTCATGGTTAAAGTTGGGATAAAGATCTTGATGGCTTGCTTGTGTTTCACCAGATAACAATTTCTGATTGGTCACTAATTTGTAAAATGACAGGTCCTCCACTGATACAAGATTTAGAAAAAGTTAGAATTATTACCGCAATCAGTTCTTTCCTCTACAACCTCATGAGCAGCCATTAGTTGCATCTCCATCTGTTTTTATTCGTGGTGTGACGAGCGCTGCTTTTACAAGCTTTTCAACATCCTCAACTTTCAGCTGTCCACCTAAGAGGAAGTATAGAGAAACCTGCCAGGAGAAGAAGCGGTGGGCATGGTGACGAGAGTGAAAAGAAAAAACAAAAAGGATGTAAAGCTGATGAAAGGGACGTTATTAGCTTGGTCGCGGTCGGAGCCCATTTGCGTCCATTTGCATCTGGGCTGAAACCTGCAGCTGAGAGCATCTCGGCTATGTATAATGACCGGTTGTCACAACAACACGGGAGGTGGCCCCGCCGGCAAAATGACGGCCCTGTCACTCCTCCGCAAAGACGAAGCGCTGGCAACCTGTAATTCCCCTCCCAGCGCTGCTTCCTTCCTGCCTACCGCCTGGTTAAATGGCACTTTTGAAGGAAGTAAATCTACAAAGTTGTGTTTAATAACATTGCCAGAGCTAAATGTTTGACGGGGCGAGGTGTGTATTTTGAGGGGGGCATAGAGCGAGTTGCTCACAGGGTTAAGAGGGATTTGTCATTTGTTTGTGCTCGCAGGCCCTAATCTGTTCATTGAAACGGCCCATCTTTTCAGCTAGCTATACTTGTAGTAAATGAAGAACAATTATACGGTGTGACGAGGAAGCGAGGCTAGGTGGGATGAGCTGGCGTGCTGTGGAGGGGCACTGACAGGGTTCCTCTCCTTTGTGGTAAACCAGTCAGGCTTCTAAAACGAGAAGATCAGGACATAATATTCTTGGTGTGTTAAGTCTTTGTTTACATTTCTTTAACTTATGACCGATAGCTACGAGAGAACATGACGCCATTGTTCACCACACCTTTGACCTCTCATGTAGCCTTGCGATACCAGCAGACATGCTAGTCTACCAAACCTGGAGGTTTCCCAATGGCAGGTATTTCCCTTGATGTTAGTTTGTTTCTGACAGAACGTAAGGGGGCGTGGGTTTGTTAATGAAGAGCCTTACGCCTGAAATAGAGACTGTCCACAATACACAACGTCTGCAGGCCTTAGCTGCTTAGCTTCTTTGTTTAAATGTATGTAAATGTACTCACTGACTCGGAAGTTTACTTTAAATGTCAGGAGAACCTCATTATAGCAAAAGGAAGACCGGCTGTGAAAACGTGGAGATTCGTCATGCAGTCACCTGCTTGTTGAATGTGGTCTGTGCATCTACTCTGATTTATTTTTTGCAACGTCCATCACGATGCTCGTGTTATGAATCGGGGATGGACCCGGTGTATTTCAGCCCTCACCTGAAATGACAGCCATTCCCAGTCCTCCCGTGTGGTGAGCAGGGAGAGCCGCGGATGTCACGTCATCGTAAGACTGTTTCAGTCAACAAAATCAGTTTTCTTTGCTGACTGTAATTGTTTAATTTTACAAGTACAAGAAATCTGCATGTAACTACCTCTTACTTTTTCCACACATGATGGTCCTCAATCTCCATGAGCAAAGCATTTAGGCAGGCAACTAATGCATTCCTTGTGCCCGTATTTAAACATGAGTTCAATAAAAAGTGTAGTTTGCCTCGAAACTGCTGGGTGTCCAGCACAACCCTTACAATCATGTTTTCCACCCATAAATTAATTCTCGGTGGCTCCATTAGTCAGACACAGCCAACCACATATTTTTAGCTTGTAGCTAATTGACTGACAGCAAAACTGTCCCAGAACTTCATTTACAGAGTCATGTACATTGCGTAGTATAATTTGCATCATCTTTATCCAGCCATATGCTCAGTAATTCATAAATACTTTAATTTGATCCAACAACAACAAAAATTGAACACTTGTGGTTCGGCACAACTGTGAACAAGTTGCAATGATTGTACCACCTGGTCGCACTTGTAATGCAGGCGCTAACAAAGTACTAACACCTAACTAAGTACATGAAAGCTAAATCATGCATTTTAGTTGAAGTAACGCTGAAACTAAATTGTGACTATAACTATTATGTTTAATGTTTAACATATTTATCTAATTATATTTAACGTGTCTGCTGATAGCTCCTGCAGCCACTGTATTTATTATGTTGCTCAAGTCAAACATTTCACCTTTTGTCTCCTTTCTGCGTCCTCTTAAACTCAAATTTGAAAATAAATGTTACTTCTTCTATAATGAGTCAAACACCAGAGTGACTGGCTTGGTTTGCAGCCTCCTGTCTCTGCAGATGTGAGATTGATAATGCAGGAAGACAAAACACTCCACCAAACACTAAAACTCACAACCGAAGGCCTCCCCAAAAGCAAAGCTAAACCTGTGCGAAGACGACGCAGCAGCAGCAGCAGCAGCAGCGGGGGAAATTAGAGACAAAGCATTATATTTGTCACTGATGCATAAATCTTGCTGACGTGCTCAGTCACTTTAATGGCGCCACGGCTGCTTGGTGGAAGGCTGTGCAAACTTGCGCAGTTGCAGAAAAACAGAAACTATATGTTCGAACATCACCTTATTTGCATAATTTACCAAAAGCCAATGAGGCAGCTCAAAGAGTGCGGGTGATGGTAATAAGTGTTTGGGAAAGGCAGAAAGATCACTAATGGTTTGCCTATGGGGATTTCTCCACGCCATGGGGGAGGAAAATGAGAAATATTTTTCAAACAGCGGGGGTAAAGGTTTTAAAACTAGGAGCACATGGGGAGATAAAGATGTTCCTGCCACGGGGTGCTATGCGGGAAAAATGCAATGGCGAGGATGACAAAAAGAATGCCCCGTAATTTCAGCATTAAGAGGTAATAATCATGTTTCACCGATGATATTAAAGAGAAACCCGCAAAGCTGGGGTAAAATGGATAAATATATAAATAAAAGTGGAGGGGTGGGGGGGGGTAAAGAGGAGTGGGCCCATCAGGTAGAGGTAATGAAGTGGTGGGTGGGTGGGGGAGGTGGAGGGGATGTGGGCACTCATCACCAACTCTGTGTGAGAGTAAACAAAGAGTGAGGCAAAGGGGGAGTTCGAAGAGATCACGACCAAGCCGCAGATCTTTGGCTCCCTGCTGGTGGTTTCATCTGGTTTGAATCATCATACTACATACTGTATGATGTACACGCAGACACATGGAGGGAGAGATGGACTGTACGTAATGAGCATCCTGGCCCTCCATCATCCTAATGATTCAGAGGCTGCTAGAGGCCCATTGTTTAAAGCTAATAGAGGGATAACACCGGTGTTTATGGGGGATTTATAACAGAGCTGCGTGAGTGATAGTCACATTTTGTCTTGTTCATTGGACTTACTACATATTTGTGACATTAAGGAGCACGCCATCTTTTAGGGGAATATGTTTTTTTCCCATCCTCCTCAGCAAAACATGATCAATGAGTTTAAGACCCACATAGACCGGCTAGCTGCTACTTAGCTTAGCACAATGAATGGGAGTGGATGGGAACTGCTAGCATACCTGTCAAAGTCAGTTTTCTCCAAAATGGCCTTCATCCGTATTAATGTAGCGGGGGTTTGGAATGCCTCATGAAGTGATTTCAGATGATGTGACTTAGTTTCAGAATCACCTACTTTCATGGCAGCAATTTGACGCGGTGTCTCAAAACATTGGCCAACAAAACCAAAGTTTTGACAATTAATAGATCAACTGGTGCTACTAATCATGGCTGACTCTGGAAGAGGATGACAGTCAAAACTTAAAGAGCTCAGGTCCAGGATCGCTGAGCTATGCAAGCACTTTGCGTCTCATCTCTCTCTCCCCTTCCTTTTCTGTCTTTGTCCCTCGTCCGTCTTCGTCTCTGCCCCTGTTTTCCTTCTCTTTCCCACCAACTGGTTAAAGCAGATGGTCATTCCTGTTGAGCCTGGGTGTGCTTGACGTTCCTGCCTGTTAAAAGGAAAGATTTCGTCGCCACTGTCTCAAGATGTGCATGTACCGTTGGATGTAAATTAATGGAAAGAAAATCAAATGAAAGTAGTTCTAGACCTGCTCTGCTTGTAAAGTGTCAGAAACGTGTAGTGATTTGCTGCTATATAAATAAAATCCACTTGACTTGACCCCCCATAACCGACCACTCATTGTGCTGAGCTAACTAGCGTGGGTCTCAGGTCCCTAGTTCAGCACAGAGGACAGAAGGGTATCGCTCTTCTCCTCTGGCTCTTGGTAGCAATGAGCTCATTTCCCAAAAAGTTGACGTGTTCCTTTAAACTTCATATACTGTTTTGTTGCTTTTTGCTGAGACTTTGAGACAAATAGAAACTGAACTTTATTAAGCCCCTTTCATTGATGCACTGCCACCTGAAATTATCCAGACGTCACCCTCTGCATGGGAGAACCGTTGCTAAAATCTGTTGGCCTGTTATCCGGCGTGGTCAGGGCTGGTCATTTTCTGGAGGATTGACCGATCACCCCTTTCCATGTATTATTCTGTAAGCCTCTTGATTCAGCCCTTCACCACGTCATGTCCCTTCCAGGCCTGACACTACACATAAAATAACAAACATCAAAGACAAACACAAGAACTCAAAAACTACTTTTGAATAACGTTCTGCGGATGTGTTTGTCTGAGGACGGGAGTCTGTGAATGTCAGCGGATGCCTGCCTTCAACTTCCCATGAAGAAAACGATAAGCAGGGAGCCGGTTGAGACGGTCGGTCGGCGCAGTACATTGTGATAATGACATTTGGGGAGGGATAGTGTTGCAAAGCTGTTAAGCTCTTTCATTGCACCAAGAAGATTAGTCGACGAGATGGGGCTGAATGACAGCGAAGGTAGCGTCCCCAGCCTCGCCTGCCGAGGACTTGGCATGCAGAGGTCCGTTAAAAGCCAAGCGCTCACTTTACACCGAGGACCAATTGTCCTTCACTCGCAAAGTATTGCAAACCCCCACAAAGCAAGGGCATTCTGTTGTTTGTGCCTCTTTCATCTGGGTGTTTGTTCAGCTGGATTTACCAGTGATTTCCACTTTTCTTTACCTTTTTATTTACTTTATTCCTGCTCCTTTGTGGAAGACTTTCACTGGTTTATCTGGGTTTGTTCTAGCTTGTATTTACCCACCGTGCCAGAGGTTTATACACAGCCAGTGTCTGGTGAGGCTGTATTTAGATTATCTACTCACCCAACCATCTCTCAAACCCCACTTGGTTGCAAAGTCACCACATTAGGCCTGCTCTGACCGCACAAAAGCAAGAAACAAGAACTCTGGACAGCTTGTCCTATTATCTGGGACGCCGGCCTGCCATGCCTTTAACTCTTTGCCACATTGCCTATTCCCATTATAAGCCTTCAGGGAGCAGGGGGCTGCCCATCTCTAAGTGTGTATACATCAACGTGTGTGTTGGTCTGTGGTTTTAACACGAGTTTCCCTTCAGGCTTCTAACAACACTTTGTCCGTCTCTTGATGTTGTACGAGCACTTCTCCCTTGGCCCACGCAGGAGTCATTTTTATTTATTATCTCCTCTGACAGCAGAGGAAATGACGGGGAGTCTGAGAAAGCGTTTTGTCAGTTCTTAAGTCTGTGACAATCTGAATGAAGTTTAGCATGTGAAGAACAAGAAGCCGTCTGATTTTATTTATTATTTTCCTGCTGACGGAACGATGCAAAGGGCCACAGAGAGATGCAGCAAGGATATGACAGAGGGAGCGACAGTTGCTGAACCCACCAGTGTATTAAAGAAGCCTCCTCTCTGCCTGAGAAAGAGCCTGGCTCTGCAGCGATAGGCAGAGGTGAGGGAGGGGCCGGAGCAGTGTGTGCTGACCTCCAGCACGTGCTTGTGGTCCCCCGGTGGTCACGGCCCCCGTGAAAACGCCAAGTGCAGAGTGATGAAAGATAGAGGCTGCCAAAGTGACAGGATAGTCATCTCAAGAGGGGATCCGTCTCGTACGTGGCAACTCCTGGTCTGTCAGCCACATCGCCTCCCCTCGGCGCTCCCGGATCTTGTCATTGATCTTGTACAGTCACAACGCCAAGCAATTGTTTGTCATTTATAACCCAAAACCTCCAATGTGCAAATGAACGACCACATAAAACTGTTATCTTGGTTTCTGGGCTAACACCACTTCGGGGTACATATGCTCTGATTTTACTTCTGTGACTTTTCTTTAGAAATCTAATGAACGAATTCAATAACCTGTTTCGACTTAAACACCTTGAAAAACCTGCGTAAAATCCTCTATAAATAACAACAATTATAACTTATACTTTACTTGAGTTTGGGGTGTAAGAATACAGTCTAGAGAAGAATAGGATACATTGCAGTAAGTTATTGAAATGTCAAGGTCATCTAGCTAAATCACCCCGAAACCCAAATGTTTAGATCAACAGTGGCAAAATTGGATCGGGGGGGGGGGGGTTCGCTCCTTCAGAGTGCACGAAAACACATTTCATCCAGGCAAATATTAACTTAAAAAGATCTATGCAAATTCAAGAGGAGAAAATCAACAATAGCATCCACAATCCACAGAACTTGAAGTTCGTGTCACTGTGGACTACCAGTCTAGCTCGGCTGTGGAAGTCTTGTAGGTGGTTGTGTTTGTTTGTCTTGGCTGTGAGTGCACATCTGTCCAGGGTGATGTTTAGTCACAGTCTCTGTCTGAATTCCCAGGTGTGAGCTCACGCTGCGGCTGAGGCCTCGAGTGCTGTCGGGGCTCTGCGGTGTTCAAGCTAGCGTGCTGTTTTCACTTTGGAGGGTACAGTAAGGGAAGGAGGTTATGTGATGGAGTTGTTTATGCACGTACATTTTGTGGCAGATTTTAAACCATTGTCATATTTTTCTCCCATCGTTCATATAATTTTTGAAACCGTATATTTCACGAAGAGTACGCTTAAAAAAATTACTACTTTTAAAAAAAATTGAAATTGCTCTAGATTTATTGCAAAATGTAAATGAGAGAAGTCCACCTACATCTCCGAGTCATGCAAGCCTTTGCCTCAGCAGTTACATAAACGCAGTCTTCTCTGTTGTAATTTGTGGCCTCAGTGGGCTTTTTGTGTTCTTTTTTTTAATGTGATGTTTATCCGTGCAAACACAGCAAACAGATTCTGTGAGAGCAACGACAGCCGTGAAAAGCATCGGCGAGCACAGCAGGTACTCCTGAGCTCCGCTGTAACAAATACCTCTTAAAGACTCTTAGTTAAATGCCCCATCTGCTTTGACAGGTGCTGTTTGAAATCTAACCCCACGGGGGGACAACCTTGTAACTTTTTTACGCGCCGCTTTGCAAGTGCGCAAGGAAAAACAACGGGGCGCAATCTCTTTTGTCAACCCGTCGCACTTTGAAAAAAATACTGTAGGAATGAAGTGGTGAAGGGGGGGTGAGAGGATGCTTTCGAAAACTTCATGCGGTGACTTTCCCCTCCCCGCCTGAGAGCATAACAGTGAAGATCATCTATTTGTATGTTTGTCATTTCTCCTGTAAAACTCTGATTTGATAACCCGCCTGTTTGATTATGACTAATAAACCAGCCCTACCTGCTCTCCCCCTCCATGAAGATGAATTACCCATTTAATAAATAATGACGTGCAGTGAGCAATGACAATTACCTGACTTATTCTCCGTTCGGGGAGGGAGGGAGTGCGGTCGGATGGAAGACACCTTACGCTGTCACGGATGGCGGAGCGTAAACTGCACGCTTTAAGCTTTAATTACCTTGTTGTTTTTGTCCCTCTATCACACTGGCCCCTGCACTCAATCATACTGCTGCCAAAGCTCCGCTCAAGAGACCCCCTCCAACACCGCCCCTTCCCCCCTCCGTCCATTAAGAATAGATTAATAAACAACATCAATATCTGTTTGTCCCTCTTCTGTTTCTCTCAAAAATCTTTTCTTTATTAAATCTTCTAGATGTTGGTTCACTGTTTCACTGAAAAACATTTGATTGCCTGCCACCGTGCATTGCAAGCTTGTTGGTGCACCACCATTAGAGCCTCCTGAAGGATAATTGCTATCAGTGTAATGATCACAGCGCTTTCATGTATCCTCCGTCTCCCAGTTATGTGCCATTAAGAGCAAGGTTGTCTTTGTTGCAGCTCATGCTTGGACATAGGCCAACCCCACCCGACACACACACATACACACACACACACACACACTGCCAAACCAAACAAATCTTTAATATACGAAGATATTCTCCTTGGGGGGGTGTCCAGAGTTTTGTTAGATCTCATCAGTGGAGCAGGGGCTGCATCATCAAGGTACATAAATAATTTATAGCGTCATTGTCGGTGTAAAACGTGTAAACCTATTAATGATGATCTCCTTCAGCTAAGACGCGCCGCTACAGAACGTCATGTGAGAGAAGGAAGTCGTTGTAATTGTATAATTTCCCAACGTGAAGAATGCAAGAGCTCTGAGAAAACAAAAGTGAGCAAGGAGGAGAAAAAAGCCAGACATCTTGGCATCTGCTACCATTAATTTACTGCTCACTGCTTTCAATGAGATTTCCTCCCATATGTTTCAGATGTGTCTTTGCTCTCGCCCCCTGAAAACAAACCACTTTTTCTTTGAATTAACCCCCCATGCTCCAACACACACACACACACACACACACACACACACACGTGTAAAACAATTAATATGTAGCTTTTATCATTAAAACATGTCAAAATGACTTTTCACAAGATATACACTCATGGATGTTTGTTTTCAGTCTTATGAAGAAACAATTTACACAAAGTCAGAAGAAAAATGTAAGCTCAAACAATTAAATCCATGTCTTAAAAGCAAAGCAGGAACAAAACACTGATGCACAAACAAGCCAAACACCTTCTTCCTTCAAACCCACCAACAGGATGCATTTTTTTTCCTCAGGACATTGTCACTGGTTCCATTTGCCATCAGATAAGCCTCAGGTGTGTCTTCTTAGTCCCTAATATGTTTAGTCTAAACTTGCCCCTGAACACAATCCGCTTCGATGGCTCACAATGAAGCAGGAACCGTCCCTGGTAGCCGCTGGCTGATAACAGTCTCCGCTGTAATGGCTCTCCATTGTTGTGAAAACACAATGCCAGTGTTCGGCCGTGCCACTGTGCCAGTAGCAGGCCCAGCCGGTCTTTGAAGTTTCTCTCTCAGCCACAGATGCCCTCGCTGTGCCACCAAGGAATGATTGATGACGCAGATGGGGTCAGGCTCCTGCCGCGGAGCTACAGCAGTGATGGAATTTCCGGCCCTATTACCTTGATGTAGCTGACACTCACCCGGCCTTTATTATGTACATGTACACAAATGCTTATGGAATAAATTGATTCGCATGTATTTAAAGAACCGCCGCATTATTCACCAATAACAATGGCGTGACAGAAAACCACATGAATGTTGTGCATTGTGCGCGCAAAGGCCCTTCAGCAGTGCTTCATGTTCAAATTTGGATTGAAACCTTCAGCGAGCAGCATTATTCAATATTACAGTGATAATTCAAAAGGTGTGTTTTGCCTTTCAAGTACTCGCAAATGGGGGTCTTGACCTCACAAAGATGGGTTTTTACCTCCTTCATCACTTCTTTGTGACAAGAACACGTCTGGTTTGGTTCTCCTTCACGGTTGCACCGAACAGAGAGTCTTTGGCTGTTGTTAGCTGTCAGTTTCAATCGGCCTCAAGCTAAATTTACGTGGGTGCTGCATCCAGTTGCCTTTATAATACGACATCCGTTATTAAAATGTAAACTACGTATTTGCGCCATACCTGGACAAATGAAAAAATAGAGAAATGTTTTATTAATTTGCAGTCGCCACCTGATTTGACGAGCAGGGAAATATTAAGATGGGAATTACTGTCTATTTACGCCGTTTGTCGGGACTGACAAAGATTCTGAGGCCAAAATTCTGTTCAAGGAAGGCAGAAAGCAGATGTTTGATAAAATGTGTTAAAGGGAATACTTTTTTTTTTGTGTAAATTGTTCATACCTCAGTTTTGCCACATTTTCTTTACTCAGTCACTGCTTAACAAATGTGCTGAAACCAGGCACGTTTAAACTCAGAAATTTAGAATTTTTTTTTTTAAATGACTGTTTCGTGGTTCAAACAAACAAACTAGTTTTAATTTCACTCGGACTTCAATTGTGATCAAGTGCTTTCATTCAAAGGCTACTAGACCAGTTTCTTATCCAATGTTTTCACTCAGTAAAATGTCTTTTTCTAGCCAAGTTTTCCTCAGAGCCTCCCACTGAGTGATTTGCTACAGGTTTGCTCAGAATCATCAACCCCTGCTGTTTTCAGAACTGCATTAGAACGAGCTCACAGACTCATGGCCTCAGATGCTGACAGCTGACGGCAAATGAGCTCAACCATCATCACGCTTCTGCACAAACACGGGTTTGTGTGGTTTCACTGGTGCTACGTTACTGCTCACTACAGGAAAGAATTAGAAGAGTGAAATCACAGAGTAGTTTGAGGAATGTTGGTCATTTCAGGGTAGAATGAATGTATCCACAGTCCGATCAGGGATTTACATGCAAATAACTTTCAGAGGTGGTGCGGATGATGTCAGCATGGCAAACCAGGAAAATGCTACCAAAACACTCCTGGTGGCCTGATGTCATTGGTCAAGGCCCCACCGTACGGCCGGCTATAACTGGTGGTGGTGATGGAGTTATTTGGTAAATTATTACATTTTATTCTCATTCATCCCGAGGCCTAAATTCTATCAATATCCTTGCGCTTACGAAATAATGATGGTGGTTCTTTCGTAGAATATTTTCAGAAATCATGAATAATGTGGAGCGTTTTAGAATAGCGACAACAATCTGGTAATTCAGGAAAATTGTCACTGTAATGTGAAAATACAAAGAGAAATAAAAAAAAAAACCACACTTGTGCTACAGGAAGTCACAGCATAGATTCATCCAAAGATGATTTGTCCTCTAAAATCAAATGGCGCCGCTGTTATTGAGCCGTTTGAACTTGTAGTTGAAAATGTCCCACTTAGCTTAGCCAAGTCTCTCTGCTGTAGCAGCTTTCTTCTTAGTGTCCACTTAAACATTTGGATTTCCAGAAATCCCCAAATTATTATTAGAAATTATTTCATAAAATTAGAAGCAAACATCAGCTTCTCAAAATTCAGTCCATGTTTACTCTCGTAATACTTCTCCTGAACTTGAGTCTTCATTTTTTTACATTTTTTTACTTGAGTCTTCATTTTTTTGCGTCGCGGCTCAGGTTTTTGGTGTTCAGTCGATGGCGGAGGAATTGCTGTGACATTGTAATGTTTGAATTGCTGAGCCTCAGTCTGATGAGTTCCGGGTTGTCTCAGGTTTCCTCATCGCAGTTTAGGTAACTTGTGCTCTTCGCTCATGAAAATTCATCAACTTGGACTCTTTAATTTGTTGAAAGGAATGTTTAGTTTTCTCAAGTCCATTCAGGGCATGCAGGTGAGTGACGCTGCCCTTCTGATTCTGTTTGATTGTAATTGATTATTTCCTGACAGTTTCTGATGCACGCTTTGATGTCAGTTGCTTAAAGTTTCTTGCTCTGCAGACACTCTGAGACAAACTGTCCCCAGAGTGACTCCACCATCCATCCAGACTCCCCTAATGGGGAAAAATACATTTTTTCGTCTTTGTCGTATTTTTTTTTTTTTTAAACTCCAAGTGCCACCAATGTGACAGGCAGAGAGACGTCTGGGGGGCAGATGATGTCATTTATTGATAAGCTGACAGCCTATTCGACAACAGAAGGACCATGTCACCGTTTCTGCCTCAACTTATCCACCCATTTACCGTCACTGCTTGCAGCCTTATCAAACAAATGGAGATGTACAAAGACATGAACAAACAGAGTACAGATCTGATTTTCTTCGATTGGAAGCAGAGCGTTTTCGGTGCAGTGAGTCATCGCACGCGGCCCACTTCCTTTTGATCTGCAGCACAGAAATGATACAAATTGCATTTTGTCCCTGTGAAATACAATAAGCGCTTGGCGTGATGGAGAACATATTCATTTAGTGGCAGGGAGCTTTAAGCAAAGGGCTCCCATGCTTATCAGAGGGCAGCCATCAGCTTCCTTTTTTGATAAAAACCAAAAAGGGGTGAAGCACCGGCAGCGACGGCGATCTCTCTGCGACTGCAAGTGGTCTGATTTACAGACTTGCCGATTCCATGGAGATGTGGATCACCTCAGGAAACGAGATTGAGCACGATACAGTAGAATGGCATATATTTCAACTGTAAAAGATAGACAGGCGCTTCCTTTTGGGTATAATTTTCTATATCTGGACAATTTGAAGTCAGAAGTTCTGCCCAAAGTTTGGAACTGATTAACTGCTGCAATAAAACCGCCATGATGACGTATATAAAGGTAATAATGCAGTGGCAAATTTATATTGTAAATCAGCGGCGGACCAACTGCTTTCTGATGTATTTTGAAAAAAAGCGTGAGCTCATTTACAACTGCGGTCGTCACCCCAACTTTTCCACGTGGCCTGTAGGTGCTCTTCTCGCTCGTCTGTGGCTAATCACAGAGCCATTTACACATCCGATCAATTATTTCCCCTACTTTTTATCGCTTTGTTTGTTTGAGATCTTTGCTAATTGCAAACAAATCCGACAGGCACTGGGAGAAAACCCCTCGCTGACCCAGAACAGTTGGTTGTGGTCAATGACTGGAGGTTTAAGAGGGGTATTAACCCCCTTCTAACCCCCTTGTCTGCCGTTGGATCTTGAATATGTCTGCACAGCAGAGGTCATTGCAGCCTTCTGTAAGGCAAAATGACCTTTGAGCCTTAACGGGTGAACTGCAGTTTGGTAATGAGGGTTTGTAAGAAGCGGCGATGGATTCACTTGACTCTCAAACAGGTTCTGTCCATTATTTCACAATAATATCTCACTGCTCACCTCAGCTAACAACAAGAATGCCAAGTCCAGTCCACGCACCGGTGGTTGACGTTGCGGTTGCTGCGTCCACTCTTTATATTTTCTTCGTAGTAACATAAGATAAACCTTTATTGATCCCTGGAGGGGAAATCAGGTGTCATGGCAGCAACAGCGATGAAGAAAAGCAGTATAAAAGATAGTTAGACACGAATACTGAAGGACATCCGGCAGCTAAGAGTAAAACCCAAACAACACAATGGGAGTATAGATGAAAATGCGAGTCGTATCAATAAAACTCCCTCTATTGCTGAGATGTATTAGGATATACATTCTGTGATGAGACTTCTAAATATGAGACTAAATACTCACCCAGTATTTCAAAGCCCACAAATATAGCATGACACGTATACGTCATAAAGCCAAGTAAACCTTAAGAGCGTTTTTAACGTCGACTCAGATTTGGTAGCGTGAGCCACACTGAAGTTTTTTGCATTAAATTAGAGTCTTTATCAAGTCTTCCATGCGTTTCTGCGCTGTATCCTAACAGAGCCTTTGTCCTGGCGTCTGAGGGTGATCTGATACTGTCTTTTTATCGCCAGTTGCTTCAGATGTGTCAAAGCTTGTGTCCTTCCTGTGACACCGCAACCTTAAAATGCAACTCTGATTCTTTTTGGATGTCGTCTGAAAGCAGGTTCACACCAAATATGAACAAATGCAGTCATAGCTGCACTCAGAATACTGTGAAGAGTGGCCACTCGGAGAAGATAGATGAGGCACGCTCACTTTGAGCCAAGGTGAATACGATGCGACAGGCCAAGGTTCCCTTGAGATTGTGTAAGTGTATTTTCACTTTGACACATCAAAGTTGAACAGAGCGGCAGCAGAGAGATGGGCAGTTGTGCATATTTCAGATTTGACCAATCTCACAACATTTTACAACTGATTTAGATAGATTGGCCCGCCGTATCGCTCCTGTAGCATCACTTGGCTTCTCCTGTTACTGGACTGGACTTGGAGATCCAATAATGGCGCTGACGAGAGCTGCATCGATGCCTCTGATGTTATTTATTGAGACGCTTTTGAGAAAATTGGTGCAAAGTGAAGTTTACTGGATGTCAGATGTAGATGTGGTCGTATAGCAGCCGACGCGCAACGTCACCGGCTATTACAGACGCCAAATTTTAAGTACGAGGTATTCATGAAAACATAATTGTAAGGGTGGCCAAAAAAAAAAAAAAAAAATGCAGAAAATCAAGAGAGAATGAACTTTCTGGATGTTTTCGCAATAAATGATTGAGTTGTAATTTGCCAGGTTGTATTTTAAATTAGTGATTTGAAAGTAATGAAACTAGGACATATTGATAGCCATGCTCATTAACAATCCATCACAAAACAATACAAAATGAGGCTTCGCAGAGATAAAAGCTCTTACAATGTTGTTGTAAGCTCCTGTGTTATTTGGAATTTTGTTGCCATGTTCCTTTTTTAAAAAAGCAAAAAAATCAACCTGAGTTCAGGGTTTCTCTGTCAACATGGAATGCAAATAAAAAACTAACAATAAAAGATGTGAGGCTCTTCGGGGATAAATGTCAGTCTGTGGTTGACGTTCCTGAGGTTGGCGTGCTCATCGGACGTGAACCTCGGGGGTAGAGTGACTCAAGGCGAGCACTAATCCAACATCAGATGTCCATATTGTACCCCATCCTCCACCATATACTCACTTATATATGTTTTATTTTGGAAGTGGTCTGAAGGGAATCCATTTTGACAGAAAACCCTGTAATTAAGTGTATTAGTTTGCCCTCTCGCTAAGCTAATGGCTTTATTTTGACAGTGTTAATTGTCATAATTGTCAGAATGGTACCTCTGACACTCGGCTCAGAGATGTTGGGCGAGGAATTGTCGTGCGTTGATGAAAGCGTTGTCATACATACTTCATCTCAATGAGCTAATGCGGCCTACGTCTTTGCTCTCCCCGTTGAGCCTTATGGGACGCTGCAGCGCCGGCTTTCTAATTGCCTCTAATGAAACACCAGCGAGGGAGGTGATCCACTCCTATTTAGATCTCGGGCTTTAAAGAGAGACAGAGAGACAAATGGAAGAAAATAGACAGAGAGGACCGGTGTGGAGAACATCCTGATGTTCAGAAAAAGAAAAGAAAAGCTGAGAAAAAGTGGGACCTTTTTAGATACATCTTCATAACAAATGCATCCTAATTAAGGTTTAACCGCCTCTCAAACTTGGTGTTGTGAAGCTTGACAGTGATTTGACATCTTAGGCTGATCGTGCATGTTCTTGCTGTTGCAGTGGCCAGGTTTGGACAGCAGATGGTGCTATATAAGGTCCTGCCTGCTCATTCTTGTTACATGTTCTTTGGCAAATTGTTCCCAAACAAAAGCAGAACTGCTACTGTATATACTGAGGGGCTTCTGCAGAATGACTACACTTTTTAATTCCACATGGTTTGACCCACATAGGTTTTCCTGACAAGCAAAAGATCTCAACAATGTGATGAGTTTGTTGGTGTGCAGGCCGGTCGGTTAAGAACAAGGAAGTGATGCATCTGCAGCCTCTGGACTATGAAACTTTAAACTGGTCTTATTCTTTTATATTTGATTGTGGTTTTAGGATTCTTGTTGTTCTTACTGTACAATATTTTTTTTAAATGGATGATTTTTTTTTTAAATGTACCTGATGATGAATAGATTATTCTTGATCATTAAAAAGGAAAAAGGAGGGGCTAAATGTAAAGGAAGGTTAGAGGACAGCTGCAACATAGTTTTGACAGAGGAAATTCAAGGAAAAATGCATGTCTTGTACTTAACATCAATAAAATGAAGAATCAGTCTAAGACATTAAAAAAATGGAACAAGGTGAGTGTGATCTGTAAATGTCAATATAAACACCAAGGTTGTCTTAAGTATTTTAGTAATGAGAAGTTTTTGTCTAGCAGAATAAACGGTACTGCTGGCCACGCACGGCCTTCGTCGGGGTGTAACTCCCACAAAAAGATGTTCCAAATGAAGAGTGACTCTTTAGAAAAGGTGAACAGAATGCTAACAGAACTGGAAATGTTTGTCTCCCAGTTGGAGAACAAGAACATATGTTGCGCATCCATGATGCGTGTTGGTCTTTTCCGTCATCCTTAAATTAGAGAATTTCTTGGTATGCAGGCGAATGTTTTTTTCAATGGCCGACACACGATGCAGATGTGTTGTTGTTTTTTTAACTGGTCTTCACATATGATTTATTAATAAAAAACAATTCATTCTGAATTCATTTTATTTTGATTTAAAAAAAAAAATGTAACGAGGAATTTGCGCAGGTAATCAAAGGTAAAAAAAAAAAAAAGTGTACAAAAAGGATGAATGGCAGTTTCTTGGCAGTTCGCAGCATCTCCTTGATTCTGAGTGATAACAGATAGTAATGAATAATGTTCCACACAGACTGCCTGGCAGGACTGGTAGAAAATTGGGCTGTCTGCAGATGTGCCTGCTAGTTAATCGGCCTCATGAGCTCAGGCATCAGCTTGTGATGATTATTAAAAAAAGGTTAATATGGTCAATTTATCAACCTCTAAGCTTGGATTTCCCCTTGTGGGAGTGTTTCAAGCGATTTAGACGTGTTAAACAGTGGAAGAATTTAGGAATTCACAAACAATGAGTGTGGCAGGCAGACTTGTTTTTCCACCAGCTTTGTAAAAACTCAAGACAAATGTAACGATGAACTCAGAGTTGTGATCTCTTTCACAATACAACTTGCCACGGAGGTGGAGACCAAAACCCAGAACGCAGAGGAAGAGTCATCTGACTTCACTGCAATAATCCGAGTGCAATTATTGCAGCAGCAGCAACAACAACAACAACAGGGTCACAGAACTGATAATGTGCTGGAAGTTCAAAGGCAATGATTTAGATGGAACTGTGTGTGTGTGTGTGTGTGTGTGTGTGTGTGTGTGTGTGTGCGCGTGTGTGCACACGCTGGTAAACAGCAGCCGGATTATCCAGAGCAGGAAAATGGCAGGAAAACGAGACGTAGATGGAGAGCGGTTCCTCGGAGAGCTCCTCTCTCCTCAGCTCAGGTCCAGATAAGAGAATTATGGCACGACAAGGAGAGTTGACAGAGCTCGCTAAGTCTATTAGCAAGCGCACTTCATTAGAAGCCAGATCAGGTTGATAAGCGCCCTTCCCCCCCGTTGGGGAGTAAATAAGCATCCTCCTTTTTGTGAAACCTGAATCTTTCCTGAAATGACGATGAGAAAAGGAAAAGCTTTTTTTTTTTTCTCTTTTTGAAAGATTGATAAATATGGTGGAATCTCAATTAGGCGTTGGGCACGAATGCAGATATTAAAAATTTGGTCAAGAATCTAATTAGCTGGAGGTAATTAAACAGTCTCACACAGGGTCATTAATCTTTCCCGTGGACCTTTGATGTTTTGCATACTGTCTTGCAAGTCATTAATAAAATTCATAACGCTTTTCTTTGTGGT